>NC_140572.1:6837703-8037703 GCF_057381845.1 Rhamphochromis longiceps | reverse complement strand
AGATGTGCCCCAGTGCAATGTGTATCTAGATGACATGGTGCTATACACAGACACATGGGCAGATCATATGTCCCTTCTGAGGACAGTGTTTCAGCGGCTAGCCGAGGCCTCGTTGACCCTCAATCTCGCTAAGTGTGAGTTTGGTAAGGCAACCGTCACTTACCTAGGTAAGCAGGTGGGGTTTGGGCAGGTCCGCCCAGTGGAGGCGAAGGTTGCTGCAATCCTGGACTACCCGAGTCCAGCCACCAGACGGGAACTAAGGCGGTTCCTAGGGATGACCGGATATTACCGGTGTTTCTGTAAGAACTTTTCTGTGGTCGTGACCCCGCTAACCAAACTGTGTAGCCCAAAGGTGCCTTTTGAATGGTCAGTTGAATGCCAGCATGCCTTTGAGTCGGCAAAATCTCTTCTGTGCAGCACCCCTGTATTGGCAGCTCCAAACTTCCCAGCCAACATGTATATATGGGCCCCACCTGGTTTTTGCTCGGGCTGGATGGGTACCATGTGGGCATGGGCTCAAACTGGGCTTTTTGTATGGGGCCTACTTGGGTTCTTCACATTAAACCCATATGGGCCATCCCAAGTGAGCACTTTTAGTAGGTCCTAGCTGGGTCAAACATGGGAAACACTTAACTTGGTCCAAAATGGGAAACACATGTAGGACCCACTTGGGTTTTCCACCTGGGATAGACATGGGCAAACACAGTCATTTAAGGATAGGCTGTTGTTGTGTGCCCCAGGTGGGGCAAAGTTAGGTAATCAATATATGTTTTAGTATCGATGACACAGGTGGGCCCCACCTGGTCAAACTAAATGGGTCGCACATGGGCAAATGCAAGTCAGACCCTGAAAACATGTCTATGTGGGCCCCAGGTGGGGCAAAGTGAGGTAATCAATATATTTTTTTAGCACTGATGACATAGGTGGGGCCCACCTGGTCAAACTATATGGGTCGCACATGGGCAAATGCAAGTCAGACCCTGAAACATGTCTATGTGGGCCCCAGGTGGGGCAAAGTTAGGTAATCAATATATTTTTTTAGCACTGATGACATAGGTGGGGCCCACCTGGTCAAACTATATGGGTCACACATGGGCAAATGCAAGTTAGACCCTGAAAACATGTCTATGTAGGCCCCATATGGGTTATGTTAAGTTAATATGGGCATATATTTTATGTGGGCTCAAGATTGTTTAGTATATATGGGACCCACTTGGGTTTCTCACATGAAAGCCATATGGGCAAAACCAAGTGGGAACATATAGTAGGTCCTGGCTGGGTCAAACATGGGAAACACTTCACTTGTTTCAAAATGGGAAACACACGTAGGACCCACTTGGGTTTTTCACCTGGGTTAGACATGGGCAAACACAGTCATTTAAAGAAAAGCGTTTGCTGTGTGCCCCAGGTGGGGCAAAGTTAGGTAATCAGTATATATTTTTTGGTACTGATGACACAGGTGGGGCCTACCTGGCCAAACTATATGGGTCACACATGGGCAAATGCAAGTCAGACCCTGAAAACATGTCTATGTGGGCCCCATATGGGTTATGTTAAGTTAATATGGGCATATATTTTATGTGGGCTCAAGATTGTTTAGTATATATGGGACCCACTTAGGTTTCTCACATGAAAGCCATATGGGCAAAACCGAGTGGAAACATATAGTAGGTCCTGGCTGGGTCAAACATGGGAAACACTTCACTTGTTTCAAAATGGGAAACACACGTAGGACCCACTTGGGTTTTTCACCTGGGTTAGACATGGGCAAACACAGTCATTTAAAGAAAAGCATTTGCTGTGTGCCCCAGGTGGGGCAAAGTGAGGTAATCGGTATATATTTTTTGGTACTGATGACATAGGTGGGGCCCACCTGGTCAAACTATATGTGTCACACATGGGCAAATGCAAGTCAGACCCTGAAAACATGTCTATGTGGGCCCCAAATGGGTTGTGTTAAATTAATATGGGCATATATTTTACATGGGCTCAAGATTGTTTAGTATATATGGGACCCACTTGCGTTTCTAACATCAAATCCATATGGGTGGGCATCCAATGTAGGTCCTAGTTGGGTTAGTGATGGTAAATGTGTACATTGGTTCAAAATGGTAGCACATGCTTATGTGAGGATTCTTCTTCTGTGAAGAGCCTGAGAAAGTGTTATTTGAATAAAGGAGGATTTATTCCAAACAAGCCCATCACAGATTGCGCACAACCCAGGGAGTTCTGAAAGTCAAATTGTAAAAATAATCTCAAAAGAAAGTATGAACATAACTCTCTTTTATAACCTGCAGACGGCACCCATGTGGTACCATTCTCTAAGAAATCACCCTAACTTTAACATATTTGGCACAACCTCAGTCTATCACTTTTGCTACCCTTACGTACAGTCAGATGTTCTTGACCCTTCATTTTTGACCCTCTCAGTATTTAGCCTTGGCTAGCAAATGTACTCAAAGTCCACATTGAGACCTCAAGATGTTATGTGTTATCAGACACTACAACCCAGCTGTCAAGTGAGACTATAGGAACTTTGGTGTTTTTGAACATTCAATGTTACTCAAAACACTCTGCACACTATTCCAAATAACTGGTTTGAAACTGGTTACTTTTTAATTTTAGATTTCATTTTATGTACTTAATGTGAACTCTGCATGGTAGGCTGCATGGTGAGGCTCAGATAAGATAAAATAAGGACTTCATGATTCTTCTTAGGTAAATTCACTTGTCACAGCAGCAATAATAAGTGATTAAAACGGACACAAGAGTAGAAAAAAAAGAAAAGCAAAAAATACGAATAAAAAACCTAAGATAAAAGTGAATTACACAGACAAAATCCAGATTTGGCATTTGCAAATTAAGGATTACTGGTTGTTCAAACAATTAAGACTATTTACTTGAGCAAACATGCAGTTGAGGATTTTTAGTAGATCAGACACACTCTACTGTATTAGAGAAAAGACAGTTAGTTACATGGAAGATGGAAGTTTTGGTTAATCAGATCCAGTAAAGCTCCTGAAGTATATTACCGATCTGTTAAAATGTTACTCTTCAAACTTGTGCCCTCAAATTATATAACCAGAAATAATTTATATTTTCTTTGAACTAGTGGAAAGGAGAGGGAATGGGGTCTTTCAAGCAGTCACACTTCAACTGTGAAACTCCCTTGTCCTTATGGTGTATTGACACTATTGAAACTTTTCAAAACCAGTCTAATGTTAGAAGAGCTTTTAGGTAAACTGTTATTCTTCTTCTTATCATTATTATATTTTTATTAATTATATTTTTATTATGATGTTGATTTGGGTGACACTTTTTGATAAATATTATATATTACTTTTTAAAACATATTAACCATCCCTATGCTTAAAAAACTTTTAAAAATAAAATTGTTCTTTTAAACTTGTGCATTGTTTGACTTTTAAAATTTTTGTATCAGGTGTAAAACGACTTTTTAAATAAAGTTGTTTTTAATGTGAGCAGCTCCTATTGGCTCGTTTAAAAAGAGGGAGGAGCAGATTGCACCGCCTAGCGTCTAGTCTTCGCGGTCTTTCGTCTGTTGCGCCTTTTCTCTCCCTGGTGTTTAAGAACGTGGAGGACAAAAGGATACCAAAGAATCGAAAACTATGACAAAGGTAAATACTTAAAGTTTGATACGTTTTCATCAATGGTTATTTTAGTAACTTTCTATAGTCGTCCTAAACGGTATAAGGGGGAGAAGCATAACATCTTTAGCTAGCAGGTAGAACTGGGTTAATTTGCTGCATTGTCTTTGGCAAACATAATTTAAAGTTAATTAAAAAACTCTTACTGCCTATATTCTACTCAATAAAGTTAATCTTATCTTATTCTGTTTTCATTGCACCATTCTCTCTATACAGTTTTTGAATTTACACACTATAACGTACACGGCAGTTTTTTTCTGTGCTTCTGCAACTGTTTCTTGGGTTTTCCTATAAGGTTTTTGTAATTAATTTAAAAAATTTATATTATTTTTTTGGCTTTAGTGGATTCCTGCTCAGCTAACTCGGCCATTATGCACTACCCAGTAAACAAAATGGCTGAACAGTATCTTAAATGTCTGAACATGAGCTAGTCATACCATGTTACGTAATATTCATGTGCAGTGTAGCAAGGTGATTGTTTAAATTACAGGAGTAGATGCCTGCAGCTGAAACGGTTTTCTGATCTGAATACGGTAATGTTACCAGATATGCATTGTACTATGGGAAAACGGTGGTGGATCAGTGTGTAAAAAGCCCCCAAAAGAAACACACAGCGTCTTTAGCTCAAACACTGTCTGATCACTCTCTTAGATACTGTGCTGTTCCATCTAGTTATTGGTTACTGAGAAATGTTAGGTCATTAATTAATTAAGAGAGTGCAGCTGTTCAGATCAGATGGTGAAGTAGGAAAATGCAGAACATGTTATTATAGCTGAATGCTGTGTAAAATACTAGTAATAAATCTAACTCCCATTTATGGCTTTTACTACTGTGGGGCTAAATAAAAAATTACAGACATAATGAAATCTGCTACAATTACAAAGCTTAAGTTTAAAACAATTATTATATATTAAGCATTTTTTTGCTCTTTTTTTTTTAAATTCTTTTTGCTAATAATGGACTCAATTTTATTATCAACTTCAAAGACCTATTAAACTTTTAAACCATTAAATCCAGGAAATTAGATGCCCGTAAATGTACGAGACCCTCTTTATGTCTAGTATCCCCAAATATTTAATAATCCTTTCTAAAAGTACACAAATTTTGTTCTTTTCAATTAAATATTGCATGTTCAATGTATTCTTGAGCAGGTAAAAATTCCACTAAATTAGTTTTTGCATATTTTTAAGTATAATCAAATTTTTATAGTTTGCGAGTACTTTTAATTTGGAGATTTTGCCACTTGATTTGAAGTTTGGATAGTGCTTTATAGTCATTTGTAAATGTTTTGAACTCATCTGGCTTCTTAATAATTTAATAAAAAATTAACAAGCCATGTAATAATTTGAAAACCACTAGGGACCACTTATAAAAAAGTAATTCCTTTTTTACTTAAAGGAATTTAGGATTTATGTCTGTCAAGTCATTTGTTCTGGCATAAGTCACCATTTTGATATATCTTCCTGTGACTTTAAAGTCTGTCAGCTAGTTAGATACATTTTTGCACTGCTAGTGTTTGCTGCTTGAATTAGTCAGTTTATCATATAAACACATGCAGTGCCTTTCAAACTTTTAATTACACTGTTCATTTTGTGCATTAGTAAGAGAATCTTTTATATTGAATTATCCTGGGAAAAAACAAAAATGTTTGTATTTTCTCATGCACTTTCTTTCATTTCCTTATCACGTTTAGATTCTTCAAGATCACAAGCACCATCTTTGACATGTAAGTAACTTTCATATTATTTGTATTACTTATTATTATTATTTTTGAAAAGTGATGGTCTTTGGGGCATCCTTTTTTTTTTTTATTGGTATTAAGTATATATATTTATTTAGGCACAGGAGGCAATGATCTATTTTAAAATTTAACATTTATTTAATTTTCATCTTTTATGCTAACAATAATGCCAACAGTGTTCTCTTCACTTGACCCACAACTCTGACAGTTTTGGTCCTCTGCTCTCCTCACAATTGGCTGATTTCCATCTGAGCTGCTACTGTCAACTGCATTAAACTGATTTTACATTGCCTTGTTATTCTAATCTTTATCTGCGTTTTGGACTCCAAACATTCACACCTGCTGTTAGTAACCAGAGCTCACAAGAGTGTAAGGCGTGTAGTTCAATAAAGTGATCGATGTGTTCACTAGCTGATTTCAATAAACCGGTAACTTATCAAATCCATATTTTATAGGAAGTACATTACTGATAAAAGTGGTAATAAACACGGTAACCAATAAAAATTTAAATTTACTGTTATAAAAAAAAAATACTGCAGTGAGCTCGGTTTTCTAACACCAGGTGTGAACATCTACAGTCTTTAAGCGCTGGTAAAGATTTAAAAATAAAAGCATTCAATAACATAACATTAAACAGTAAATTAGTTTGATGGTGTTGACTGCAGCAGCTCAATGTTAATCAGCTGATGGTGATGGAAGCAGATGAGCGTTTTTCATCATGGTTGTTAGTGATGTGTTGGTCAAAACGAAACGGCTCTTTGAAGTGAACGACACAAGCGTGTTTTTTCTCTCTCTCTCACCCTCTCTCTCGCACTTTTTTTCCGCTTCACTCTGCACGCGAGCCTTGTGCTTTGCGCTGGGAAGAGGGGGGAGGGGCGGTTGTTACACACGCAGTAGCACAGTAACAGAGCAGGAGGGAGAGAGAGAGAAAGAGAGCCAGGGACAACAACGTCACATTACAAAGGTATAGTAATCATCCACAACTATTTTCAATTGCGGATGATAAAGGATTCAGAAAGTTTATTCATGCGGGCCCATATGACAGAGAATGTGCATCTTCTGTTTGTTTTCATATTATAATTTATATTTAATTGTGTTGTGGTTTGCAGTGTTTTGTGTTGTTTCACTTTAAATTTGTTTAAAAGGAAAAAGCTGAAAATTTAAATAGTTAAAAGTTGAAATGTAAATAGTTGGTTTTTTTGTATTATATGATTTATTTATTACATTTTATGTGGAGAGAATAAATAAAAGTATATTTACGGTGGCTGCTAGAGACAAAGCACGTACAAACCCCAAAACACGTAAAAACTCCATAGCACGTACAAACTCCAAAGCACGTACAAAACACAACAGAAGTGCTCCAGGATGCTAGGCACAGTGTTGAGATTTTGTTACCTAGTGGCTACACAAGCCAGGAAGTACCAACGACCGGATTTGGTGTGTGGTAGTAACAGGTAAATGAACAGCTTTTGGAATTTTTTATGAATATATATGAGTGCTTGTGTATAAATACACAAAAAATACACATATGATTTCAATTGTGTAAATTAAGTGATCTAGATAGCTCTGTTTTGGAAGTTCAGTTGACGCTAGAAATGGGTTTTGGAGTTTGTACATGCTTTGTCTCTAGGGGCCACCATATATATTTATATATAAACATATATAAATAAAACCACGTTTCTTTTTTTACATTAGTAATTCCTTTTGTTCATAATTTTATATTGTTGTTAATAATAAATTAATTAAAGCAACAAAACAACCTGAAGAGCCGGTTGGGAGCCGAAAGAGCCGGCTTTCTAAAAAGAGACGAAAATCCCATCACTAGTTGTGTAATATGCTGGTATTGATATGATCAAAAATGAACTGAGTTGTTTCGTATTCTATAGAAATTGTACATCTAATTAATAACAAGGCTTTCTGCTGATGTTATTAATTAAAAATTTATTGTTTTATTTTTAAGCAACAACTTTTTAGCATGCAATCAGTCCATGCTGTACAGGACAGATTTGTAAACTGTGCATACAAAAATAGACTATTTTACAAAATTGCTCTTTCAACAAATGTAAATCACAGCAGATTTTTTTTGTTGTAGGTGCACTGTCACAACTAGAAATGTGGGGGGAAGTCCTCAAAGTTGAAGGCAGAACAGGAAAATACATGGAAATAACAATTTTCCTTTAAATGGTAAATGGCCTGCATTTTTATAGCGCTTTTCTAGTCCCTAAGGACCCCAAAGCGCTTCACACTACATTCAGTCATTCACCCATTCACACACACAATCACACACTGGCGATGGCAAGCTACATTGTAGCCACAGCTGCCCTGGGGCGCACTGACAGAGCACATCAGTAAAGGTCGATCTGGATACTTGATAACTGTTGGTATAGGTATGACATGAATTTGAATCTCCATTATCACAGGTTTTAATTGGGAGGGAACATGCAGATATACAGGAGGACTATAAACAGCAATTCCTATTGCATACAACTGTTTTAGAAAATACCAACAACACTGTTAATTTATCACTTGCTGGTCTATAGACTTTACAGTGTGGATGGATGGAAAATCCATCTGGCTCCACTCTGGCTGAATTGGTGCTACAAACAACTCTGCGCTCGGCTTTCCTGGCTGTGTGTGGATTTATACTTACACATCCAAATTTTGACCCTATTTTTCTTCCTTTCAGCTGATTGGTCAATTTCATGTCAATCACCAATTAAACAATCCAATCAGAGAACATCTCCAGAAGTTGATTCTGTTCATCTGGACGTAGCATTTTCAGTGGGAGAAAATGCTGCAAGCGCTACGTCCAGATGAACAGAATCAACTTTTGGAGATTTACTTACCTGGATGATTGAGCATGCATCAAGACAATCAGAGAACAGATAGGTTTGGCTGTTGGAGGGCTGCATTACGGAGCTTCAGGTCCTGGAAGAATAAATTCCCTTTTACATACCAGACCAGCATTTTTCTTCATTAGCACGAAGGAAAACAGTCTGTGCGTGTCAGAGTTCTGTGGTTTTTGTGTCACAGGGCTTATAATATGTGTAAAAATCTGGCCAGGGACCATCACATCACACTGCTATCATATTTTTCTGTTGCTATCATGTTTCTTTTCTGAGATGTTGTTACTTTTATGACAGATGTAACGAGAAATCTTCCAGAAAGTTAAATTTTTTATTCTAATCAAATATTTGATTCTGATAACAGATAAAGATTTTTTTTTTTTACTTTTGTTCTGCTATTTCATAGTTTATACAAATTTTGGCCAATTCCTATTTATTTTAACCCTTTAGCCCCCAAAAAGTCGCCAGCGACAGGTTTTTTCAAACCTGTCTCGTCAAACCTGAGCTCTGCCAGGGGCCCAACACGCCTGGACTTTTAGAAGAAAAGAGATGTCCGAAAATAAACCACAGGGTCAAATACTTAATTTTGTTCAGTGTTTTAGAGTTATTAATTTGAATTGACTAATTTAAATATTTTATTCATGTACATTTTGATTGCCTTTAGTAAAAATGGCAAAATTTCAATTTCTTTTTTCTTTCTGTTATTAATCCTTGATTACATTCATATAGTATACAGTAGAGGAAAAAACCTACCAGACCTACCAGTTATCCTGCGTAACATTATTGGGGATAAAGGGTTAAGGAAGCGCAATTAATTTTTTTAGTTTAGCTTGTGTTTACTACCATTTTTTTTTTTATCACCACACAGTAAACATTAAGTAATATGTAAAGTGTCCATTTATCCTCCATTCCGGTCCATTATCTTAAGCTTAGGCTGCTGCCCCTCGACCCAATCCGGTACTAAGTAGAGAGGCCCAGACTTCGCTCTCTCCAGGCACTTGGCCCAGCTCTTCCGGGGGAATCCCAAGGCATTCCCAGGCCAGCCGAAAAACATAGTCCCTCCAGCATGTCCTGGGTGTTCTGGGTCTCTTCCTGGTGGGACGTGCCCAAAACACCTCACCAGGGAGGCAACCTAACCAGATGCCAGTATCTAATCTGTCCTTTTTGTATGTTCCCCTCAGGTTGCCATGGTAGCAGATACAGGGGAAACAAGTGTAGACGATGCCACAAGAAGGATGATGAAATTCCTCATATCACCTGAGCTGGCTGTGGAGTACAACATGCTTGGCCGACATGGGGAAAAAAAGTTCAGAGATTTGCGTCTTTTTAATGTTGTATATGGTAAGTTAGTTTCACTTGAGACATTTGAACTTTAGAAAACTAAACTTTTTTAATAAAGTGTTTGAAAGTGTAACTGAGATTGGTTATCATGCAATTTGTATATATTTTTTGAGGCAATAAAGTGAAATAAACATTGTTCTTTGAAAATCATCACCAAATGAAGTAAGCTAAGATTAACTTTACTTTGGCTTGCCCGTTTTTCTTCTTCTTCATTTGCAGAGGCACTGAAGAATTATTTAACATCAAAAGTCAACTTGCAAGAAGCAGAGAAGGCTCTGTCCAAGTGGTTCAGTGGAGCTAAAGACAGAGGAGGACCGAGGGCTGCAAGGGTACAAAATAGACTTACGGCTCTGTAAAAAAACAAACCCTGCTGATTCAAGATAAGCTTTTGAGTTTTCCATCTGACTTTTTCCCCATGTTGCTACAGTTCCAAATATCTAAGGAATTTTGCTGTAGTTTGACATTTCTAGTTTTTAAACGTTTACGCACTTTGGAATACAGTTACGTAAAATCACAGTTGTTGGACAAAATAAATGTGAAAAATGTTGTTTTGTGTACCCTCGTGATTTTTGAAATGGTTTTATTTACAAACTAGATTTTGTTTGCGGTCAGCTTTAATATATTTGGTGTCTTTGTGTCACAGAACCCGTATTAGCCGTCTGAAAAATTGATTTTGTGACTGTTTTACTACATGGGGCCCACTCAGTGCCAGAACTTAGTCAATTCAAACTAGAAATAAGATGCAAATACAGAACCCACTGCTAATGCCATTCCAACTTTTTAGCTCATGTTTTCCTCATGTTGTACCCACTAAGAACTTGAAAAATGGGGCCTAGGTGGGTTTCAGTGTACTTTGCCCAGTTGGGGTCCATTTAGTTCCCAGATTTTACCTATATAACACCGAGATGGGCTTATAAAATGGGGCCATTATGGAACCCGCGGACAATCCCACTTAAAACCCACTTTTTAGCCTATGTGGTACTCACATGGTACCCACAAAACAACTTGAAAGGTGGGGCCTGGGTGGGTTTCTTTGTACTTTGCCCAGTTGGGGTCCATTTAGTTCCCAGATTATACCAATATAACACCGAGATGGGCTTACAAAATGGGGCCATTATGGAACCCGCGGACAATCCCACTTAAAACCCACTTTTTAGCCTATGTGGTACTCACATGGTACCCACAAAACAACTTGAAAGGTGGGGCCCGGGTGGGTTTCTGTGTACTTTGCCTAGTTGGGGCCCATTTAGTTCCCAGATTTTACCAATATAACACCAAGATGGGCTTATAAAATGGGGCCATTACGGAACCCGCGGACAATCCCACTTAAAACCCACTTTTTAGCCTATGTGGTGCCCACATGGTACCCACAAAAACTTGAAAGATGGGGCCTAGGTGGGTTTCTGTGTACTTTGCCCAGTTGGGGTCCATCTAGTTCCCAGATTTTACCAATATAATACCGAGATGGGCTTATTAAATGGGGTCATTATGGAACCCGCGGACAATCCCACTTAAAACCCACTTTTTAGCCTATGTGGTGCCCACATGGTACCCACAAAAAACTTGAAAGATGGGGCCCAGGTGGGTTTCTGTGTACTTTGCCCAGTTGGGGCACATTTAGTTCCCAGATTTTACCAATATAACACCGAGATGGGCTTATAAAATGGGGCCATTATGGAACCTGCGGACAATCCCACTTAAAACCCACTTTTTAGCCTATGTGGTGCCTACATGGTACCCACAAAAACTTGAAAGATGGGGCCCAGGTGGGTTTCTGTGTACTTTTCCCAGTTGGGGCCCATTTAGTTCCCAGATTTTCCTAACATAACACCTATATGGGCATTTAATATGGGGCCATTACGGAACCCGCGGACAATCCTATATGGGGCCCATTTTTCAGCCCATTTCCAAACCATATGGGCCCCACATATAAATGTTGGCTGGGTTCTCTCGCCCCTTTAAGCTAGAGGTCGATGCCAGTGCCACCGGAGCCGGGGCAGTCCTGCTGCAGGATGATGAGGAAGGTGTGTGCCATCCGGTCTGTTATTTCTCTGCAAAGTTCAAACCCCATCAACTGAACTACTCTACCATAGAGAAGGAAGCCTTAGCTCTGCTTCTAGCTCTGCAGCACTTTGAAGTGTATGTGGGCTCCAGCGCTTCCCCGGTGACCGTGTTCACAGACCACAACCCCCTTGTTTTTCTGAACCGGATGTACAATCACAACCAGCGACTGATGCGCTGGGCACTCCTGGCCCAGGATTACAATCTGATGATCATACACAAGAAAGGTACTGACAATATAGTGGCTGATGCACTCTCACGCAGCTCGCAATAGGGTGTTGTTGTTGTTGTTGTTGTTGTTGTTTTGGTAGGGCTTCAATGTAAGGGGGGGGGGGGGAATGTTACGTTCTGTGAGGCTGTGGGAGTGTGTGGGTGGGGTGTTTGCCCACTCTCCCCGCCTCCACCCCTCTTGCCACTCCTACCCCTCTCTGTCTCTCTCACTCTCCTCTCTCCCCAGGACACAGCTGCTGCTGATTAGCCTCGTTTGCCACCTGACTCCAGTCAGCAATCATCCTCTGAGGCTATTTAAACTGGGGATGAGCTGTGAGCAGGGTGGCGTTTTCCTCGGTGGCTCTACGCGGTTCTGTGCTAGATTTTGGACAGACAGCCTCTTTCTGACCAGTGAGCAGACGGGCTTGTGGGCCCTGAGAGTGTCTCCCCGTGGTGGGGAGTAGGGTAGGAAGTGTGGGAAGTGCCTCCTTTTTTATTGTGTTTGTTTGGTAGTCTTCCTGCCTTTCGTGGCTGCGAGTGTTTTCTTTGTTTCTTTGGCGTTGTTGGTAAGACGGCGTTGCCGGCCCTTTAAGTTAATGTTAATGTCGTTTGTAATCCACCTGTACCATTTCGTAATAAAGTTCTATTAATACAGAACAACTCTGTCTGTTTTCCTTTTCATTCTGATTCCGGACTCATTTGTTACTGGTCCCCTCACTCACATGCCTAGACCCCTTCGGGGGGAACGTAACATTGTTTAAATGTTATTTTTGTCCCCCAAATTGCACTGTGGGTTTGGGATGAACTGTGGTCGCTGAGGATCCTTTTCACAAGCGTTGCTGAGCCCCTGCTGTGATTTCTACAACTGAATTAAGTCTGTTTTTAAAGTGCTGCCCGAAAGCTTGCCTAGTTTTCCAAGAATTCTCTGACTGAGCAGTGAGGCCCTCGCCATCATGACCTCTGAAACACTCAGCTCGACTAGTATGCTGTTTATACATGCCATCATTTACTCTGTGAGATGTTTCATTAGCTGCCTGTTTTTGTTTAGCAACTTTCCAATCTTATCATCCCCACCAGAACATTAAAGCATTTAACCATATAAACTTAAATACATCTGAGCTACTGTGGTTAGCACTGTTGCTGCACAGCAAGAAAGTCCTGAGTTCAATTCCACCATCAGGCCTGGGTCTTTCTGCGTGGAGTTTGCATGGGTTCCTCCCAGGTACTCTGGCTTCCTCCCACAGTCCAAAGACATGCAGTTAATGGGAATAGGTTAACTGGTTAATCTAAATTGCCCATAGGTGTGAATGTGAGAGCGAATGGTTGTCTGCCTGTATGTGTTAGCCCTGCGACAGACTGGCGAGCTGGGATAGGCTCCTGCAACCCTGGAAAGGATAAGCGGAAGCAGGTGGATGAAAAATATAGTTTCTACTATGGAGATGCATATAGAAATGTCACAAGTAATAAATGATGAAGTTGTGATTTTACCCATTCTCAGTAACATTCAAAACAGTAGGAGAGAAACTTGTAATGCTTTCCAATGAAAGTTATTCTGGTGTAAGCATTACTTACACATTATTTAGGTAAAGGATGAGTTTCTCTTCTACTTCTGTCTGTGTGCCAAAGAGGGATTCCAGAAATGTATTGACAAACAGATTAGCAGTTCAATATACACTTTTCACCTGTCATTTTTCCTTGCGAAGCTTTAAAATGATTTACACGTAATGACCAATAAAATGATCTTACAATATTCAGTCTCTTTAAAAGTGGGAGCTGTTCTTTGCTACACTACAATACTCTTAGATTTTGTTTAGTTGGAATTATCTTACTCGATTTATTAAAATGTTGAGGACTCTACATTATTTAAATGAGCAACAGCTCAACCATAATGATGCATATCATATTAATACGTAGCAGGACAAAGTAGAAGGTCTAGCGAGACAGCAAAAACACCCTTCAGCCATATTATTTGTTTATTTATTTGTTTAAAACAAATATGTGTTGATGTTGCATAGTTTGGCCACCAGAGGGCACTCTGCAACTTTCCTATTGGCGAGGTGTTTGGAATGCCACAAGCAATAACTAGCTGATTCGAGCAAAGCCAGTCAGATCATAAATTAGTAAATAATTAACGAAACATAAAAAAAAATGTTAGGGAAATCGGTTTAGGTTTAATTTGCCTGAAAAATCGGCATCATAGTAACATTGGCTAGTATGTTGGAATATTTGATTTTTAAGTCACCAAATATCGGTATTGGTATCGGCCTTAAAAATCATCTATGCTATCTTCAGCATGTAATTTTATTTATTTTTTACATCTGTAACTGTAAAGTAACCACTAACTAAATTATCAGATAATTGTGGAAAATACAAAGTACAGTATTTCTGTCTGAATGTAGCATAGTAGAATATGAAAATGTAACTTTTACTTGCTAAATAAATTTCCTTCACACAGATGTTTGTTTTTTTTGTTTTTAATATTTTTGTTTAAAGACTGCCTTTCCAAGACAGGTTTAGCTTCATGCATCTTCTTTTAAAACTCTCAGGGATTTTTTTTCTATCCGTCCTCTGAGTGGTGCTGTTTCAATGTACTGCCATCTTGGATTTAAAAAAAAAAAAAAAGGAATTTGGTGGAGATTCCAGGTGTCTCTGACCAAAAATGACACACATTTGAGCTAAAACAAACAAACTGTCATCAAGTGTGAATTAGATCAATTTGTAGAAATGTTTAATCATGCTAGGTTTTAGTTTTACAGCACTGATATTAGCTGCATGCGTTTATACCTCCCAATGGCAAACCTCTATCATCCATATACCTTCAACTGCTCAATACTTATGAATGAAAATCATAATTGAGATGACTAATCAAAAAAAAAAAAAAGTGCAAATAATGCAAGTCCATGGAAAAGTAAGAGAAGTATGAAAGGCAGGAGAACATTGCTTATCTTTTAGAGGAGCTTTTATACTAAATATTGTACAAAAACTAGGCAAAAACATGTATTAAGCAGATGACTTATCATGTACAACAACCTTATTTTTCAGACTGAATAATAATAATAATAATAATAATAATAATAAAAAAAAAAACTTTCCATATAATGAATGAAACCCAGCAGTGTGTGCAAATATATGCACACATTTTATTTAGGGCAGAGAGACGGCCTCAGGTAAGCAGCACCTCTACAAACAACAGTGAACTCTTTCACACAAACAGTGCATCTATCTGCGCAAACATTCAGAGCCAAATAAAAAAGTCAAAGTCAAAGTGAAGCGACTGTACGGGTAAAGGAAGGTGCCGACAAGGCGGTGAGAAACTGTTATACAGAATCAGGAGACAGTTCTCATCATTAAAAACAAGCTTCCCATTGCTCTGAAACAACTAAAAAAAAAAAACAACTCTGCGGTTTAATCATTACTGCTGTAGTTTAAAACATCTTTAATGGTCTGAATCCTTCCTTTCATCTGTTATGTGAAAGTAATTTAGCACTCCTGAAACTGACCACAAATGTGTAATACATTAAAGTGAACACTTCTGCTCTAACACTGACTGACTCACAAACAATCATAGTGGTCACAGTCACAGTAATAGCAATACATGTATTTTGTCCTTATGTAACTTAAGTGATGGTGGACTTCACTGAGATGCTTTACACGTCAGAAGCGAGTTTATGGAGGCTGTTTGTTCTTTTACTCCAATTTGCAATAAGTGGAAACCAATCACAATGTGGGAAGCTGGAAAAAAATATATCAAGTAACACAAAACATCAGAATGCATTTCAAACCGTTTAGCTGAAATTGTAAAACAGAAAACCTCAGCGGTGATATCTGAGCTAGATCTGTCTTTGGCTTTTCAGATATTCCAGTTTCACGTCTTCCTTCGTATCGTGCTCGTCTCTGGTATCCGACACCAAAACACCTACTCCATGTACCGATTCCTCACGCTGTACTGAGATAAGAACAGGCTACAGGTGTCTTAAGACAGGGTTTCAGATTTGCTCCCTTTTAATGCCGTAAGGTGAAATGCACTGCATGCATGCGCTGAGCAAAGCGAAAGTAGTCAAATTTGAAATCTTATTACAGAGTGTCAGCTTGCTGTAAGGCTGCGCTTGATTTTTGAAGCATCTGGATGCCTATTAAAAAAATATAGGGAGTCTGAAAGCTGTGACACCACAGGAGCCAGAAGTATGCAGCGCGATTTAAAAAACACTACACCTGACAAGTATATGGTCATAAAGTGACAGAAACACAGAGCAGACCTAAGTTTCTTTAAAACCGCAGATCAAACTGTAGCCAGTGGGATGAGCAGCTGATTGTGAACATCTGTTTTCTGAACTGTTTACCCAGTTCAGGATTGCCGGGAGAACTGGAGCCTATCGCTGCTGTCATAAGGCGAGCGGTTGCCGGTATCTCACACGGCAAAGAGAGAACCAGGCATCTCACATTCACACCTACAGCAAATTTAGAATCACCATTTAACCTAACATGCATATCTCTGGGAAGAGGCCGGAGCAACTGGAGAAAATCCGAGAGACAGGAACGCCCCGGCGGCTGTCAAACCCACAACCTTCACTAACCGCACCACCAACACCGCGCCACCATGAATGTTAACATGCAACTTAAAGGTAAGTTTCACTACTAAGACGTTACCATGCCAACCCTCTTTTCTTACAAAGCCTGTTACAGTGCAAATACAGCAAATCTCTTTTGTTCTCTCGTAGCTACAACATCACCACTAATGCTTTTTGTACCATTGTTAACTTAGTCCACAAAACTGGTAGTTACCTATAGGAATGAGAGATAATAGCAGTAAGTGGAGTCACCATTACAGTATATGCAATGTGTTGAATTAAAACACAATAAAAAAAAAAAAAAAAAAAAAATGTAAATCTGGATATTTTCTTTACTTTCAGTCACTCAGCTTGAACCACAAAGATCTACAAACTAATGTAAAAAGTGAACATTAAGGCAGCATGGAGACATCCAATCAAACAGCACTGCTGCAATTTAAAGACATATTGCTAGCCTGAGCTGGGTTTGTAGGCAACATCACGCAGCTAGGTGTGTTTATGCAGAAGAATGTCAATAACAGATACTTGGATTTGGTATCCTCCAGTTTGGGCTCCTTTAATATCAGATGATTAAAAACAAAGAAGGTTGCTTGAGGAGACTGAAAGGGAGCAGTAAGTAGGCTCAGCACAGCAGTGATAGAGATGGTAAATATGGGGTTCTTCAATGTACTAGCCGGGCAGTTTGAGACATTTAAGCCCAGAGTGTTTTCCTGTACAAACGAAATAAATTAACTCAAAAAGGAACAAAAACATCAGCGGTCATCACATGACACCTTATAACTGCATATATGTATATAATTATATATAGTCTGTACAGAGCAGGAAATATAAACAGCAACTCTGTGCATGGAAGGCAAAACTCTTCTTCATTCACTAAAAACTCTCTAAGTCACACTTTGAAACAACCTCACACTAGTGTAATGACAAGTGGTAAACAAGACAATGGGCCAGTGGATGGAAAATTTATGGATGCATGTATTGTGTCTGTTCCCCAGAATCCGTGTTTAACCTCACACCGCTCTACTAAAGTGAAATACCAACAAACAACACAGACTTAGCACAAATAAAGAGATGTTAATTATTAAGGGAAGAGAACTGAACAGAAATGTTAATATTATTTAAGGGTAGAGTTAGAACATGAAGAAAAATCCATAAAGAAATGTGTTACCAAAAACAACATGCATGAAAAAGATTTCCATTGGTCCAAGTAAAATGCTAAAAACATGAAACCCCCCCCTAAATAAACAGTGATTGAAAATCCCCTCTTCATATTCTTCAAATTCACCAGAATAGACACAATCAACACACATGTCTAACAGATCCACCCCGACAGAAGGTGGAACTTGGAGAAAGGCACGACACAGGTTGACGTCTGTCTTCAAAGCTCCTCCGGTAACAGTTTCCGATCGCCGATAACTGCGTAGTGATGGCACCTCCCACAAAGGACGGACTGCTCAAAGGTTACGCAAGTCTCTGTAAGATCCTCACATTTATGCTGCATATGTTGGCCCTCACCGCGCTCGGGCCTGGTCTGGAGTCAGATCTCATCGCTGAACTTCAGTTGTCAAGAATGTGCACTTCCATCTCGGGAAGCCAGCTTTAAATTTCACCTCACAACAACAACTTTTTTTTTCCTTCTCAGAGGGTAACGTGCTTGGTAAAGTATCTCAGCTGCTGCTCAGAATCTGCATGTGGAATGATGTGTTGTCCAAGCTTGGTATGACATTAACATCATCAGAGAGCGCGTCACTGCAGCTGCACTCTGTACGCGCAGATGAGGAGCTTGACCTGAGGAGAGAAGATCAGACGGAAACGCTGCTGAGATGCTTCGACTTTTGGATCCTCTCTACTTATCAAAAGAAATTCAGCTTTATGATTGGATGACTAACAATTCAAACTGTTTCCTGTTTTCTGCTGCAAAATGTTTTACTTTTTTTGACTCGAACAAATACAAAAAGTAAAGCTGATGATTTGAGTTATTAACATGAAAACCAGCAGTGAGGATATCCTATTGAAAAATACTGTGTGCGTTTCCAAAGTCTGATATTACTTTTTCGCCCCAAAACTACTAAAACACATCAAAAGCAACTGCAAGGTTACAGTGACGCGTTTCTCCACTGACAGTGAGGGCACAGGAAGATAAAACAGTAAGGAAACAGTCCCTAACAATGGCATGCAGCCTTAGATTGTGCCTGTTTTCATTAATGAAGCTCTTACATCTTTTATAACTTTGTTGAGCGTGGAGAGAAACTCCTTCCTATGAAGGTAGTCGAGGCTATGTCAGCATTTCTACACTCTCTGCTATGGGGAGGAATATCATTGTCATTTCAAAGGGAAGGACTGGCAGTTGGGGTTAATAAGGGAGCCACATTATCAAGAGCTCATGAGCAGATACTATTGCACTAATTAACCAAGTCATCGATATTGAAAATGTAGGTGCTGATACAGGAAAAAAAACAGAGAAGAGATCTGAAAACCTGGCTGCACATTAAAGATAGCTGTCTGTGTAGTTTGCTTCGGAGAAGAAAGCCGTGCCTGTAAAACTGTGTCAAAAATGACGCATTGGCGGTTAGACACTAGGACAGAGGGCTGTGTGGGGGGTCTATACATAAACCAGGAGTAAAAATAGGTTGGGCCTGTGGTTAGGTGTGTTATATTAGACTAAAAGATTTTCCAACGTTAAGAAATTCTGTAGCAGATATGATAGATCATCAATATGGAAGTCAACAATAGCTGAGGACAGACTGAAGAAAACAATGAAATGAACTGAGAGTAACAACTACAAATGAAACCCAGAGCATCCAGTTCATTTATTAACTTACTTATAATGAAACTATATATCGATGACCCACTTTAAAAATGTATACATGTTCTGGGGACAAACTGGGTTTGGATTGAATGCCAGTGAGAGTAGCACACAGACAGGCCCAGGTATCATCTTTGAGGATGAAGTGTCTTCTGTCATGACTGAAAAAGACAAACCCACTCAGCTGCATGCAGTGTCTTTTTAAAAACGGTAAAATCGGAGCGTGAGAGCAAACGTTACAGGATTCTGGATGCTTGACAAGATCAACTCTGACACAAACATAGAAGCTTTGTTATTTGTGGTAGCTGGCTAAACTTAGATTGATGTTGCAGCCAAAAACCAAAGATTGCATTGAAAGGTTTCTGTAAAAAAACAAAAAAACAACTTTGTATATTTCTTTGGGTTGCCTTTAAGATAATGGACATGCCTAGTTCTACACGTAAATCATTAATAATGACCATTTGTGGTATTATTTATTCTTCTTTTAAATCATGAAAAATAAAATCGCATTCCTCAGTTTCAAAAACATTTAGTCAGATTTCCCAATGGGCTGGTTAGAAGCAGTGACCTTTGTATGCCTGATTAAGATGTTTCATATGTTTGTGTGTGTGTGTGTGTGTGTGTGTGTGTGTGTGTGTGTGTGTGTGTGTGTGTCACCTTGGCTGCTGGCGCCTCTGCAAGGCGAATGAAGAGTTTGTTGACGCCTGGATTCGGGCTGAAAGAGTAGATGAAGTGACTATCCTGAAACGTTGAAGGCAAAAAGTAGAAAAAAATAAGCAAAAATTAGCACTGTGGCCTAAATTTAAACGATTTAATGAGGTGAAGTACATTGAATCCACACAGTGACATTAAACATGGCTGCATGGTCTCCTGTGAACTGCTTGTTCATTTGCTCAAAGCAGCAATAGTGAAAAACACTGTAAAGAGAGAGAGTGAGGGTAAACAATAGACAAACGACCACTCTGAATGATATCAAAGGAGGATTTAATATAATAAAATTCCGATGGATTAAAATCGTTTTTCAGTTTTATTTTTGTCGATTTGTTTTATAGTTTATCAAATTTCTCAATTTTATCTTTCATTAATCACTTGGCACATTTTGTTTTTAACCAACTGTTGTGTAATCATCATTTCAACCAACCAGGAAAATGGGCAGCTGGAACTTATCGTTGAGCACCACGGCGTGCACACTGCAAGGTCCGCATAGCCTGGCTGTGATCTCATTCAGGAAGTTGGCGTGGAAGATGAAGAGGAGGATACCTGAACCTGGAAGTAGGAGGGATGATAAAACTTCACAGAAAGGTTCGATTGGAATAGAAATTTATAGCCAACACATTAGTGGGATAACGTTCTAATGACGTTGACATTTGAAGCCATTTTTGCACATCAACTCTGGAAAACGTCGGGGTAATGTTCGGACCGTTCTCATACGAAGGCCCGGACACAAGTGATGTGCAGGAGGTACGATGTTTAGCCTTTGACCATGACCTCAAATGATTTCATTCTGCACTATAACCAGTGCTTGTCACACAGCAACACAATCCATCATTACACTTTGTACTAGCCGAATAGCAGGTTCAGTTTACAGTTTAAGGTGAGACAGTGCAGCTAAAAACTGCACACACTGGTCAATTTTGGGAGTTTGGGCTAATTTGCTTCCATAACAAGTCTTCTTACAGACTAATGGAAAGAAAATGTTCCAAATATGAATTTACATCTTTATTTCATAATACCTCATAATGTCTGCTGGACTGCATTGTATGGTCTATGCCAGGGGTGGGAAACTCCAGGCCTCAAGAGCCAGTGTCGTGCAGGGTTTAGATCTCACCCTGGGTCACCACACCTGAATCAAATGATTAGTTCGTTACCAGGCCTCTGGAGAACTTCAAAAAAATGTTGAGGAGGTAATTTAGCCATTTAAATCAGCTGTGTTGGATCAAGGACATCTAAAACCTGCAGGAAACTGGCCCTTGAGGCCCGAAGTTCCCCAACTCCTGGTCAATTTACTTTTGCCTTCATGTAATATGAACTGTGGAAGTTTCACTTTAAAGATTGAAAGAGACATACAAATCTGAGTAATCTTTTTATCTTGACAACACCTATTTAGATATGTATGTTCATTGGTAGCATCTGCTCAAGTACCTATTAATCTAAGCTGTTGCAGGTGTAAAACTGTCCTGTCCGCAGTTCCCTCATCTTTGGATATTTTCTTGTGTTTTGTAGCTAAAATTGAGCGTTTGTAAATTACCTTTTCAAATAAATATGTATAAAACATCACAGTTCAAAGGCAGTTTTATTTTCTCTCGGGATGTCATTTACAAAACATTTTATTAATGTCAACAGCCTAAAGGTTTTTAGCTTTTAGATTTATGTTCTTGGAAAGACTTCAAATCAGCAAAATGTTTAAAACAAATCACCTCAATGGTATATTAAAACGTACATAATATGAATCAATTAAGAATTCTAATGTAAGTAGCGTTCATCCTTTTCATCAGTACTCAGTATCTGATGTCTGCAGTGTTATCCTCCTTTTATGCAGTCTGTAAAAAATGTATCAGTAGCACAAAGCTACTAAAAGAGTAGCATCCTTGCCAAGCGTGGCCAGACATGATAAAAACAAAATTCATGAATCTGTCTGGCAACAGAAAAACAGCAAATACACCACCTCTCGAGTGAGGTGGTGTTTTTGCATATCAGGTAATGTAAAAATATGTAAAAATTTGGGGTTACCCTCTGGTTGAGGCTGTGACTTGAAGGTAAAATCCATAGAGAAGTCTGGACCCTCACAAAGCCTGTGGCAGGCCAGAGGGAAGACGGGCTCCAACAGCACCAGACGAGACTCAAAGTATGCTCGGATGGTGTCCTCCGCCACACTGGACAGCCTGCAACATAAATTAGTTCTGTGTAACCAAATATATTTGGTAGTAAAACTGGTTTTACCACTCTAGTGCAGGACAAAATTTACTGACATTCCTTTTAAGGATAGAAACCAAAGTAAATGTTTGTCTCTTTAAATATTAATTCACACTATGCTGTCTCCAAAAACATCACCAAACTGATGAAACTATGATGTGATGATGTGGTTAGCACTCACATGCTGATGTGGTCCTTGATGAAGTCACACACCGTCAGGTTTTTGCTTTGCTGGGCGAAGTACATAGCTGTGTTCTGGTGTTTGGACAGGATGTTGCAGTCAGCTCCATACTCCAGCAGGAGGCGCACAACATCAGCGTTCCCTCTTTTGCATGCCTAAAAGGAAGGACGTAATGAACTTCTCTAAAGAAACCTCATACTGGTACACCACAGGTAAGGACTATAAAGTAAATATATAATTTCTGACTGATCTGCTATGAAACAGCACCATTTGTAATCTGCATGCAAACTGTAATTTTGCACTAATTAAAACCAAAGTGACCGTTAGTGTTTGTCTAGTGTTACCTTCATCAGCGCCGTCTCTCCACTCAGCGTCTGAGCATTTACATAAGCCCCGGCCTCCAGTAGGATTGCAACAGTTGTCAAACAATTCTGGGATGACACAAACGGGAATCAAGTGTTTACAAGATAAAACAAAAGAGGCAGATGCCTTTATTTCAGAGTCTTTGACTGGTTTGGCTTTCACTGAGAATTTGAATTAAAATTGTATGCACAGTATAGTTAAAGGCTGCAGGATTAACTTACATAAAAGATAGAGTTACCTTTTCAGCAGCATGCATCAGGGCTGTAGTGCCGTTCTTCTGTCGTTTATTCACTCTCACCCCCTTTTTAATCAGTAACCTGAGGATGTCATCCTGCCCCCCTATTGCTGCCAGCATGGTGAGGGTCATACAACTGCCATCCTGCACACAAACAGATAGACACAGAACTAAAACAAAGGCTGTAAAACAATAAGCTTTTTACAGACCTGCAGTGGAGTCCATTGCACTGTATAGAAATGCCTAAAAAGTGAATTACCATGTGCAGTTTTCTGGGCATGATTTGTACACAACACTGTGAAGAGAAGCTCCTTGTACAATGCCCCATTTGCAAACACAATGAAATCATTATTCGTATAATAATAAAGTTATGGTGATATCCCTGCTAAATACTTACCAATCCCAATTTAGATACTAACCAGTGCAGCCAGTCAATATAGTTTTAGTTAGATATTTACCATACACCACAAACTGTATATAACACCGGCTTGTTTTCTTTAATCTGAAAACAAAACCTAACACAGTTGTATCTTAAACCTGCATTCTTTTTGATGACTAACGCGACCACCTTAAACAATGGATGACGTTACAGTGGTCATGTCTATCTTGCTGTCTTGAGAAGTACCATAGATATGATTGTTTACAATTTTACTTACAGAAGACTAACTGCTCAACAGGCAGCTTTTGAAGATGATTAATAACCTGCTTATCAGTTTGCAAGTTTAATATCAATACCTCCTTGTGCAAAACTGAAGCTAATATAGTATTACGTTGTGATATATTTACTTGAACATCTTCACAAAAATATGGGTTAGAAATAGATTTTTTTTTTTAATGTACTTATATAGTCTCAATATTAAAAAACTAAACAATAAAAAAAAATACTACATTTACATATCTGCATGACAACAATAATAATCAATATTTACTATAAAAAATGTATTTAGAAAACACTTAATACAGCCTGTTTACCAAAGTAGCCTTGAGATTCTAGGAATACGTCGACTTGTCATCGCACTGCTTTGGGCGATGAAATGTTTTGCATTTTTATACCATTACTTTTGCACAGAGTATAGATTCTTTTGACCCATATCTGGGTTCGTCTGCTGCTACAACCACACACATCTACAACGACCTAAAGTCAGGCACTGAAATGTGTACAAGTGTAACTGGCTTGTGAGGCTTACTTGTTCTGACATTGGTTTTTTTTGGTAATTTTATCATCAAATCAGCATTTTATTACGTGGTTTATGACAAATGCATGCACCTTGAGATTTCCTGGAGTTTCAGCTATTTTAATGCTGTTTAGCAATAGTTACTTTGCTGACATATCGATTTCAGATATTGAACATGTGTAACATGTTTGCACGGCCACTTTAAACATCAAAATATGTGACCAAGTATAATTTTACTGTTAGCATGAGTATAAAATAGTCAGGTTTATCAAATCAATACAGCTGCAAACCTTCACCCAACAAACGGGAAATCAAGGGAAATCATTTAACACTTGTCACCAGTTTAAAAATTTTAAGCCAAGAAGCATTTTATTGTACAAGCAGATTTTTGATATGAAGTATTAACTGAAGGCAACATGAAGACTAATACATAAAGTGCTTATACAACAGCAATAAAAACAATGTAACTTCTACGCAGGGAAAAACATTAGTTTTGCAACATTAAACAACAATGGTAGTGCCTGAACAATCATTTGTATCATTACCATCAATACCATTCACAGATTCATCTTCCAAATACAGCTGTATATGTAACTACTGGTATACACTGTAACACAGATGTACCCTTTTTAACAAGGCGGCAACAACACAGGAAAGACGTGATGAAAATCACATGGCAATGTGCTATCTAACCTGGCTGTGTAATCTATTGCAGTCAGTCTTATGTGTGTCCAACACTAATAGCTTTGGTATGAAAGGGCGAACACTGATTTCTTAAAAACAGGTTCACTACAGCTACTATTGATCTTAACAGAAAAGCTTTTAAATGTGAATGAAAGCAGCAATGCTGTCCAGTCAAATCAAATCAAATCAAATCACTTTTTATTGTCACATCACATGTGCAGGCACACTGGCACAGCACATGCGAGTGAAATTCTTGTGTGCGAGCCCCACAAGCAACAGAGATGTGCAAACACAACAACACAAACGAGCAAAATACAAGAATGGCCAACCTTTGAATATTTACTGGTAAAAATGACTCAAGATTACATTTTCTTTGCAAATGTCCTGACTATGGCATCTACAAAGTTGACTGACCTAAATAACAGATCATCAACACCACAACTCTTGTTGAATGTCCAGTCTGAAAGAAGCAACACACTGAACGTGAGGAAGTGCTTCACTCATTTTTTAACTAAAATGTGATCACTTTGTTTAGTCAGTCTCCAAACCTGTATCCATCACTCTGGGCTGAACTAACCAAGCCACAAATTCCTCCTTAAAATGAAATGCGAAATATACTTAGAAACCGTAAACAGAAACGAACATCCTCATCCTCTGTCTAATGTCTGCTAGACAATTATGCATACAGTATATTGCCAAAAGTATTCAGTTACCCATCCAAATATTCCAATCACTTCCACGGCCACAGGTGTGCAAAAACGAGCACCTAGGCATGCTGCTTCTGCAGGTATTATGACAAAGTGGAAGCCAGTGGGAACGACAGCAACCCAGCCATAAGGCAATTTGTTCTTGGCAACTGGATATTAATGTTATAAACATCTAGAAAATAAAAACATACTATAAAGTAATGTAAATGAGTCAAATGTAGTGTATTTTAACTAAAATTAGAGTACACTAAATACAATTAAATGCTAAAATGCTATACACAGTCACTGTATGGGTATACAAAAATACAACACACCTTTTAGGCAGATTGTTAAAGATAAAGATAACAAAGTATAATAATAGATAAGTATTAAGTGGATCTTTAAAGAAAGAAAGTGCTTTTGATATTTCAGCTATAGATACACACAGCTCCTAATTCTCTATTATCAGCAAGGAAGGTATATTATTACTGCTGCAAGCTATCTACAATATATGCTACTGGCTAAAGCAGGAATATAGTACACCTGGGCTTGTTTGGGTAAACGGCAAAGTAAATCTATCACGCTGGACGGTTTCACTGCAAAGGTTGCTGGTAGGCTTTTGATTTCTAATCACCAAAACACATTAAAAAATGCTACTAAAATTGATACAGGCAGTAAGACGGATGCATAAAGTACATGTCAAAGACAAGTAAAAATCCCCCTGTAAATGCCCAGAGGCCATCTTTGCTCTAAAATGGGCTGCCCTGTCCACAGTGGAGGTGGGATTTCCAAACAACTCTTGGTGTTATCATTTTTACAACTACAGTGTGGGAAAGCATATTTGGGTGGCACTACTTGTCACCCAAAAATGATTTCACTAGTGAAACATTACAGGCAAAAATGAGGTTCAAGTCTGCTAAACGATCACAAAACTCAATTAGAATATTTCCTAGAGACAACCTGACAGTGTTAGATAGTATATGCATTCTAAGCTTATTTTCTTGTAAGCCAAAGCTACAGTACAAACATCCCTAATTCCACCCATTTAGTGTATATTTGTGCAATTGATTGCTTAATTTATACTTGAACGTGATCCGGGATACTCTGGGGTCTTTAATTTGAAGAATAAAAGGGCTGCCTATAAATGTCTTGTGGCTACGATGGTATGTTACACTAATTTCCATCAGTTTCATTTTTATACCTTATACAAATTGAGGTAAAGTGATGTCCCTCTCACATCTAAGACCTTGCTGATAACGTGTGGTTATACTGCATGTCAAATAACGTTTACAGGGACAGATAAACAGGACCATCCCACTCAGAGTTTGAATTATGAGTCTCTGGATCTTGTCCTCCACTTTGTTTGGATGCAACAGTATGACCTCTTCTTTTGAGTGACTGAATAGAATTATGTACAAAATATTTGACCTCCCTCCATGTTCTGCTGCTTAAGGCAGGTTCAGCAGCTAAACACGCATCGCAGTCCTTTTTGCCCGGCACTTTTACCAGCTTAGAGAAGTCTCCAAGCTGTCGCCTCACTGCTGCCTGTTCTTCCTCACTCCACAACCTTTTGTTTCTTTTTTGAGGCTTGACAGCTGGATTGATTTGTTTTCCTGCAGAAGACATAGGCGCATTTTCAGATACCACCGGACTTCTGTCAGAAAGACTGGGTCCGTGGATTGTTGGGACAACCTGTGCAGCTGCAGGGCCCCTCGATGGGCTTAAGGGGTAAGGTGGTGAACTTGAATGGTTTAGAGGTGTAAACGAAGACATAATAGGCCTACTTCCATCATTAAGTGTTGAGAATGGATTGACCATTGGAGAACTTACAGTATTTAACTGTGTGAATGTAGGAACCATTGAGGTACTTGGAGTATTAAGGGAGGTAAACGAAGGAATCATTTGTGACGTTGTAGTGTCCTGTGGTACATACACAGACGGAGGTGGCATGTTTGTAGCATTCTGTGTATATGAAGGAGACAATGGCATAATTCTGCTGTTTTCTGAAGTGTATGGAGGAGGCATTAGGGCATTTGTAGTGTTGTGTGGAGTAAATGTAGGAACAACTTGCGTATCAGTAGCATTCAATGGTGTGAAAGTAGAAATCAATGGTTGACTTGTATGGACCATATCTGTACTAGATGAGCACAAGGATGCGTAACTTGAAGTAATCTCTTGGCAGAATGGTGATGCATCTCCCAAGTTGGTTGCTGGTGGCGGCGGCGGCATTGTCATGCAACAATTTGAACTTTCTCTCAAGTTATCTGGGTCGACTGTTGTCATAGTACACACAGTGCTTGTGTCTTCCAAAGTTGTCTTTGTGGTTTGGACTCCAGCTTTTGATCTCTTTGGATTCAAAACATTAAGGTTCCCCTCAGACGTCTGTATGTTATTTCTCCTACGCATTGTCTGTAGTGTGTTGTGTACATAGTTTTTAACGTCTGTCCAAGATCTTCCTCCGAGATCTGGCTCAGCAGCTATGCAAGCATTGCACTCCTTTTTGCCCGGAACCTTCATCCTTGTGATAAATTCACTCAAGTAACGTTTCACTGCAGCCTGCTCATTCTCACTCCAAGGTCTTCTTTTTAAAGCAGGCTTCTGTGCAGTTCCTAAAATGACAAATATTGAGAATCACTGCTACGCAAGAGATAAAATCTTTATCCAATTTAGAATGCAGTTTTAATTTTTTTGTTTTTGCTTTATTGAACCTGGTAAATTTTCTGATCAAGACCTTGTAATAGAGTACAGGGTGGGCCATTTATATGGATACACCGTAATAACATGGGAATGGTTGCTGATATTAAAGTCTTGTTTGTGGCACATTAGTATATGTGAGGGTGCAAACTCCTCAAGATGGGTGGTGACCATGGTGGCCATTTAGAAGTCGGCCATCTTGGATACAACTTTTGTTTTTTCAATAGGAAGAGGGCCATGTGACACATCAAACTTATTGGTAATGTCACAAGAAAAACAATGGTGTGCTTGGTTTCAACGTAACTTTATTCTTTCATGAGTTGTTTACAAGTTTCTCTTTGTTCACAGCCATTGACATGTCGAAGAGGTTAACACGTGAGGAGCGGATCGAAACTGTGTTGATATCTGGTGAACGCAGTAACCGGGTCATTGCAGCAGATTTCAATGCAAGACACCCTACGAGACCACCCATCTTCCATGCTACAGTTAGCAAACTGCTTGCTAAGTTTCGTGAATGGTGAAGTTAACAAACAAAACCACCGCTATTGGTCTGACACTAACCCACAGTGGATGGATCCCTCCAAGACTGTTGGAACAACAAAAGAGATGGTTTGGTGTGGTATATGGGGTACAACGATAGTGGGTCCATTCTTCATCAATGGAAACCTCAAGGCCACTGGATATTTGAAATTGCTACATGTGTTTCCCTCTTTATGCACTGAAGCTGGCACGTTCCCTGAGTTCTTCCAGCAAGATGGTGCACCACCACATTATGGGTGCCAGGTCCGAGCATTCCTAGATGAACAGTTTCCTGGAAAGGGGATTGGTCGTCGTGGGCCAGTTGAATGGCCCCCAAGGTCTCCCGATCTGACCCCCTTAGACTTTTATCTTTGGGGTCATCTGAAGGCAATTGTCTATGGTGTGAAGATACGAGATGTGCAGCACCTGAAACTACAGATACTGGATGCCTGTGCTGGCATTTCTCCTGCGGTGTTGCTATCAGTGTGTGAAGAGTGGGAGAAGAGGGTTGCAATGACAATCCAACACAATGGGCAGCACATTGAACACATTTTATAAGTGGTCAGAAACTTGTAAATAACTCATGAAAGAATAAAGTTACGTATAAACCAAGCACACCATTGTTTTTCTTGTGACATTACCAACAAGTTTGATGTGTCACATGTAGGGATGGGTACCGGTGTCCGGTGCCATGATGGCACCGGTTCTGACATAAACGGTAGTAACCAGACCGAAAAGCAGCGCACATTTCGGTGCTTTATTTCGGTGCTTTTTTTTCCTGAGCTGTGATACACTTCTAGCCAATCATTTTACGTTTCCCAGGATAGTAGGCGGGGCCAGGTACGTACGTTCAGTTAGAGCAGAGCTACAGATTAAAAATGTCCAAGGCGAAGCGGTCAAAAGTCTGGCTGTACTTCACAGCAAAATATGCAAACTCAGCAGCCTGCAACAAGTGCTTTAAGCTGATACTGTGATACTGTCAAAGGAGGTAGCACCTCAAATCCGATGAAACACCTGGCGACGCATAGCGTTTTTTTTAAAAGCCGAGAAATGCGCCGTATTTGATAGCTTGCTGTGAGACCTCACACTGTGCACGTTGGGTGGGTTGCCAGTTATCGGACCCGGAGCAACAGCCCCCAAAAACCCGAAGAATAGAGTCCTGGCCCCTAGCCCTACCAGTGTAGCAGAAATGATGAGGATGATGATGCAGCAGCAGCCGTTCTTCTCTGCGTGAGTAGCTTAATGTTGTTCGAGTGTAATTTACGTTGAGTAGGCTAACCACGTTATTACATTAATGCATGTAAGGTGAACTAGCAAACATCATCATAGCTACATGCGGCTGCCCTCTTGTTTGATGGCAGATACTCCCTTCACCCTGGACAAAAAGGCTAAAATGACCAAAGAAAAAGTGGGAAACAGCTGAACATGAGAGGTTTTTGGACAAAGTTTGTGTTTTTTTTCCATTGTTTAAGCACTGCTTCCAGCCAAGAGTGATACCATATATGCCCCATAGCTGCAGAAAAGGCTAACATTGTTATCTTTTTACAAAAAAACAAACAAACAGCTGAACATGAGAGGTTTTTGGACCAATTTTGTGTTCTCCATTCTTTAAGCACCGGTTCGAGCACCGTTTAAGCACCGGCACCGTTTCAAAAGTACCGATTTGGCACCGGTATCGGATAAAACCTAAACGATACCCATCCCTAGTCACATGGCCCTCTTCCTATTGAAAAAACAAAAGTTGTATCCAAGATGGCCGACTTCTAAATGGCCACCATGGTCACCACCCATCTTGAGGAGTTTGCCCCCTCACATATACTAATGTGCCACAAACAGGACTTTAATATCACCAACCATTCCCATGTTATTACGGTGTATCCATATAAATGGCCCACCCTGTACAAAGGTCAAGAACAAAGTAAATTGACTCAGAGAGCAGCTATCAGCTATATTTTGATAGAACAAAAAGGTACTTACCATCTTTTGCACTGCTGTCTGGAAGTGATGGCAGCGTTCGATCCATCTTGAGCAGCTGTTTGCTCACTTCTTCTAGCTGGGATGCGTTTTTTAAGAGTCTGTAACACTCCTGGCTGCTCTTTCCCAACAAGTTGGCCACTTGATCCAGTTCATATTCATTAAGGCTCATTAACTGCCAGGAGCTGGCAATTTGCTCTCTTAATGACGAGGAAAGAAGTGCTTCTGGGTTTTTAACTCCACATTCCATTGCAACCCGTCGGAAACAATCCAACGCTCGGATGAAGGATGGACCTTCAGTCCGTGCAAAAAGGTATGGGTTTGTTTTTGACACACCCGCTCGTTCTCTATTTTCAACAAGCAAGTCAATAGACAAAACCATGCGTTCTGTTAAAAGAACCAGCATGTTCCTTCCATACTGACCTTCTAATTCCAACCTGGTCAAAGCGGAACCAAGTTCTAGCTCCAATTTTGTGCTTTTCCTTATTTGATCTGCAGAGGGCACAAATATTCCTTTGCTCTTTCTCTGAATGTAAGTTTGCAAAAGCAGTCTACCAATATTTCCTACCCTTCCTCTGTTGAACAGACAGACATCAGCTAAAGTTGCTTCACTGAGCTTTTTCCACGTTGACAAACTAGGACTTTCTTTCAGCTCCTTTCTTGTTTCGTCTCCTTCCTCTGTGATAAACCTGTGAAGTTTCATCAAGTCTTCTGTCACAGTTGATTTGTCCACTTCCACTTTTTTGACTTCTTGCTTTAGAGAGGAGGCAAGTGTTTTGCGAGAAAAACACTCATTCCATTTTGTATCAAGAAGTTGTATGAATTTTTTCACTTCGCTTTCTGATTCACTGTCCTCCGTCATGCGACTCTCACCAAACGCAATTTCTGCAGCTCGTTTCAAAGAGTATCCAATCTTCGTGACAAGGGAAATGCTTTTAAACTTACTGGAACTGGGGTCAAATCCACTAATCCTTTTGACCCCTTGAACAGCTAATTCAAATCGGGATGGCAGACATATTTCATGCAAGTACTTTACACTCCTGTCCAGCTCATTTACGGCAAGCACAAATCTACCCAGTTCCCTCATTTTTTGTGCAATGTAAGCAAACTGAGACTTGTCATGCTCATATTTAACAGACAATGCATTGCCATATTTACAAATAAGCGGGTCGTTTCTGATATGCCTCGAGATGTCATCTTGATGCATGATGTGGATGATTTCCTCACAGCCTCCAGTTAAGAACTCTGACATTGGAAGCAGCCGGGAGGCAGCACTGTGACCTCTCGTTCTTTTTGTTTTCTCAGTAGATTTATCGTCTCCTTTTCTAGCTTTACATGACCTTTCGTGTCTCCATAAATCAGTTTTGCGATAAAATGCAAAACAATGTTGACAAGGTAAGAAGTCACGAACTGATATGCTGGGTTTCTTGACCTGTTTCTTGGTCACAATTTCCCCCTCGCCACTTTTAAGAACTTGGCAATTATGTTCATAATCTCCTCTATTGCGAATTTGATCAAGCAATGTCTGTCTGACTTTGGAGCCTTTTGGAAAGTGTATTGCATGGGCAACATCCGTTTCCTCCGCATGTTTCCTTTCCAAATGCTTTGCAAGTTGAGTGAAAGCCATTTTGCAGTATAAACAGAAGTGTTTCTTGCATGACTCTTTCTTCTCTTCATCCAATACGCAAGGTGTCATTTGATGCAATTTCTTACAAGTCCTTAGACTTGATCTTGTTGGTTCTCTCTTTTCCACAGTTTTTGTGTAGCGCCGTAATCTTTTAACCATTTCTTTCGTACTTGATGCAGATAGAACCATATCTGTAATACCTCCCCCTACATCTCCTGGCTCGTCGCCTGAGTCATTTGTTTGCTTTAGGGGGTTTTGTTTATTTGACAGCACTTGATCCGAATGATCAAAATTCAAACTAATTTTACTTGACAAACCACCCATTGTGTCATCTGACGTCTTGTTGTCTTCTCCATCCTTTTGGTCTTCCTTTCCTCGACTTTTCTGCTTGGTAGGTGAACCGAATGCTGCGTTTTCTGATTCAGTAATATCCTTATCATTTTTTTGATCATCCAAATCTTGTGGGATATTTTCTTTTGCAGTGCCTGCTTCGTTTCTTGCACTTTCAGTGTTAGAAGTCAATCTAAGAGCATCACTCGAACTTCTCTCTTCAATCAAGTTCCTCTCTCCTTCAAATGACTTCTTCTCACCAATAGTACTCGCCTGTAAAAGAACAAGTATATGTAAGACTCAGAGCCAAATCAGATCCCATGAATAATTTTGGTAAATTTGAAACACAGACTCTTGGAAAAAATGTAGAAGGGGATGCTTAAATTTGTTTTTAATTTTGGTAGATAAATGGTTCTGACATTTTTTTAATCATTCATATATTTTTTTTACTCCTGTTTTAGCACATCAGCACCACGGCAATGCCCCCAACCAAGATCCAGGCCCATTCAAACGAGTCAATATGATGGCCCAAGGTTTAGTAACAAAACTCCCTCCTGACACCTCAAGTCTCACGTACAAAAACCACATGTGACCCATTCAAGTATAGTTAATGGCTTTATTGGATCAAGCAGCGTTTCGACATCATAAATATCTAACCAAGTATATGTAGTAATGGGGTGTTTGATGAAATGCTACATGAAGAAAACAGAATGTGCACTGACACTAGACCTACATCCCTGGTTTGGAATAAACAAATAATTAAAGATAAATTTTTGCTGGGCATACCAGTATTTTTACAGAGCTCACTCGTAATATAACACATCATGGCTTCATGTAAAATATGTTAATACCATGTCCAGCCATTCACATAATAACAGTCACTGTGAATTTTGTCATTTATGCTTTCAAATGTTTGATTTAAAAGAAAATGTAATAAACGGTGGCTACAGGTGCATGCTGTGCATATTGTGTTATGGTAATGATGATGATACATATTCTGAAAGCATACATTATGTACCTGATTCAAAGAGTTCATCTTGTCCAAGCGCTTCATGTCTTCAATCACTGGCTTGTTCACTGCAATGTAAAATGATATCACAGTCTCTAAGGTGCACACATTACAATTTACATAGCAATTAATGACTGTTAGGTCTAAGTTAGCACAAATTTAAAGATCCATTTTAGAATTCAAAATAGTGCAGGGTGGTGGTAGATAGGATTGCATGCATCGAGATTTTAACCACATAAAATACAACTTCATTAACAATAACAATAATTTATATACACTTATAATGGCTCTCTGTCCTACTGAGCCTTGAATTAAGATGGTAAATTAAATAAAAATGCTCCTGAACTTGCTGAAAATACCCAGGAATAAGAGTTAATTTAATCACATCCACCTCTGCCATATTCTTTCTACTGTAATACTGTAGTTCAGTCTGAAAGTACATAACATGGCTCTGTAACTCAAAGCTACACAAGTATAATTCAGCTTTAAAACCCTACTAATTACAACAGTGTAGGCTCTGCTATATAAGAAAACTTTTATATTATACTTTATAGTATTACACTAGCATTTCTAACAAGTCATATTTATGTTTAACAGCTTTTGAGACCACATCCTTACCTGGCTTTGTTGCAGAAGGTGCTTGGAGTTCAAGAAAACATCTCAAGGAGTTGGATCATTGGTGGACAGTAAAAAGTAAAGTCTTTGGATGCGCATCTTGAAGAAAAGATTACTTGGAGCACAACACGAAAAACAAAATTGTTCTTCCATCTAAAAGCGACGTATAGTTGTCTCATTAGGATGCTTCAGACGCGTTGGGATAAGCTATTTTTTTCACGTTTTCTCAACAATATTTTCTTTTACTGCTGATTTACTAAAACATTTGAAATATCGGATACAAACTCATTATTGTAACAGACAGGGAAAATTGTTAGTTTATAAGTAGCAGTTTTATGTCATAATAAACATCTTTTTGATATTTTTGTAAGAAGGGTAAAGACTGCTCAACAAAGCTAATATTAGTTTATATGTTAAACACTGTTTAAAGTGTCAAATATGCTTTTAACGATGGTTATGCCTAATGTTTTCCATTTTCCATTTATTTAAAACAATGGTTCTTCTTTCGTAAAACCAAATGTAATTCTGATGCAATGCTAATTATGCATTTGTAACTGGGGGAACTATAGGGGAAAATATTAATGTCTATAAGTGTCATATGTGACAGACATAGCGTGATAGACCATAGTCACCAACTGAATTCATATATATTTTTAATAACAATGCAATCCCTTCAAAACACACACGCACACACTCACTCTTGGGGCCAACCAAGGTGCAAGCTGTGAATTCTTTAAAATGTGTTTGTGTCTTAGATTTGAGTGCTCAGAGTCTTGAGATATATAAAAATCAAAAATATATTGAAGTAGGGCAGAAACTAGCGAGGAAATAAAACAGACAGCTGGGTAATGTTTATTAGAACATACCTCTTGGTCCAGATTGTAGTCCTCTTTGGAATTAAGTGCCAGTTTTACAGCCATGTAATCTCCACTTTTTACAGCATCTCGCAACTCATCTGGCAAAAACAGGTGAGGAACAAATGAAGTTTAGAGAAAGTGGACATTTAAAGATCTCACGCTCATTTAATTTTTCTTTCTTTTAAATGCCTATTTATTCAAATCTCATAGATCCTCCTTAAAAATGATGTGACCTACTGTGGACACAGAATTCTTTTTATTACAGTCACGGACATAAAACCGTTTTTCTCCATGTTTTTGGTAAACTGCACTCAGAACGAATAATTTGGATGGTAAACAAGTTGTGGTTTTCTCATGGCTTGTTGCAACTAAAAGCAAAAAGTCTTCTAAATACCAAGATAGTCATCAGGAAACACTCACTTGGTGACAAAGGTGGACCTGACAAGATCTCATCCTCTCCGTTAAGATGTTTCTGGAAATCATCCAGAGTCATCCAGTCCAGATTAAGGTCCATTCCTAGACTCAAAGTGGCCTGGCCCTTGTCTGTAAAACACACAATGCAGAGATCATCAACTGGGATTTCACTCAGAAAATAAATCTAAAATCAATGCATTTGACAAGTGAAGTGTGAATGTCATATTTGGAGGCATTTGTTTAGCCAATCAGAAACATACCAGATTTGTCAGTGCCCTCTGGTGGGTCCTGGGTATCATCACATGCCATAAAGAGTCTAGGCTCACTGTCCTCCCTTTTCTTTCTCCTGTCATCAGAAGGGGTTCTCCGCTCCCAGCTTTGCCGCTGTGGTTCATCTGTCTTATCCCTACGCTCCCGGGTATCATCTCCAGGCTTCGATTTCGCCACAGATTCCTCTTCCCGCTCCTCGGTGTCCAGGCTGAAGCCATAACTCTGAACTGGTCGCGAAACTGACATTGAGGGTGGCAGACAAGATAAAAATACTTTTTGAACAACGTGTCATAAAAATCTAAGACATCAAAAAAAACCAGCTTGTTCTTTTATTGTTCCTATTAGGAGTAGACCTAATACTCACTTATAACCCTGGCCATATGTTGGAATAGAAGAAAAAAAGGTTTGAAATCTCAGGGAAGCCCATACATGTCAATTTAAAGAATAAAAACGTGCAAACATGGAGAGTGTGCGCGTTTGTGTACACACACTCAAATGCTCTTGTTGCAGTTCCTGGTTTTATGCAAGTTTGCTAACAAAGAACTACAGTCTGTCACGTTTAATTAAAAATACTAATAATGAATGAGCTAAACATAGCTATTTTTAAGCTATTTGTGATTACTCTGATCGTCACCAAGTCCTGAGATTCCTGTCAATCACTGCGACACACATTCCTGACACATTTTGTCTTCTGAATTAGAGCTGGTCAGCAGACGAACTATATAAAATACACAATAATAAATAAAATAATAACTTTTGATTGTTTGACAGATCAAATATTTGACCAACACATCTGATTTTTAAAGAAAAGACGTTTCTAATGCTGCACGTTATGCTCCTGACATGCAGCAATCTGTTACATTTACTTTAAATCTTTTTACAATACAAGGAGGTGCTGGATGATACTTTTTAATAACAAAATGCTGCTAATTTAAACCCTTTTTCTATGATAACCATTTATACAGCACAGTTCTTTGTGTTCATTAAAAGGCAAACTACACCCTGGCATAAAACACTCGGGCAGGAAGGGGTTAAAGATGCAAAGACATGTAGACTTTGTTTTCACACACCATAGTCTATTAGAGCTCTAGGTTTACATTTCTGTGATCTGCTCTCATCTGGGGCATGTACTATGAAGCAAGTTTAACATATTCAGGATCTATTTTCCTCATCTGGCTTCACTAACAGAAAGATCAGCAATCCCACTAAGAATTCACTCGAAGATGCTTATCAACTCGATGGGGATTCCCAATATGGCTATAAGCATGTTCACATAAAAGTGAAGCTGCTGGCACCACAGGACCAATGACAAGCATCGAATTAGCCTGCTGATAGCAGAGCGGCTGGTTTTACAAAGGAAGGATAAAAACATAATATTAGAAAATATCAAGAGGTGAGACACAGAATAGAGACTGAAAGCAACACAGCTGCTGTAGATAAATAAGAGGTGTGTTTGAAGGGAGCAGTTTAGTGTTAAAAGCGCTGTTTGAAGGTGCTTTGGTCACAAAGACCTGAAAAGACTGGAGCTACTATATTGATAAAGTTTAGCTTATTTGAAGGCAGGAGAAAAAAAAAGCTAGCAAAAATGCTGACTTTGTAACTTAACAGAGTATCACAGCTGTGGGAGAATCTGACAGATTACAGTTTTTATTCCAGAAAGACAAACGCTTTAGGTGCTCTTACAAAGTTTTAGACTATGATTACTATCCGTGCACTGGGGTCTCAGCGATCTCGCAGGAATGGTGACACCGTTTTCTGGAGAACTGACTGATTGGTATATGGTGGTATTTTATACCCTGGTATAAAAATTAACCATCTATTTGGGTTAAACCCTCACAGGCCTCTGGAAGACAGAGCTGTTATTAGAGTTTTATTGTAGGGCAGTAACCTCCTTGGCCCTTTAAGGTCAATTTTTGGAGACCGTATAGCAACTAGTATTTTTTCCTGTCATGGATAAGGTCCTTTATGCCCAGCGGGATTGGTCTGAAGCCACATTGTGTTAATCTGATTCAAGTTCAAGTTTCATGCATACCATCTGATTGCTTGGGCCTCTCCGTCTTCTCCGGCTCTTGTTTCTGAACAGGAGACTCTTTGGTTGTTTTGGGAATCTTCTCAATTTTTCCCAATACCTAAGTGTTGGGACAAAACACAACAACAACAAACTGTTAACACGCTGCATTTCTTTTTTAGAGGAAAACCTCTGAGCTGCATATCCTGTTTAAAATAGCAAAGAACATCATCTGAAAGATCACGTTGTGTTTTTTGGTTCCATTTATGAAATACTGGATGACAAAGTTAAAATAGAAATAAAGTATACACCTTTGTGGGTTTGCTGCTGCTCTTCTCTGTGGTGGGTTGATTCCTGCGGGGGGCGCGATCCTTGGCCTCGCAGTTTAACAGGAACTTTTCGAAAAGATTAGTTGAACCTGTGGTGTCCTTCTGTCCCAATATCTCGTCCTTGGTAACTTCCTCCTCCTTACTCTTGGTGACACCAACAGCTGTAACAGAGGACGAGGACGACGAGGACGATGTAGATGGGACTTTGGGTGGTGCAGACGCGCTCTCCTGCCCTTTGCTCTTTGCTTTCTTATGTAGGGTGGAGTTGTCACTGGAGTCTGATTGTAGCGCAGTATCCTCTTTTGCTTTAGAGCTATGACTCTTCAGTTTTTGGAGGCTGCTTTCTTTCTGAGCAGAATCTGTCTTTTTGTTCTTTTTGTCGTGGATAAGGTCCTTTATACCCTGCAGCTTTACTTCCCACTTCCCCTTTTTTTGTCTGGACTTGTCGTCCAAACTGGCTTTTTCCACCGATTTTGTTAAAGTCTCAGTTGATGCGGAATCGTCCATTTGGGACTCTGACGGGCCTTCGCTCACGTCATCTTCCAGCGGAGCAGCGGCCTCGTCTTCAGAGGTTTCGATCTTCCTCTCTTTCTTCCCCTTCTTTTTCCTCCCATCGTCGCCCTTTTCTTTTTTATGCTTCCCTCCCTCTTTTCCTCTTTCCTTCCTGTGTTTCTTGGAGGGAACAGGGTCATCCTCTTCCGATTCAACCACACGTTTTTTTGATTCAGTCTTTCTCTCCTTGGGTGGAGAGCTTGGGGTTGGGGCTCTGCCTTCTTCCTCATCGGTTTCTGGTGCCGGTAGGGGCCTAAACTCTTCTTTCCGCTTGTCCTTCTTCTTTTTCCTTTTTTCCTTAAGATGCGATTCTTCTTCCTCCTCCTCCTCCTCTTCCCGGACTTTCTTCTTCTTTTTCTTCTTGACAGGTGCCTCCGTTGGTCGGTCTTTGTCGCTGTCACTTTCCGAGTCAGCATCAAACACGTCACTCTTTGGAGGCAGAGGTTTCTAAAGAGAGAACGGGAGGGGAAATATCACATTTTGGTAATAGATATTACTTTTTGACCTTCTGACTTAAGGCTCTATAATAGTTTGTCATAAGTAATTAGAGGTCAATAATACTGCCAACAACATTTTGCCCCTTCATTTTCAAAACGATGTCCAGACAGGTGGGAAAATAACATCGATAATAATCTTAATAACAGACAAAATTTGTTTTAAGTTCATCTGTTGTGCATTAGTTCTATAATCAAGAAAGGAAAGATCAGATTACTTATATTAAAAAGGCTTTAAAGCCAAAGTTACAGGCAGTTTGCTTCTGGCTTAGAAACAAAGATGTTTTCTTGCGACATTTAAAAGAATAACTATACCAACACGGGAAACCTCACCCGGCCCGGACACAGAAGACAGATCGATAACTTTAGGTATAGCGTTTATGGCGCTTCATAAACACTATACCTAAACCCAAGAGCGTAACTTTGGGTTCAACATGCGTAAAGCTACATCTGTGCACCAAGACCAACCAAGTCCCACATAGTAGGGGCGTGCAAAAACTTTTATTTGCTGCTTGATGTGTTGGCGGTGGTTACAATGCCTCATTCCCCTGTAAATAATGCCCATGCCTCATTGCTTGAAAGATCAGACTTACCACACATTTCTTGGTTTCTGCCTCTTTCTTGGCCTTAGCTTCAGCCTGTGACTTCTTAAAAGCCAAGAGGACTTCGCGACAGTCTTCCAAATGGGCCTCTGGTTCCCATGTGTCATCGTCAGAGCAGTAGTTCTTCCAGCGAACTCTGTACAGCACTTCACCCTGAGAACAAGAAAGCGAAGATGTAGCGCTTAGCATGACCTGCCCCACTGACCTGACCTGACAGTGAGATCACGAGCCAACAGGATCTATAGAAAACAGAAGACTTCCACATGACAGCTGAGACAAGCAAACACGGCTGACAGGCCCTGTTAGTTAGTTAGTGTTAATTATGGTATTTTGAATGATGCTGTCTGTCTTTAAAGTTCTAATATCAAAAGGTTTACTGAGGAGACACAGGCAAAACATTTAAAGTTGCAGTGAGAACTTGCTGAAAGAAAGTGTGCAAAACAAAAAGTGTAAGAGTTGTAAAAAACTGTTAGTTTCACAGCTGACTTTTGTGTATTAAGAGTGACTGAACGTGAGCAAGAGAGATGCAAAATCCTGTAAAAAGCAGAGGAGAGTGTGAATATTTTCAATCTTTCCAGGGAGATGTTGACAGCGCTGCATCAGACTGTACACATATGAAGTTAAAGCATCTAAAAGGTGCAGAAGCTCCCACTGGGCACTCCGCACTGCTCAGAAGGACCACAGCTTAACTTCCTGTGCATGTGTTTACTTCGCAGGTGGTACAGCCCAGAGAGACTCCAGAGTTCACAAAGACCAACGGCAAAAAGTGTAAAAAGCAAGGTGTTGAAAATATCTTAGTAGAGATAGTATTACCTCCCATTCTACCTCAACAATCAATGTGCACATCACAGAATTTGATTCACGAGCTCAACTGGTCAGTAGAGCTGGGCGATAGAACGATAACGATATGTATCGCGATATAACTTTTACTCGATAGAGAAATTAAGCTATCGCGAAAGACCTCGCCGCTCTCGTCCTCTTAAAAAAAAAAAAAAAAAAGGTCAGCCAATCTAAATTAAGTAGCGCAGAGCCGAACCAATCACAGCCGCAGCGTCACGTCGCGTGACTTGTTACGTACAGCACAAGTGCCAAGCCGCACGTGTGTTTGTTTGGGAAGCAGCCAGCGGGTAATGGAGCCAGCGCGTAATGGAGGAAATGAGTGTGCCGACTAGAAAAATCAACCGAGCGTGACCGAAGAGAAAACGGATGATGGTTCCAACGCCGGAGAGATTGTCGAACGGAAGAGCCATAGAAGTTCCGTAGTGTGAAGGTATTTCGGCTATTTCAAGTCTGACAAAAAACAGAGTAGCGTGCACTGTAAATTGTGCCGAAAGCAAGTCTGGAAATACAATAAACTGGTGCATGCGTCACACTGTGCGCCACGTTATTGTTTCGGTGAAATGAATTTCTACAATACTGTTACTGTTAATTCTACTCTCTGCAGTGTTTAAATGCTTACATATACACACAGTTACTGTCCCTCCACACATACGACTCGGTTCTGCTTCTATGCCCCAGCTTTGTTTACTTTTTCCCACCGAGGCTTCTAGACTTCTGATTGGCCAACATTTCTGCACGGTTAGGAATCTAGCGCCACCTGCTGCTTTGGCATGTTCATAGCAGCGTTTTCCTTCATTTCTGCCTTTATGTGTGGACGGGATTATTTTTAAAACGAAAACGGAAAATCTCCGTTTTCAAAAATACCCGTGTACGTGTGGACGTAGCCTCAGTCTCTGACTGGAAGCGCTAATTCGTCATTCGGCTTTTGTCAGACTAAAGTAACTGTTAAAACTGTTTGAAAAGCTAAGCTATACAACAAGGAGAGATTGAGAATTTCCTTTTAGTTCTCAGTTTATTTGATATTGACAAAAGTTAGTCAGTTTTGTCTGTTCTTCTGTAAAACAAACTAAGATTTATTTTTAGAATTAATATTTTGTTTCTAAGTGGAATTGACAATTTAGTCTGTTTCGTTTGTTCTGTTTTGAAACTTAAACGCTTTAGCGGCTGCCTTTTGTGTAGTTTGCAATATTTGCCTTTATTTATCTGAAAAAGTCTCATGTTCCTTAAGTACATCTACCCTGTTGAACTTATTATGGGAAATAAATATTTAAATAAGAACAAGCTGCTGATTATTTCACATTTTACTTGTGAGCAACAACACATTTAAATCTTACAAATATAGTTATTTGGCTTATATCGTGATAGATATCGTTATCGCCTGAAATGAAAAAAACATATCGTGATATGAAAAAATCTCATATCGCCCAGCTCTACTGGTCAGTAATCAAGCCTGTACTGTCTCGCTGCTCTACTATGAATATTGATTTCTCCCTTCTTTTGGTGCTATTCAACCAAATTCATTTATAGCTGTCTTTAAAAAGAGTGCAATTTAACCTTTGTAACGAGACCTGATACTCAAAGGAACCCCCCCCCCCCCCACCCAAAGTTAATACCACGGACATTACATGTGCTTCACGGCAATCTTAAAAAGAAAAGGTAAAAAGCAAGAAAGATAGCAAATGTAGCTAATGTTAGCTGCTGGGGTCATCTGTGTTTGTGCACGGGTCTAAAGCATGTTTGTCCGCTACTTTATACAGTTAGAAATGCAGCGGTCACAGGGCTCACCCATTATTACCTGGTATAAGTAAATTCAGTGTTAACAAACAGCAAATCCCACCAATCTTCTCACACGCTGCGAGTCCTGCATTATTCGGGGATTTAGCCGATGTAGCCCTGCAGCTAGCAAAATACGATGAAAATATGTGAAAGCCTGCAACGGGTCCGTCCTTGGCCTCAGCAGGGGAGAGCCGAGCGGACATCATGGGACAAGTTGTGCTTGGAAAAGATGCTATGTATGGAGGAACAGCGACCCACGACTAAAACCAGAAAACGCATGTAACAAAGTAACACACAAGCAATTTTGTGCATGTAAATGCACCGCAGAAACGCGATTCTGCTAACACAAAGGGTCTTTCCACCGTTGTTGGTGGGCTATGCCTCGTGAAAGTGGACTGAAAGAAATGCCAGCCATGTTTGCAAAGCTAGCCAGGCGGCTGCGTAGCACTTAGCTATTTTTACCTCTTCCACCCGCATGTCAATGATCTTTTCCACTTCGTACACGTCTTCTTCCTCATCTTGTTCGCTGTCCGCGGGCTCTACCTTGTCGGTTTCAGCCGCCATGGCTGTGTGGTAGTGTTGGTTTCCTAAAATCTGCCTGTTTTGGGTTTTGCACTCGAAAAGGCCGCCGTGTTGACAGAGGTAGGACGCTGCCGTACCTAGTGGTACTACAGACTACACTAGCTCTGCAGCTCTGAGAGGGCTGCGCTGAACGCAGGGCAGTTACCGCCCGCAGTCACGAGAGGCGTTCAAATGCTGCTCTTAATCGTCGAACGTATCACACCAGAATAGTATTTACAAAAAATAAAACATTTTATTTTTGCTGATGTACTAAAAAAAGGCGATTTGGCGATAATTAATTTTAATCGAAACAATATATTACGCTATAATACGCTAAAGTGATTTAAAACCAACAAACAACTATTTCATTGCTTTCCATAACTTCTGACTTTTATGCCCTGCTACAAGTTTAAAGAATAACAATAATTTTAACAACATATATATTTTTAAATTTTCTCTTTATTGTTCTGTTATTTCGGGCGATGACGCCCAAAAGTTCGAAATGTACTAAAGGCATCAAAAGTCAGTGATTTGCGAGCGTTGAAAACACGTTGCCTGGTGAAAACAGACCGTCTGCTAACTAATTATACATATTTAAATATAGCACACATCTTCCTGCACAGAACAAAACAAAAAAACACGTCATCCACTCATGTTTTTAGTCTTCAATGTATAATATTTTAATAATCACAAGTGCAATATTGAAATGCCTTAAAAGCCACAATATTAGCAACATGTTTTTCAACTGAGTAAACTTTAAGCAGCTTTAGAAAATTAAATAATCGTTTCAGTTTACTGCCTAAAACAGAAGTCACTTCTAATAACTTTAATCACCTAAATTTATTGTAACATTACATCACAAACAACACAAATACAGCAATACTAGTATAAAATTATGATGATAATAGTATTATTATTAATAACAATAATAATAATAATAATAATGATATAATGTATTTCTTTATATAAGTATAAAGAAATAAATCAGGTGGAAGAAACAGAAGACCAAAAATACATGGAGGAAAATATTATGTAATTTTACAAAATATAGTAAGAAACTGTTTAAATGTATGTGTACACACATATGTTTCAAATACTGTCCAGCTGTGTGTCAGCTGTGGCATTTGACCATCTGTTTAAACAGTCCAAAAAAAAGAAAAAGAAAAGAAAAGAAAGAATACAAATAAAAACTAACAACCCCACCCCCCAAACAAAAACAAACCCAAAAAAGAGTTTTAGAAAAAGCCCACATATTTTGTTTAGTGTAACTAATCTAAACATCTCAGTTATGGCTCAGTGTTTGGAGGAAAATTCTTAGCCTTGGTGTAACAAATAACATGGTACTTTTAAAGTAATGCATTACCCCATTGTTGTTGTTGTTGTTGTTATTATTATTGTTATTTCAACATTTTCTAAAGTTACAACCTAATACATTCACACAATGCATGTCTGAATAGCTGTTGGTCAGCTGGTACAGCTCTTTATTCAGACTCCAAAAATGATCTTGAGATCTGCCAGAGAGAGTTTGGAGAGGGTGTTTCCGGTTCCCGACAGCACATTCTGTGCCAGCTCCTTCTTCTTTGTCTGCAGTGTGGAAATTTTCTCCTCCACTGTGTTTTCACACACAAACCTATTGACAATGCCACATAGACACACACACACAAACTATTAGCACAAAGAAACGCAGTTTACACATCATTGTTACCATTACATGCTTAGTAAAACTTAAAAATAAAGATGCAAACTAGAAATTTTGTGGAGATTCAGTTAGAAGCTGATGCGTCACCTGTGGATGGTGACGTCTTTATATTGTCCCACTCTATAGATGCGGTCACAGGCCTGATCCTCCAAAGCTGGGTTCCTGTTGAAGGGTTAAAATTGAAACAACTTTCTTCTACCTTACAGAAATGTTTCTTAAGTTTGGAATAACATAATCTCTGCAAAACTGCAGAATGCATTGTGTGACGTCTGCACATGTTTGTTTATAACTGCCTTTAAATTGTCCTTTGCCATTCCTTATAATGCGAAATGTGAAGGCACAAGATACTTTAGAGGATACAAATTAAATTAGAGAGGATAAAATATTGAAAAAATTATTTGCACAACAGATATATTTCAAATGCAGCTTGCTACATTAAACGGCGAACGGCAAACAACAGAAGTGATACTTTTCCAGCTCTTTGAATGACAATGTGGCTCTCACCAGTGCATGTCAATGAGGAACAGGTGATTCCCACCGATCAGATTCAGTCCAACCCCGCCGGCACAAAGAGAAACCAGCATCACCTGAAGCAAAAACCAGAACAATTAGGCAGCACTATACATTTAGAGCTGTGCAACAAAACAGTTTGATTACACTCATTTTCATCATTATCACTTCAAGCTTAGTTCTCAGCTGCATAGCACACTTGGTATAATGATCACAGCTAATTTAGAAGTCCCATCATCATCATCATCATCATTATTATTATTACTACTATTATTATTTACATTTCAGTGTTGCAGCAATTTCTGTTTATAACATATAATTTATTGTTGTTTACTTTTTATTTAACTGCATTCTTCACAAATGGAGCAAACATTACAAAAACAGGAACAGTTGGCCTTACATTTATGCACAGATTATCAGTGCAAGTACAAAAAAAAAAAAGAGTAAAAAAAAAAAGAAGCCACTATTGCTGTTTTACATAGTGCATCAGTGTTTTCACAGTTTTTTGTAAACTGATAAGTTTTTTAGCTTAAAGAAAAGAAAATCTCTTCATGTCTTTGATATTGCTCACTGTGCCATCCAGTCATTCTTAATTAGGGGTTCATGTTTTAATCATTTACGGGTTATTGCTATCCCATTGGCTGTGCAAGCAATCTTCTTAATAAGCATTTGTCTTTTACGGATAAGTTGCTCGCAGTGCTACATAAATAAATCGTACAGAAAGAAAAGTCCATCTGTTCTTGTTTCTCCTATCTGTACACAGTTTAATTTAGGGGTTATAAAATATCTTAACAGGTAGATATTCTGCTAATCGTCGTCTGTAATGGAAGATCCCAGAGTCTTCCTCCAGCTTAGATTATTTTAATGTATTTTCGCTGGCCGGACGTCAGAATAAATAAAACAAGTTTCTTATTGTTGTTGTTGTCTTATTGTTGTAAATTTGAGTCTTTTGTATTTCAAAATCTTATTTAGATTGAGCGGTAGAAAGTGGTACCAATTTCATTCCAATATTTAAAGCTCCCATTGATATCTTACTGGTGTGATAATTTTATCATTTTAAATATAGGTCCTCTGCTCTTGATGTAAAAAATGCCATGTGGATTTTCCTTGCAGCTCGTTGTATAAAAGTTGTTTTTATTTTTTATAAAAGTTGAATACGTTTATTAGTGAAACTCTGTTAAATGTGCAGAATGGATTAATCCTCATTAAGATTATGAACATCTTAAATTCTACATCGTCTTCATTCATGTCAACTCCTTTACTTGGTGCATTACTGCCACCTGTTGGTTAGAAGTATGGAAACCATTGTGCCGCCTCATTATGCTTAATTTATGCTCCTGCGGCTGTGTCTCTTTGTGAAGGTAATTATCTACAGGGAGGAGGTCTAAACATGCTCCTGTGCAGTTCTCCAAAATCTAAACTTCACATTGCTCGACGTGTATGATGATGTAAGTCGTTCGAAAGGTGATTAGCTGAGAAGTGGACCGGAACAGGGAAGGGAGAGAGTGGGGTTCACCAGGAATGTGATAAATGCAAAAAAAACCTTCAACCCCCCCAGTCGGCTTCATTCAGACATGCTCCATTTGACAAAAATAGAGACATTTACCTGTGGTCCCTTTGGGTTAGTGTTGAATTCTTCCACCAGGTCCATGCGGCGTTTAGGGTTGACGGTCCCGTCGATGACGCTGTACGTTAACCCCATCAGCTGCAGATGAACTGCTACAATTTGGAGCATGCTGGTCCACTGGGACACGATCACACTGGACAATAAGGGCGAGACACGCCACGAAGACCACATATGAGAAGGTAACATGAAAATTGTTATTAATTGTGAAAAAAAAGACATGAACTCTGAATTATTGTGATGTGTAATGTTTTACCTTTTGTGATCATTACTCTTCTCTCTGATCGCCTTCAGTTCAGAGATGATAGCAGAGATCTAGAAGGAAAATTGATCTTTTAATACTAACTAACAGACTTTGAACTGGACCACCATGCGCTCTTATCACATACATTGTGCATTTTCCCTGCCTCTAACAAAGACAAATGGTCAGCTATGAATTTTAAAACATTTAGCATGAAAACAATCATGTCAAATCACGATTTAGAGCTGAATCTGTGTGGGAAAGATCCAAAGGCTCCAACTGAGGGCAAACAATCCACACCCAGTGACTTCATTGGTGACTTTATTGTGACTTTTGATCAACAAAAACAATCATACCCTGATCTTATTTCACCTTCTATATCAGACAGCAGCACACATTTTCACATTCTGCCAGTAACTGTGATGTTAGTGTGCTGATCTATTGCCCACCTTGGTGCTCCTGCTGGTGCCCTCAAACAGCCGCGAGGGGAAGCGTGTGCCATTGAGGGCCACAGAGTCTTTGGGATCAGGGCCAGATGGCGAGGGGCTGGAGGAGAGCGACAGAGCATTGAGCTGCTCCTCCAGAGATAAGACGATCCCATCACCCTGCAGCTCCGATGAGTCCAGAGTCTAAGCACAGGAGACAGGTGTGAAATAGGTGTGTGCAGTATTCAGTTTGTATCATTATGTGTGTCTTTTTAAATTATAGACATTGCTGGAAAGCCTTATGACAGCACGTGAAAGTGTGTACCTTCTTAAGAAGTGAGAGGTGACAGCAACATTGTCGGAGGCGCAGCAGCAAGGACAGGATGTGGACGGTGCTGGACACCTGCTTAGCCTGCTGGGAGCTCGACAGAGCAGGATCAGCCTGGGACAAACCAAACTCCTGGGCCACTGGAGAGACAGAGAGAGTGAACACTATTTTAAATCACCATTACTGCTACTAGCAAACACTGATTGCTAAAAGAGTTTGACTTAAGGCAAAAGTGCCGTCCCAGCTTCCAGTTTAATTTCTGTTGTTTTCTACACGCAAATGTAATTATGCACCTCGTATAATAATATGCAATCGTGACTGCAAAACAACCTTTGCTCAGATTAAGTTTATTTATTGGTGAGGCCTCACCTTTCTCAAAGGGATTAGAACTGGAAGTGCTTCCTTTCTTCACATCATTTCCTTCATGTTGCTTTAGGTAGCTCTGCAGAGTAGATCTGGAGGAGAGAAAAATATATAATTGACTTTTTATAATTGACTTAATTCCTAGTTTCACAACCCTCAAAAAGGTAAAAACATCAAGATGTCCAAATAAAAAACAAAGATGAAAATGCAGGAAATAAAATAGTGAAATGAACAATACAAACAGAACGTCTTGGGCTTTAAAAATGTTAATTAAACCCCTAACTGTAACTCTGCCTTTGCATTTCACAAAGGTTCATGTCTTTCTGAAAAGATAGACTTTTACCTGGACTGGGCAAATAACACATCATACACAGCCTGCTCATCCTCAGAAAGTTTGAGTCGATGCACCTCGGAAGTCCGATCAGGAAGAGACACCTGAAACAAAACTGCTTTAGTTTCTGGTTATATTTTGTAATTAAACATACACTCCCAGAAGCTAAAAGATACTTTGCTTGTTTATGTTTTTTAATTTAATGGTGGCAAACTCCTAATAGTGAGTGTATTTCCTGATGTGCTACCATAAAGACAGATGTTCATGGAGTCTGTGTGTGTGTCTCTCTACCAGTGGTTGGCCTGTGCTGTCCCGTTGGTCTTTGGTTCGTCGGAGCAGCAGAGTCCTGGTCAGGATGTTGAGTCGCTCTCTGCCTCTCTTGGAGCCGTTGTCCACCTGAGCTTTCCACAGTTTGTACTCGTCGAACGGAGAACAACGCAGAAACCTGAAAAGACAGAGGAACGCAGTGAAAGAACAGGATCTCATTCATGAAATACATTTATTATTCCTAATGTGTTCATTTCATTTGTGCTTCCTCGTCTCCTCTGTCCTACATCCTTCTGCTTGTGAAACAAATATTAAGCTCAGTCCTCCAGACTGAAAACTGTATCTGGAGGACAGAGGAGAAAGGAGCCTTTCCAGAGGAGCTGTAATCGAGGATGCACTGGTGTATCCTTTGCATGTTTTTATCTTCAAGTATAAAACATCCATGTCACACAGCTGAAATACACAAGCCAAGGTTAGAAGAGGATTTGTCAGACGTTGTTTTAGTTATTTAAGAAGCTCAACTGTGTGATCAAATATTCCAGACTTCATGATTTATATGTAACTTATTAAAAACAGGCGTATTATCTCGTCAGTCTGCACCATATTATGAAAATACTTAAAAACTGTCCCAAATATTAAAAACGGACCACACATGTGCAGCAGGCTAACAAAACACAGGATGGGTTAGAAACTTGTATTCACTGTGCTGTTGTCTTACTTGAGCAGCGAGTACATGTCCAGCAGGTTGTTCTGAATGGGTGTACCAGTGACAGCCCAACGGGCTCCGGCCCTCAGCTGACAGACAGCCATGGAGGTCTGCACTTTTGGGTTTTTGATGCTGTGGGCTTCATCCAGAATTATGCGGGCCCAGGACACTCGCAGGAGAGGAGCTGAGCCTGGACGCTGAAGAAAAATAATGGGAAGTGTGTTTGTAAGTTATTTCATTTTGCTGAAAGTGATGTTTCCAACACTGCTCTTATCTTAGTAAGAAATCACGAAAACAGTATTTTCCTTTTTAGTGCTGCTGCCAGCATCTTCAGTGTTAACACTGAAGGCTTTGGTTCCGGTCGTATATGTAGTATTTACCACATCGTCCTTATCCGTGTTGGGTTTATCGGCCTCTTCTTTTTGGACCGGGATCTCCTTGGACACTAGGCTGTAGGTAGTCACCACCACATCGTAATCTGCCAGTCTGGTGGACACATGCACAACACTGTATTTAGTTTTTGTGACTCAAATGTCCTTCAAATGGGAAAAGAACAGCTGTAATGAAGATCTTTGACATGTCAAAGAAACAATGACAGAGCTGCTCTCCACTACTTTGCACAAACACAAGATCAAACATTTACAGTACACAAATCAATTCCCCCGTGTGCATCATTTCATTTTGTCTGTGAAAGCATGTTTTCCCGAGAGGTGTGCTTTGCAAAAATAACGACAGTTATGACAGCGGAGCTCCTTTTTGTCTGCTTTACTCATGTTTACGACTGTACTGAGTTTTGGCTTTTCCAAGCTTTCTCTTTATGAAACATTTGCAGGACATTCTTGTTCCTACAGTGCTTTACTATGACCTCTAATACCAACATTTTAATATGGAATTGTTTGGCACAAAGGTAAAAAAGGTCAACTGTCACTGCAGGAACTTTGTGTGGCTCCTCAAAGAATAAGATGCGACTGCACCATTACAAACTGAGATAAAGGCAGAGCGGAGAAATAAACAGCAATGTGTGTGTGACAAAGTTTGCAGCTTTCTTACGCTCTGGCACTTCTCTCACGGTTCGGGCCGTGGTACAGGTACACCGTCAACTTGCCCGTCTTGACATGTCTGTCAATCTCCTTCTTCCAGTGGTGCACCAGGGAGGCAGGGCAGATGATAAGAGTGCCCTTAGACAACACAGGGATGCAGTCTGGACACAAAAAAACAAGGAAATAGCTAAAAAAAACCCAGGAAGAACTGTATAATTTTATTTAACTAGATTTTATTTGATCCACTGAGTCAATGACAAAAGGTTCTTGTTACCAGTTTTGGATAACCAGCTATCCTTCTTCTTCTCTTCCATCTCCTCCTTGTCCTTTTTTGCTTTCATCTTCATGGCCAGTATGAGAGAAATCATGGTCAAGGTCTTCCCCAGACCCATGTCATCCGCTGATTGAAAAGAATACAAATGAGATGTACTAGAAAAAAGATGAAGAAATGGTAAGAAGCGAGGTGTTCCTCTCTTTGTCATGTGAGCAAACTGACTGGCCTGAGGAGACCATTTCTGTACATAGAATAGCAAATTAAATGTAACAAACAGACCCCACGGGCTTATTTCCAAAAACACTCACCCAGTATTCCTCCACAAGGACTCTGCGTTTCTCTCCAGAGCAACCAGGCCAAAGCTCTCCTCTGATGGGGCAGGAGAGGCACCTGAGCAACCAATCACAATGCAGCAATCTTAGCCTAACATCATCGTCCAATCAAAAGAGGAAATACAGGCTGTACCATTCTAAATTGTGACAGTTTTGTCAATAAAAGAAAATGTTGTGACGCAAAAATGAAAATTAATTAAAATATATGGACACATAAAGATTACATTCAGATGCAATTTCTTAGAGCATAATAATGTAAAACTATGAGCTACAATCGGAAGCTATATTTCTAAGGCTGACCTTAAAATGTGGCTGCAATACTAGAAGCAGAAAACCATCCTCAAAATGAGAGTAAATAAATGGTACTCAGTCAGACACCAGGTATTTTTTATGCAGTGCAGCCTCAGTCTGAGCAGTCAAATCAGAGTAAAGATGGCGCTCGCCTGCGCTGAGTGTCATGTAAAAATTGCCGATAGATGAATTTAAAAGTGGGCTTTCATATCTTGAAATTTTGGATGATGCTTTTCGGTGAAACTATTCGTGTAAGATTTCAACCTCTCCTGCTAAGAGTTGTCTGTCATCCACTATCTTCTATATCACAACAGCTTAAAAATTCTAAATGTAACTATTTACTGACAGAGCCGAGCACTAAGCCTTGTGTAATCAGTCAGAATATCTGAGTGCTGCTATGAGTTTCCTTTATTTTTGAAGTTTTTGTGAAAATGTAGTCGTTGTTGTCAGATTTTTTTTTTGCCACAGTAGTGAGTGAAGCAGTGTGTAACACCTTGATACCCTTGGGATCAGGGGCCTCAGCCTCGGCATCAGGACAGGACTCCAGGGACTTGTGGAGATGGTCGATGGCCTCACAGGTGGCATTTTTCACCGCCAGAAGACGGTCGTTGGTCATTCTACCCCCATAAAATGTCTGTGCCTGTGGGTATGCTGGAAACATTAAGGATGAATGATTAGCAATCTATATTTATTTCAAGTTAAAAAAAAAAAAATTACACATTTTATAGAAGTGTTTCTCTTTCCCATATGGCATACCTCCATACATCTGAGAGTATCCCTGGCTCAGCTGGAGCTCCAGAGAGCCACCAGAGGCCTGATGATGGTGCAGGCCCGGGGCTGGAGGAGCAGGGAGCAGGATGGTCCCGCCCTGCCGGCTGAATGGATTCATCTGAGTGGTGCTGAAACCAGAATCAGTGCTGCTACACGCTTCCTCAGACTCTGAAAGGGAGACACAGACATCCAGCCAAATCTAAAAAACCTTGTTGGTTTTATTATTACACTTTCACCTGCACGTTTGTTTGACAGAAAGAAAATCAAAGAACATCAAATTACACAGCGCTTACTAAGACAAAAAAGTCCCTCAAGGTTTTGCCCGTGTAAGCATAAGGGCTTAACTGGGAGTATAGCTGAGGTACATAGTGGAATAACTAAAAAGCACTTGAATAAACCATCTGAAAACACTATTCTATTATTTCTCATGTGCAGTGTGACTCCTACCAGGCTGAGAAGCAGCAGTGAGGCTCAGTGACTCCAGGGCTTCCTCCAGCTCTTTAACCTGTGTCCTCAGCCTCTCTCCTTTATCTGGTAGCGCCTCCAAGTTTACTGAAGATAGAGTGGCCTGAGTGAAGACAAAGAGCTCTCATAAGCCTGAGTATTAAACTAACCAGCTGCTCTGTAGTATTTGTTGTTGTGATGTATACAGTATTGGAGTGTGTAATTTATGGGCTGTTATATATGCTGAAACTGAAGGATTAGCAGTTAGCTAATACCAGCCAATTAGATATCAGCCTAATCATAAATCACATTGCTGGACTTGTGAACTAAACTGTACTTAACAGCTACCTCAGCCTACTCTGTCAGCTAGTGTAGCTAACAGTGGCAACTTTAACATTTAAAGAGAAAAGCACATTCTGAGAGCTTGCAGATTATTTACTATGATATAATTACAAGTACTACAAATATTCTTCGGTGTTTTGGGAAACGCCGGCTAGGAGTGACTGATATGAGTATATCAGGGCGGTTAATTAACAGATTTCTTAATGCAGACACCTTTTTCTGCTGGAGCTGAACGGTGAGCAGGTTCTGCAGCCCTTTAGGGTTTTCCACCGGCTTTTTGATGTTAGAAGCTGGCTGGAATCCTGGGAAGTTGGTCAGTGTCTTTTGGACAGTAGAAACAGGAGGAGTCTTTTGCGGAGCAGGCTTCACCGACACCAGTACCACATCATCATCATCATCGTTTTCGGGACTGTTGGGCTGACTGGACTCTGGCTGAGTTGGATTGTCAGGTATGGGGCTCCTGCTGCCGTCAGAGTCTCTGGATGCATGGGTGCAGCTGCTGTTTTCTAGTATTTGTTTGGTTTCTTTCACCTGAGAGGTTTCAGCATCAGATGGTTGCTGAGTCAAGTTCCTGTGAGAAACTGGTGCAGTTTGATTGATTGTTTTGAGTTGATGTTTGTTTGATGACTCAGAATGAACAGTCTTGACGTTGGAGGAAGAAATGCCCTTTTCTGCTTCTCCTTGCTTGATGCGGTTCTGCTCGGGCGTGTCTTGAATCTTCTCGGTTCTTTTTTCAACACTGTTTTCTTTGGGACTGTTGTTCTCCTCATCTGAAACTCTCTTTTTTAACTTCATCCCCGGTGGAAGTTGTTTACCCCGGTAAGTATCCGACGACCTGTGCTTATCATCTGCCTTTTCTTCCACTCCTGCACCTTGTTGCCTTTCATTTTCTTTCTGGTAATTTGCTCTTCCTTCAGCCTTGTGACTTGCTTCTCTCTCTTCATGTCTATTGTTGTGCAACTTTCTCCACCCAGAGTCCTTGTCTGTCTGGCTTGGTGCCTTAAAGGGGTTTCGTACAGGTGGAAGACATGAGGGCTGTAGCTGTGTGTCAGACAGAGGGCTTCTCTTTTCTGTTTCTGGCTGCAATCATGGAAAACAACACACTTTAAAAAAAAATGTATCATAGAGATTTACAGAAAGGTGTCTAATAACAACTAATCCCTAATGTGGTGTTTAAAAAGAGTAAATAGTTCAGAATAGGAAAAATACTTGTTCATACCATTTAGCTACATCCTATTTAAGGCTGCAACTTATGATTGTTTACATAATAAATGTATTAATCAATGTGTACGCCAGGAAAACCGTAAAAAATTTACAGTTACAGCATTAAAGAAAAAACAACAAAAGAAAAACAAATACAAAAGAGGTAAGGATTACTTTTGTTTTGAGTGACTGACCAATGAACTGACTAATTTGTACAAGTTTAATTATTAGTGGAGTAGTGAGAATAATAACTTAAAACTTTAATTAACCGCATTTTTAATAACTAATAACTATCTTTAATTAATATCTCAATGCGATGGCCAGAAACCGTTGGTGATACAGATATTGAATGTATATAAAAAAACAAGTGTGTGTTGGGAAGTCTGTGACAGCACTTACTGCAGTCCAGGGTACATTTCCACACCACCTCTGGCCTGCTTTTTTACCTACAGCACATCGGTAGAACAACCTGGAAAACGAGAAGGAATTTGCAGTTAAATACACAGTCTAACCGACCTGGTTTCTAGTCATATAAGCTGTGTATAAGCATGCGATTTCAGATTTCTTTCTCACACACACACACACACACACACACACACACACACACACACACACACACACACACACACACACACACACACACCTATAGCCCTGCTGTTGCTGACTGTAGTTGAGAGCCTGGAGTTCCACCATTGAATCTTCATGATGGAGGCAGTGTGATGGTGAAATGCTAGAGACATGATAATTCATGTCAATAAAACAAATATTTGTGCAACACACACATTTGTTTATCAATAACTTTAACAATATGTCACTGAATAACCAACACTTTTAACCTCAGATGTTTGGAGAGAGCCAATGAGTATAGTAAAGTTGGCTACTGAGATGAATGGAACAAAAGCAATGTAAGGATATAGTCAAGGAATAGTCAAGAGATTATTATTTGGTTCAAACACAGTGACAATGACTGCTTCAGGTCTGAAAATACAGTAGAGTGGCCTATTGTCATCGTGGGAATACCTGGTTTGTTGACTAAAATCACATCCTTGCTTGTCAACGCAGACGTAGAAGCTCTTGCCTTTATTTGGTCCATCTTTTAATCCGGTTTTTAACATACACACACCACCTGTGACAAAAAGGTCTCTTTTTAGAAACACGTAAAAACTCGAAGTGCAGAATATTTAAACCGATGGTTAAACTAATTATTAAACTATGTAAGCAGCAAACCTTTATCTCAGGATAAAAACACAAATATAACCTCTTTAAACCAAACACAATATCCAGTTTAGCATTTTATAACACATAATTAATCACCACTGACCGATTACCACTTACCGTGGATACTACATACAACCTTTTCCATTTTATCAACACATTAGTTCAGTTTCAGTTACTAGAACGTGAAGGGAAGAGCTGTATTTTGTATAGACCAATCGCAGCTCTCGGATAACACATCCGCTCTTCAAACGTCAGTATAAAAGTCAAGGTCCGAGTTATTTAGCAAAATTGTATTATGATGGACAAAGAAATAATATATAATAATGTATTAACATCAAATACCAATAACTATTGAATATATAACAATATTAAAGAAAGCAAACTCAACAAACACCAAATTGAATTTGCTTGATGACTCTTATTGTGCAATATATTTAACTTTTAACCGGATATGATATAAGCTAGTTCCGAGAACTTCCGTAAAAAGATTTTTTTTACATGTATGCAGAAGCTGCTTTTCAGTTTAAAAAAAACGTATGTTTTGTATATAAAAAGCATTATTTATCATTTCTATGAAATGAAAAGACATTAAAAAACAGTTAGTACTAGCGTGATGTAAGACTACGTTACCCACAATGCAACAACAACTTCATCGTTGGGTTTTTTTGGTCTCGCGGGCTTTGTTTTGATATGGCGGCAGGCTTCGAATTTTTTGTTTGTTGCCTTTGTATAAGGCCCGATTTCATCACAGTAAACCTGCTTTTCTCCTGAGTAACAGGTAATGTCGATGTGTTTTGTGATGCTTGGTAATGTTGTAGTGTCGTCACTACGGTGTAACATCCGGGAAAAGGTTTTATGAAATAAATAAAATGCATCCTGCTAATAACGGGAGAGTGTGGACGAGGAAGCCAAGCCTTTTAAATAAAGCGACATTTGACAAAAATGAAAAGAGCACTTCCACATTCCACGTGAGCCACATGTCATAAATGCCACCATTCTCTCCTATGTTTTTTAATAGACAGTGTTAAGATGATTGTTCGTAACCAAATATCTGGAACTGACTATACGGCTTCTATGTAGCAACCAGAACGGAAACCAATCTCGTATTAAAAAGGCAATGTCTTTTTTTTATATATAACGTCTCTATATATGGTTTTATTGGACCTGGGCGTCAGCTATAGGATGTTGGATGGTGTTTATTTGTGGCGTGATTAACTCTTAACCTGTCACCATAATCTTTCGCTTAGATCCCGGATTAGACTATCCTGCCTGCCACATCGCGGCCATCATGTCATCTCCAGCTGGCCTTCAGTACTCCCAGGCAGACTTCTTGGCCCGGTGGATGCCAAGTAGCACCAGAGCCGGAGTGATCCTCAGTCCCTCTCGGGATTTGGCTGGACCCTTGGGCCACACCTCTGCCGTGGGATCTTCGCCCATGTTGCCAGACGATTCCTTCGCTTCCGATTTTGCCCCGTTGCCCGCTTCTACAGACAGCAGCTGCCTGGGTGTGGATGCATTTAGACGGGCAGCAGGAGGAGAGATGACTGAGTCTGACAGGCCGGTGAACGGTCTAAACTCTGTTCCAACGAGAATTGCAGATGGACAGCTGGACACTTTGGACGAGATGGCAAGCAAATCACAGGATCTGCCCCTTATGATGAAGCTTGAACAGGTATGGACATCGGTGCTTTTCAGAAGCTGTTTTGTCCTGTAACTTGAGACAATCAAGTTGTTAAAAGTATAAAATTTGGCATATGTGACTCGCCCTGCTGCTGTGCATCTGAGGAGATGGACTTTCAATACCTAACATAAATGACACAGATACTGGGAGGATCTTTAGTTTTACTGGTTTACTGATACAGGGGTGAGACAAAGCAGAAAAAAATGAACCTGTAATTCATTTATTAATAATGTAAAAACATTTGGACACTTTAATCCCACTTTAATCTCCTAATATATGCAAATTTTGGGCCCTGCGTGGACTTCATTGTTGATTACATCACTGCTTCCTGTATACTTAATGCACCTCCATCACACACACTCCTTTACGTTTCTCTGCTATTAATAGAATTTTCCCTAAGGCAATTATGTTGGCTGGGACACAGATGCAATTAAACACTTAGACTATATGTCAACTGGCAGTATGTGCAGCGCATGTGAATTGACACTGAGCTGAAACTACTCAGAAACATCTATGTTAAGTGTAGCTTAAACCATCTGAAAAACACAGATACCATATATTGTGGCGATCGAGTTGGCAGTTCGTCTGGTAATCGGAAGGTTGGCGGTTCGAGCCCCGGCTCCAACAGTCTCGGTCGTTGTGTCCTTGGGCAAGACACTTCACCCGTTGCCTACTGGTGGTGGTCAGAGGGCCCGGTGGTGCCAGTGTTCGGCAGCCTCGCCTCTGTCAGTGCGCCCCAGGGCGGCTGTGGCTACAATGTAGCTGCCATCACCAGTGTGTGAACGGGTGGATGACTGAATGTAGTGTAAAGCGCTTTGGGGTCCATAGGGACCAAGTAAAGCGCTATACAAATACAGGCCATTTACCATATATACCATATATATTAGCTACACCATATCTAATTAGAATTGAATGTAATATGTATGTGCAGTTAAAGAAATGGCAGCAGCACATGCAGGAGCAGCTAAAAGCTCATCAGCTGGAGGAGCTGCTTCATCTCCAGGAAGAGCAGCAGAAGTTACTGGGAACTCTGAATGGATCCGAGCACTGCACAGGAGGTCAGAGAGTGAAATTACATGAACAACTGCAAAGTGATCATTTTGCGTTCAGGGTGAATGTGGTGTGCATGTATTTATCCTGCTTTATAAACTGAAGTGATGATAACCCATCTTACAGAGAGTTCAGAAATGTCTGGACCAGAGTGGGTTGAGGACACGCTCCACAGGTCATGTTACACACAGCGCTCATACAGTCCTGATACAAATCACCGTAGAGTCCCACAGGGCTCTACGATCGGCCGTCAACCAGAACAGCAACTTTCACTAGTTGTCAGACACGAGCAGCTACCCAAAGGTCAAGCATCTGTGGAGGGTGACCATGAGGAAGAGGGTAAGATATATTTATTTTAAATGTAAGTTTCAAATGTAAGGCCCAGGGTCCAGAATCGACTGACCAAAGACTCCAAACCGGCCCACTGCACAGCTTCACATGTGTGAAATGTGAAGGAGTACATAGAAAGTTACCACCACCACAAAAGTTGGTAACTAATAGATAAACAATTAAATGACACTATCTACCATAGAAATGCGTTTTCTTTTTTTTTTTTTGCAGGTGGTCCACAGTAAAGAATAAATTAGACATGATATTTTATTACTACAGGATAGTCTGGGCTATAAATTTCCAAAATATTTTCTCTAATTTTAAATATCTGTCATATAGTTTCACTCTTTCAGTTTACTTAAGATCAAAGCGGGCTGTATGTCTCCTATGATGTAAAACAAGTTTGACATCCCTGGTTTAGAGTAAGACACTTGCACAGTTTCTTGGTATTTGTTTTCTATAGAACTGCCCTGTCTTTCATCACATGGTCCACATGTTTTCATGGTTAACCGCTTTGTTTTTTTAGGTTCACTGGACTCCAGAGAGGATGAGGAGGAGCACAGTGTCAATGCGAGCTGTTTTTCTGAGGAAGACGACATGTTGATGCAACATAATGCTGTGGCAAGGACTGAAGATGACAGCAGAACAGAAGACAAAATCTTTCATGACAGGTAAATATTACATAGTCTTGTATTTATGTAGTATTAACATCAGTCTGTCTCGACAGATCAGTGTTTGAGTAGGGTTTTGTTTGCCTCCTCAGACCTATAAGGCCAGGTATTGGTGGTCAAAAGCAGACATTTGAAGAGCTGCTGGAGGAGCAGCTGAAGCTGGAGGAGCAGAGGCTAAAGTCTGCCCAGCAACAACAGGTCAGAGGATGTGTCACGAGTGCTGAAAAGTATCAATAATGAACCATTCATTTGAGTTTTGCATTCTGCAGGTGACAACCTGATATAGGAATGTAATGTCTGCACAAATGGAGCCTGTCTGTATTTTGCAATAAAATACTCTATTTAACTGGAAAAACTAAAAGATTCCAATTTACATTGAATTCAAATCTTGTCCTATTCCTTGAACAGAGTCAAGATGGAGCCAACGCTGCGCAAGCCCTTCCTAAGAGAGCCTTTTTGAAGCGAGGAGAGGGCCTTTCGAGATTTACAAATAATCGGAAAGCTATGTTCCAAAAAACGGATGTAAAGGACTCCAGACCACCACCGCCTCAAGCCAGAGTAATCTCTCGCAGCAACTCGGAGCCCGCATATATTCAGAAAGGAGCCGCAAACAGTGCCCCACGGCTTCCTGTCCAGCGTAAAACTGCTACACTCAACAAGGAGAACCGGTTGAAGGGACTCAGTTCACCTCCTCACGATACGCGAGCAGTGACTAAAGTAGCACGGACAAAGGTTTTAGGTAGTCATCAGAGACAGAACACAACAGGACCAGAGTCTGTCCAAACTGATCCAGGTGGCAGACCAGCCAAACATCAGTTGGGGAAAGTTCTGCCGGTTCAGGCCGTGAAAGTCCCGTGTCTCAACATTCAGCCATGTCCTACAACCAAACAGGGCGGGAAGTTAGGACAGGCAGGGACGGCTGAAAATGAAAAAAGCTGTGGTTCAAAAGTGGAATCAGCAGAAGCAGGAGGGGTTTCTAAAGGAGGAGACCCAGTTATACAGGATTCCTTTGAGTTGTCTTTTCAGAAGAAGCTCCAGCGATGGGAGTGTGACCGACAGCTGGAGAGCATGGAGCTGGGAGAGTTTGAGCTGCTGGAGCAAGCGGCTGAAGAGCTGTCCTTCTCATCTAACTCCTCCTTTGTCATGAAGGTGCTCTATTTCACTCTCAAACTCATCACGCTTTAATTCAGCACTTCAAATGCTCAAAAGTTTAGATGCCTAGTGTTACAATTTTTTGTCACACAGTTTTTTGTTTTGATAGCGTCTCTGTTTCCTTGTTTGTGTTGTTTCTGGTTGTTGGGATTCAGTATTTCTGCTGCCTTTAAGTGGTTAAAATCTACTATTGAATTTCTAAAGAAATTACCAGATTGGGTTGCCTTTCTCCAGGACTTTACTGTTAGCCGTGTGTTATGTAGACAATAACCCCTCTCTCCCCAAAAAACGAATACTCTGCTCATTGCTTGCAGGTTCTTCAGATGGATCAACAACGACAGCTGCAGACTGTAAAGGGGCTCCACCAGCGACGCCTCTCTTCAACTCCCATTAAATCACCTCCTAAAGGTGCATTTCAGAGGTGCAATAGTGTTGGGAACACAGGTGGCTTAGCATGTGAAAGCAACTCTTTGAACTCAGAAGCATTTGTAAAGACAAGAAATGATATACTAGAGAACAAAGAGAGCATTAAGGAGACACAGGGCATTGAGAGAGAGGACAAACATGACATCTCTGACACGACACCCTGCAGCCACTCTGAATGTGGAGATGACAAAGTGGTCAAAAGTTCTCTCTGCTTCCCTGCACCTATTAACCCACCATATGACAAGCGGTCGTATGAAGATGAGGATAGTTTCAGGGACTCATCTTCAGATGTGGCTGAAGAGAATGATGTGGAGAGTAAGAGTGTCCACAGCAATAGCGAGGACTCCACTCTGATAGAGGGCAAAGACGGCGAGCAGGGGAGAGTCGTGTTTGATGACGACGACACATGGAACGACCTGGAGGACACTGCCATCGGCACAGCCGATGAAAGCAAAGAGCTCAGCCCGATTTCCAAGCCGACAGCCAGAGAAATTTCTCCCCCACAGAAAACTTTGTTGAGGAAAGTGGCTGTGAGCAAAGGTGTGGAGCTGGGGAAGGCCACAGGTATCGGTTCAGTCAGTCTGGAGCCTGATCATCCTCCGGCCTCCCAGCTCATGACAAAGTTATTCCCCTCCCTGAAGCCAAAAGCCCAGAGTGCACCACTCCGTCTTCCTCCAGCTGCTTCTGTTGAGTCCAAAAAGCCAGAGGAGGACACAGGTTAGACAAATACTTTCTTTGTTTATTATTGCATTAGTAGAATTAATGTTGATTGAATGTTAATAAACTTATTACAGTACAAAATATCAGCAACTCTGATTTTGTGTTATAACCCTGCAGCTACATGAGTTCATGTGTTTATTAAATGAAAAATTGATAGTAAAGCCAGTTAAAAACCACACATTCCTCAGTGTGTGGTTTTATTATTTATCAGTTGTGTATGCATGTTGTTGCCCTCAGGCCAGCAGGTCCAGTCGAGACAGCTCAGGGAGAGACTGGCTGAGCTGGAGATTGAGATTGAGAGATTTAGGAAGGAGAACGTTGCACTCACCAAACTCAGACAGGAGAACGAGAAAAAACAGGAAACTCTCAGGTGATATGGTCTTCTTTGCATAAGCAATTCAGTAAGGAGTGAATGCAAGTGTAAAAACTTAATAAAAATATAAAGACACTGCATCTGGTATTTGGAAGTAACCTCTTCAGTGTTAAATCCAGCTCTGTTTTCTTTTGGGAGAAATAATTTCATAAAATGTGTTATTCCTCTCCTTCCTCATGTAATGCACGTTTGTACTTTGCTGTTTGTGCTGTAGGTCAGAGCGTTTGGAGTTTGAGCAGATGAGAGCAGAGGAGATGGCCAAGTTTGAGGAGTACAAGAAAGAGGAGACGAGGAAGCTGCAGAAGGAGCGCAAATTGTTTGAGAAGCACGTGTCAGCGGCCAGAGCTATTCCTGATAAGAAGGAACGAGAAGAGATCCAGGTGAGCGTGGACATGACGCGCAAAATAACCACATGAATATGTGCTCAATGTGTAAAAAAGCAATACAGGAGTAATCAAAACATGACTGTGGAGCAATTAAATTCAAACATAATTAAATAAAGGATATCAAATCTTATTGTTTGGTGATGGTATTAATGCTTAAAAAAAGGTTTTGAGAAGAAGATATTTATGTGTCTGCCTTTATTCTCCCTTTGCTTCTCACATCAGGAGTTGAAGCAGCAGCTGAGCTCCCTGCAGGAGGAGATGAAGAGAAGGGAGAGTCGCTGGTCCTCCACACAAAGCCGCCTGCGCCAACAGATCGACTCCCTCAGACAAGAGAACAGTTCACTGCGTGATGAGGTGCCTGACCCCCCCTAACGTTTTCTCTGGTTACACACGCGTAGCTTTAAAATGCACCGTTTATCTGGATTGTAAAGAGTGGGTGAAGGCTGAAAACTGAACCCTGCGTCTTCCTGTTTGTCTTTGAATTGAAGATCCACGTGCTAGAGAAGCTCCGTCTGAGTGCCTGGAAGAAAAACCCTGCGGCTGCTGAGAAGGAAAGTCCCAGAATGTTTGAGAGCAATACGCCACCTGTGACCAAAGGAGTTAAATTTGCTGTAAGCTCATTTATAAAGTCTGTTATTGTTATCTAAAAATGATGACCCCGTGTTCTGAACTAAATACCTTATATCAACATGCAGAGGAAAACATGGGAGAAGTTATAGCCCCACAACACTTCATTTTGTTTTTTTTACTATCATCAGTGCTTTGGCAGTCTTCAGAGCTTTAGCTGTGCAGGAACTCTAATTATTCTTCTCCAATTTCGACATTGCTGAGTAACTGCAAAATCACACTTTGTTTCCAGAGTCCTCTCGACTCCAGAGGGAGTGACAGCAGCCCTCCACATGTCAGCTCTGCTCCAGCCACTAGAGGGAACTCCAGAGACGGCAGTCAGGGTGCTGCAGGTACAGTCAAGAGTTTCCATGGAAGGGTTTTTTTAATCTTTCAAAATAACTGTACAAATAAGTGTCCAAAGCCATTTCAAGAAAAACTTTGGAAGCTGAGGTTGTCTGGCGATAAGTCATCTTTAGCAACTCTGAGCCAAAAAACAAACAAACCTCACCTTTTTTTTTTCCATCTTTCAGCTCAGCATAAGTAGTGTGGTTAACTCTATTAGCTTTTATAATGTCAGTTTGAGCTAGAGCAGGCCTACAGACCCAGTGCACGTAGTAGCTGGTGGACGTATTGGAGTATTTGACATGTGTATATTGAGAGATTTTATGTCTGTTTCAAGTTGAGACTAGAACAGGATTAATAGCGTGATTAGACCTAAATTTGCCAGGTGGACACAAACAGACTCCAAATCATTGATGTTTGTGTCTGCTGGGTTTGTAAATAGCTAATTTTCCCATATTAATAGATTTTAATCATCCAAAAAAGCCTGGGATTGGCTCAGAGTAAAAGTTTAGGAATTTTTAGAGTTTTTGTCAATGATCATCATTAATGATTCTCATAAACACCTTGAAAAGCACGAATGGTCGAGTCTTTATTGTCCATATTTTTATTCTCTGCAGGAATAAAGAGCAGCCTGAGGAAGCCAGCAGGGCCAGGCTCCTCTTCCACCTCCGTAGCCAGCAGGAAGTCAGAGGAGAGGTCAGCACCTGCCGGGAGCCAGGAGAACCCACCAAACCAAGAACACTTATACAACTGCTCTCCAGTAAGAGCATCATCAGTGTCATACAAACACTGCAGTGTTTCCTGTAAATGATGCAAAACACCTACTGACATCCAGATAGAGGAAGAGGCAACATTTATGGCACAAATTTAAGATACATTTGAAAGGTCAGATGTTTATTAGTCTGATTCTGCATCAGGGACAGAACAATTAAAAGTCTTGTTTAAAAAAAAAACAAAAACAAGCTTGTCTGTATGTGCTGCTCTGTCACAGACCTCATGTTTAAAATCTTCGTATTGCAGAACACTGATTCTCCGACAAATGAACTTGAGCTAAGTAAGGCTGAAGAGACCGAATCAACCAGGGAGGTTATCACACATCCTGATGGCAAGGTGAGAAAATAAGATGTACATTCATCCTGATATTAAATACTAATGTGAGCCACCAGACAAGAGATGTGCTGAAGAATTGATTTTGCTTTCTAAAGAAGTGCGTCTGCTTTATAATCGTGGTAGCAGCAGTTACATACAGCTGAGTTTGGCCCTGTTTTCAACAGTGAGTTATTTAAACAGGAAGGTTGCACTACTAAGTGTGAGTAATTGAGTCATTGTGGAATAACCTCAAACTTACATTAGCATTAGCTTTTATTGTTGATATTCAGTAGAGGCTGTTGATGGAGCTGTCCTGATGTTTCCAGTTAGAGAAGGTTTTGGTCAGCGGTGATCGTCTCATAGTTTACCCCAACGGGACCAGGAAGGAGGTTTCAGCAGACGGACTGACGGTCAAGGTCATCTTCTTCAACGGAGATACTAAACAAGTCACGGCCGACCAAAGAGTGGTGAGATGCTTGCGTTGCTTTATACTCATATTTTCAGTAAATACATGTACGCTGGTCTCCTGGACATGTGCTGTGTGTGAGGAGAAATGTTGGACTGTTTCCTCCTACTTAAAGGCAGGATGTGAGGAAGGAGGGGATGGGTGGCTCTGTCAGGCGTACACCACTGTGTCAGGCTACGTTCACACTGCAGGTCTTAATGCTCAAATCCGATTTTTTTGATCAAATCTGATTTTTCAGTGTGAACGTAGCCTTAGGGAGGGGGTGTCTAGCAGACTCATTCTGACGTATTGAGTAGAACAGCTGTTCAGAGGGAATCAACGTGAAGATATGAAAACATCTGACAGATTCAAAATTGAGAAATAAACGAGATCAGGACAAACAAAGTGATGCAGGCAGACAGACCGGGGAGGCCTTTTGAATCCGTTAGCCTTCCCGAATCACAGAACCAGAGAAAGAGCTACACAGACCTTTGCATGGTTCTTCTCTTTATCTTACCTGTTGATAACTAATGGTGCTGCCCCTTGTGCTCAGGTCTACTACTATGCTGAAACCCAGACAACACACATCACCTACCCAGATGGCATGGAGGTGCTGCACTTCGCCAACAACCAAACAGGTGAGAGCAGATGATGAAGCAGTGAAATTGCCAGGAGACAAAAGCTGCTGAGCTTTTTGCATTAGTGAGGTAATATTCCCATCTCATCTGAGTGCAGAGTAATTCTAAAATGATATAACAGGAGTGATAAACAAGATCTGCGTCAGAAATTGGTTGGGTGGGGAACTCCAGGCCTCAAGGGTCGGTGTCCTGCAGGTTTTAGATCTCACCCTGGGTCACCACACCTGAATCAAATGATTAGTTAATCACCAGGCCTCTGGAGAACTTCGAGACATGTTGAGGAGGTAATTTAGCCATTTGAATCACCTGTGTTGGATCAAGGACACATCTAAAACCTGCAGGACACCGGCCCTCGAGGCCTGGAGTTCCCCACACCTGGTTTACTGCATCATACAGTTCTCCAAAGTAGCAATCTTGAAATGCACTGTTGGAAGCAAATTGGCTTTTCTGTCCCATCAAAAAAAATTGTTAGTACTACAAAAGTCAGATATTCACTTTACTGTAAGAAGAAGGATAAAATAAAGTAATTTTAACACAACAGTACTTAGGAGTAAAAGTCCACGAGGTAAGTGTAGGAAAGGAACTTCCTTTCTCATGCTTGTCTTGTGGACTTTGGACATGTGTACCAACTCATTCTACATTAATTTTTATTCCTGCTTCAGAAAAGCATTTTCCCGACGGCCGTAAGGAAATCACCTTCCCAGACCAGACAGTAAAGAACCTTTTCCCTAATGGCAGGGAGGAGAGCGTACTGACAGACGGGACCATCATCCAGGTTAACTCGTAAGTCGACCTTATATTTACCTTTAATCAATTTCCCTTACTACCTTTATAACAAAATGTTTTTTTTGCACAATATCCCTTACCAGACATGTACTCATAACTTAATTTTTGTAGGACTTCCGTACCCCTTTCCACTTCTGCACTGGGCCCCATGAGTGGTATATTTAAAATGACAAGGAAAAAAAAAAAAAAAGACAGCTAGTAGAAAATAAGACTAATTTTTCCATCATATGGGAAAGTCAGATATTGTGAATGTTGGAGAAGGAAATAGCAAATACTTCATAAAAGAGTGATGATAACAGGTGGTGCTACAATTTTCAGTCTATTATGTGTTAATACATCAAACAACTGACTAGTGGTTAAAGAAATTGAGTATTACCACCACTCAAGACTAACTGGGCATCTATACATGCCGTTTCTCTCAGGGACGGCACCAAAGAGATCCTTTTTAACACAGGCCAGAAGGAGATCCACACAGCAGAGTACAAGAGGCGAGAGTATCCAGATGGCACAGTGAAGACCGTCTACGCAGATGGGAGGCAAGAAACCCGCTACCCCACCGGGCGGCTCAGGATCAAAGACAAAGATGGAAACGTCATCCTGGACACCAAGGTGTAGAAAGGTGGTGAATCTCAGTGACTGAAACTTGAAGCATTTTTATTATTGCAGCTATTGTTCAAACTGTGAAAAAAATCCAGGACATCAGAGAAGGATGTCTGGAGAATTTGGTGCTTTGTCTTTATTTATTTTCTTCACATGTGATAACAGATACAGGTGAGCTTTGGACATTTTGTTTTAACGATGTGACATAATCAACAGTTCAACCTGCTTTGATATTCTTGAGTTGACACTCCTTGCTTCTGAGATTCACAAATCAGCTTGTTGTTGTTTATAAATACTTCTGTCTATATGTAGCAAATAGAGTTATGTGACACACTTTTGTGCCAGTGGTTTTAAGCCCACCCACTAAAGCACAACTGGCAGTGGCACAGGCTCAACAAGCACTACCCATGGGTGTAAAAATGAAAAACAGACCAATAAATAAATGCCGGTTTAACACACTGAGTAGATTTGGCGTTATAGAGGAGACAAAAGGAATGCAACACAATACACCTCAGTCTTAGATTCACAATGATTCCTAACAGGACCTTCTTTTGCACAAAAATCTGGGATACTTTTTAATAATTCAGCAAGTCCAACAATGTTTTGACTTGACCCTCTGGGTTTGTTCAAAGTAACCACCCAGTCAGCTTGTTCATGGCCAAAAGTGTTCACCAACAGATTATGTCTGTAATTTTTATTATTTTTATGGTTTTTTTTTTTTTTGCAATTTTTTTCTGCATAAAGTTTTGAACTAACATTAGTTCTTTCCATAAATATTAGATAGTCATTACTTTTTACATTTTTAACCCGTTAAACACCAGTTTGTTTGTACAATGCACTTGTTGGAAGACAACCTCAGAACTCAATTTCATATATTTGCAGTGCTACTGGAACTTCTTGTATTATTAATAGTAGAGTCTGGGAAATCTAATTGATTTACATTAACATTGATTATTATGGATTGTGCTCAAAAGACACACATTCCTCCGATTCTATGTGGGATATTGCTGTGGTAGGTTTGGTGACGCCACAGACGAACAATAAAAATCTTCCTCTGTTGCAACTGGAGGAGCCGGGGAGGTAGCTCTAGGTTGTTTCCCCTGTGCCAGTTTTCATCTGAGGAGTTCCTCTGCCAAGGTGACCATAGTAAAGACGTTGTCCTTTGAGCTCCTCTGTCAGTTGGAGTCTGCACTCCTTTCCCTTTTTTACTTCCTGAGAACTTCCAGTGTTGTAAGGGTGCACAGCAGGTAAAAGGATCTCCAGAAGTAAAAGTGCTTTCAGCATGTGCTTCAAAGCTCAATAGCCTGCATCAACAGAAATTCACTGCAGCCTATTTAATATGTGATGTGTCATCATTTATTCCAGGTTTGTGTTTGTGCATGACATTGCAGCACAAACTGTTAGATCCTTGAGATCAAACCTACGTCAAAATTGTGTCATTATTTTGGTCCATTGGGAGTGCGGTAAGCCATCAAACACCCCTATTGGAAACTAGGAATATTACATGAAATTGCTTGTTTGGCCAAAAATTGGTAAATTATGTAATTTGGTAAAAAACATTAAAAACTACAATTCATTTGTTGAGTTTAGAATGAAAGCAATTTTACCTAAATTGCATGATTTAGTACTGTCAATAACAAGGAATCAAATGTTATTATAACAGGTTTCAACAGGCCAAGAATGGCCACGATAGAGCCCAGAGGGTTAAACTTTCTCCTACTATCCTAGTTTTGTCTTGCAAGACAGCCTGTCTGTTTGTCCCAGGATATTCCTGCTTAATATCCAAACCACGACCTGCTTTCGTCTGCTGTGGATGAACATTTGTAGTTTTCTCGTGTTTGCAACTATTTTTATTTGTAAAAATGTTAAATGCATATTTATTTCCCTAGCTGGCTGTACATATTTTTTTGTAAAATACATTTTCTTTTTAAAAAATTTTTTTTTTTAAATCTTTGAGTGTTTGTAGAGACCGTATCACATCGTCCTTTTCATTGCACCTTAGTAAAAACACACTGCAGAGGTCAGTGAAAATGGGAATATTTTACTTAGCACCTTCATACAGTAAAAGAAAAGAGAAAACAAAGTGCTACATGAACAGCTTTAATCTCTGCTGTACAGGAACAATGAAAATAAATAGAACATTTCTGTACTATATAAAAACTAGGAACAAAGAAAACCAGAAGAACACAAAACCTGAACTGAAAACAAACTGAGCCAGGAAGCCTGAAAAAGATGATACATTTATTATTAGCTTGCTGTTCTGTTTATTAATAGCAAGCTACTATTAAGTCACTTAAATATACAGTTCAAAAGATTCTGCTGGTTACTTTTATTTCTTTGCAACATTTAGTATCTGATCCTGTTTGACTTTAGAGCCACAACAAAACGTTGAATCACAAATCTCCACAACACATTTAAACAGCATTGGTTCATCAGCCACAGTCTAATGGGGTCTGTATTTAACTGTGTCCTGGATGCTACTCACTCTCTTTGGTAAAGTTAAGAATGACTGTGGACAACTCGAATCATACAGATGCAGACATTTCAGAAAGCATTCTTTCTAAAGAAATTTTGGTGCTTGAAATAAAATGCTAAAAACTTACCTGAACAGTGTTTGGAGGGTGTCTTTCCACTTTACTCAAGTTCTGCCAGTCCTTTGGTCACCAGAGGCAGATGGACCAACTCTCCATCCTCGCTGTACAGCAGCACTGTGAGCTCTGGTTCTTGAGCCTAAACCGAGGAGGACAGTGAGATACTGACTGGAAGCAAACAAAAAAATTCTCAGGCTGTGAGACCAAAGATTTGACAGTATAAAGAGTGCAACACAGGACTTATTCTGCCTGATTTGAAGTTATTAGGTAGTCTTGTTTACATACACATTTATTATTTATTTGTTACACAATGGCAGTGTCCGTTGGTGGATCCTTTAAGTCAAAAGTTATGGTAAAGATTCATTAAGATGCTGGAAATCTTCAACACATTTGGCACCACATCAACATGATGGGAGCTAGCCCTATTCTACAGTGGTAAACAAAATACTGTGAGGATTTGTGCATTCAGAACAAAACTGCAGCTTGATGTCCTTGAAGACGAGGCAGTATTTTCACGGCCTCTTTGTCTTTGACTGAATCATTAACCTGTTTTGTTACATATAACTCCAGGGCTTGGCAGAGAATAACTATGATCCCCATATGTTTGTTTTCTTCTGTATGAAAAGTGAATTACTGATATTACATTTGCTCTTGACCTTTATATATAAACGTATGAAAAATTTGTTTGTATTTACAAAAAAATCAGAAGTGCCACACAGAATAAAAGGGCCATGAAGGCCGTAAATAGGACTGCTAGTAAAAACTGACTTAAGGAAAGCAGGTTTCCATCTGCTGAGAAAACATTTTCAGCAACAACATTTATGTTTGTTGTGTTATCTTAGAGCTCACAGTGAAAGATAACACAGCTAGTTTAGTTTAGTACTGTTTCCAAAAACCTATCATGGCACATTTTTAATGACATTTCTTTAATAAATGAAACTTATGTCTTTTGAATGTAATTTCTTAGTTTTAAAAACAGTTATGTTGTGTGTGTTTCATACCACAACAGAGGCTGTGATGTTTTTGTGTAACAGGTCGATCATTTCCATTGCAGCCTTCATGCTCCATTTGGGGCTGTAGGGCAGCACATTTTCCTCCCTTGTGACACTCGGAGCTTTGAAGCCAGCGACTTTGACTTTTAGTGCCCTACATGGAAACTCCAGCAGCTCAGCTGGCATTTGGCGCAGCCTGCCAGGAAGCAACACATTATGAGAACGCCACTCAACACATCCGCATGTCCACATCATCTGTTTATCAGTAGATAAACCCCATTCAGGGTGGGTCTCAAAGAAATTCAAAGTTAAACAAACAGCAGCTTAAGACTGGAGCCTACATTAAAAGCCAGGATATCTTTTTCTTATCTGGCTTCACTTACACCAACATCAGCAGTCAGGCTAAGCGGTCACATGATGGTGTTTATCAACTGGATTAAGTCACCCTAGGGTTTCTCAAACTAGCTGCGAGTGTGTTCACATAAAACAGAAAGGAATGGCAGCATATGCTCAAATCTCTACTTGCTGATTAATTAATTACCATGATGATTTACCCAGTAAGTGAACCACCTATGTAATACTGAAAACCCAGTTTAACCCAGTGATTTTGTGTCAGCATTGTCACCAGAAGATATATCCCTCTCACTTCTTCTCCACGTCATTTTTCTACGACAAGCCACAAATTTAATGCCTATAAAGTTTTCCAACACTTGGTCTGTAGCATGTTTCTACATTTTCTCATATTTTTCAGAGGAAGTGTGCTAGTAGGATGATAAGATTCATACTTGCTGGTAGGTAGAGTGTCATCAGAGCCAAAATCGACGTGTTGTACCAGGAGCATGACAGGTTCTGCACTGATGAACTTCATCAACCTGGCTCGATAGTACTTTCCATCACTGTACTCAGCGAGACATGGACCACCTGGAAACCACAGAGTGTTGGGAGGCCCCAACTTAGTGAGTCTTGCACAGAATCGGCTGCGACTTGGTGACTGCTTGTCATCCGGTAAAAAGCAACAGTATTCCTTGCTTTAAGCTAGAGCTGGGCGATAGAACGATAACGATATGTATTGCGAAATAACTTTCTCGATAGAAAAATTAAACTATTGCGATAGGCCTCATCCCTCTTGTCCTCTTTAAAAAAAAAAAACAAACAAAAAAAAACAAACAGCCAATCCAAATTAAGTAGCGCAGAGCCGAACCAATCACAGCCGCAGCGTCGCGTCACGTGACTTGTTACGTACAGCACAAGTCCCAAGCCGGTGTTCTGACAAACCATCCTACTTTGGCAAAACGTGCTACCGTAAGTAGTTTATGCACATTTCTGCTGTCACAGAGTCATTCCAGCATCAATTTAAGTAGGTATGACGGTTTGCCACTTAACTTTGCCCATCAGAGTATGCTTGTAGCTCATATGCATACAGCCAGAATGGTTTGCCACTTCATTTTACCCGTTAAAGTATGCTTGTAGGTAACATTCACAAAGGTAGCATGGTTTGGCACTTAATTTTACCAGTCAGAGTATGTGTGTAGCTGTTATTAACAAAGGTAGGATGATTTGCCACTGAATTTTAGCTGTTAAAGTACGCTTCTAGCTCATATTCAGAAAGGTAGGATGGTTCGCCACTGAAATGTAGCTATTAAAGTATGCTTCTAGCTCAGATTAACAAAAGTAGCACGATTTGCCACAAAATTTTAGCAGTTTAAGTATGCTTGTAGGTGACATTCACAAAGGTAGGTGGGTTTGGCAGTTAATTTTACCGGTCAGAGTATTTTTCTAGCTAATATTCACAAAAGGTAGGACAATTTGCCACTGAATTTCGTGTTGTGCGCAGAAACAACGCGTAGGATGGTTTGCCAGGTAGGATGGATTCCCAGAACACCGGCGCCGCACGTATTTGTTTGGCAAGCAGCCAGCCGCCGTGCCGCCCGGGTAATGGAGGAAATGAGTGTGCCGACTAGAGAAAAATCAACAGAGCGTGACCGAAGGTTACCGAAGAGAAAACAGATGATGGTTCCAATGCAGGAGAGATTGTCGAGCGGAAGAGCCATAGAAGTTCCGTAATGTGAAGGTATTTCGGCTATTTCAAGTCTGACAAAAAACAGAGTAGCGTGCACTGTAAATTGTGCCGAAAGCAAGTCTGGTAATACAATAAAGCGGTGCAGCTCAATCTCTGACTGAAAGTGCTAATTCGTCATTCGGCTTTTGTCAGACTAAAGTAACTGTTAAAACTGTTTGAAAAGCTCAGCTATACAACAAGGAGAGATTGAGAATTTCCTTTTAGTTCTCAGTTTATTTGATACTGACAAAAGTTAGTCAGTTTTGTCTGTTCTTCTGTAAAACAAACTAAGATTTATTTTTAGAATTAATATTTTGTTTCTAAGTGGAATTGACAATTTAGTCTGTTTCGTTTGTTCTATTTTGAAACTTAAACGCTTTAGCGGCTGCCTTTTGTGTAGTTTGCAATATTTGCCTTTATTTATCTGAAAAAGTCATGTTCCTTAAGTACATCTACCCTGTTGAACTTATTATGGGAAATAAATATTTAAATAAAAACAAGCTGCTGATTATTTCACATTTTACTTGTGAGCAACGGCACATTTAAATCTTACAAATATAGTTATTTGGCTTATATCGTGATATATATCGTTATTGCCTGAAATGAAAAAAACATCGTGATATGAAAAAATCTTATATCGCCCAGCTCTACTTTAAGCCATCTTCAGTGTGTGAACAGATACATGAATAGAGGAGGGAGAGGAGGGGGAAATCAAGCATGTCACTGAAACACGAAAAGCCACATTAACATTTGATGAAATGCTACATGCATGGTAAACATTGCGTATATTTCCAAAGATGGGGACCACCAAGTACAAATACTTTGTTATTGTAGTTAAGATGTAGAATTTTCAAGTATCTGTACTTAACTGGAGTATTTATTTTTCTGACAACCTTTTACTTTTTTAAACAAATCTCTCTTCTTAAAACTCTACATTTTCAAAATGGGTACATTACTAACTCATTAAGGTTTGTTATTTTCTGTGACTGCACATCTTGACAATTCTAATAGATTTAAATCTAAATGAAGGAAACATTAACACATCCTACTGGTGTATCCATCACTGTTGCCTTCTGTCAGCGAAGAAAGAGGCAAAAATCATACGATTTATACATCATTGACAGCACTAAACTCAGAGGTTAAAATGAGCCCTAATGAGCTACAACAGTGTTTTTGGTGTTGAAGTCCACAAGTTGTGGTCATGGTCATCATCTAGCTAATGCACATAAAGAGTGTAGGACTTATTTTAGGTGACAAGTAATTTCAATATTTTGACATTTCTAAAGGGGTCAGAATACCCTCTGCATTGGTCACGTTGCGCACCTCTGTAACATCATCACACAGTCACTACTATTTATGCCCACCATTAAGGCACAGGAAGCTGCTGCAGTATTCTCCTGAACGATAGGTGTCGCTGCTTAGACAGCACTGCCACATAATCGCTATTACAGGAAGGTAAGAAGTCAAAACTGGAGGCAAAGACTTTGCAGTGTGAATGAATCTCCACATCTGCTTAAGTAAAGAATATCTGTGCTTCTAATATCTCTGTTCATTTCAGATATATCTCAAAGATGTTACTTGCTTAAATCTTTTAAATCTGTGTCTGGATAAAGTGAAACATTACCCTCGGGGAAGTTGCTAAGTCGTGGCAGCGTGTCAATGTTTCTATTGATTCTGGTCAAAGCTTCATCTAGAGACTCTCCGTTAACCTTTACATCAGCCGTTCCTTCCAAAGGCCACAGGAAGAGCTGCAGGGGAAACAGAACAATCTCTTATTAACAACATTATTCTTATCCGCTTTGTTTATTATAAACATTTTTTAATATGACAACAGGAATTATGTATATAATTTATAATGTAGAGAGTCGCTACCTCATTGGGGGTACACATATGCTTGACCACAACTTTAAAGTGCTCCCCCTCCTGTTGCAAGTTCGGGTAGGTAAAGGACCCCAGCATTAGTTCCTCCGGGTCTCTCAAACCCTGAAAACACATCATCATTATTGGTCCTATACCCCATCTGCACACTAGGTGGAGTAGAGACTCTGATGCATCTACATAGGATCTATTTATGCACACTATAACACAGGAAACAGATTTAAAGCATAACTTGCTTTAATTACTGTAAAAAGCTTACAGCTTGAGTAATATTATAGGTCTTATAATATCAATGAAAACTGCCCCCAGGTACATGAGAAGATGACCTTGATGGTGAGATCAGCCAAATTTACACATTTCTTCAGTCTTATTATAATACCTCAGTGTTAATATCCCAGACGTCAAAGACGGGAGCAGTAGGCATCACTGTGAGGTGCTGCAGAGAAGCACACATACTCCTGAGTAAATTACTGGCATTGCTTAATTTCGGAAAAAACAGTCTATCACACACAGAGACCTTATCTGGCGACACAGTCCGATCCATGGAGGCATGTTCATGTTGGCAGAGGATCCTGCTGAGGCTCAAACCATCTATGAAGAGCTCAACAGTGACAGGTCCTCTTGGATCAGCTGGCAGCTCCTACCACACGAAAACAAATGCACACAAGGGATCATATACATATAATTGTCCACATATGTTTATAAACAATGACTCATTTGTGCATTTTTACCACAACGTTCATATCCACACTGCGGTTTAGTAACACCTCTCTCATCAAGGCCACTGCATCCTGCTGCCATTTACCACCAACCTGAAGAAACAGAGGCACAAAAGTAGAATTATTTCCACTTTGATTCTATTGTATTCAAGAAAAACATTGTAATTAGGCTCTCATTTTAGAAACTATAACTGGCTTTATGGAGGAGGTAATCTTCTGCTGCTCTTCAGGGATAAACATTTATTCCATCAGCAGTCTTTTTTTTTTTTTTTTTTTTTTATTTAACTTTTTCCCCCAACAAATATAAGACTGGTTCACATCCAAAATAATAACACTACACAGCACTAGAATATTACAACATTATGTCCATAACTGTTGTCCTCTAGGATCCAGTTTATAGGTTACTCCCAGTGCTTCCAGTGGTCTCTTCCATTTGTCCACAAAAATTCGGGAGCTCCCATCAATATAATGTCCCAGCCTGATCAGAGTCATAACTTCAATGATGAGCGACTTCCATAGAGAAATGGAGGGAGGCTCAGCCCCCACCCATCTCAACATAATGCTTTTCCTGGCCAACATCAACAGTGACTGAATTACATGCTCATGTTGTACCAGTGAGACAGGAATATATCCCAATATACACATTAATGGGTTTTCTGTCACCTGATGACCAATGGCTGTACTAATATTGGCGCAGACCTCCAAAATGACTGAATAATAGCACATTCCCACAAGCAGTGGAATCTAGTGCCCACTCTGACCTTACACTTGAGACAGTTTGGAGATATTCCCATATTATACTTACTATGAATATACGGAGAAATATACACATTGTGCAAAATTTTGTACTGCAGTTCTTTAAATCGGTTACAAACAGAGATTTTGGATGGAAGGAGCAAAATTTTGTCCCATGCCTGTATATCTATTTCACATTTAAGCAGCGTCCCCCAAGATTTTCTCAACCATGCCAGTTTATCCACAATTAGGGCATAAATCTCGGAATAAAACTTTGATACAAAATGTTTATGCTCCCTATTATCCAGAAAAAATTTCTCCAACCGAAAAGAGACAGTTGAGATTTGTAATGATTTAGCATTTTTTAACACATAATTTCTCAATTGCAAATACTTATAAAACTCAGTCTTTGACATAGAATACTGGGACTTCAAGGATTCAAATGATTTAAACTCACCATGTTTAAAGACGTCATAAAACCTCTTTACACCTACTTTATGCCATCCCACAAAGCTTGACCCTATGTTTTGTGGCAGAAGGTCTGGATTATTTATAAACGTTGACAAGATATTAAACAGAAGACTACTGTTAAAAATTTTTCTCAGTTTTCCCCACGTCCACATAGCATTATATATCAGTGGGTTATGCTTTATTACGTGAGGTAAGTCATTTAGACGTTTCCCTAAGAAGTTAACAGGTGAGGATGGTTTACATAATACTTCCTCAATATTTAGCCATGGCAGATCAGAATGTTCATGTATCCAGGAAGAAAGAACCCTCGCTTGTGTTGAGAGGACATAATTTTCTATGTTTGGCACTCCCCACCCGCCCAGATCTTTCGGTAACTGTAGTGTCTCCAATTTAATTTTGGGTTTTCTTCCTGCCCAAATGAAATCCACTATAGCCTTGTTAATTACTTTAATATCTTCTGATTTCAAGATTGCAAACAACATGCCTGTGGGATATAATATTTTCGGTAGGATTACCATTTTAATGAGATTTATTCTTCCCAAAAATGATATCGGAAGTGATCTCCATCTTGTCAGCATCTCCCGAAGATCTTGAACCATTCCATTAATATTTTCTCTATACAAGTGTCCAACATTTGGTGTAACTTTAACTCCCAAATATACAAAACCTGATGGTGCCCAATGAAAAGGTTTAACATATAAAGGTTCATTATCCCCTCCACTACACAAAGTCATTATAACAGATTTATCAAAATTTACTTTGTATCCAGATATAAGACCAAAGTCCTTGATACACCTAATAAGAACGGGTAAAGAGTTAACCGGGTCAGTCAGTGTCAGAAGAATATCGTCTGCATAAAGCAGAATTTTATGTTGTCTATCCCCAATTTTAACTCCAAGAACACTTGGATTTTGTCTAATGGCCATGGCCAAGGGCTCGATGGCCAAAGCAAATAATAGTGGTGACAATGGGCTACCTTGTGCTGTACCTCTGCTCAGTGAAAATGGGGAAGATAACAAGCCGTTAGTTAACACAGATGCTATTGGTGATTTGTATATAATTTTGATCCACCCCAGAAAGTTTTTTCCAAACCCAAATCTTCTCATTATTTCAAACATATATTCCCATTCAATTCTATCGAATGCCTTTTCGGCATCCATAGAGACAACAACCCCAGGGATCTGATGAAAATTTAAAAAATGAATAATATTAAATAGGCGTAGAGTATTATTATAAGAATTCCTCCCCTTAATAAAGCCTGTCTGATCAGCATGCACGATAGAGCACATTACTTTTTCTAGCCTAAGAGCCAGTATCTTTGAAAGTATCTTATTATCAGCACCAAGAAGGCTAATAGTGTCATGGTCCTGAGTCTGAGGACTCAGTGTTTTGTGTTTCCTTATGCTTTTGTTCATTCAGAGTGTGTATTCTGTTGTTATTTTGCCATTTGTTAGGTTTCTGTTCTTTGCCTGCCTGCTCCCACTTCTCTGTGTTCCCTCTGTCTGTCCATGGTGTTATTGTGTCTGCTCATGAGTCTGCCTGTCAAGTTCAGTGTCCTGTCTGGTTCTCTGTCTGTTAATTTCCTGTTTTATTCTGAAGGTTCATGTCTGATGTGAGTGTGTTCAGTTTACATTTCCCCTGTCCCGTCAGCTCTGATTTCTCCCAGCTGTGTTGCCCTCCTGTCTCTTATCCCCTGATTACTGGTGTGTGTATTTAAGCCCTGTGTGTTCTCCTGCCTGTTGCCGGTTCGTCTGTATTACTCCATGTAAGTCCGCGCTTTTCTGCATTCATCTGTGTCTCTCTGCGTTTTTGTATCCTCCGTCAGTCTGCGTCTCTCTGCCTTTCACCCTGTGTCCTGTGGATTTCTAGTTGCTCTTTAGTTTTCCCAGTTTAGGTTTCCGTTAGTTTGTCTCATTATTCGTTTTCTGTTCCCGCCACTGACACCTTGTAAATAAACTCCACTAATCTTTTCATACACTGCTTGCTCTTGGGTCCTTTTTCCAACTCCACACGGCTCGCCTCGGCAGCCGTGACAAATAGGCCTGTAAGATGAGCATGACTCTGGATTTTTATCTTTTTTAGCTATCAATGTTATATTAGCCTGGTACATAGATTCTGGGAGTTTCGATTCTTCAAATGCTTTATTAAAAACCCTTAATAATAAACTATTTAACTTCATTTTCATTACCTTAAAAAATTCTACTGGGAAACCATCTGCCCCAGGACATTTCCCTGACTTGAGTGCTTTATCCACCTCTATCATTGTTATGGGTGACTCCAGCAGGCTTACCTGATCTTCAGAAAGCTGAGGGAATACTAAGTCGTTTAGGAAGAAGCCTGAGTTAAGCCTTGTTATGTCCATCTCAGATTGATATAAGTTTGTATAGAATTCTCTGAAGCACTCATTAATCTGACGGTTTCCTACTTGTCTTTCACCATTCACATCCACAATAGCTGTGATAAAGGAACTTGATGGAGTATTCCTTGCAAGACGAGCCAGAAAGCGGTTAGGCTTACTAGCTGATTCAAAAAGCTGTTGTCTGGCAAGAAGGACATCTCTTTCAGCCTTTCGCATTATCAAATTACGCAAAGATGTCCTGGCAATATTAAGCTCACTTAATGTTTCAGCTGATTTTGTTACATAGTATTGTTTCTCCAGCTTTTTTTATATTATTCTCGATCTCTAACTGCCTTATTAATCGTTGCTTCCTTTTATGACTTGTGTATGAAATAATCATCCCTCTCATGTAAGCCTTATAGCTATCCCATAAAGTTCTCGTGTCTATCTCCTCTTTATCATTTATTTCTAAGAATACTGTTGTTTGCTCTGTTGTGAAATGTATAAATTTCTCATCCAAAAGAGACAGTGTGCTCATCTTCCAAGACCTAGAGCGCTCAATATGTCTCATGGGTTGAATGGTTAAGACAACAGGAGCATGGTCAGAGAGACCTATATGACCAATATTTACCTGCTGAACTAACTGACTGATACACTTGGACATAAAAATATAATCTATACGAGATGCTGACAAGTGAGGGTTAGAATGGAAAGTGTACTCCTTAGATAGTGGATTATAGTGTCGCCAGACATCTATAAGGTCAAGCTCATTTATAATTTGCCAAAGGGCTTTGGAGTTTTTGGTCAAGATAGATTGTGGGGGAAATTTATCCATTTTAGGGCATAAAACACAGTTAAAGTCACCCGCTAATATTATATTAGCACAGTCCATGTCCACTAATTGACTAAATAATACCGTATAAAATTCGCCATCCTGTGCATTCGGCGCATATATATTACCTAGGAGAACAGTTTCCCCATGCAACATCCCTTTAACCAATATATATCTTCCTTCATTGTCCTTGTGAGTGGCTGTAACATTGAAGGGAAGATTTTTGTGTATAAGGGTAATAACCCCCCTTTTATTTGTGGAGTAGGATGAGAAAAAAATTTGACCAACCCATTCTCTACAGTATTTTCTGTGTTCATCATCTGTCAAATGGGTTTCTTGCAAAAAGCAATGCGAGTCAAATCTTTCTTCAGAGAATTTAAAATGGACTTTTTTTTCACCACATTGTTGGACCCTTTAACATTCCAAGTACTTATCTTAACTGACATATAGGAAAAGTAATGTATATATTGTGCTGTTTACATATTTAACCAAATCTACATTTGACCAGTCTGAGCCTATTAACCAAAATAATTGAGCATAAAACAAGAACACTGGTTCCCAGCAAAACCTGAACACAAAGCCTGGAAACCTCAACCCTCCCCAACACAAATAACACAAAATAACAAAAAATAAATTACACATCTAGATGTACCCTACTCTAAAGTACAGCTGTGGGGGGCCACAAACGCGTAACATCCCTGCACTGGAGTGTATGTCAAAAATCAAAGTATACTCTATACCGTAGCTCGTTATCAATACTATAATGCTGTAAGCCTTGAGTTTGTAACTTACGTTACAATGACGCTGTCGTGCACCAACAGTTTATTTAGGTCTTGGCAATTTGCTCATATAGTCCTTGACGTCCTGGGTGGTCGCGAGGGAGATGCTGGTGCCATCGGGGTTAAATATTTTAATGATGGCTGGATAAAGGAAGGAATATTTGATCCCCGCCTCTCGGAGAGCTTTACGCGCATTCGCCGACTCCTTTCTCTTTCGAGCCACCTCGGCGGAGAAATCCTGATAGAAGGATACTTTTCCTGCCTCTGTGTTTACGGTACCTTTAGCCCTGGCAGCCTGGAGAATCCTCTGTGTATCGGTGTAGTAATGAAGCCGGACCAGTACTGCACGCGGTCCCTCTGTGCCGGTAAGCCTCATAGGTGGTCCAGTGTGATGGGCTCTGTCGACTGTAATGGCACCCTGTTGAAGGCCCAGGACTTCTGGTATCCATTTTTTTAAAAAGTCCACTGGTGCTCTGCCCTCCGCGCCTTCCTTTATCCCGACAATCCTCACGTTCTGCCGCCGGCTCTGATTCTCAAAGCTTTCCAGACGCTCCATGGCCTTCTTAAGCTGGGTCTCGAGAGCGGCAATACGTGGCTCATTTGTAGCCGTGACATCTTCCAAGTCCGAGACCCGCTGCTCCACGGTTTCCATTCTTTCTATCAGATTGTCGAATTTCTCGGTGAGCTCGTTTATTGGATTTATGACTTCGGATATCTTGATATCCATATACTTGGATATGTTAGAAGTCACCTTGTCCACAATCACGTCATCCCGCAGTGTACTTAGTGCATCCTCAGCGTCGCACATGGTCTCCTTTTCGGGGCAATTGCTAGCTACCAGGTCACTGCTAGCTTTTGCTTTGACTCCACGTTTGCCCATTTCTCTCTTTTTGCTTGATCCAGGGTGTGCGAAAAACTCGTCTAGAGACATTATATAGATATTCGAGGCAACTTGTTGGCAAAAATGAGCTAAAATACCAATATTTTACAGCTGTCCAGTGCAGAGCTCATAAACTCACGTCTGCTCAGCTCGACGCATCACGTGACATCAGCAGTCTTTTTAAAAAAAAATAAAAGATGGATGGAGTGACAGACACAATCTCTTCCTTACAGGGTTGATGCCAAGCAGCTGGCAGATCATGCAGAGCTGAGGTACATCGTCACACAGGAGGATGGGGTACACATGAACCACCGGGATGTTCTCCACCAGACCATAATCGACATACTGCACCTGGTAATATAAACATGAACAAAAGTTGTATTAACGTACCATCAAATGAATGTTTTTAAATGTTATATGCAGTTTAGCATATAATATTGGTAAATGGACTGGTTCTTATATAGTGCTTTATACAATTTGTTCATTCACCCAATCAGACCCATTCACACAAGCACTTTTCTAAGTTGTCAGTGCTACCTAACTAACATTCATACACATTCACACTCTGATGCATGCATCGGAGAGCAACCTGGGGTTGGTATCTTCCCAAGGATATTTGGCATGGAGACTGGAGCAGACTGGGATCGAACCAACAACCTTCCATTTAGTGACCCGCTCTACTACCTGAGCTACAGCTGCCATTGATGACATATTGTAGTTGGAATATCAGAGATTATTCCATCAAGTGTAACTATTGATGGTAATACTAAATAAGCAACATATATTACTTTTTATATCACTAAAGCTAAAAATACAGTCAATTTATACTCAGTATCTTACAGAAATCTATCCATTGTCTGGCCTTGGTTTTAGCTTTTCTCTTGTTTAAATGGAATTCCCGACCTCCTGATTTAAGAAACATCTCTTCCTTCTCTCTCTTTAAGTCCAAACTCAGAACCCACTTGTACAAAATAGCTTATCCCACATAACCTTTCCACTCTCCTATTTCATTTGTTTATGTCTTATGCTTTTGTGATTCTGTAAACTTCTTGCTTTTATGTCGCTTTTATTCTACTGTGTACAGCGACCTTGAGTGTTTTGAAAGGCGCTTTCAAATAAAATGTATTATTTATTATTATTAAATGCAAAATGCATTTACTTTAAAAGCACTAAAGGAAATAAAAAAATGGACCTTAACATGCCCTCCCAGCACTTCCAACAGCTGTCCTCGGTACCACAACATGTCAGGTCCAATGACAGCACAGCCCAAGACTGATTTCCAGGTGTAGGGCTTCTGTCTGGGCAATGCCTTCATGCTCTGCTGAATCCTCTCCTTAAGCTGCTCCAGCTGATAACCTGACAGATGACAAAATATACTTTAACTTTCACTTTAGACAGGTACACTTAATCAACCTAATACAATAGAACAGATACAAACAGCAGCACTTTCCAGGCCTATTAATGACTGTTTTTAACAACAGGACTGTTCTTAAGGTCCAGCCCTGACAGCTAACTTTGACAGTTACTTCTATTTAAAGCATATGCAGCGCAGTTAATATATTTTAAGCCCAATTTCCTTTCTATGATAAGATGTAAGCTATGCAAGTATGTAGAGGTAAAAAAATATAAATAAAAATAATGGCGTGATCTTTTGTGTACCTGCATTTTGTGTTCTCACATAAATGAGACCGTCCTCTCCAACAGCAGAAATGCTTATCTGAATGTGACCAAGACATGGCAGCTCTGGGGGTTGGTACAATGAAGTCTTTACCTGCATACACAGACACACACAAATATTGGCTTGGAGAATTATTATATACCACATTATCATTAATGACATTTTTGTCTATTTTTATAACACAAAATCTTGGTGTGTGCATAATCACCTTCTCAGCTGTCATAATGGAGCGAGGGGCTGGTTTTGGAGGCATGTGACCACTGACAGTGGATGACTGGAAGGGGAAGGAAATAACAGGAACAGATGGGGAACTGGTTTCTGTCTCACTCTTGTTTTGTACCTCTCTCACTGTAGATGGTGGATCCATGTCTTTGGGTTGCTGAACATTAATATTGCTGCAACAGGGCAAAGCCACAAACAAAAGACAGGATATACATTAGAAACATTTGCTTAAACTGGAATATCAACTAGTGGTTATAAAATAAATAAATAAACTCTGCTGTGTCTGGTTTTCTTATATTTACAATATTTCTGATGTTTTGCAATGTCTACCAGAAGTACAGGGATTCAGAAGAGGTTAAGAGAGATTATTTGGAGAAGGAGAATAAGCCTGTGCACACCAACACACCTGACCCCACAATGCATGTGGAACATGCACTCACACACCTTGGTTTTCTTTGCCTGAGCGCGAGGCCTTCACTAACCAGAAAATCTGCAATGCTGATAAACTCTCCCATTCTATTGGAGCAGAACAAAGTGACAGGTACTGGACGCTCATCTGTTAACTCCTTGAAAATGAGAAAGTAGTAGAGAGAAACATACTTTGAAAAGCAGAAAAACAAACAAACAAACACCCCCACCCAAAAAAACAGGCAAAAATCAAAGTAGAAAGAAACTGGGCGTGTCACTACCCGATCCGTACTGGAAACCCGATCGGTACCCCGCATGCGTGAAAGGTGTCTACTTCCGGTCGAAGCATTTTACGATAGTTACAGGTCAGAGTATCTGTTAAGATGTTAAGAATAACAAGTATCTCTTAACATGTTTCCGATAATGAAACATTTAATATAATGTAGACAAAAATAAAAAAATTAAAAGATAGTGACAGATCGGGATTCCCGATCCTTACTGCGCATGTGCAAAGTCAGACCGTACAAATCGGGTCTACCCGATCCGTACCGCGCATGTGCAGGGGTTTTCTTCTTCTTCTGTTCGTTTAATGGCAGTGTACTCCCCAGTGTACGAGGATACCGCCACCTGCTGACTGAGCGAATGAACCCTATTGTAAACTGAATTAGCGTCATTACAAACGTGTGTTAAATTTGATTTAGTGATAATCGAGTGTGTTTATGCTTGTCTGTGTGGAGAGGATTGTTGGAAAAGTGATGATAATGTCCGCTATCACTGTCAATTGCCAGTAAACACTTCATCTGGCTGCTGAATCTTCACGTGACATATTATAAAGTCTGTATTATTAACTCTGTCATTAGGCACCATTCTTCTTATTTTACGGCGCTGTTGTTCAATCGGGGAACGCTTTCTGTTGAGGAGAAAAGCAAAAATTTGTTGCGGATACGGATTATTCATTGTTTAAATGTCCTGGTAGTCGAAAAGGAGGCAGAGCTGCCGAGAAATGCTAGGAGCTAACTGGGCGCTAACCGTATCATTCAAATGTATTGAATGTCGCAATGTTGGCAAAGAGAGGAAGTGACGTAAGATTTGCGCATGCGGGGTACCGATCGGGTTTCCGGTATGGATCGGGTAGTGACAGGGCGATAACGGGTGGAAAAGACAGGAAGACCTTGATCGTCATAACAGCCGAGGCTCCTGTCAAGTAATAGGAGAATGAGTCACAGGCTGTATTTGTCCAGGTAGATCGGCCTCCCGTGGGCCTAAAAGGGACAAAGAGCAAATAAAAAGAAAAAGTGAGAAAGAAACACAAACTGGAGTAGTACACCTTTTATCCAAACCAGAGTACTGAAACTGTATGGCAGCAAAATCAAGCTGTCACATTATAGTAAAACTAATGGGGACACATCTATATACACCATCACAAAACTGTAACAGCACATTAACTGATTAAAAACTTTAAAAAAATCAGAGGTTTACTGGTTAACATAACTACTATGATTATTATTATTATTACTACTGTCAAATTGTCATACTGTGACATTACATTTAAATTAAACAACCTGGCCCTACTTCTTATTGGCAAATATATTATACGTGTCCTTGTTTGTAATTAAACTCTGTGAGTGTCTGTGTGTGTGTAACCTGATGTCGTTAAGAGTGCACTCAAGTGCTAGGGAGCCAATCAAGGAAGATGGCAACGGTCGCAGGTTACTGACATCGATCTTCATCATCTTTCCGTGATCACACAGTCTCACCTGGTACCAGCCAGCAAAGACATAATCAGTGTTGATAATGCTATAATTATGCATTTAAAGAGAAATTCTAGTATGTCTGGACAGCTGTTATGAATCAATGGTTTGACCTCATTTTGCACCCTTAGAGGTAACAGAAAAAGTCATGCATAACAATGTAAATCAGAGGAGTCCTACAACCTTCCCATTAAAAAATAAATAAATTAAAAAAATCAACAAATCTTTATTATCTGAAAGTATCAAGCTACAGTTACTATTATATTCAACTGCAAATGATATACATCTCTGCCAACATGCAGTTTGTTGGATTTAAAAAAAAAGATTATTTACATGTAATACTGACTTTCAGTGCCATTTAACTCTTGGATTAAAAGAAAATAGTTTGATGGTGTTTTTTGGGAGCAACACTTGTTTTACCTCTGCACTGTCGCTAGATGTGACGTCAGAGCATATCTGTGCTCTCTCCCAAACTCCATTGAAGAGTGCAGCACAGTACATGTCTGCCTTCCATTCCACATCCTGGGGCTCTATTCGTGCACACTCCTGCTTTACCAGTTCACATATCCTGAAAAAACAAGCAACATGACAGTATATATAACTCCAAAGGGGTGTCAGGACCTCCTTAACAACTGTAGAGTAACTTTATGAATTTACAACATAAAGTGCCTTGAGGCCCAACACCTGTTCTTTTTTCCTCCACACAGTTTCCTCAATTTTTAAATGAACATGCTGCACACAATGGCAAGATATGTCAATTTTTCTATTAATATTAATTCTATTAATTTTCTATTTATATCTGTCGACTATTTGAAAAAACATGGTTGTGCAAAAATAGTATTACATCTTTAGTGTTTTTCATACATCCAACTAAAGAAATGGAACAAACGATGTGTTTTGGCTGCTACTATAAAAGTTCTGATACAATTTAAAATTAATTATTTGCTTTTCCTGCCTTGAGTTGGCCATTTTTTTAATGCTTGAATGATTCAGAGATCAGTTTTAAGTGACTTAAGCAAAAAACATTACAATGAAAATGATAAGGTACAAAGAGCGGACTGGAGAACCCAAGACCACTTAAAAATGACAAGAATGTCTGGAAGTAAAATAGAAAGAAACAAGAAGAGGGTCAAAACATTTACACAGTATTATATTATGGGAGTAACAACCAACTGCTTTATATGTTGTGATTTGTGTGTTGGTGCTCAATAAGAAGAGGGAGGAAAAAACAAAACAAAACAAAAAAACCCAGTTCAGTTCTTGACTTGCATTTCAAGTCTCCTTTGTCCCACACGCCATCAGACTGTTTAACTCCTCTCTGGAGGGGAGAGGGAGGGGAAACAGGAGGACAAAGGAGGGGGGAACAACTAAGCTGTAGTGCCTCTTCACCTCACTGTGCAATACCTTTTGTGCAATACTTTTGTAAATAGTCAACAGTGCAATAGACCTCAATACTTGAAATGTGCAATTCACTTGTATTTTTATTTTTTATTCCTATTTATTCTATTTATCCCCTTCGTATATTTTATTTATATTGTCTCTGTATTTATATACGTGTGTGTGTGTGTGTGTGTGTGTGTGTGTGTGTGTGTGTGTGTGTGTGTATATATATATATATATAATATTCTGTAACTCTGTAACTTCTGTCGGTGCTGTGCTTTTTTGGAAATCGAATTTCCCAGAGGAACCCACCCGAGGGATTAATAAAGTTCTATCTAATCTAATCTAATCTAAGTCAGCCAGCCAACCTATCATACAATAAAACAGCTAAATCTAATTAATCTACAACCTAAATTACTTGTCAAGATACTAATTGGCTCAGCCTAGATCCAGACTTAAATCTAGGGGTGACCGCGCTTTTGCCCTGGTTGCACCTAATCTGTGGAACAACCTTCCCATTGCTATCCATGCGTCAGACTCCATTTTATCTTTTAAATCCCATTTAAAAACTCACTTATTCAACATAGCTTTTCCATCTACAGTGGGGCAAAAAAGTATTTAGTCAGCCACCAATTGTGCAAGTTCCCCCACTTAAAATGATGACAGAGGTCAGTAATTTGCACCAGAGGTACACTTCTGTGAGAGACAGAATGTGAAAAAAAAAATCCATGAATCCACATGGTAGGATTTGTAAAGAATTTATTCGTAAATCAGGGTGGAAAATAAGTATTTGGTCAATAACAAAAATACAACTCAATACTTTGTAACATAACCTTTGTTGGCAATAACAGAGGTCAAACGTTTACTATAGGTCTTTACCAGGTTTGCACACACAGTAGCTGGTATTTTGGCCCATTCCTCCATGCAGATCTTCTCGAGAGCAGTGATGTTTTGGGGCTGTCGCCGAGCAACACGGACTTTCAACTCCCGCCACAGATTTTCTATGGGGTTGAGGTCTGGAGACTGGCTAGGCCACTCCAGGACTTTCAAATGCTTCTTACGGAGCCACTTTGTTGCCCGGGCGGTGTGTTTTGGATCATTGTCGTGTTGGAAGACCCAGCCTCGTTTCATCTTCAAAGTTCTCACTGATGGAAGGAGGTTTTGGCTCAAAATCTCACGATACATGGCCCCATTCATTCTGTCCTTAACACGGATCAGTCGTCCTGTCCCCTTGGCAGAAAAACAGCCCCATAGCATGATGTTTCCACCCCCATGCTTCACAGTAGGTATGGTGTTCTTGGGATGCAACTCAGTATTCTTCTTCCTCCAAACACGACGAGTTGAGTTTATACCACAAAGTTCTACTTTGGTTTCATCTGACCACATGACATTCTCCCAATCCTCTGCTGTATCATCCATGTGCTCTCTGGCAAACTTCAGACGGGCCTGGACATGCACTGGCTTCAGCAGCGGAACACGTCTGGCACTGCGGGATTTGATTCCCTGCCGTTGTAGTGTGTTACTGATGGTGACCTTTGTTACTTTGGTCCCAGCTCTCTGCAGGTCATTCACCAGGTCCCCCCGTGTGGTTCTGGGATCTTTGCTCACCGTTCTCATGATCATTTTGACCCCACGGGATGAGATCTTGCGTGGAGCCCCAGATCGAGGGAGATTATCAGTGGTCTTGTATGTCTTCCATTTTCTGATGATTGCTCCCACAGTTGATTTTTTCACACCAAGCTGCTTGCCTATTGTAGATTCACTCTTCCCAGTCTGGTGCAGGTCTACAATACTTTTCCTGGTGTCCTTCGAAAGCTCTTTGGTCTTGGCCATGGCGGAGTTTGGAGTCTGTTTTTCAATAGATTCGACACCACAGTGTCTGCTCCCACCCCCACAACCTCACCTGCAGTCAGCCTGGAATCCAGAGCCACACCACTGTGCCAGCCTCTCTCTTCACATGTTGCCTCCTGTGAGATTCCTGACACCCCTCCCCCACCCATCACCTTCACTCAATACCAGGTTGAGATGCAAATGAGGAGACTTCACTCAGGCAAGTCTGCTGGACCAGACGGAGTGAGTCCCCTTGTCCTCAAGACCTGTGCCCCCCAGCTGTGTGGAGTCTTTCATAAACTGTTTATGCTGAGTCTGAGTCTGCAGAGGGTCCCGGTGATGTGGAAGACATCATGCCTCGTCCCTGTACCAAAGACGCCTCGTCCCAGTGGCCCCCAGGATTACAGGCCCGTGGCACTGACCTCCCACATCATGAAGACCCTGGAAAGGCTCATCCTGGACCAGCTGCGACCCATAGTAAGACCACATCTGGATCCCCTTCAGTTCGCTTATCAGCCTCGTCTCGGAACAGAGGACGCCATCATCTACCTGCTCAATCGTGTCTACACCCATCTGGACCAGCCGGCGAGCACTGTGAGGGTCATGTTTTTTGACTTTTCCAGTGCTTTCAACACCATCAGGCCGACCCTCCTGGGTGATAAGTTAGCAGCGATGCAGGTGGATGCTTCTCTGGTGTCCTGGATTGTTGATTACCTGACAGGAAGACCACAATATGTACGTCTCCCACAGTGTGTGTCTGACAAGGTGATTAGCAACACAGGGGCACCACAGGGGACTGTCCTCTCCCCCTTCCTCTTCACCCTCTACACCACAGACTTCAGCCACTGCACAGAGACCTGCCATCTTCAGAAGTTTTCTGATGACTCTGCGGTGGTTGGATGCATCAGCAGGGATGATGAGACAGAGTACCGGGCTGTGGTCGACTCCTTTGTCACGTGGTGTGAGCAGAATCATCTGCAGCTCAACGTGGCAAAGACCAAGGAACTGATCGTGGACTTCAGGAAGACCAGGAAACACTTGACCCCTGTTTCAATCCAGGGGGTCAGTGTTGACATTGTGGAGGACTATAAATACCTTGGAGTACACATTGACAATAAACTGGACTGGGCTAAAAACACCACAGCACTTTACAGGAAGGGCCAGAGTCGTCTCTATTTTTTGAGGCGACTGAGGTCCTTCAACATCTGCCAGAAAATGCTGAGGATTTTCTATGAGTCTGTTGTGGCCAGTGCGATCCTCTATGCTGTTGCATGCTGGGGGAGCAGGCTGAGGGTCGCAGATGCCAACAGACTTAATAAACTGATCCGTAAGGCCAGCAATGTTGTGGGGATGGAGCTGGACTCCCTCAAGGTGGTGTCGGAGAGGCGGATGCTGTCCAAGATAAAGACAATGTTGGATAACACCTCCCACCCACTCCATGACATGTTGGTCAGTCACAGGAGCTCGTTCAGTGAGAGACTGAGATTACCGAAAAGCACCACTGAACGACACAGGAAATCATTCCTGCCTGTGGCCATCTCCCTGTACAACGCATCCACTTAACACACTGTTTGCTGCTACAACTACACATGTTTCTTTTCCAAATATTTATTTATAAGTGACTTATGTATGTATGTATGTATGTATATATATGTATATATTGTACTATTCTTAGTTAGCGTATTGTCTTGTCTTGTCTTAATGTTGGTTTAAAATGGAGCACTGTAACAAAAAATAATTTCCCCCAGGGATCAATAAAGTATTCTGATTCTGATTCTGATATACAGATGATGAGTTCAAACAGGTGCCATTCATACAGGTAACGAGTGGGGGACAGAAAAGCTTCTTACAGAAGACGTTACAGGCCTGTGAGAGCCAGAGATTTTCCTTGTTTGAGGTGACCAAATACTTATTTTCCACCCTAATTTACAAATAAATTCTTTACAAATCCTACCATGTGAATTCATGGATTTTTTTTTCACATTCTGTCTCTCACAGTTGAAGTGTACCTCTGGTGCAAATTACTGACCTCTGTCATCATTTTAAGTGGGGGAACTTGCACAATCGGTGGCTGACTAAATACTTTTTTGCCCCACTGTAGTTAGTGTCCCCATTTTATATGTGGTTCAATATTTCATTTATGTACTTCATCTTTTAGCTATATCTGTTCTTAGTAACTTTGTTCTTATATTCCCTTTTATTGCTGTATAATTAGTGCCCTCAACCTGATGACAAATGTAGTACTTTGTTTTATTTGTATTGTACTAATAACTGCTAACAGGACTAAGTAGTAAAGAATGAGCATTTTGAGTATGAGTATAGAAATAAAAGGTGAATCAAATAGACCATTACGGCAAGTCTGGGATGGTCAATTTGGTAAAGTAAATCCGTTGGGTATCTTTCTTCGCCTTTAGACAATAATTCTGATGGCAAAAGAACCAAACGGGACAGGCAAAAAAAAAAAAAAAATTATCTGTACTTTTCTATACTCATACTCTTGTATGAGTATAGAAAAGTACAGATAATTCTTGGATGAATGACCTATCTGTATAAATATTTCATTCAAGAAAATGATATAATCATAATGACCGTCTTGCTTTTTCAAAGCTGACCTTTTGAGCTGAGAGTCGTACTGGGCGAAGCGGACATAGAAGCTGCTTGGAGAGTTGACATGGCAGACTCTCACTTTCAGGTCTTTGAGTTGGGCAGGGAGCTTCAGCTGAGGCTCAATTGGGTCCTCTTTTTGGTTTCCAGAGATTATTTGGTCTGGGACGTCAACTAGCCCTGTTGCTAATCCAACCTCAAGTGGAGGGTCCCATATGGCTGAATCATCACCAGAGGGCCAGGCATTCTTAGGGTTCAGGCTACATCAGAAGGGACGTAAGTGGACAGTGACAGAAGAAAATTAAGTGAACTGGAAACAATGTACATTAAATTGGCAGAAAAGTGCAATGATTGATTGTAAGGAACAAAACAAAGAACAAACCCCCCCACCCCCCAAAAAAAATATAAATAAAGAGGCACAACAAGCACAAGATACATTAAATTCTTAAAGTTAGAGCATGAAAAATACTGCATCATTTGACTGCAGTTAATTGAGTTTGTTTTCTTACCCCTCCGAACTCAAGAACATAATCCTAGCTACGGTGGCTGCTGTTCATCTTTAGTGAATGTTGAATGTCAGTCCCCTGTTTACCTCGCATCTGCCAATATGTGTTCATGTCTATTTACTGTGGGGGAGGCTATAAAACTTTGTGAGAAGAGCCCGGGGTGAGTCAACGAGTCTGTGCAGCTCACCTCTGTCCAATAACAGCAATACTGAGGTGAGTTGCTGATGATATCCTGAACTCCAGCAAAGAACTGTAACGTTTACTGATAGTTTTAGCCGGAGTTACTGAAACTTTCTTTGAACTTGATCTAAAGTTGTTGGACTGAAAGCGAATAAACTCTAATGCGGTGTGAGAATGTAATGATGAGAAGTGTGACCTTTAGCTTGCATAATGTTAGCTTCTAACCAGCTATAGTTATACCTCATTGTCAGTTGCACAGAGATAGGAGAGACATGTTTATTCTGCTGACATGAAGTAATTGAGACAATATCAGGAATAAATTTGCATATTTATGGAACTTTTCTGACGTTAGGTCATGAGATGAGGCTAGAGGTGAGGAGGAAGAGGATAACCTTATATCCAGATACTGGTAACATTGCCTCTTTTCCTTTTCACTTCTTTGGTGAAGGGCGCCCCTTCTCAGATGGTAAAACATAGATCCCTCATATCTCTAATTAAAATCTGCTTCCACAGCAAGTGAATGTCTACAAGCTCTCTTTTTCTCTGCCTTTGGCGTGCTATGTGGCTGGTCTGTAGCCACATACATGAGCCATGATTAGGGGCAATGGTGATGTCCATCTAAGCCACTGTATTCAAGATTTGGGTTAACATGGCAGCTTCGACTACCCAGTACCCATTTTTAATTGATTAATTCTAAGTTTACAATCATTTCATTATGAGCAATTTGTTGGAAACATTTACCCGCTAATCAAATGAATGCCCTTATTTATCATGAACACTTTCTATTGCAAGTTCTATATCAAACTTGGGAGAACTAACCTCTCTTTGAAGCAGGCCAGCTCCTCTTTGACCAGCAGTTCAGCAATGCTGGTTAGTGGCTCATTCACTTCACCTTGAAACAGTTTGACTGGGAGAGGCTCAGACTTAGGGCCTTGTCCTGGAAGGAGCATACACACAACAAAAGATGACATAAATGGCTTTTTTGTGTGCTATGTTTACAGAGGAACTTATGTTTTACACTTCAATTAACAGTACCTGTAGCTATAATAGTAACCAGTTTTTGGTTGGCTAGGCTGATGAATCTGTTAGTACACGCATCGGTCCAAGACTCTCCATCCACAGGAATCACATCAGACAAACAGCAGTTGATTGCCTGCACACAGGAAGTCATTTCCTGTTGACTTAACCCAACGCTATTCAAAATTTTAACACAATATAAACAAATACACGTACATTTTCATTTTATGATAAAATATTAAACAAAATGCCAAAATAAGGTGGCAAATACACCAGACCAGCCCACCCAAAGCGCTTTGAGGGTCTCGAAAAGCGCTATATAAATGCAATCCATTATTATTATTATTATTATTATTATTATAACTAAACTCTATATGTGGGAAACACTGATAACTTTCAACCTTATCAAGGAGTGAGCACACACCCTCATGTTAGACCATTTTAATTGAACTGAACTGGAGTCAAGAAATGAACTCATTTTACTGGATGATTTTTAGGTATGTTACTTTTGTTCACAACTTACAGATACTGTAGATTCTGTTTACATGCAATAAATTCCGATAATGAATAATAATTAAAAAACAAAAAATACATAAAATTCTGTGGTCTCACCCTTGCAGGAAGGGCAAAGAACTCATCTTTGATCTTCCTCAAGTCGCTGACTGACAAGATTTTCCTGTTGCCTAAGTCAACAAACTGAACCTCCACTTTTCTTCCTCCTGGATGCCCTACACAGACACACGCAGACAAACAGTTACAATAGTGTACAGCAAAAAAATAAATAAAAATGTTTTGCTGAACAAAGGTTTAAGAAAAGGTTGAAGATTAAGTGAAAAAAAAAATTATGTATGAAGAAATATCTTCATGAGAAAACAATGGCTCTGCTAGTCGATAACAAGTATTTGCAGCCTGAAAAATTGCATGGCAATCTGCTAACAACCAAAGAATCACAAGTCTTTGGTGCAGCATTTTCTATGCAACTAAGGAAGAGCCAGAAACCACTGCCAGCCATTTTCCTGTAGCAACCGATGCTTAGAACACATCCAATGTGAGATCAATCTTGAGTCATTTTTGCATGATGTTACACGGCAAACCCCAATACCAACAGCCTAAAATGAAAACCCACAACCTCGACAGCCTTAACTAGTAGCATGCACACTTATAATCATTTTCTGTAAATGTTTCCGTTGTTTTAACAAAGCCAAATGCTTACTGACTCAACCGAATAGTTCCAAAGTTTTAACCTAACCTAAATTAACTCCAGTCGAGGATGAGAACCACGGAATTGTTTTTGTTTTGCTAACAAAAATGCTGCTGCTGTTAAATAAACAAGTCTTTCTGATTAACATTCAGTTGTCATTTTTTTAAAACTTGTAACAGTGCATGTTTTAACTATGCAGCTGTTTAACAAATTATGAAAAATAGAAAATGTAGATTTAGCACCATTTTATCTGTTCAGCTGCTTTTCAAACACTTATGTCCACTAATTACAGATTACAAAAGCCCAAATAATTTAATGCTGTGTGGGACAGGGTTTAGTACGATTTTCTGCCATTTTACTTGTACAGCTGAGAAGAGGGACATAAACTTATTGGTCTCTCTCTTCTCTTACCAACTGTGTGGTAATGCAACCTGCATTCTAGCAGGCGGACTGTGGAAGCAACACAGTAATATCAAATGAGATATTGGGAAAATTACTACTTCCTACTACATTATTATATCAGACCACTAAGAAGTGCTAAATAATAGGTATGGTAAACAGGTAAAAACATTTATTCAATCTTTGACATGCTCACCCACACACTTACCTGTCACCTGAGCTCTGTACCACAGCTTATCATCTAAACGGGCAACACAGGATTGTCCAATCACAGGGCAGTAGATGCTGAGCTTGTCTTCTTCAAGCAATGCAAGATCATTGTAGAACTCTTGAAGCTTGGCTGAGAGCAACATGAACTCCATGTTGTCAACCTGGTGGCGATGTTGGAAGATAGATTCAGTTAACCAATAAGTGTGGGAAAAATTCAAAATGCTATCTCTGTCTCTATAAAATAAATCTATCTGATCGAAAAATCACTCATCTTTGGAAAAGAGAGTTTATTACAGAGAAATGGCTCTTTCCAAAATAAAAGCTATACTATCCGCTTCTTCTGGGCTATATTCTCAGCAGCATATTAAACATATCAGGTCCCCCATAAGGAGAATCCTGTGCTAACGGCTGTCTAAATGACTCGGGTAAAGTTTGTAGCATGCGTGTTTGTTGTTTTGGTCTGCTTCCACTTGTCTTTGCACTAGGATGATGTTGGCGTATATGCGCAGTCATATTCGTTGTGTTCCCACTAGTTCTGTCAGCGTTAATCTCATTAAAATTACATTAACGCCATAACGTGGCAAATCTCCGTTAATGAGTTACCGCGGATCGCCCCGTGCGTGGGTCTGGGCGGCATCAACACGTTAACAAGCTAACTGCGCTGACGCACTAGTTCCCACCAATAGTTGGGTTGCGGTCACGTGGTTCTGATGACGTGCGGAGGCAGCGCGATTTTTGAGTGGAGGGCGGAAGTAAACATGGAGGACACTGTGGAGAGTCAGGAGAGCAGCTATTGTGCAACTTTAGACCCCGTTTCTCGGGAGAGATATAAACAGATAGTTAAAAAATATATCGGACGTGATCCGTATTCTTTGAAAATGTCCGAATACACCACAGAAGTAAAGGATTTGCCTACTATCGAGGCTGTGGATATCACCAACTACTTGGTCCTCCAGACTTCTTACTACACTAGGCAGCAAATGAAAGCTTTCAAGAGTCTGGAGGCGTACAATTTTTTTGTCAGCGGGTGGGTCCACAACCTTGGAACAAAACGACTCCGTGATGGATACAGTTTGGTGTTTGCAAGGGTGAGTGTTTGTTCTTATATTGCTTTATCTTAAACACGCTAACAGTTAGCGGTAGCGGCTTTAACGTCAACAAACATGCCACATCCTTAGGACTTCGTTAGAGTGACAGTTGTTTGTTTCAAGGTAAACCATTCTCAGCGGTCTAACGAGATACCTCTGAAGACTTGGGTAATTGCAAAGGAGGATGGAGAAGTGATTGCAGCTCATTGCAATTGTATGGCAGGGTTAGTAGCCTGTTCTCCACTGTCACTAGGCTCAAATCCGGGCTCTCAGCCGTCTGTTGCATATCCAAAATCGCCTCTGCACATCGATGCTGTTCTGCCTTAAGCTTCATTCTTTTCTCTCGTTTGAGAACTGATTCCGATCTGGGTTTTCGTTCGTAGCCGAGATTGACCGTCGGAGCCCAGTCCTCCGACTCTTCGTCATCCAAAGCACTTGGGCAGCCTATAGTCCCAATCAAGTCAATATTAGACTACTAACTTAAAAGCACTAAGTAAACGAGAATTTAACGACAACCTAATGCTAATAAGTTCGTTTGCAAACATAACATTACCTCTGACGAAGTGGTCGCTGCAGACACGGGCATTGGCAGACTCTGCTCCTCCCGACTGTAAACGTAAATTTAAAATCCATTTTTTCCTACGTTTTTCGGTTAGAATTTTCCATTTTTCTCCTCTTCGTTGGGCTATTTTTGGTACCCTAAAATACCGTTTATCAGTTTCTCTGGTCGACCTACTGGAGCATCCGTAAACACAACAGGACATAGGCATTTTGCGTACTGTCTGTCTGTGATTTTGCGCTTATCTTTTTCACTTCCGACCGCCAGTCAAATTTCGCGCTTTACGTCGACGTCACGTCTACGTCAAATGAAACCTAGCTATTGAGCATTGCGTGGCACATCCAACATACTGTTTTACTTTTGTCCATGACGTGCTTACCATCAGGGTCATACTTCACATGAAAACCAAAATAGGTCCAAAGGCCAGATCTGAATGAGGGTGGGGGAGGTTCAATTTTGGGTAGCGTTGAGGCAGTTGGCATGTTGCAACGGGCTTAGCTTCTGTCTTGCTAGCTTGCGCTGCGCTCAGTGGATCTGCACCCAACAGTGCAGATCCACTGAGCGCTCAACACAGACAGCATCGTCAGAAGAAAGTTGATGAAATAAATAAAAATTTTTGTATTGTTCGATACATATGCGTACCGAACCGAAAGCACCATATCGAACGGTTCAATATCGATACATGTATTGTTGCACCCCTAATAATTTTTTCCCCCCCCACGCAATGCAATTTGTGTATTTTTTTTTATTTAAATTATATTGCTGGCATCTGGAATTAATTGGAGGACATTACATATTTATTCATGTTCATGTGTAGTACCAGGTTGATGTAGAAGTTAGCAGGGTTGTTGATATGGCACACCATAGCACTGATCTCGCTGTTAATCTTGGGATATACAGGAGGGTAGTACAGCAGAGGCTTCCTGCTCAGCGTCACTGGAGAATAAAACCTATGAGCAGTTTTTGGGGGAAACATAGACAAGTTTAGGCCATTTTGGTGACAGAGCTTCAAAATAAATTTATATTCAGTCCTAATGAATAACATTTAATTCTTATGGGTTTGGGTTATATGACATTTATGGGTACCTGGCTACTTCAATGAAAACAAGATACTCTCTGATAGAGATGAATACACTGGAGCTGAACTGTTCCACGGGAGCTTTCCGCAGGTCTACCAACAAAGACTCTCGGTCCTGACCCAAAGGCCGCATCTCCACTGCTGCAGAGCCAACCACATTGCGGAATTCAACCTGTGCCTCTTTACTCCAGCCCTTTGTCTGTGCCACACACACACACACACACACACACAGACAATATTTATCCACAATAAAAAATACTACTAACATTTCAAGAAGCAATGAAAAACTAGTATCATCTTTCACTGGAAATAGAACTTTTAATAATAATAATGATAATAAACACTCACTGTTTTCCTTCATTAGAAATATCTCATAAAAAGCATATTTAGGTTCTTTCTTGTACTTTTTGAAATACTGGCACGTGAAACTTAAGAAAAAGGAGCTTTTACTATATCGACCTTCCAAGAAAGTATTCTTCAAAATACAAATTCTATATCCGTCTATAAATTTCCGCAGTCTTACCACATCATAAGGCACCAGGTCCTTGAGTGAACATCTGATGACCATTGGGGCAAAGTGAGCCAAGTCATTTTTTACGGCTCTACCCACTTTTCTCAGCTGGTTGTTCACAGCACTCAGTGAAGCCTCAGTAGCCTCGTCTTCGCTGGTAAATTCATCCAAACAATACAGAATTAACTAAAGCTAAGAACAGACAACTTCAAACATAGTATACTTATGTGCCACTTCTCTGATGAAAAAGAAATGAACAACACACAGAGTCAAAATAATCTTCTACAATGTCCCAGTTTCTTGGGGGAATTGGGGTTCTACGTTTACTGCAGTGCGTGTGTGTGTACCTATTTATGGTGATGCTTTTTGTGAGTCCATGATCAAGGAAGAAAACTCGGATACTAGCCAGCTGGGTGACTGCACAGGTTTTCACAGGCTCTAAAGAGCCTTTCTGCAAGACTTCGACCACTCTAGCCCGACACCAGTGGCCCTCGTTCCACTTTACACAGATCAAGGATTCTGCAGAGAAACCGTAAATCAAAGAAAACAAACAAACATGACGATTTCTATAGCCATTCTGAATTAAAAGTATGGCTTGATGCATTCTCAGTAGAGCACGGCGATATGACCAAAAATATTTATCACGATATACATTTGAAAATTTGCGATAACGATATAACTGATGATATAATTGACACTAGACAAAATACTTTACAACTCCACAACTTTATTAGTCCAAAAAAAAGAAGAACATCAATGTATTTTCACTTAAACAAGCAGCTTTTTTTTAAGCTTTTTTAAGTGCATTAAAGTTATATAAAAATTAACAGTGCAAATGCAAATTCCTTGCCGACAGTTTAACCAAAAGGCATTTCCAGTGGAAACTGGCCAACATATCCTCAGCATAACCATGTATAATATCCACAAAACTTAAAAACGGGTTATACACACACACACAATACGGTAATATTATGTTGAAGCGAAGTACGTATCACTCCGCGAGGCGCCTGATTACGGTAACCGTAATGCTCCGACAATCCATCAAGCGGTCCGGCTTCGTAGCTTAGCAAAGTTGTACTGAAACATTTGACAGATTTTCAAGTGCCGTGTAGCACATAAAATCGTTTCCAGGTCAGTAAACACAACCAGAATTCATACATAAGGCACACGAGATTATAAAGGACACTGTCAATTTTCAGAAAAATCAAAGGATTGATTTTAAGTGTGCCGTATTTTCCAAAAAAAAAAAACAAAAACACGGTAATAACGACGGCCCGCTAGCATGCTCTACCAAAAATAGTGCTTTGTTGTGTATCTGACGGATGAAAGCCAAACCAGTTCCACACCACTGAAGTTGCAGCATTTTTACAAACCAATTCTGGTTCATCCGTTTCATTTAACGATCCACTTTTGCTCTTCTCATTCTGCATCGCCGCCATGTGCGTATGTAAACAAAGGCAATGCGTATGTGTGTTTTACCCATATTCTATCGCGATATTTCATTTTCCTATCGTTGCCCAACATTACACCGGTATTACCGTGAACGGTATGATATGGCCCAGCCCTAATTCTCAGTATATGGAAAACTCAAGCATAATCAAAAAGGGAACAAGGAAGCAAGATAAAAAAAAATATTGAAAGCTGCCAGTGCAACCCCTCTGCCTACTAGTAGGTGCATTGATGGCATAAATTTGAAAATCCTAGGTGACTTCCGTGAGTTATCACATGCAGATGACCTCCGACCTTGAGGTCGAACTAACTGAGATTTGAACTCATCCAAGATTTTTAAGAGATGCACTAATGGTACCAATTTGAAAATCCAATGTTGCCTCGTTCTCAAATTTTCTCCCAGCTGTTCATTCTCCTGGCAGGGTGACGACATTAGTCTTTTACCACCGAAGTATAATAAAATGATTTGCAATGTATTTTTCTCCACCCAATATCAAACCAATAGTAATTAGTTCACAAATTACAAAATTCCTAAATTATTGCATTAACTGTCAAGTCATTTTTATTCTTACAGTACAAACATTTTCCAAGGGAGCACAATTAAATTCAATGCCACTTTGTTACCTTAACTCATTAACAGTTTACGGAACAATTTACATTATCTAGCTTTGATTAAAAAGTATTCTCATGAACCATTCACTTCATAAATCCTGACACGCTGCTCTCTCCTATATAAGCTCCACACTACTGTCTGAGCATATATTGTTGTTGTTTGCACTAAGGCACGTAAAATGGCATTGTGATAGAAAAACAATATGGCATTCTTATATCGTGTAAAAAATTTATACTGCTATTATTACAAACACTATAATATAGCACAGCTCAAATATGTTTAAACTGAAATGTAAAATTTTCACACAAACCGAAGTGCACACACACACATACACAAACCTGTTTCCACTGTGTCCTTTGCAGTGAAGCTGCAACCATCTCCACTGCAGAGTTGGTTGATTTTGTCTGAAAGGATCTCACTTTCTCTCCTCTCAGCCACAGACTGGACATAGAACTGACTTGGATTCACAATGTGGGTTACCACCACCCACTGTGTGACTGCTAAAAACAGACAAATGGTTTGTCTAATTTAGAGCATGTACCAGTTAATTTTAAATGATGTGTGGTAGGACAACTGTTTTTTTGCTGGTTGACATTATGCTTATTGATCTACTTATATTGACTTTATCTTTATAACGATATAACACTATATAACAATTCCTTACCACTTCTCTTAGTAGCAGAGAACTGATGTTTTCTTCTCCTGTTAATTCTTAGTTTGTCACTGGCCAGTTCAGGCCCAGTTGGAGGGAGGGCTACAGGAAACATTTCAAAATAGATTAAAGCTTCTCTTTTGCCTCCATTTTAAGATTCTATTTGGCTCAAACATCATTTAAGAAAATCAATGTAAAGAATGTACTAACAACAAAGCAACACACCTTGTCCCTCATCTAAAAAGTCCTCAATAATCACATCTGGGCTTCCAAGGTCTGAAGCTGAGCTGTGGCGAGAAAGGTTGAACCTGCAACGAGATCTTGGGCTTGGAGAGGAGCCTCGTGATGATGGACTGTTAGCTCTTGGACTCTGCTGGCGCTGCTTTGGTGGGGTGTGGATTTTGTCACTGCGTGGAATACACCTGCTGTTTCTGCCATCTGGACGTTTCAAGTGAGACTTTCTACCAAACCTGCCTGGCTGGTAGCTTTTGGGTGGGGACTGAGCCAGGCTACAACAAATGTCACAAGTTAACATGCCTTCAAAAATTAAAGGCAATACAGATGGCACCAGCAGTGCACTGAAAATTAATGAATCTCTATTGAATCTTCTTTTGTCCATATTTCAGGATATATGTGTACTTACATATGTGTAACCACAATGTGTATATGTTTTAATGCCATATAAATTCTATTTATATTGCACCCAAATCACAACAACAGTTACCTCAAAGGGCTTTGACAACAGAACAACCACGTATTTCAACACAATCCTATTGTAGCACATTACCACCCCTTTACTAATACATTGTGAGTTTTATTTGCAGCACAGAGCATTACTACAGTAATGCTTTGCTTTCAAACAGCCAGATTTTCATGTAGGGTTTTAAGTATTCAGCAGTAGTTCTCCAGGCTTTGTGAAGGTTTTTCACAGGTTTTCTTTGAACATTGTCCACTCTTTGCTTAGTTTCAGCCCAGTCCTTCTACTTGCCTATTTTCAGGGTAAATTTTTTGCTTGAGCAACTTAACATTAAACCTATGAACCAACCATTTAAAAGATAAAAAGAAAAAAAGAAAGGAAAAAAAGCACCTAACTAAAGAGAGATGAACCAGTGTTGTGTCCATACATAACAGATAGCAGTTAGCAAAGAACCGATTTGAAGTTGTATCTTTAGGGACTTTGTTACCTGTTGAACAATTGTATTTCTTTATTTCTTTAACTGAATCTATGAAAAGAAATGCCAAAGATAACAAGGCAAGTCCTAAAATGCTATTATTGTAAAAATACTATACTACAACCTGGTATAGGGCTGGGCGATATGACCCAAAATTCATATCTCGGTATTTTTTACCTGGATGGCGATATAAGATATACATCTCGATATTTTTTTTTTAAAGCCATAAGTTAAGAACAAAAAGAGAGTTCTTAGTCACACTGTGTCCCAGATGTCACACAGGCACTTTTATTTACATACAGCGTGGATGTACATGAAGAAATTACTCAAAAATAAATTATCAGCATTTATTAAATAATCATGGTCCATAAATAAAAGAAAACAATGTTGTTTTTGTGCATAACAAAAAGCTCACAATTGTGCAGTCAAAATGCAAACTAATAAACGCTGAGCATAACAACAAAGAGACAGATTTCACAGCTGCACCACGTCTCTGAACAGGTGCCATTTGTGGTCCTTATACACACACAGTACGGTAATATTATGTTGAAGCACAGTACGTATCACTCCGCGAGGCTCCTCCTCGGTAGCCGTAATCCTCCGATAATCCATCAAGCGATGCAGCTCCGTAGCTTAGCAAAGTCATATTAAAACATTTTTTTGACAGATTGCTGAGCGCTGTGTTCCACATAAAATCGGTTCGCGGTCAGTAAGCACAACCAGAATTCATACATAAGGCGCACTGTCGATTTTTGAGAAAATGAAAGGATTTTAGGCCGTGCAGCCCCTGTGGGCTGCATGTCGTTAGCGCGGTTAGCTCGTTAGCGCGGTTAGCTCGCTAACACGTTGACGCAGTCCAGCCCCACGCACGGAGCGATCCGCGGTAACTCGCTAACGGAGATTTTCCGCTTTCATCTTGTCATTGCCTGCAGGTGAAGCTATGGGGGAGGAGGGGGAGTTGTGTTTAGTGAAGGAGAGGCGAGGCCGAGTAACGCAGCGTAGAGACAAAAGTGGACGAAAGAGGCAAACCTGCGGCTCCACAAGTATAATTATAACGTAACATAGACTATATCGATATAAACGATATTGTCACATCTTATATCTCGCATGAAAATATATCGATATTTTAAAAAAACTCGATATATCGCCCAGCCCTAACCTGGTATATACCAGGTTGTAGTATAATATGTTCTATGCATCACTGGAGGGACCAAGACATGCGTGAGACCTTAGGAAAAAAAGTGTACAGCAGATGAACAGTATCTGAAAGTCACGTCCTTATAAAATAGGGGGAAAAAAATCCAGCAATTATTTGAAAAAGGACTGGAGAAAGGCATCTAGGCTTCCAGTTCACCCATCTACTGTTCACCAAGGACTCATCAAAAATGGTCTCAGTTGAAGTGTGGGTGTCAAGAACCATTTTTTAAGTGAAGGAAACTGAGAAAAAGCTGGGGTATGCCAAATTAACCAAAAACTGGACAGAAAATCAGCGGCAACAGGTCTATTATAAATGCCACCATCACGTAATACCATTGGGAAAGCTTCTGATTGGCATTTAAAAGCATAACAATAACCCTAAACACATTGCCAGTGTGGAAAAGAATACATTTCAGCCCACCACGAATGAGTCATGAATTTGGCCTGACCAGAGGCAGAATTGACAGAAAGTAGAAGTAAGGCAGCCAAAATCCAAAGAAGAGCTTTGGATGTCTTTCCAGAAGCCTGAAGAACTATTCCTGAAGACTACTTAAAGGTATAACCAGAAAGCTGCCTAGAATAGCTTAGGCAGTGTCAAAGAATAAAGGGGGTTGAACCAAATGTTGACTTTCAAACTCGTTAAAATTGTAGGAACTCAGTTTTGGGCTTACTGTATTTGCACATGTTTACACATCTTAATAAATCTCTGCAACCATTTCCTCATTTTTTCCCTAATAAAAATATTTTTAAAAGATGAAGGGTGACTTAAGACTTGCACAGTTATGTATGGTAAAGTACAAGTTAGTAAGTACAAGACCATTAGCTGTAATTAATGCATATTCTGCATATAGAAGTCTATGGCACAATTCTTTTCTCAACTGCTCAAACAAACAAACAAAAAAGGTAAGACAAATCTTAAATCACTTGAAAGGGAATAATGAATACAAGTGGAAATCTATAAGGGATAAATTAAACACTCACTCTTTTGGGTCGCTGACTTCCATCTTCAAGGACAATGCTAAATTCCCATTCAGACACTCTAACTGGAAAACACAGCTGCAACACATACATAGATATCCCAGTTTTAAAATATGTAGAGATAAAAGTATATCACTCATGCACTCAGACTCCCGCACTTTCCTGCACACATTATTGTTACTATTTTAATATGTCAATATACTATTGGGAAGACCGTAAAGAACTTGTTTCATGTATAAAGGTCATGTCCAAATTCATGGGCTGCATCCTGCTGAGGGGCCTTCGCGGTCTACGTGGGCCAGGTCCTCAGAAGATCTGGTAGGCCGGAAGTAAACGGCTGTGGAATTGGACGGTCTAGCCTTCTGATTATTAAACTCCGCTGTCTTGGTGGAGTTTAATAAACTCAGCCGTCTGCTCCTTGCTATCTAAAATATGACAGGACACTGGCGTAAATTCTCAACCATCTCACACTTCTGTTTGATCAGTTTTCTGTTTGACGTTTATTCAGCTGTGTGAAAACCAAGGAGGAACCCACCCGGGGGATTAATAAACGTTTATTTTATCTAATCTAATAACTTTAATCTCAGCCAAACCGATTTACTCACGAACAAACAAAACACTGAAAAAAGCCAAACAATAACATTTTTAGGTTGTCTAAGTGACTTTTATATTACGTTTAACCTGAGTTGCGAAAGTCCGCGGTGATCTGAAAATGATGTGCCGGGAGTTGTGCCGTTCTCGGCAGCTTCAGTGACCCCTGAGCTCCCGGCTAGCTATCGAGCTGGTGGGTAACATACGTCTCCGAAAACGTTGCCGCACTTTTGCAAATATGCGATGTCTTGATAAACAGAGCAGATATTTGAAGTTTACACACCCACATTCTCACCTGAAAATATGTTAAAAGCTTATTTTGTGACCCAGAAAGATTAATAAGAGTAATTTTAAAACTTAGTAGCGGCCGCCATTGTTGAAAACTGGAATTGGCTGAGCCACGCTATGAATTCTGGGATATGGTGGGCCACGAAGGACACACCCGACCCATCCTTCAAATTAGGGGAAAAGGAGGACGCATTTGTCGGCTACATTCGGAGGAGTCTACGAATTTGGACAGCCTTCGGCGTGTCGCTGTGACGTAATCGGTCAACAAATGCGTCCTCAGGAGGATGCAGCCCATGAATTTGGACACGACCGAAGTGTTCTATATATGTCCCCTACAAACCAAACAATAACAAACCTCATTCCAGTCCCCATGGTAATGGATTTCATATCAATCAACTGGTCATCCACTGGAGCCTGCAGTGTCTCTAATACCTATTATTCAAAGAAAATCAGCATATTTCAGAATTCACTATATTGTCTTCTTTTCTATAAATTATTAAAGCAGCAGGTGAAGTCACATCAATTTGTTACAAATTTTACAGAATTTGACATATACTGTGTGAGGAGGAATCTGTCAGGATGTATGTAAGAATAACAAACACCTTATTTAGTATGCAGTACTGCTCCAAAAAGGGGACACGGCGCACTTTTCTGGCCATCTGCATGGCAATCTCCAATGCCTTTATTCGCTCCTGGATGTGGCGCACTGCTGCTTGGCTGGATGAGAATTTTGTCTCCAGTTCTGTCAGCTGGCTCATCTGTGAGTCTTTCCTGTTTTTTTTTTTTTTAAAGCAAGTAAAAACAACAACAACAAAAAAAACCTAAAGATGTTTCTTGGATGAAAAACCTTCAAAAAAACAAAAAACAAAAAAACAACAACAAAAAAATTCTTTTTAAAGAAGTCCAGTCCCCTTCTCTTCAAGCTCTTAAGAAACTCTGATAAACCACTTTTCCAAAGGTGAACACAGGATATCATTACAAAGCCTTTCTATTGAACTACATTTTGAGACTTTAACATCCATACCAGTTTTGAACAGCATGTAAAGCCTTGTCTGCAGCTTGCTTGATCTCCATCTCCAGCCGAGCTACCTCTCTCTTCACTTGTTCTTCCAGACCAGTCGTCAGTGTCTGCACAAATGAAAAACATTTATTTGCAAATCCAACAACAGTCTCAAAGAACATTTTTTGTATTATAATTAATGTTATGTTAAATAACAAACAGTTAGTGATAATATTCTACAACATGTGTTCAGGTTGTTTTTATCTTGTTGTACGACACTGTTAAAATATAAAGGCGGCGTATAAAAGATAAAAAACACAATTTGCCTAAGTTATCATTCAAAGACTTGGGAGCAACACTTAACCCACAAAATCAATGTTAAGGACCTATTGCTAATAAACCTTATTAGTTATGATTTGCTCTATCAGTTGTGAGCTTTTAAGCATTACATTTGTTTTTTCCTTTTTTGGGGGGGGGGGGGTCTTTTGCAACTGTCAACTATGAAATCAGTTTCAGGTGTGGTATATAAGAAAGGGATTTTTGGATGTTTTCATTTAAGACAGCTTCCACTTTTAAAAAGACAAGTATGGAATGCAGCTTTTACCTCATGGATGTGCACAAGCTGGGCAAGAGTTTCTGCAGCCTGAGCCAATGCCTCATCTACAGTCTTCTGAATCTTCTCAATATCAGCTGGCTAGAAAAGATCAGCATCAGAAATTTTAATTCAACAATTATTAAATATTTCCCAGTCATTCGTGGTTAGTACTAAAAGCATGTACTAATGAGAATAAATCAAATATTTATGCCAGTAACCTGAGAAAGAAACATGTAGTGCTATGCTTGAATGTCATCTCACATAACATGCTGCATTAACACAGTCAATGTGTCAATGTGCGATGAGAAAACAACTTTCTTTCTCCACTACTAACCTCACCCAAACTTACCTGCTCCATATCAGAGCTGACATGAGTGTCTGTGGATGGTGATGCCTTGTTCTTTTTGCGATTCTTTGATTTGTCACATCTGAGGTTTAAGAAGAGAAATACCAGAAAATTTATCATAACAAGAGTACGCAGAGAGCTCAACTTCATATTTTATGATGTTGTTTTTACAAAATGATGACATCAGCCTTTTATGGCATCATTGTGACATTGTATTGAAGAAAAAAAACAAAAAAAAAGTGTTGTACAGCTCTCTCCATGCCCTGTCAACCTAGGTACTTATGTCACCTAAGTCCTATTATATTGATGTGAAATTTGAAGATGATCTATTAAAAACTGTGGGTAATATAAAGTTTTTACTGATTTTCACATTTGGTGTGCCCTTCACCTGATTTTCACCAAAATAAATCAGCTTGAACTGGTATTGGTATCTACCGTCACACAAAATTTGAAAATAATATGGTAAATGGCCTGTATTTGTATAGCGCTTTACTAGTCCCTAAGGACCCCAAAGCGCTTTACACATCCAGTCATCCACCCATTCACACACTGGTGATGACAAGCTACACTGTAGCCACAGTCACCCTGGGGCACACTGACAGAGGCGCCCCAGGGTGGGGCAACTGAAAACTGTGGGAGCTAGGCTACTAACAACCAGACAAACAAACTGAACTGACAACATACTCCCTCCCTTCAGGGGGAGAATAAAGACTCTCTAATGATACTGTAAAATCTATGGCACATTCATTACATGCAGAGGAGGCAAAATTCTTAACAGCACTGAATTTCCCGGAGGAACCCACCCGAGGGATTAATAAAGTTTCATCTAATCTAGCATTCAACTTCTGATACAGCAGTGGGTTAGCTCAATAGTCAGAGATGCATCTTACCTTTTCATCTTATTCATTTTAGTAGTGTAGATAAGGCCTATGATTCTGCTGTCTTCCTGCAGACCATACACTTGCCCTTCGGGAAGAGTGGACACAACCTGCAGGGAGGATCAATTTGATAGCTTACAATCACCCTTTGACTTTTTCTGCAATGAAGAACTTTGATGCAAAACCACATCAATAGCAACTGTTGCTGATTTAGCTTGAAAAAAAAAAATAAAGAAAAAGCTACTTTCGGTCTGTTCGAACACAATGTGTGTTATGTAAAACTACTAAAATATCCAGTGACATTACAACAGCCATGTGTTTCTAGCATTTCTTGCACATCTACACCTACCCTTAAGGAAAGTAATCATTTCACATTTATACGTGAAGTGCTTTACAAATTAATAAGCCACTAATTTAGTAATCTATGATGAAAGTGATCCTTTTAAATTTGCTACTGTCAACAACTGAGTTGTGGCCTCCACTGAATGGAAAGACAATTTTTACCTCACACTCCGGACATCTGATGACACTGTCACATTCAAGAGACTGCAGGCAAAATGTGCAATAGATGTGGCCACATAAAAGCACACGGGGGAGATTGCCGGGGATATCATCCTCTGTAAGAAAAAAGAAAAAAAAAAGGGATAAACTTTGTTTTTGTTCCCTTGATCTTTGATCTTAAAAAGATATATTATCAAAATACAGAGATCTTATCATAACAAAATGTTATCACTGGTTGAATACATTAGTCTGTAATTTACCCAAATTTAGCTTAGTTGTTCTGGACACAGTACTTCAAAAATGAATGAAACAGGAAACATTGTAGTTAAGTTTTTTTAAGACAATGTTTAGCTAAATGACATGCAACTAATCCAGAGGTTAAATATGGACAACTGCAGCTGATTTATGACCTAAAACTTTGTATTGGTCTAAATGAATTTAGAGCTATTCTGTGCTAGGACACACCAACACTTGTAACGTGATCTGGGAGTAATACCAATTTTGACAAACTGCGTGTGGTCGACTAAGACAGATACCGAAATATATTTAAAAATCTGATATATCAGCTGATTTTCTTTTTCTGTCAGCTCTGCTCAGCAGGTTGTTGTACTTGTGACATTACACTAGTACAACAACTAGTGTGGCCCTTTTCAACAAAGTTCGAACAAAATTACGTTGCGGATACATATTTTGGTGACGATGAAGTTATTTATGGGCAACGTAGGTCGATTATGACACGTGAAACAACAGCAAATGGAGAGTGAAACATCGCATTGAATATGAAATCAAACGAATTATTATGTATAATAATACTGTTTTTTAAAAAACATAGAAGCTGTATGTGTCATGACCATTACAGTAATGAAATACTGCCAACAGGATTGCAAAGTGCCATCTGGTGGACAAGCTATGCAACACCAACAGTCATAGCATATTTGAAAGGCGTTTCTGTACCGGTTTCTATACCGGTTTTTATAACGCCATATGGAAAACGTAACTACGAACTTTAACTTATTAAAATTTAAAATTTGAGACATGTTTTTCTCTTGTCCCAATTAAAAAAATTTTACGGGCTCGGTCAATATACTTGACAATTTTAGTTCTTTCTTAGGTCGCTACATGACAGAAGAATACACATTCTGAAAAATTCATAAGTTTGCAGTTAGCGGTTTTCGGCAAAGTTTGATATGAACAAATTTGCATAATTAGCTAACTTAGCTAACTGATACCGCTGCTAGCTAGCGAACAGAAGTAAGTTATACCGTCATGTAAGACGGTATAACGTGTGTTAACGAGTATTAAATTGTAAGAAAAACATTTTAAAACCCCTACCAGGAAGCGTGAAGGCCTCCCCACATAACTTGCAAATTGCAGCGCTGTGGTTTTCGCCTCTGTCCATCCTTGTTGAACTGCCTTCCCTAAACTGATTTATCGAGAAGGTTCTCCAGTTTTTCTTTGTCACGTGACGGTGCAGGTGCGTTTACTGCCCAGGCATGTTCATTGCGTCATTGAGTGATGAAACACTTTTATTTACAGAACCGTTATTAATTTACTACATTGCTTTAATGCTCTGTTGCATCAATATCCATTATATAAGACAGGCAGTCACTTTTTAGAGTCATATAGAGTAAATATAAAATAATAATAATAATAATTACAAAGAAGCAAAACGATAGCCAAAAGTAATTGCTAAATAGCTGAAACTTCAATTTTCTTCAAATCATTAGCAGTAAAACCAACCTAGTGCCAAACTTCCTGCCAAATTTTTGTAAAACTATCTACTTAACCCTTATTGTTCCAAGCCTGAGTCAAAATTACCTTACAAGTTCACATCCATTCTAGGAAAAGTAAATATTTATAAAAACTGTATAATTTTGTGAAATCAAATCTAAACCATAGATGAGAAAATAGAGATCGAATTCACTCATTGGCTATTTAATCAGCAACTACTGAAATATAAACCTTAGACATACAATTTGAGGCAATAAGGCTGAAAAATTGAGTCCTGATTTTGTACACTTTTTGTGAACACTTGGGGGCACCAAAGATTAAGGCAGAGTCGTAACGGACGAGTTGGAAAAATATATTCTTGTGTTTGCGCAGATACACTCTTTGACATTCTTTCTTCTTCTTATCTAAAGTAATTTAAAAAGACTGATTATGGAGTGACCATTTGCATTTCACCCTTGTGAATATCCCCATAGATCTGCTCTTATCCCTTTAGTCATCCCTCTAGGTTAAACATTACAGATAAGTGTGTGTCATAGGTTGCAACATTGGGGAGATTTCTCGCTTAATTATAAGGACAAATGCTTGTGTTAAAAAAATTGTACTGATTTAGCATCTTCACTCTGGTCAAGCAAATAATAATCTTATTATATTAAAATAATATGAATTAATTACATGTAGGCTTAAAATTTCTGGTTTATCAAATGCCACTGGGCAGACTCTATTCTTCCTCTCCTGCCTTGTCTTTCTTAGTGAAGTTACCTCATCATCTCCCATCTCTGGTGTGTGTGGATGTTTTGAAAAATGCTTAAATACCCACTGGAAGCTCAGATGTGTTTCACAGGTCTGAATGTACAAACTGCATAAGTTGGAATAATATGAATCTGTATAATTTTGTTTTTAATGTTTTGAATTTCTCACCCATCTCTTGTATTTTCTTTGTATTTTCTCTGTATTTTCTCTCACAATATGTATTCCTCTTATTTGCTGTATTATGTATTCTTTTGTTTTCTCTTGAACCGATTTTCAAGTCTTCACAGCAATTCTAATGGCAACACTTTGCCCCTTCTTCCATCTGAGCACAGCTGCCAGCAGCACCGCTGCCCGAGGACAATGGCAAGCTACTCAGTGAAGCAGCAGTAACTGGGAGTGACAAGGCAGTGGAGAGCAGAGAGGCAGAGACATCAGATGGTAAAGGTAAATCATCTGGTATGCAACACTGCCAAAATGTAACCTTCAGAGAGTATCCTTCCAGGTCCATTAAGGGCGGAATAAAATGGCAGCGCATGAAGAGGGACTTTTCATCACGAGCTGGCAGGATTCACCTCCAAACAACAACATGAAATACATGTTTTTTATTAGCATAACTCCCATCTCTGTAAGTGTCTGAATTAATGCATCTCCTAACTTTGATCTCAAGTCAAAGCAGATCACCTTTGAGGTGTCACAAGCCTGCAGGGATATAAAAACACCTGGAGTCAGGAGAATATCCAAGATCCAAGATCAGTTAACACTGGCTCAAGGATGTGTAGCACTACAAGTGCATCTGACATAGTGTTTAAATATTGCTTAAATTAAGAAAACAAAAGAGACACTCTAGAAAAGAAAGAAATTGCATTTTTAATGGTCAGTGTTTGTAGTAACTCTGCATTTCTTTGCAAAGTTATTTGTACTTCATTATTTTTCTTTCATTTTACAAGAGTGACCAAAGAAAAATGAAATCTCTTTTTCTTTGAAAGAATCTTTTTTTTCTTTCTTTTTTTTTTACATTGTTTCTTTGTCTGCAAGCAGGTTTTCAAAACTTTCTACCAAACAAATAAATATTTCTACCTTTCTGCACTTTGAATCGATGAAGAGAATATGATGATTTTTTTTTTTCTCTGCCCGTTCTATTGGTTTTTGTCTTTTGCCCTTCTCCCCCGTCCCTCTTCTCAGCTGTTTCTCTTTCCCTCTTTCTTTCTCCCCTTCTTTCCCCCAGTCAAGTCTGTCCCGTATTCATTAAGTGAAAATAAAATAAACAATAAAAGGTGAATCAAATGGACCATTACGGCAAGGCTGGGATGGTCAGTTTGGTAAAGTAAATCCGTTGGGCATCTTTCTTTGCCTTTAGACAACAATTCTGATGGCAAAAGAGCCAAACGGGACAGGCCAAAAAAAAAGAAAAAAAAAAAAAAAAAAAAAAAAGAGAATATGATGAGTCTGATTTGACGACTGAAGGAATCTGAACATCGGTCAGGATGATAATAGGCAGACTGGAAGGGGGCAGGGACGGCTATATGTGCATATATGTGTATGTACTGTGGCGGGGGGGTTGTAACTGTGTTTACCGCAAGTAATGAACCAATCAGCAGGCTGCCCAGGGGAGGATGTAGGGGCGCCAGATAGGGGAATGGGGGTTGTCCCCCCATCGCTCCTCTTCCTAAATGTGGGTCACTTCCCGTCCTCGGGTGATTTTCCTCGTGTTTCTTTAGGAACAATAACCCTTTTGCACCCCCAAAACCTTATCAAATCACTCACTCATTAATGATGCTCTTAATTAAGCTTTGCTGTCTTATTAGCTCTAGCGAGATGCCTCAAACAAGCCTTGAACAACCATCAGCTCACTTTATTGTTGTTATTCGGCTATTTCCCAAATCGGTTATTGTGGGTCACTTCATGCGACAGAAGATGATGTCTATAGAAAGCAGTCTATTTGTGTGTACTTCAAAGGTCTTATTAAAAGAAAACACAAACCACCCCATCCTGCTTGTGTCTTTCATTCTAAGGGTAAACCGGGTCAGAGTATTGATGTTACTGGACTCAGAACGTGTACTTTAAAAATCAGTCGGTCGAAACAAACAAAACCACTGATCTTGATGCAGTCATCTGGCATATAGATTTTTTTTAAGGAAGTATCATAGATTTTTTTTCTACCAAGGAACCTCTTATCTTTTTTTAATCTTTGAGGAAGCCCCACTGAACCATTAATTTCCACCCCCCCCCCACCCCGACTACCCCCTCCACTTGGGTCCTGACCGACTGAGTAAAAAAAAGAAAAGAAAACAAGGAAAGGTCAGTAGACATCCAAAGCAAGGATTTAAGTGGTTGACCCCCGCAGGCCACTTGGTCAAAGCATGAAAAGAGCAGAGGCGATGCCAAATGACAGTCGCTTCCTTGTACCTCCTGTAATTTCTTTGTCTGGCCACAGAAAGACCAGCTATCCCATTAGGTAGAATAATACTCCAAGAGATATGCTTTAATTATTGAAAGGTTATACTGCTTTATGTATTTTGATATGCACATTTTTTTTTACATGTGCATAATGTTTTTTGGCCTTGACAAAGTCCATTTCTGTTTTTGACTGGCAGATATATGCCTGAATATAGCTGTTACAATTAGATTCAGGTCAGCTGAAACAAACAGAAATAGGGCTGCTCTTTTTTATGTGTAGTGACCGCAGAAATTCACATAATGATGATGATACAGGGGGTGGGGAGTGTTTCACATTTGTTCACAATACTCTCAAAATGGACACATTATATCCATCGCTTACAGATTTCCAATTGACAGCTTCCAGAGACTTTCAGTAGCAACCTTTTAAGGTCATCGTCTAAGCTACTGCAGGAACACTTTGACTTCTCCCTTTTAATCTAGCATTACTAAGTTTTTCATAAGTAGTTAGATGTATGCTGAATAACCAGAAAAAAACAACAAAAAAGCAAACCATCAGGATATGTGTACACTGTGGTCATAAAGGGATAGACATGGTCATCACCAATACTCAGGTATAATGGTATAATTAATGATAGGTACTTACCTCACAGACAATTGTTCTGTCAGTGGGCTGGTTTCAGTCATTGTGCAAATGTACTGTTTATAAGGTTGGGGAAAGCTGCAGTCAGCTGAGACTGAACAAGTCATGAGTAACAAAACGTTTTCTCCCACTGAAAATGCGACATCCACATAAACAGGATCAACCTTTTGGGATTTACTTACCTGGATGATTGCGCATGCATCAAGGCAAGCTGTGGTGTTTAGATGATGCTCAACTGGTACTAATGGGACCAAAGTATGCCGAGGATATTGCCCACACTATTATACCAACAACAGCCTGAGCTTTTGATACAAGGCAGGATGGGTCAAACCAGATTCTGATACTGCCATTAACATGTTGCTGCAGAAGTCAAGACTCATCAGACCAGGTAATGTCTTGTTAATCTTCTATTGTCCAGTTCTGGTATGCCCATGCAAACTGTAGCCTGAGTTGCCTGTTCTTAGCTAACAGGAGTGGCACCAAGTGCTGTCTTCTGCTGCTGTAGCCCATCTGTTTCAAGGTTTAACGTTGTTGTGCATTTGGAGATGATCTTTTTCATACCCTGGTTATTAAGTTGCTCCCCTATCAGCCTGAAGCAGTCTTGCCATTCTCCCTCTTCTGACATCAACAAGGCAATTTTTGCCAAGAGATCTGTTGCCCACTGGATTTTTTTTTTTGCCGACCGTTCTCTGCAAACTCTGGAGATTGGGAAAATCCCAGTAGCTCAGTAGTTTCTGAAATGCTAAGACCAGCCCATCAGACATTTTTCCAGGGTGGAATGATTGCACACAATACACCTTTTGTGACCAAAAAACCCCAAAACAAGTTTTGATTTATTTTGGATTTTCTCTGATCCACAAACTTTGACCAGAACTATAGACAACAAACATTAGTCTTTAGCCTTTTTCTTTGGGCTGATCTGTGTATTTGTAGAGTTCATACTCATTAGGAGACATGAAGACTGTTCTTTCCATTTATCAGCTATATTTACAAGGTGTATTTCATGACTCTGACCTTTAAAACTAAAACCCATAACTGTGGACATATCTTCCCTTTTATGTATTGTCCTTGCACCCCTCTGTACTACTTCTGCCACTGTTGTGTTTTTTAGATCGCTCTACTTAAGAGCTGTTCTGAAGAGTTGCTTCTGTGATTGTAATTTGTATTTGTATTTGTATCTTTATTTATTTCAGACATCATAAAACAAACAAAAAAACCAATATATACTCGTCTACATGTATTTTCATTTACGAATATGAATATATGTGTAGATATACACACACACACGTATTTGTACAGACAAACAAGAAAAATATAATAAAATAAAACACATTCGTCTAACATGAGATAACAGTTGTCTGGTCTGAAAAGGAGTAGGAAGAAGTATGCACATACTTATTAACTCCTACCCCTGCTCAACATCTTATTAATCCCACATATTTACCTAATTCTCCTCATCACATATTCCACACAATACACAAGAAAACTTATATCAACAAGGCTGGCACGATATTTATAATTTAAATACGAGTTGACATATTTATACATACAATGGGTGATTGTCTTTTTCAATATCATATCCTTCCAAGAGTAATTTTCGAAGTGTCTTTATGAACTTGCCAATTCCTGAGCATTGCTGTAATTCTGCAGTAAAGCTATTCCACAGTTTTACTCCATAAATAGTTACGCAAAAGGTTTTAACATTTGACCGTGCTTTAAGAATCTTCAGATTCAATTTACCCCTTAGTTCATAGTCTCCTTCTCTGTCATAGAACATCCTCTGTATATTTCTTGGTAACATATTGTATCTAGCTTTATACATAATTTTTGCCGTTTTGTATTTTATAAGATCCATAAACTTCAATATTTTTAATTTCAAAAACATGGCGTTAGTATGGTCTCTATATCCAGCTTTACTAATTATCCTGATTGCTTTTTTTTTAATTTTACATATTGGTTGAAGTGAAGTTTTATATGTGTTTCCCCAAATTTCCACACAGTATTCCAAATATGGCAATATAAGTGAACAGTAAAGTACCCGGAGTGATTTGGAAGGCAAAAAATATTTAACTTTACTCAGTATGGAGACATTTCTTGACAGTTTAGCTTGTACATACTTTATATGAGGTTTCCAGCAGATTTTGTTATCTATTATCACACCCAGAAATTTTGTATCCGAAACTTGCTCTAATTCGACATTATTTACTAATAACTTTGCTTCGGCATTGTATCAAAGCAACAACCCTCTAATTTGACTTTTCTTTAGTGGAAGGTGGACAAATTTGCAGGAACGTTTCTGTTAAAGTGTGCACTGTGCTTCAGGACATGACGGCATAATGATTTGCAGGTACATATGTAATACTGATACAGGCCACAGGCCACTTTTTGTCATAAATTTTGTCCGGATTTTACAGTAGAACTCTTTACCGACAGTCAGTTTCAGCCCACAAATTCACAATGCGCAACCCTTTAAATGTAGAAAAAAGATGCTTCTGATGTGAAGCACAGTCTAAAGGCTCAGTGACTGAAAACCAACTGGTATATTTGGTATAGCTTTTAAAATTTGATCATAATCAATCATGATTTAAATAAACTAGGTAGTTTTTATTACAGGATTGTTCTGCAGAATTCGTTTTTCTGTTCACACTGCGCACAGTAGAATCTGCGGTGTTGTACTATAACACTAGTGTCAGCAGTGCACAGCTATTCTTAAGAGAGAACCAGATAATCCCAAAAAGCCCTTGTTAAAAACAACTCAAAGTCAGGCTTAGTGTCTATGTCTATGAACCCTTAGTCACCCTTCCTCAGTCTTGCTGCCTCTCCCTATTTCTTCCATCCTCCTTACTCATACACATGATCACCTGCACTCGTTCACATGTACACTTGGTCATGCTCTCTTCACACTCAAACCTTAATCCTTTATGCTCAAAGACGTAGTTATGAGGTGTAGGCGGTGGATGAATGGGTACCAGTCATTGGGAGTGACTTGGAAAGCTGGCATAGTTTTTAGACCAGCTAAAAATCACATCAAGGAGAAGGATTTGGGAGAGGGAGGGAAAATGAAAGATCATCTCGTTAGCCATACTGACTTACTGGTCTGTCATTAAGCATTTCATGACCTGTCCATCCTAAGAAAAAAAGGAAAAAGAAAAACAAGAGCTCAGCACCTCTGCCACTTAGCTTTTTGCACCAGAGGCCACTGTCCTCTGCAAAACAGGATGTTTTAAGTTGCGGGATGGTGTGTGTGTGTGGTGGGTGGAGGGGGCTGTATCATTTTGGGTGCGGATGGGGCCGCGTGCTTTAATAGGAAGCTGTGAGCAGTCTGTGTTGTAATTATCTCACTTTGCTGCACTTACAGAATGCTTGACCTGCTTCTCAGCATTGATATGGCACATTTGTCAGGGTGAGGATAGGGTTGTGTGGGAATAAAGAAAATATTTAACTGCTAAACAGCTTTCATCAATAGCATTGCATTAAAATGTTTATTAAAGCCACTGGCATTAGACTAAAACTTTTATTAAAGGTGCGGCTATAATCATCTTATACACACATTGCAAATAGTGCTCATGAAGAGTTGATGCTCAGTCTATTTAAGGTCTTAAGCTTCTTTGGCGCGACGATCTATTGTGTAAGTGACTTGGAGCAGCAGGTTAAAAGCATACACGCTTACAAACACAAATGATTTTAAAAGATAGGCCAGGCTGAAGGCCTGGAATTCATTTAGCTTCTAACTGCATTTGAGTTTGCCTAGTAACGAGTGACAGAAGAAGAGTCAAGAAAATTGTAAGTCCCCAGGGACCATCTGAAGGGCGAAACAAACTGCAATGTATGGAAGAATGTGATGAAAAGAGGAACTTCTCTGTCTGTTTTTAGCTTTCTAGTAATCATTAACTGTAACTGATGCATGTCATATTCTTATCTGACGCATGAAGGGGCGGAACCCTGATATATTAAAAGCATTCTGAAGTGTATTTTTGGGCGGAGACCTATGCTGAGTTTGTTGCAGTGTACCTCTCCCCACGCATGTGTTCAATAAAATCATTGTTTGACCAAACTCTTTTGGACCATTGTTGCTTTGGACTCATCCTCAATATTTGGAATTCGGGACAGTTGGCACACAGGATTTGGATCTATGTGGGAGTTTGCGTGAAGGAGAAATGTTTTTTGTGTGAGTGAGAACATGTGTAAGTGTGATCGTGTGCTTCGGCTGCCCTGGGTGTGACAGAGGCTCTGAGAGTCTTGGTCTTCATGGGTGGGCGATAGAAGGGGTGAAGAAGTTGGAAAGATATCAAAGTGTTGTGTGATTTGCCTTATCACAAGACCCAAATTGAAAAGAAAATGCTACAAGGTTAATTACTGGATTAATGTATGTTATGGGAATAAGTTTTGGGGATCCTCCAAACAACGTCTGGTTTGCAGCACATAAACTGTACAACGTTTAGCCCACCAAATATACCTGTTTGAGATATTTGTTGGAGCATACAACTATAAGCAATAAACCATTAATGAAGCACTCAAACAGTTACATCCATCAGCCATAATGCAAAGATTTCATCAACAATTGAAACAAATGTTTGCTAAATGATGCACAACGATTATTTCATATTTACTTTTTACTCTTGTGAGGCAAGAGGCAGAACTAGGCTCAAATCAGGCAACAGGTCCTTAAATTGGTCAAAAATAAATGTAAAATAGAATTATACACATTAAAGTTTAGTTAAGGTAATATTAAGGTTTTTAGTCAATTCTTACACTTACCATGTAACATTAATTCTTTTCAGGTTTCATGCCCCACTTTTGCCACTTTACCCCTCCCACCTTATGGTGGGGAGTAGTAAAGATCTGTTTTTCTATTTAAACACACTATGCTGATAAAATATTTTATGAATGTCTGATGTAATACAAATGCTTTTCCTTGCTTGCATGTCTTTAAATGTAGCCTAACGAGTGTTTTTATTTGGACTGTATATATTTACGCTACATGTTTGTATTGTTGAATCAGTGTGGTGAATGCATCAGTCTCTTTAGGCAGGTTCTCAGCTTTGCTTTGTGTTGTTGGCTCTGTGTTTAAATTGAAACACTGTAAAAATGGTACATGCGTCCTCGGTCGTACAGGGATTTGTGCCAGTGTGTGTGACTGTAGCATGAGGTTTATACTGTTAACTGGTAATTATCTGACAGTGCATTTCAGGACATGTTACAGGTGAAAAGAAAGGTAACTTGCATTTCTTTTAGAATAGTAATCTATAACACATTACAAAATACATTTTGATGTCTGCTTAAAAGACTAAGATTGATTTAAAACAATAGCCCAGAAAACAATAGATGACATCACAGAAATCTTTATACATGATTTTTGACTTTTCCAGCTGTTTGCTTGAGTTAGTTAAATTTAAATTTAAGTAAAATGTGGTGAAAATAAACTAACCAGTTATTTAATTAATGATTTCACTCTTCTTTTATTTGGTTTTTACTTATATCTCATGTAATTTTATTTTACAGTTCCAATATACAACACTTTGTGTCAGCTGTGGTTGTTTTAAAGTGCTTTATAAATAAAGATGATGATGATGATGCAGCTGCCCTTGAAAAGTACTGCTGTACTAACAGTATTGCTAAAGTTAGGACACACTACTTCATCATAACATCGTACCATTAACTTTGAGCCCTACTAGACATATAGCTGTTGCAAATGATACTTGGGCAGAATGCATAAAAAGTGCTCTGGTGTGCTGCAACAAAATATGACCCAATGAAGTTGGACATTCCGCACTTTTAGCATACTACGTTTGACACACTAAATGTTGGGACACATTAAATCATTTCTGGCACAGTAAATAATATGGTAGTACAGTTAATGGAATGTGCTCTCGATTTGTCACAGCAGGAAGAGGTGATACTAATGACATTAAAATTACTGCATTCCTTTGAGCTGGGTTGCTTCCAGGTTTCTGTGTTGTAAACGCTGGCTCACTGGGACGCTTGATGGAATAATTAACAAAATTGGTTTCACCTGCGCGTTTACTGCTCTGACAAATCAAGAAGCCTGCTATGAAAGGGGTATATTTAATTTGTCAAGCTTCGTCTCTCTGCATAATAAAAAATCTGCTCCGATCTTCCTGCCAGTGGTCCCTAGGTTTTAACACAGTATTATAATCCTGCTTTGAAAGGCAAGGCAAGGCAAGTTTATTTGTATAGCACAATTCAACAACAAGGTGATTCAAAGTGCTTTACAGAGACATTAGAAACAAGAACAAATAAAAAGCATGATTTAAAATTGATTAAAACAAGCAAATAAACTAACTAACTAATTAACAAACAAACAAACAAACAAACAACAGTATATAAAATCAAAACAGATAAAATCAGAACAGTAGATAAAATCAGTAGTTAAATGTAAGTTTTGAAATTTAAGCTTAAAAGTGTGGATTTGGTGCTTTATTCAAATGCAGCTGAGAATAGGTGAGTCTTCAACCTGGATTTAAATAAACTGAGTGTTTCAGCTGATCTGAGGCTTTCTGGGAGTTTGTTCCAGATATAAGGAGCATAAAAGCTGAATGCAGCTTCTCCGTGTCTGGTTCTGACTCTGGGAACTGATAAAAGACCGGATCCAGATGACCTGAGGGATCTGGATGGTTCATACTGGGTCAGGAGGTCATTGATGTATTTTGGTCCTAAACCATTCAGAGCTTTATAGGCCAGCATCAGAACTTTAAAGTCTATCCTCTGACGGACAGGCAGCCAGTGTAAGGACCTCAGAGCTGGACTGATGTGGTCCACTTTTTTGGTCTTAGTGAGGACTCGAGCAGCAGAGTTCTGAATGAGCTGTAGTTGTCTGACTGATTTTTTAGGTAGACCTGTAAAGATGCTGTTACAGTAATCAAGCCTACTAAAGATGAATGCATGGACTAGTTTTTCCAGGTCCTGTTGAGACATCAGATCTTTTATCCTTGATATATTCTTGAGGTGATAGTAAGCTGACTTTGTTATTGTCTTAATGTGTTTTTCTAAGTTTAGGTCTGCATCCATCACTACACCCAAATTTCTCGCCTGGTTTGTGGTTTTTAGATGTATAGATTGAAGTTCTCTGGTGACCTGTAATCGTTTTTCTTTGGCGCCAAAGACTATTACCTCAGTTTTGTTTTTGTTTAGCTGGAGAAAATTGTGGCACAACCAGTCATTGATTTCCTCAATGCATTTACCAAGAGCCTGTACAGGGCCTCGGTCTCCTGGTGACATTGTGACATATATTTGTGTGTCATCTGCATAGCTGTGATAGTTTATTTTGTTGTTGTTTATAATCTGTGCCAGTGGGAGCATGTAGATGTTAAACAGAAGGGGTCCCAAGATGGAACCTTGGGGAACTCCACATGTGATACTTGTCTGCTCAGATGTGAAGTTACCTATTGATACAAAGTATTTCCTGTTTTCTACGTATGTTTTGAACCAGTTTAGTACAGTTCCTGAAAGACCTGTCCAGTTCTCCAGTCGTTTGAGTAATATGTTGTGGTCAACTGTATCAAATGCTGCACTGAGATCCAGTAAAACTAGGACTGACATTTTTCCACTGTCTGTATTCAGACATATGTCATTAAACACTTTGGTCAGAGCGGTTTCAGTGCTGTGGTTCTGTCTAAAACCTGACTGGAAGGCATCGTAGCAATTATTCTGTTTTAAGAAGTAACTCGATGAGAACAGCTCCACTGTTACTTTGGTCCAACCAAGTTTCAGTTAAAAACATAAAATCAAGGCTGTGCTCAGTGATTAAATCATTAATTAAAAATGTTTTCCCAGCTAGAGATCTAATGTTTAATAAAGCCAACTTAAGTGTTTTAGAGGTATTACTTGTCCCCTCGTGTTTGGGAGCAGTCTGTGGCACACAAGGTATGTTTACTATGTTTAAAGATCTTTTAGAGTGCATCTCTCTGTGTTTTGACCAGGCCACATGTCTCCTGTCACCTAAAAGTACAGAAATTTTAAAACCTTCTAGTAAACAGGGTCCCAGCTTCTCCTGGGAAAAGTCATCACTGCCATAATCCTCACAGCCCGGACCCTTCACACATCACGCATCAGACTGCGGAGACAGGGCATGAAGAGGAACTAAGGGGGGCGAGGCTGGGCAATGTGACTTCGATTGCTCTGTTGAGGGTGGGGCTCGATGGCGAACCTTTGGCCGCTCTGGTGGGGGGTTTATGGGGGACAAAAAGGGATTGGGACGGGGGGTAGATCTGAGCCCAGCATTGACCCGCTCCATCATCTCCTCAGTGAATTTCAGGTGTGGGGAGGAGGGAGAAAGGGAGGGGGAGGAGGGTGATGGCCTGTCAGGGGTTTGGGGGACTGGGGAAGGTCGTGGTCCCTTGTCCTGGTCGTTGGTGTTGTTGAGAGAGTTGGAGGCAAATAGGGACCCCTCTTCTTGCCTTAGATGTCTCTCCTTTCTGAGGCTCTTCCTCAGATGCCATGGATGTCTCTCCTTTCTGAGGCTCTTCCTCAGATGCCATGGATGTCTCTCCTTTCTGAGGCTCTTCCCGGGTGGGGGCAAATGGGCTGGGCTTTGTCTGTTCTTGGAGTACTGTTTGTTCCTCTTTATGAGATAACTCCTCGTTTATCTCAGCCTTGGCACCAAGCACGGATGGATGACGTATGGAATAAAACAAGTTGGAGGTGAACAGTTTCACCCCTGACTTGTTAAAATTAAATCCATTTGCTTTGAACAGATGCCTGCGTTCCCAAAAAATATTAAAGTTGTCGATAAAGTGCACTGAGTGGTCAGCACATGCTGATATAAGCCATTTATTCAGTGTAAACAACCTGCTGAATCTCTCGTCTCCTCCTCTGACCGGCGGTACAGGTCCACTGATGAATACAGCTGCATTCAGAGAGTTTACAGTATTTAATAATCCAGTAAAGTCCCGTTTCAGAACCTCCGACTGTTGTTTGGACACATCGTTTGACCCTGTATGCAGAACAATGTTTGTCACAGTTGGATATTCATCTGCAATTTGAAGAATTCTCTCCTTCAGGTTGTTGACCATATCGTTAGGAAAGCAGAGGACTTTAGTGTTCTTACCGCACATCCTTTGTACATCCTTTACGGCAGAGTCACCCACAATCAGAGTTTCAGGCCTAGCCTTTAGCTTTCCCTGTGGCCTTTCACTTTTCAACAGATTTTCAGACCTTATTTCGCTGCTTTTAGATGGATGGTTGTCCGATATAGATCCAGGGTCCTTTGATAGTGGAGCAAATCTGTTCTGCAGTTTCACATTCAGTTGTTTTGGAGGTTTGTTGTTAACCTTCCTATTCATGGTTGTCCAGTCCTGTTTCCTCCCGTATACAGGGGTAGAAGAGCTTCTCTGTCTCGTAGGAAACCAGTCGGTTTCAGAGATTTCAGCTCGCTGTGCCATGCCTGTGATACGTCCTCCCCCTTCCAGGAGACATGATTTATGTCTTGGTTTTGCACCAAGACAGTCTAAGGGGGGATTATCACTTGAGGATTTATAATAATGCACAGAGTCTACTTTCTTGGTCATGTTATCTGTGCTCCTTAGCTGTGTACTAGCTTGCTCATCGCCATTGTTTTGAATCAAAGGCAAGGTTGTTTCATTTCCACACAGTCCATTTACCTCCACGTTTACTTCTAAGCGATGAATTTTTGTCTCCAGTACTGCAATCTTCTGCAGGAGGCTGTGGTAGTCATCTGTGGAGAGGGAAGGCATCTTGTTGCTAGTTAGCCTAGCGGTTAGCACCTTTCCAGGCTATTGAGGCTGCTCGGTGCCCAGACGCTGTAATCAGGCTTCAGCTGTGTCTAGGCCACAGACACACGGAGCGCTGAGGATAAGGTAACCATAAAATGTTGCTGTTTCTGTTAAGAACACTCTAGTCCTAATGATCTACAAGTGTCCAGAAGTTATCGCAGGTAAGCTCACACGGAAAAAAGGGAAAAAATCAGCATAAAAATCAATAAAAATCAATATAAGAAGCAAAGCATTCAAGGGCAAAGAGATGAATGACCTCAGGACCCAAAGGACTCTCAAGGATACAAAAGACAAAAGGAAAAGAAAAATCTGGTCCCAATGTAAAGCTTAACGTCATCGGTTTTGCCTTCTGGTTGATGTAGTGCTGACAGATTTTTGTTTTTCAAGAGGTGACATCTGTCAGGAGACATGATTCAGCCAGGATGCATTCCACATTCAGGTCTTTGGCATACACAGAAGTGCCGCTCTTCCACCTTCATTATTCCTGCATGAATCAGATGGAGGAACAGCTGCTCGGGTGACTCCAAGAGAATTTAAAACAGAAATACTTTGGCAGGAAACAGCGAGACATACTGCGCTGATGAACTGTGATTTTGTTTCATGCCTGCCTGATACAGTTAAAATGCTTTGACTCAGCAAATCAGGTCCTTCATGTGCGTGTATGTCTTTAAGTGTAACAAATAAAGGGGACTGTGCTTCATGTATTCACTTCTGATTTTCAAACATAGTTTTTAACAGTACATCGAGTCTTCCAAATGTTCTTTTTAAGGATGTAAAAATTAAATCATCTGAACCGACAAGAACACCAGGTCTCATATAAGGAAGCTCCTCAACCTCATCAAATTTTTGCAGAAGTTGGCTTAAGAGTGCTGAAAGAGCTGCACTTCAAACTAACTACTGCTGGCAACGAAAATTGAGTTACTAATGCTCTCGCACATCGCAGTCGTGACTCACACACATCTCCCTTACTTGGCAGAATTGGGGTAGATGACACACACCTGGGCTTGTTGGCAGGCATTTACCGTCACCATTTATTTTCCTATGAAGTGGTGAGCTGCTTCAAAGCACTGCTTGGAAAAGCCTAAAAGGATCAGGTTAGAATTGCCTGTTAAAACCACTATTTGTCACTATAGTGTATACTGAAAGCACATGAAACTCTGTTAATCATCAAACTGTTGCTTTAAATAGCCTGGGACTTACAGAAAACACACACACACTCACCTGGGCCAGAATTGGGAGTGTTGAAGACAAATGAGAGGAAAGTTGGCGTTGTGAGCGCATAAAGACAAAAAGCCTAAGAAGGTAATTAATGCATCTATTCTGGTTCCTATGTAGCAACATGAAATATGTTGTGTGCAGGGGGGGACTGTGAAATAGGCTTCACTGTATTCATGCTTTATGTTCACTGATTAATAACTACACTTTTTCACCACTGACCTCGCACATTTTTCTGTCATTACTCACTAATGACACATGTAAATACTGCTTAGTGGAAAGCACAGAGTCCAGTATGAAGAGCATAAATCTGATAGAGCTTGGTCTATATTAATAATATTAATATTATATAGATTATCCCAATAGGATAATTTGGGTAGTGTGAACGGTGTTGGATTTGTTGTGGGTTTAAGTGGAACTGAATAAAGATTAGGTGAGATCAGTGTTGGCATGTTAGTAATTCAAAAAAAGTATCAAAGCACAAATGAGGTCGAGGACACACACATTCGTGTCTCCATAACTTCAGAAGAAATTTTCTCGACCTCCATTTATTTCCCACTTATAACTCTTGCTATAACTGCTTGCCACATTTGCTTTGTGTTCCAGTAAGGAAGGCAGGTCCTCGTGACCGTGTGCACAACAGCAGTTACACACAAACACACACACACAAACAACAACAACTCTGTATGTAACAAAGTACAGCTGGAATTCACTTGTTTTCTTGCTGTCACCACAAACATCCTTCTAAAATACCGTACAGTTGTCCTCTTCTCCCCTCTTCACTTTGGTAGACAGTGAGTCTTTGTTATTGCCCTTCATCCGTCTGTGTCACTGCAGACAGATGATGACAACAATGCCATCAGCCCCTAAACCCACAGCAATAATTACACCTCTAACACAGAGCCGACCCGCCTCTTGTCAGTCAGGGCCACGATAAACCGTGACAGTGACTGCAGCGAAACACCTGCATGAATGACTCGGAGGTGAAGAAAGACTAATGTGGCAGTGAAGTGTGGCGCCACGCCGCGGGCACACTCATGGCCTTGTAATCTGAAGGAAATGGGCGGCAGGATGACTTCCTGAAATGTCAGCTTTGTGGTTTTATATTCTTGTACTCAGTGTTTTCTCCTCTCCTGTCCTCTTGGGTCAAACAATGTAAAAAACAAACAAAACACTGAATGCTGTAACAAACATTATAGCATTCAAAGAAGGCTGTAAACTTCTTTGAATGCTATACATACAAATGTAAAATTTCTTTTATGGAATGAACTCTTTCAGGTTTCCTAGAATGTTCCAAGAATAACAGTAAACCATCATACATCAATTTATAGGAGAATAAATAAATAATAAACCTTCACTAAATCAGTGTAATGTTATAAAAGAATGGCTAATAATTGTATTTATTTATTTAATTTTTTTTTTTTTTTTACAAATATCATTTAAAAGTTGGAAAGGTAGAAAGTCGAACTTGTTTTTTTTCCATTGTAGTTTTGACTGACACCATTAGTCCATGTATTCATTTATCTATTGTATTAGGAACAGAATATGGGGTTTGTTTTCTTAGCTTTTGCCAATGGTTGTGTCATTATAATACCATATTTACCTCCTTAAGTATTCTTTTGTAAATTTGCTTAAGTCACCAAGGTGATCAGACATAAGGTATTGTTCTTGGTGAAAGCTAGGAATGTCAGACACCCTAAAACTCAATAAAAGAGCTCCATCTTACTTTGCAGCTCACAGTTATTTCTTTCTTCCATGCCTTTTATGATTCATATGTTCCCATAAATGGGTCCACATCACCCACTGACACGGGTGTAACAGCTAACATGCCTAATATGATGCCACTAGACGTCCCCTCATGTTAAATTCAGTGTACAATTTATTGCTTGCCTGCTCCAGGCTCCACACTCAACACTGACTAAAGCACAGAGGATGGGAGGCACAATGCTTTGCTGTGTGACACTAATGCATGCATTAATACGCATGGACATGCAGATACACACAGCCAAGCATATTGTAAATATGACTCAGAGGGATGGATGTCAGTATAATGAAAAGATCAACACCAAGATACTTAGTGGGGAAAACAGACACATTACTAAAATGCTTTTACTTCTCATTGCATCAAAAGAAGAGGATTCGGGAAAACCTGTGACTAACTTGAAATACTATACTTTTGAGCTTCAAAAACACGTGAATTCAGATCGCCACTAAAACCTGCCGAGTAAGTCCTGCTACATTATCAGATTCCCCGCTGCCTGCGGCATGCTCCAAAATCTGTTCCAAATATGCTAATATTTTTAATGTGCTCATATTTTCCATCCTGCGAATTTAGGTCAGCATTCAAATACAATGTTGTCAATCCAGCTCAGTGCAGCTGCTATAAAACTTATCACCTTACACCTTTTGCAGACTCAAGCCTACACTGGGTGAGTATTAGATACTTTTAGAAGCAGTGGTTACTTACTGAACCAAGTAGAGCTACATATTTACAGTGGCCCTGAGAGGTCAAATGCACTGCAAAGTAAAAAACAAACAAACAAACAAAACCCACACACCCACAAATAGGAAAAATGCTGCAAAAGCTTCCAAAAAACCCCCAAAACTAAAACCCCAAAAGTGTTTTTGGGTGCTAACTGGACTGGACAGTTGTGCACGCAATAAGCTAACTGTAAATAGCTAAAAAATAGACATGTATCTACAGTATTATATGAATCATGTAATCAAAACACACATTACCTGCATCTTTTTCCTTCCTCACAATACAGACGATTCCTCCGCTTCTTTTTAGCGTGTCTCAGTGCGAGGCAAAGCATGTAAGAGACACACTTTGCCTCTCCACGTATGCTTAAGATACTGCATTTAATATATTAATATAAGGCAAGAAGTCAGCAGTGACCAAGAAAGGTATGAAGTGGCAGCATCCTTCAATGCTAGAAACCTTTTAAACTATCTCAAGCTAAGTGGCTAATATGTACTTAGATGTAAATGTGTTAGAAAAGTCTATTTAAACACTGTCCTGTAATTATTTTCACGTTGGCTTGAAATAAATTATCTACCTCTGCTGGTACTGCAGTTTGCTGCAACTTCACGCTTATATAGACAAAGCGTGACATCCACACGGTGGACTGGAATGTCTATTACACGCTTTGCTGTGATACTGGATTTGGTCGCCTTTCCAACTGTTCTGTAATTACCTTCAGTTGTGGCTTTTTGAGTTTTTTTCTTTCTTTTTTTTGTTTTGCTTAGACTGTGTTTTATTCAGCTTTCATTATGTTTTATTCACCTTTTCTTTTGTTCGCTGGTGTATTCTTAAGTTTCAGTGCGTTTGACCTCCCAGGGCCACCGTACATATTTCTTTTTTGCAGACACAAGTGACTGTGATTTATTTGAACAGATTTTCTTATTTGATGTGAGCTCTTACTGGATTTTATAGATGGTTCTTCGTCTGTGCATTATTGAGCTCCAAAGTTTTGCCTTAAGTTCAATGACACACTGTCGTCCTAATAACCACGGGATTCTTTGATGTACTCAGATGTTGAATTTGCACAAAGTAGGGAACGTCAATACTAGCGCTCTGTCATTTCTGGATTAATGAAACCCAGCGTAGAGAATCAGTTGGAATTCTTGCATTAGTTAATTCCTTATGTATTTGCCTTCATTTTCTTCCAGAGCCTTCACTGTCTGTTAGTCTGAGGATAAACACGAGCCAGTCACATCAGGCCCACACCCTCCCTGTTTATACTGACAATGATGACTTGCCCCTAGCTCCGGCCCCGCCACGGCCGTCCACACATGGAACTCATTCTATCTGTGCACAACACCACGAAAGGCTGCCGGATCGCTCCAGCAGCATCATCCTGTAAAACAATCTGTTACTACGGCAACAGGTGCTGTTGGAGACATCCACAATTTAACAAAGAGCAGGAGTTTAAGTGACCAGTCACAGAAAGTTGAGTTTATGGGCAAAGCAGAGCTTTAGGGAAACACAGTAAGGATGACATCAGTGTCCGCACATGCACATGATCTAGAAATAGAGTCACTGTGTTTGTCTTGGCCCGCCTCTCTGCAGTTACTAAGGCTGTGTCAAAATGTGATATGTTGCAGATATCATCTTGCACATGCCAAGAAAACTGTTTAAAAAAAAGATTTAATGAGCTTAAGGTATTAATGCGTGTTAAAACTCAATCGGAGCATTCCTGTCAAACTAGTGCTGCAAGATCGCTGAAATGGATTAGTTTGTTTACAAAGGCAACAACTATCAGAGGCGAGAAAAAAAAGAATAGCTTTTGAAAAGCCCTGCGTGGGTGCAACCATATGATCTCACGATGTTTTGTTGAAGCGATTTGAACAAGACTGTAAATATTTGAGCAAAGTGTGTGTGTTTTAACCCTGCTTTACTGTGTGAATAATGTCACATTATAGTACCGTCCTGCTAAAATCTAGGTCGGGCTGGCTGCCAAACTAACAGAACTCGTGTCATATGAAAACTTTTTCCCCACTCTGTGCCTGTGCGAACACATTCTTCAACCAGAATATCCTGTAATCCCCTATTTCAAACTCAAGATGACAATGAAGCCCCAAACTATAATTAACCCTTGCACGTCCAGCATACTTCACATGCCTTTCAAAATAAAGACAAAATGATACGTGACTTCTTCTGTTAGAAGAATCTTTGCTATGTGTGCGAAGAAATGATGCAACTGTAACGAGTAGCTGCTGCACATTGAGGAATTTTACACACAAAAGGAGTTGACTTTGGTTTTAAGCTCTGTGAAAAGCAAACATTTAGAAGTGGGTCTGACTGTTGATAGATTTGGATTACAACATAGCTGATTAAGAGGAACACAATGAACATTCCTTAGCTGACCCTTTTTGTGTTTAATACTTAACTTTGCTGTTAGAAGAATGATGTTGATCAATTTAAAAGGGACAGTGCCGTGCCTGCTGAGTCACTGCACTGTGACAGGGCTACAGTACGGTCTTGTGATGTTAATGCCGTGTGGATGAAGACCTGGATGACTCAACCCTGAAGACTGGTTGGTACAACTGCCCATTTTTCAGGGTACAGAAGGTGGGGAGTAGTGGGTGGACAGATCACTGGACCAGGAAAGATTGCTTCCAGGCCTTTCCAAATGCCGTGTCCAGATGAATGATCACTAACTGGAGATGACTGGATCTGAGTTTAAATCAAGTGTTGCTCAAAACAGAACCTGGCCACTTTTTCCTTTCAGGTCTATTTTTTCTCTCCTTACTCTCAGCCTAGTTTCTGCACTATTCTTCCTTTTAATCCCCCTTTTTGCCACCCCTTTCATATTTATCACTCCCATTTCTTCCCTCCTTTTATATTCATAAACCCCCTTTTCTGTCTTTCTTAAAATAAAAAAACAACCCTTTCCATAAAAAACAACCACAAACCCACTGCTCCTGTGCGTGACTTCCATTTTTAAACTGTATGCTGCATTTATTCCCAGCATTTCCGTGATCTTTTACTGTCACACGGTTTGCTCTGACCTGTCCTGTTTAAATTAATCCGATTTTATGAGCCCAGCACAGCAGAAAGCAATGTATGGTGACTTAGTTTCAGTTGCGTGTTTTATACATAGTAATTAAAAAATGCTGAAACAATTGCAAGAAAAAAAAAGCCACACATGAGTTTTAATTGATAACAAAAAGAAAATGAGAAACAGAAAAAAGCTCACAAAAATTTAAATTTAATATTCAATTCAATTCAGTTCAATTCAATTCAATTCAATTTTATTTATATAGCGCCAAATCACAACAAAAGTCGCCTCAAGGCGCTTCATAGATACAGAGAAAAACCCAACAATCATATGACCCCCTATGAGCAAGCACTTTGACGACAGTGGGAAGGAAAAACTCCCTTTTAACAGGAAGAAACCTCCGGCAGAACCAGGCTCAGGGAGGGGCGGAGCCATCTGCTGCGACCGGTTGGGGTGAGAGAAGGAAGACAGGATAAAAGACATGCTGTGGAAGAGAGACAGAGGTTAATATCAGTAGTTTTGAGTGTAATCAAAGGACTCTTTTACATGCTGACAGAGATTCTCTGTGTTCAAGGTTCTGCTGACCCCGGGCCAGGGTTTTCCTTTTTTTTCAAATTGTTATTCATCACATACAAAGACTTAGATAATTTCCTGTTGCATTAATAAAGAATTTCTGATTCTGATATTATAACTGTCTTAAAATCTCTTTTTAAATCAAGCTTGAGATATTTGATATCCTTAAAATGCTTAAAAATCTCCAGAATTTAAAAATTAGGCTTGGATAATTTTGGTTTTGGGGACAACTATCAGCTTGCAATTCAGTCAACAACCTCTGGGGGAGCCATGGTAAGAGTTCGTTGGTTAGGCATGTTGGTACAGGATGAAATATCATGACAGGATTAGTTTTCATGATTTTAACTGAATGAAAGATGGCTTTTGTGTCACGATGTAACAACTCCTTGAGATAAATGACATCACTTTGGGGCCCTCTGACTTTTATAGCGTCACTATCACTAAGGATTATGACTGGTTAACCAACACATGAAATCCTCATTAGCTTCACCTCTACTTTTAGTCTTCTTTTAATATAATAATATTAGTATGCTAATAAGCTACTATGACATCAAGATGTCAAATATTTAGCTTTTATGTGAGAACAATTCTCAGAACAGCCTCTGGCATCCTGTGAGGGACGGCGCAGACAGGGTTAAATTCTCTGTGGAAGGGATTTTTTTTTCGAGGGGCAGTCATGAGGTTATCCCCCTGTGTCAGACTGTCACTTTTGCCCAAGGCACCTAAGAAAGAAGATTAAGTGGAAATGACCGGAACTGGTGTTTGCAAGTGTACGCACAAGATAGGAGTTCTGTGGCCACATCAAAACAATGTTTGCTCACTTCCTGCCCTGCTGACCGGATTTGGCTCCACGTGAGCCTAAAGTTTTTCCCTCCCTGACAAAATGACATTCAATATATTTTTTGCTGTTGCTTTTGTAACACAGTGGTGATATAGTAAAAATAACAAAGGGGCAGTATACTTTGAACGTGACTTCAAGGGCTCGATCCAACCATAATAGGAGCACTAGAACAACTCCCAACATGTAGACAGCTAAATTTAATTTGTGGTTTTTTCTTTATGTTGTGCAGAATAGTTTTTGATTTTGTTTTCCCCCCCCTGTATTTTCTGCCTGACAAAAGATTACTATAGATTACTTCACAGATTACTATAATTGGAATAGAAAGACTGCACATGCCAGCAGCACCTTTACCTATCCCTGTCATGCTCCTGACAGGAAATCAAGGTATGGGCACAAACTAGGATATAGGTGCCTCGTGATTGAAAGTGTTCTCACTGATTTATTTAGAACACATAAAAAATAGCATAGACTTGATCCTATAAAACTGATGGATAATTTTCAGAAGTCATAGTGAGACACCAAACCCTCTCCCTCCCTGTCACAGAAACAGGCCACGCAGAACAAATAACAACCAACGTGATTCATGTGTCAACTAACTGACACGTTTACAGAGAGTTCATGTTTTACTCTGATCTTATTATATTCAACAATCTGCTGTTTGTGAGCAGCAGAAGAAGAAGACATTATTGAGTTAATCTGGGGGTCATACGGAAGTGTTAAAACCACCTGCAGGTTAGGTAATACACAAATTCCCCAGGGAGCCACATGTTTGATAAACACAGTGACCGCTTGTGTTTGCAGTCAACACAGAAACCATCAAGTCCACTTTTTCTAAATGGTTATCTAACGCTCTATCACACAAAGTTACATCATTGTTATACAACCCTCACAGAATGGGACGGGACTGTCAGCTGATGGTTTGGAGCATCTTTCATAGTTTTTAAATAACAGAATGTGATCCCTGCACCTCTTTTTATTTTTATTCTGGCTGAATACTTCCTTTTGCTGGAAATTGCCACTGAGTAATATTTTTTACTGATCTGATTAATAAAAATAGAACTACTTAATTAAATAGTTGCTCTGAACATAAAATCCAACAGTGTGGGGCTCTCTCACACGGTCAGCTGGCAAAACAGGTTTTCTCATAAAAAAAGAAGCATTCCTCTTGGCAGGCCTTGCTGGCCTCCATTTCACTGCAAAGACAATGGATTGCTGTGGATTGTTTCCCCATCAAATGGAGATAATATTAAAAAGAGTGCATCATCCACCACTGGTGGCCAGACTTCAGTGATTAGCGCTCTCAGACGGGCCTCTTTTTGAGTGGGTGAGTTCAGGTGAAATGGACACGTTAAATTGTCTGTGTAGAGCTCATTTGTCATGTTCCCTTTCCTACAAACACAGTGTTGTAGTCGAAAATATATCGTAGGTTTCTTCCACTGTCAGAATGTGTTTGTGGCCACTGCCTGGAGTCAACACACCCACCGGTTAAAAAAATATGCTCCCTAAAATAAATGGACTAAAGCACAAGGAGAGAATTATGAGACGTGTTGCCATCGGTGGGAGGGTCACTCTCATATCTGATGTGCATCTGGCAGTGAAAGTAAAACAAATAAGAATTTGACGGATGATAAATAAGACACCGCACCAAGATGTATTATAATGTGTCTCGTTAACATTTCTCTCGATGACTAATCATGCTGTGGTTGGCTACTTTTTGTAATTCCTCACAGATAACCAAAATCATTGCTCACCACTGCACATCAGCAGGGCCAAGAAAATCCCACAGGTGCTGAACGCCCAGGAAAGGCTGCCATTCTCTAGCCTGTCCAAAAAAACCCAGAAACTTTTCAAGTTTACTTTTTTACAATCTACCTTAGCAATGAGCAAGTTAACAGTTTAAAAGATAGTGGAAGAGCAGCTTATAGACAACATATTCTTGTCTGATCTGCCTCTGCATTAAAACCATCTTTCTGAAGTTCTGGAGAACACGTCCCACCCATTAAGCTGTGGGAGTATTATTTTGTTCTCAAGTATCAATAATAGGAGTAAGTTCCAGGGAGTTTAGAGGACTTGGGCTCATTTTGGTAGAGCAGGGGATTCTGCTGGGAGACCACTGATGTCAGGGGTGTGGGAGTGCTTGGACTGTAACAATGTTTAGGTGACAGGGCCCATTAAAGTAATGTCCATATGAATACCAGAACCCAAAGTTCCCCAGAAGAACATTACTCTGTAACAACATGCTCGATATTGCACAGTGATTCTGCTTGAAGCTGTGTTTTTTCTGCATGCTGCCACAGCCGTCTTAATGCTCTCCAGGTGGTTTAGAGGAAAATCTATCTTTTGATAACTAAATACTTATGGCCCACTGGCTTCAATAGAAGCCGTGGAAGTTGCCAAGCTTGATTATCAACCAAGCAATGTGGGAACTGTTTGTCAGCCTGACAGTCCAGCAGCCAAAAATGCTTCAAAACATATTTGCATACCTTGCAACCAGTGTCAGTGTATCTTGGAAAACTAAACCTGCACAGTCCAGTTGCAACTAAGGAGGAACAAAAACACCAAAGATAATTTTGTAGCCTAGTTTTAAAATCTTGAACATTTAAAATTATTTTGCGCTTGCCAAAAGTAATTTGGCAAGTCTCATACTTACATTTTATTAAATCTTCACCAACATTTGTTTTTAGATTTCTAATGATTTATTTTTTTTTACATTCAATTTCAAATAAATGAGCTCCTTACCTGTTCTGATTTTTTTGAAGCCATTGGCATGGCCCTAAAACATTAATCACATTGCTAAAGCGGCTTTACCATGGCTTGATGTCTCTGGTTGGCAAAGACAAAGTTATATTTAAGTGCAAACACATGACACGAGTGTACTGCACATGACAGCCAAAAAGCTGCAATGGGTGAGCAGCCAACACACAAGTCCATATGTCAGAGAGCACCAAGCTGCTGAGCCACTGGCTGCAAAGTTCATGCTTTTATTTATGCACCAAATTATACTGTGAAGCTGATTTCTAAACATTTTCTTGTAAAACAAATGTGAGTCAAAAAGATCCCATAAAGAATAAAATCCATTTAGATGTGTAATGATGTTAGTTTTCTTTGTATATTACATAAAGCTATAACAGTTTAGGAAATGAAACCCTCACCACTCAAAAAGCATTATCATTCCCAACACGTAACATACCGACAATTTATCACGGCCCAAGGTTCCACGTTCTTGTGAGGTTCTCAACTGAATGCCGCTCGCAGTGCTAAGACACGCTTAGAGCAGAGGCTCCAGCCGTCCATTCCAGCCCCAATCATAACGTTAACCCTAACCTTAACCCTATCACATACTATTTTCCAAAGTGATTCATGATCAGAATGTAAAACACATTTACAAGTATAGATTCCTTCCAACCGGCTCTCATGCCTCTGAACGCGTAACATACCAACGATTTGTCACATGCGTCGGTATGTTACGCGCTGGGATGAGAACGTGTTGCAAAAACAAGGGGAATTTAGAATAATATCTTATTTTGATGTTTATTTGATCAAATAATCTTGGTATTGAATGACAAGATCATTCAATAAAGTAAAAGTGAGCTAGCAAAGTTGAGGAGTGCTGGACAACACCTAAATGTATGTAAAAGAGGAGCAAATGTTATTGCTGCTATTTGGTTTGCAGCAAGTTGTTAAATGGTGAATATTTAATGTTTTAAGGAAATAATTAAAATGCTTGAATTTGTTAGAGATAACTCCACTTACCTTTCTACAAATGTGATCATTGGTAATAACTAAATAAATCTAAACTATACATGGTAGAAAAGATGCTTAATGTAAATTTCTGCTACCGTGACCATGATCGAAACACAACATATTGCCCCACATGAGATGAAAAAAGATGCAAACTTCTTCTTTTTTTTGCAGCAAGGGAGTGCTAACAAACTCGTCACTCTGTTAGGGTCATAGGAGAGTGTTTTCCCGTGACATTTTTCTTACTTGTCAAGTCTGAAAAGTTCAGACACTTACTATTTTACAGTGTGTTTTTAAAGCTGTTGTGGCATTCCCTCCCTCTTGTAACAGTTGTAACATGTTTGCTGAAAGAGCCAATTTGAGAGCCGCTGAGAGGACATTCTGCTTGTTAAAGCAAATTATGAAATATATCCCTGTAATTAGCTGCAGCATTTAGGTTAGACAGTGAAACGTATAGGTGTAATTACCCACAGGATTAAGGTTAAAAGACGAAATCTAGCCTCATGGTGTACCAAAAGATTCAGGGGAAACTGAAATATATCCCTCTTATTAAATCTGTCAGTTAAATGAAGGGACAAAATACTCTTTTTTCCCCTTCATCCACCAATCTCCATGTCAAATCTGACCCTTTTAGGCATGTGCATTACAATAAGACGCAGCACGTGAAGCTGGTTAGAGACAGATGCGTGCAATTACTCGTCTACTTATTGTACTGCCAACAACAGTAAAACCATGCAAAGGTGCAAAGACATGCGTCTGAAAGAGTAAAAGACTCAAGACAGGAAGTAAACGAGGGAATGTGGTTTCAGGACAGCGCAAGGAATTAGGGTGTACGTGTTTGTGAGGATGTTTGGTACAAAGCAGTGTTGAATGAGAAAAAATTCATGGAAAAAAGCAAAGAGTATGAATGCATCTTATCAACGAAAATGTGCAAGAGATAAGATCATGTCTGTGACTGTATGTGCATACAAAGCATAGCTGGAGAGCTTCTTGGTGAACATTTATAATTCCAGTTGCTTATCAAAATAAAAAAATAATATTTAAACTTAATATCTTTTCTAAACCACATGTTTATTATGGACTTTTAAGTAAGAGCAAAGTGCAATCGCACATCTTCCTTTGGTTAGCACACCTTCGCTCATACGTGTAGTAATGTAACACACCTTATGCAGGCGAACAGAGAAAACACCAAACACAAAATGTAGATGGATGATGACAGATGAGCCGATGCTCGCTGACACCTGTGAAATGCCTTTAATGAAGACGTCATACTGTATGTTGCCACACTCACCCTGCAGCAACTCCTGTCTGTCTGTGTATACAGTATATGTGTGTTTTCAGCACACATGTAAAGCCCCCACACACTGCGGGGCTGCTGATGTTGTCAGCACACATTTATCACACAGTCACACATGCACACAGAGGACATTGCATTGACTTACATTCCCTGGAGGACCTACCTGACCAGTACATGCCCTAACCAAACCCTAACCTTTAAAAAAACAGTAGCCTGAAATATCTCCCATTTTACTCTGTGAAGACTTTGCATACCCAGGTCACCATCATATGATTGTATTGTTATTTAATTTAACCACAAAATGCAACCTACAAGGACCAACCCCACATTTCATGTTTATGTACAAGTGGACATCTAACAGCAAACATCCACATGACTTGATTAGGTCTGACATACCACAGCTTCTGTGCTGTGAAGACAAAAGCGAAAAACAGCAGAAATTCTGGCTTGAGGGGAAAGTATCAGGTCATGTAGATGTTTTATACTGAGAGCATTTTATCTATTTATTTATTTTATGAGCTGGATAGATAAAGAGAAACTGAATAAGCAAGATAAAGAGGGTGAATAATACTAAGGAGGTTAAACTGGTGCAAAATAATTGCAGGCTATACTGCAGCCCAATTATGAACAGGTCAGCTGACCTCTAGCAATTTAGATTTCTTTAGATGATAAAAACCTTAAACAATACAAATAAATGAAAAAATACACACACCCATGTGTGTATGCTCTTATAATATTTTACAAAAGCAAACTTCTGCCCACTTCCTGGTTTATCACAGGTCCAGAAGGCAGAGGTGAGCTGTACAAAATGTAATGTATTCTCAATCATCCAGATAAGTAAATCTCCAAAAGTTGATTCTGTTCATTTTTCATTTTTCAGTGGTGAAAAGGCTACGTCCAGATGAACAGAATCAACTTAATTAATTCTTGGTTATACAAGACTCATGCAAGTGTATGAGAGATGTCTGAACATCTCATGATGTAATGTGGTGAGAAATCAAAGAAGTCAGGTGAACCTGTTTTGGGAGAAAAAAATGTTCCTGACCCTAAACACCTCCAAATTTCCTCACAGGAGAGCCCTGTTCCCTAGCCTCACTGGAGAAAAGGGTGGCATCAGGGTGCGATCAGAATCATAAATGATGCTGCAAGAATCATGGAAGACGTCAACTTGCAAACTAAAGCTTTTCCCAAACCTTTAGGTTCAAGGTTCAAGGTTCTTTATTTGTCACATGCATAGTTATACAAGTATAACACACAGTGAAATGTAGCCTGACACGCTCCTCGACATGTGCAAAAAGGGGGGGGGGGGGGGGGGGGCCTGTAGAGGAAGAACATTATATATATATATAGTATATACATTGGGTGAATGTGCAGTAGTAGCAGCAAGCAGGTGAATTCTGTACATTAATAAGAATAGACATCTGACTATTTTACAGGATAGACAATGTAAACATATTTAAAATTAAAGGAATTTGAAATGTACATTGTTCCTTGGTTTAGTGTCTGGAAGAGTCCTGTCTCAGTCAATTATAGATGATGTGAGAGGGCGGGTGTGTGTGTTTAGGGCACGGATGGCTTGGGGATAGAAGCTCCTCTTGAGTCTCTCTGTCCTTGCCCGGATGATGCGGAACCTTCTACCAGATTGCAGAAGTTGGAACAGTTTGTTGCCAGGATGGGACGGGTCCTTCAGTATCTGCGCTGCTCTAGTCCGGCATCTCCTGGTGTAGGTGTCCTGAAGCGGGGGGAGAGCAATCCTGCAGAAGCGTTCTGCTGTACGGATCACTCTCTGGAGAGCTTTTTGGTCCTTCACACAGCTGTTCCCAAACCACGATGTCATGTTCTGTGTGAGGATGCTCTCCACAGCGCCTGTATAGAAAATCCTGAGGATCTTTGGAGAGACCCTGAACTTCCTCAGTTGTCGTAGGTGATACAGGCGCTGCCTAGCCTTTTTGGTCTGGACCTGAATGTGGGCAGCCCATGTCAGGTCTGAGGAGATGTGGACACCAAGATACTTGAAGGACTGCACCCTCTCCACTGGAGCTCCATTGATGATAATGAGCTTGTAGTCTCTGTGCTGACCCCTTCTGAAGTCCACCAAGTCTTGCTGACGTTCAGCTGGAGGTGGTTGTCCTGGCACCACGATGCCAGATTCTTCACTTCATCCATGTAGGCCGCCTCATCGTTGTTGGAGATGGCACCCAACACCACTGTGTCGTCAGCAAACTTCACAATGGTGTTGGAGCCATGGGTGGCCACACAGTCTGAAGTGTAGAGGGAGTAGAGCAGTGGCGAGAGGACACATCCCTGAGGTGCTCCTGTGTTGATGGTGATGCTGTTGGAGAAGCACCTGCCCTCCCTCACCACCTGAGTTCTGCCAGTGAGGAAGTCCAACACCCATGCACACAGACGGCTGTTAAGTCCCAGATCCCTGAGCTTTGTAAACAGTCTGCAGGGCACTATTGTGTTAAACGCTGAACTGTAATCAACAAACAGCATTCGCACATAGTTGCCCTGTTTAATGTACTAAAATTTAAAACGTTGCCCTTTCCAAGACCTCTGCAACCCAAGGATTGTGCCTGAGGCTGGGTAAATGCTGCATTCAGCACTACAAGCAAGAAACATCGGAATATCTTCAATATCAGTGTTGCACCATGGGTAATCGGCATAGACTTAATATAAAAAAACAGAAAAAGCCATTATGACACACCACATAGTGGTTTGTATTTTGAAACCTTGAGTTTGGAAATTAGATCAAATTAGATCATATATTTTTTTTCTCGAGTTTTAAGTTATGATGTATCATTAGCTACCTAGCTTAGCAAAGGCACATCTTAAAGGTGATAACAGACAGCTATAGCTCAGTCAACAAGGGCCCTCTTTACCATGCAAACTTTAGGTATTATTGTTATTAGTGGTAGTAGGTAAAGTTGTCATAAATATGGAACTTATCTAGAAAACAAAACCACATTTGTATCAGGGTGTTAAAATTTTCATTTCTCTATTTTCTGCAACTGTATTAGGTACAGATATTAAATGGCTTTTCAGGACAAAAATGTAAAAAAAAGGCTGATATTATGAAAACTAAATTACAAGTATTGCTGCAGTTTCACTTTTAAATACACAATAAAGTGTATTGTTAAGATTGTTATGCAACACTTTAATATTACTCTGAGGCGTTTAACCTTTTAAACATCTTAATGTCAGATCTATTTTAGCCGACACTGACAAACCAGAGCGTTCTCACTCCCGAGGCGTAACATGTCGACGTTTTGTCACGTCCCGCGGCGTTCCTGAGGAACGCGAAAGGAGACCTTCGGCGTTCTTATGGTACGCGGCGGGTTATGGCTGGAATCCAGTGCAATGACGCTCCCGCGGTAGTAGACGTTCCAGCCCTGTATTCCAGCCCTAAACCTAACCTTATCCCTAGCCCTGACCATAACCTTATTCCTGACCTTAACCAGGACTTTAATGATGTTAAATAGCGTGTTTCTAAGCGATTTGAAGAAAAAGAGCGAACATGTGTAGGTTCAGTCCAGACGGTTCTCATATTTCCTCTTTTTCCGAGGTCGTCATTTAGGAACGTGGTGGGTAGCCGAAAACGTAATATGGTGACGATTTGTCACCTAGCGTAAAATGTTACGCTTTGGGAGTGAGAACGGGTTGGACAAACTGAACATTTTCCCCCCTTAACAACTGTGGTCAGGCTATGTCTAATATAGCCCATTAACAATTCATCTCCAATTCACTATTACTGAAGCTGAACACACTTGCTTGATGTTACTGTTTTATCTAAACACGTTAAGCATGTGCCATGCGGTCGACGTGGGCTAAATTTATATTAATGATATATTAATATATAATATATATAATTATAGGGCCAAGCTATAAAAAACAACCCAAACCTGTATTTCTGGGCATCTTTTGATCAATTAAATAAAAACTGATTTTCAGATGAAAATGGCAGGTTTGTGGTGATCGTAAATGAAACTATTGCTATGGCTGTCAAAAATTGCTTGCTAATAATATGTGTTGTAAGGCTAATACTTACTAATACTACAGTAGAAACTTTAGATTTTTCTTTTCATCACACATTTCTGGCAGATTCAAGCTAATACTTTTTTGAGGCAGCATCTGCTAACAGCAGGGACCTGTCGGACAAATATGAGCATCTTGGCATAAAGTTTAAACCAGTACAAGCTGAATGGAAGTGAACATGAAAACATGGCTGTGTGTTGTCCTTTTAGATTCCCTGTAGTGAAGGCTGATTGGGAAATCAATCATCAGAAACACATTAAAACCTTCTACTGTGGTGAACGTCTGACACAATGTGGTTTGTGGCTTAAAACATCTGCTGTAGATCAGTAAGTGGCACTCATTTTTATGTCATTTGTTGATTGAATTCACCAAGACCTTTTGTATGCAGAGCGATTAGTCATAACTTTGAGGTGATTACAGTTGTTTAGTTAAAACAAGTGGTGTCTGAGGTTTCTGCCACCTTTATTCACTCCTTTCCTCATGGTGAACAAAAGCCACATCCACTGTCTAATATTAAAGCCAACACGTACAACTACCCTTATCTATATCTCTAAATGCTTCAATTCCTCTTTCACACCTTCAGTTGCTTAAGATGTTGAAGTGAATTTGTTGATTTGTGTTTTAAAAGTTAAAATAGATGTCAGCAGCTCACTAAACATCCTATTTCAGAGCAGAGATTTTAAATTGTAAAAGCAGGAAAAGCAGAATATTTCAAAGTGTTTCAACAAACCATATCAGGCAGCCAAAGGTATGCCATCAGAAGGCTCCTTAAAAACTGTAGCCATGAATGTATTCCATTTATAACAGCCAAACATGCAAACTCGACACACACCAGACACTTTATTAGTTGCACCTTGCTGGTACCCAGTGTTGGGGAGTAACGGAATACATGTACCGCCGTTACGTATTTAAAATACAAAATATGAGTAACTGTATTCCGTTACAGTTACCGTTTAAAAAGGTGGTATTTAGAATACAGTTACTTTGTTGAAATAAATGGATTACACAGCAGTACTTTCCTGTTTCATATTGTCGCGGGTCAGGACTGTTTGGGTTTTGTTTGACAGCTACGTTCTGTTGTTCCAGGCGGCAGCACTAAGGTTGCCATGGTTACAGGGTGACGCTCTCTCTCTTCGTGTTTCCTGGGTGAGAGAGCGCCTTTTTGTTGTTGTTGTTGTGCTAAGCTAATAGGCAGAATGCTACAGACTAGCTATAGCCCTAAAGAACGTAGCATCATAGGCAATGTAGTCCGTGCTGCAGGGAGAATGGACTGCCATACACGTTATGTGTCTGTGAGCGAGGGAGGGAGAAAAAGGGGAGTGGAAAAGTCCGAGCTGTCACCGAGCAAAAACGGGAGCTGGAAGCATGTAAATATAATAATAACCACTGCAGCCAAGAAGAGTGCCTGACGAGCCCAGTTGTAAGTAAGCTATTAAGACTCGACTGTACACCGTGTTCGTGTTTTCCTCCGAAACAATAAGTTCCGTTTCAGCAGCCTTTCAACGCCTCTCTCTGTCTCTCGCTACCAAACTTGACCCAGACAACAAAGTAAAGCTAGTTTTCAGCTACGAGCCCAACACGGAACCCGATGTATTAGCCAGAGGTCCCTTTGCTATGATTCAGAGCCGCGGAACTTCAGTAATAGTAATAAATATCACAGCAATAGTACATTAACGTAGTTGTAAACAGCATGATAATATATTAAGTAATCCAAAGTATTCAGAATACGTTACTCTCATTGAGTAACGTAACGGAATATGTTACAGAATACATTTTGGGGCATGTATTCTGTAATCTGTAGTGGAATACATTTTAAAAGTAACCTTCCCAACACTGCTGGTACCAGATTGGACCGCCACCGGCTTTCAGAACTGCTTCAGTTCTTGAGGTCATGTTTTCAGCAAAGGTGCTTGAAACGCTCGTCAGAGAGTTCGGTCAATACTCACATAATCACGTCTTCCCCCTGTCGCTCCCTCCGGTATGGCAGATAGCAATATGCATATTGTAATAGCTAAACCTGGTTCTGGTGGAGGTTTCTTCCTGTTAAAAATAAGTTTTTTCCCACTGTCTCCAACAGCTTGCTCAAACTGGTCATTTGATTGCTGGGGTTTTCTCTCTATTATTGTAGGGTTTTACTGTACAGTACAAAGCACTTGTGGGTGGTGGGTGGTGGTGCATGGCCGTTCTTAGTGGGTGAAGTGATTTGTCTGGTTAATTCCGATAACGATCGAGACTCCGACATGCTAACTAGTTACTCGACCCCGTGCGGTCCCAGTTCAACTTCTTAGAGGGACAAGTGGCGTTTAGCCACGTGAGATTGAGCAATAACAGGTCTGTGATGCCCTTAGATATCCAGGGGTGCACGCACGCCACACTGAGTGGATCAGCGTGTGTCTACCCTTCGCCGAGATGCGTGGGTAACCCGTTGAACCCCACTCGTGACAGGGATTGGGGATTGCAATTATTACCCATGAACAAGGAATTCCCAGTAAGCTCACATTGACTCAGTCTCTGCCCTTTGTACACACCGCCTGTCGCTACTACCGATTGTTTGCGGGGTGGCCCTAGCTCAGGTTATAGAGTTGGTCACATCCTAATCGGAAGGTTGTTGGTTCGATCCCAGTCTGCATGTTAAATGTCCTTGGGTAAGATTCTAGCCCCAGGTTGCTCTCTTAAGAGTGCCAAGAACCACTGATGCAAGGCAGGATGGATCTCCTGACTCCCTGACATTACAGCACATTCTCAGGTCATTGTTCCTTTGTCCAACCGTTGAACTCTTCCCAGTTCATTTACTGCCTCTCTTCTGGAAACATACCTGAAAAATGGTTCATCCTTCAGGTCCATAACTAGATCAATAACACAATAACAGCATTTAGTTCTCCAGCACGGGCCTCACAGATAAACCCAAAGAATGTCCTTTGTTTGCTTTCTACAAGAGTTTCATAATAATATTATACAACATGAGCACCACATAACACTTGCCATGTTGTGGATGCTTTGATCCTCGGTGCCTTACAGTACTGTAATTGGATCTGTTTTTAATATGGTCAGCCCTGCTAGGAATCTTGTATTAACTAACAACCATTAGGATGCTGCTAAAATCCATGCGTGACAGTCTATGTTGTGAAAACAAGGCACTAAAGCAGTGATTCTATCAGAAAGTGATGTAATCAGACAAAACCTTTTCTAATCTTTAATTTTAGTTTTGTACCAAAGGTTGTTGGTGTGAAGCATGGCAGTGCAACCAGAACCTTTAAATTAAAATATCCGGTTCTTTCTTCATTCATGACTCTAGATGTTTGTTAGCAATTCCTGAAAGTACACAACATATATTTTCCACACATAAGGTCATCAATAACATGTAAACAACCAAATACAAAAAAAACAATATGAGGATTGTGTGTTGTATAAGGTTGAGGTACATGTCAGTTTTAACAATATATATATATATTAAAAAGCTGCTGCTGTATTTAGGTCTCCGGATCATTGTCTGGTTGTTCAATCCATTGAAACTTATTGTTGGCTCATGCACAGAAACTACTTCATCTTAAGTGCTTTTTTGCAAACTAGACACATCTCATAAATGTCTAAAAAGCTGATTTTGATGTCATGATGCAAAGACAATGAGGCATAGACTTTGTTTGTGAGCGGTAGTTAACTTGTGAGGTTTAAATGCTCAGCTTATTCCTCACCCCCCGAGGCTAGCTTTAGCCACTGAGCCTCGGCTTTTAGATTTCATTTAGTAAAGAAAGGAATAGTATCTTTATATGTTTGAGCCTGGCCAAGGGCTTCTCTTAGTCGCTCCTGGCAAGCTGCCTGGTTGCGTAACTGCAGGATGTACGTCTGAGTGCGATCCCTGCTCGGCCAACTATGGAAGGGTTTCTTGGAGGGCATGAGGTTTATGTAACTGGGACATGGAAGAGGGCATGGGAGGATATTTTACCCTGGAGTCCATTTTTAGCTGTTGATGCTGAGAGTTCTGACTGAAACAATGGCAGACATACATACAAGGGAAACATCACCAACTGGTGACCATCCAGCAATGCTCAAGGGGAAAGAGACAGCATGAAACAGGAAACAGGCTGCCACTGTCACTATATTTGTGCTGTCCCTGTGTTTGGGAATATGCACAACATTTCTACATGTAAATGATGAATTTAAGAGTAGTCAAGACCATGAGAGTCCATCCTAAAAGGTGTTTCTAAAGGTTTCATGTCACATGACCTTTAAGATTGTGAATTCTCTACATTTTGTGAGAAATCGTCTCTTTTACCCCTTTGTTTTTCACTCAAAATGTATTTAAATGTATCTAAATGTGTCCAAATGTATTTTATTAATATTCAGAAAGGTGATCACATGTAGCTGATTGAAGAGATTCTCACACAGGACATTTTACAAGGAGACCTAGTTGTTCCAAAAGGTCTGTACTGAGACTGTAAATTATATACATTGGTCGAAGGTGCAGCTGATCCATGATCTCCCAGAGATCCAAAGATGACTTTTTACAATTTTTCATATGCAAATTATGACAATATGATTAGTAGCAGCATTAAGCTTGCAAGGAAGTCTGTTGCAGAGTTTGCAGAGCATGCATGCAAACTGACGTGACACATGAGATGATATTCTCTCTGAACCATCCGTCCACAGCTCAGAGGGACTCGTGTGTGAAAGCACTAATTATGTCAGAATGCGAATGATTAAAATAGTGAACCTGAGCACATGCTCAGCGTGCACGCACTAAGCTATAAAAAAATGCAGGGAGGAATGCATTGACGTCACAGTTCAGCTAATTTTAGGTTATATTTGTTAAGTATACAGCAGAGAGGGAACATCTGTGTCACAGTGGAAAAAAAGTTTTATAGTGCACACCCACAACATGATCTCCTTTTTTCAAAGCAAGCTTTGCTAAGCACAAAGTTTGATGTTATGTACTAAATTAAGCTTAAGTGAATGGAAGAAGTCTGCCCGTGCACAGCAAGATTAAATGGTTTACTTACAGTAGGGCAAAAAAGTATTTAGTCAGCCACCGATTGTGCAAGTTCCCCCACCTAAAATGATGACAGAGGTCAGTAATTTGCACCAGAGGTACACTTCAACTGTGAGAGACAGAATTTGAAAAAAAAAAATCCATGAATCCACATGGTAGGATTTGTAAAGAATTTATTCGTAAATCAGGGTGGAAAATAAGTATTTGGTCAATAACAAAAACACAACTCAATACTTTGTAACATAACCTTTGTTGGCAATAACAGAGGTCAAACGTTTACTATAGGTCTTTACCAGGTTTGCACACACAGTAGCTGGTATTTTGGCCCATTCCTCCATGCAGATCTTCTTGAGAGCAGTGATGTTTTGGGGCTGTCGACGAGAAACACGGACTTTCAACTCCCGCCACAGATTTTCTATGGGGTTGAGGTCTGGAGACTGGCTAGGCCACTCCAGGACTTTCAAATGCTTCTTACGGAGCCACTCCTTTGTTGCCCGGGAGGTGTGTTTTGGATCATTGTCATGTTGGAAGACCCAGCCTCGTTTCATCTTCAAAGTTCTCACTGATGGAAGGAGGTTTTGGCTCAAAATCTCAAAATGGCCCCATTCCTTCTGTCCTTAACACGGATCAGTCGTCCTGTCCCCTTGGCAGAAAAACAGCCCCATAGCATGATGTTTCCACCCCCATGCTTCACAGTAGGTATGGTGTTCTTGGGATGCAACTCAGTATTCTTCTTCCTCCAAACACGACGAGTTGAGTTTATACCAAAAAGTTCTACTTTGGTTTCATCTGACCACATGACATTCTCCCAATCCTCTGCTGTATCATCCATGTGCTCTCTGGCAAACTTCAGACGGGCCTGGACATGCACTGGCTTCAGCAGCGGAACACGTCTGGCACTGCGGGATTTGATTCCCTGCCGTTGTAGTGTGTTACTGATGGTGACCTTTGTTACTTTGGTCCCAGCTCTCTGCAGGTCATTCACCAGGTCCCCCCGTGTGGTTCTGGGATCTTTGCTCACCGTTCTCATGATCATTTTGACCCCACGGGATGAGATCTTGCGTGGAGCCCCAGATCGAGGGAGATTATCAGTGGTCTTGTATGTCTTCCATTTTCTGATGATTGCTCCCACAGTTGATTTTTTCACACCAAGCTGCTTGCCTATTGTAGATTCACTCTTCCCAGTCTGGTGCAGGTCTACAATACTTTTCCTGGTGTCCTTCGAAAGCTCTTTGGTCTTGGCCATGGCGGAGTTTGGAGTCTGACTGTTTGAGGCTGTGGACAGGTGTCTTTTATACAGATGATGAGTTCAAACAGGTGCCATTCATACAGGTAACGAGTGGGGGACAGAAAAGCTTCTTACAGAAGACGTTACAGGTCTGTGAGAGCCAGAGATTTTCCTTGTTTGAGGTGACCAAATACTTATTTTCCACCCTGATTTACGAATAAATTCTTTACAAATCCTACCATGTGGATTCATGGATTTTTTTTTTCACATTCACTGTATCTGTTTACCATGCGTGTAAATACAGTAATTGTGTTGTATGTTCATGAATCCTTGCTTCCATCTGCTGCTAATAATGAATGATTATATGTGCCCTATGTACAGCCTGATTGCACAAGAAGATTCATGGAAAACCGTTCCCCTTTCTCAGCCCCCCCCCAAATATTCAAATGCTCTTTTGTTGTGTCTGAATAATGTAGCGGTTGACCTCATCTTTGAAAGTTCAGCACATGAGTCACATAGTGTCAGTGCGTAAATTGTCTTATTATGTTCATTTGCTTTGTGGTCCAATCTCTGACTGTAACGGTTCACTGGCAAAGGCGGCTTTGGAGTCAGATGATTTTAATATTGAGATGGTTCATAATTCATAAACAAAGGCTTTATTTCTTCCACAAACATGGAATGTCAGTTTAAAAATAATTTCATTCTGTTGTTCAAGTTTGACTGAGAATGCATTTGCAGCATTTTTCACGAGTTCTTACAGGTGTGGTTGCCGTTGGGGTGGTGAGTGTCTTTGTTGATCCAGTGAATTCCATCAGATAACAGAGGTTGAACAGGTGTCGTTGGGCCTTCATCACCACATTTGTGGTTTATCTGGACCATTTCAGGTCCTCTGCAATGGTGATGCCAAAAAAATTAAACTCACTGACCTGCTCAGCTGGGGTTCTGTTGATGTAAATGGGTGCACGATCTCTGCTTGACTGCCTGAAGTGCACAATCAGCTCTTTGGTGTTGTTGACATTGAGGGCAACGTTGTTATCCTGACACCACCGTGTCAAACGGCTGATCTTGACTATATAAGCAGTGTTTTCATCCACGATGATGACGAGAGCTCAGTCGCATCTTCCACATATTTTGTTAAGACTCTGGAGCTGGGCTTGGCCTTGCAGTCCCGTTTGTACAGGAAGCAGAGGAGCAGACTCATGCAATGCAACTGAGTTTAAAACTTTTCAGACATCGTTTGAGGCCACAGTGTCACCCAGAAACATAGCTGTTTCTCCATTTATAAGTACTTTTATTTTTACTAATCTGAGGGTTATTTTTATTTAAGCAATCAGAGTGCCACCATATGCAGGATTTCCTGAAGAAGTCCTGGTTTGTGGTTATGCTGATTAGTGGAAACACCCAAAATACAGGAAAAGCAGTGAGGCCAGGACACAGAGGTAGGAAAAGAAAGGGAGAGCAGCCAAATATGCCCAGCATGCCTCAGATGTTTCTACAAAACATTCGATCAGCAGAAAACTGTAAGAAAAGGTGCTTCATAACGTGCTTGTTGTATGCTTTAAAAAAAAAACAGTCACAGTTTACAGACATCTAGTGTCCTCTAGGTGCTGGAGTTTACTTTCAATTTTTGAAATAAGCTTCAGCTCAGGGCTGTGGCCCAAGATGGTGCTGTGGGGACTGAAGTACGTTATCCTTAATGGGAATATATATTCAGTTAGAGATTGATGTTTTGACCCATCATTGAATTTACCTGCTCCTCTATATATATGTATAAAGTTCAAAAATATTAAGAAAGAAATCAACCAACTTATAATTTCCTTATAAAGACTTGGGTGATGACATGTGTCGTCATAACACCTGATATTCTAAGGGTAACTTATAACCGTGACCATCATACCTGCTGATCACCTCATCTAATGGAAGCCTATTACTCTGCTCCAGCCCTGAGTCATAGTTTGTCTATAAGAAACCAGCCCTTCACTCATTTGATGTCACTTTAACAACATAGATGAGATGAGCCCTTAAAACCGACTTGCAATATGCTGACACTAACATTCCCTCAAAGACTTAAAACTGCCTTAGACACAACTTGAGACATATCCTGGAATTAATCAAAAATATGAATCCAGCCTGCAAATATGTGTAAATAGAGAAGCAGCTGATTTATATTCATAAACTAATACATTTGACATCTGAGAACAATGTCTTGGACTGAGTGTCTCCATTTATTTCTTCCATAATGTTTTTTTTATTTGTTGTATGATTGAATTTATGTTTTCCAGATGTGTGTTTACTGGAAAAACTTAGCAAACTGGAAACACTGAAACACAACATCATGTGTGGATTGAAATGGAGAAAGAATTACCTGTTTTTAGGTTGTGAGTGACAGGAGACATTGTTCAAAGGATTCCAAATGTCAAGCGTTTCAACGTGAATTCATTAAATATGTGTTTTAAGCGAAATTGTTATTATTTTTGCACAAATTACTTGGTTACATTCAGTACAAAAGTTGTAAAATAACATGCAAATCACTTACAGCAAGTACAAAGAGGACTAATGTGGCAGTCTCTGAAGGATTATTGTAACCATAGTAACTTTTGGATGCTAAACTAGAAATCTAGAGATTAAAAGAGGTTGAAATCATAATTAAGATATGGCTAAAAGGGGAAAAAAAGCAACGACAAAACACACACACATACACACACACTCTCTTTTTTGTCACTGAACTACTAAGAATCCTTTTACAGACAGAATACTTTATTAACGCGAAGGCTGAAACCAAAGCAAGGTGAAAGACAAGTGACAGACTGAGCATCATTTCTCAAAGATGATAACAATCAGTGCCAGTCATTTTAGTTGTGAGACTAATGTTTGTGCTAAGGGGTAATTTCCAAGCATATCTGATACGTGTTTGTCATCTCAGGGGTAGGTTTTGTTTTGTTATCATTTTCTCAGAGCTGAATAATAAGAGGAGAAACCACCATGAAATAGAAACCATATGGCAGTGCTTTTGCCTTAGTATTAGTAAAGACAGAGAACATCTCAAATGAAGAGAAGATGAGAGTGTGAGGTCAAAAAACAAAACAAGCTGCATTTACCTGATAATAAATTCAAAGACTTGGAGTGTTGTCCTAAATAGATGTTGTCATGTGTCTCTATTAAATTTAGAAATTAAGAAACTTAAAATACCATTAAAAACTCATCTAGTTGTTTCTAAGCTGCTTCTCTATCACACAGGGAAAGATAATAACACACTGATTAAAATAATTAGATAAGACTAAAGTGTAAGTGGATGTGGGCGTGGATCGCCTCTGCTGACTTTTCTCTTCTTCCTTATAGTTTTCTGCAGGTTTACAGCTTTTGGTCCTACTAGTTTAAGTTGGCGATGAATGAATCAAGCTGTGGCCCCGAGTAGTTTAATTGTTAGTGCAAAGTGAAACATGATCAAAATGAAACTCTTTCCAACTCCTAAGCCATCTATTTTCTTCTAGTTATTCATTTCACGGTCTTAGAGGTGGGCTGGAGTGTATTCCAGCTTTCCATGGGACGACAGATGAAAGGCAGAGCACACCTTGGACACGTCGCCAGTCTCCTGCAGGGTCAACACACGAAGACATGGAACCACTCAGATTCACACCTAGAGCCAATTTAGAATAAACTAACCCCATTTAGAAAATTTGACCAGATTCCCTGCTGTGTCGTTCTCAGTCTTCACTTTAAACTAGATCTGCTGAGGCACATCTGGGTCGTGCTTACGAGATTAAAACATAGTCAGAAATGAACACTCCTACTCCTTGACACACTAAGATGCTAAAGCATCTGAAATTTTACTTTCTGTTATCAATGTGTGCAGAATATTTAAAATAAAAAGAGTTTCTGTATACACTCAGCAAGAGGGGAAGATTTTGATTTTGAAAATATTGCCTATTGGGTAAATTCCTTTTTTTCATTACCATAAATAATAGTAATTGCTTTGCCTGTGTGCAAACCTATAACCATTAATCAAAAAATAAATCGAAAATCTTGAGAACTTTTTGATTTATTTGTTTTCTGTTGTCGTTTGAGTCCATGAAGTACTTTCCTCAGTTAAGTGAACGACTTTGTTGATGGAGCCACATGAAATATCAAATAAATAGAGAAAAAAATTAAAAATAAACATTGTTTGAGAACAACATGGTCTACAAAAAATCTACTGAATCTGTGCACATCATTATTATGCCTATCAGAAAACTTTAGAAAGTGCTTGCTCTACTTTTGACAAGCTATCTGCTGAAGATACGATCGCTATGTAAAAGCTTCTTTCAGCGTCTCCTTTCTTCACAGTGGATCACCACAATAAGTGAATGCATGTGTTTGAAAACAAGTAACACGTTTTTCTATTTTTTCTATGTATTAACCGCTATACCACATTATTCATGGATCATTTCTTACCTAAAATGATTGACAGCACAGATACTGCATCCAGTCAGTTTTCCATAAAGCCTCAGTTATTCTGCAGTAAAAATAGAACAACAACTTCCTCGCGACAAGAAATAATCAGTGGCTGCTCGGTAATTGCATAAAATGTTTCCACATTAAATTTCTGATTATAAGTTCTTGAAGTGGCCAGCTGCACACCCAGAGCTTAAGTGTGAAACACAGCTAAACCTCCGGGTGTTGTTATGCTAATGCAATTCCACAGATCACCACCTGGGAGGCGACCTCTGTCTAAACCACAGGTGTCGAACTCCAGGGCTCGAGGGTCCTGCAGGTTTTAGATGTGTCCTTGATCCAAGACAACTGATTTAAATGGTTAAATTACCTCCTCAACATGTCTTGAAGTTCTCCAGAAGCCTGTTAATGAACTAATCATTTGATTCAGGTGTGCTGACCCTGATGAGATCTAAAACCTGCAGGACACCGGCCCTCGAGGCCTGGAGTTTGAGACCCCTGGTCTAAACAGTTACTCTTTGACAAACTGGCAAAGGATTGCTAGCAAACAATTACTGTCTAATTTCTAAATCCATACAAATTGACAATATGTTGCAATCAATTTTAGGAATGAGGAGGACTTGCTGTCATCGACTCCGAATCAGCCATTTCAAAGGCAACAAAATTAGAGGGCAACTTTCCCAGTAACATTTAAATATTTATTTAATTTAACCTTGACATCAAGGATCAGTTGTTTGGAACTGCAATAACCTTTTTTTTTTTGACAAACAGAAAATTAGGCTTCAAGTAAAACATCAGCTCATAAAGGTCACTTGGAGGAGGAGTAGAGTGAGCATGACGGATACCCAAGCGTTCACGTTGGGGGAAATGCTTTCAAGTGGAAGGTTAGCGGAGTAAAGCTTAGTGCCACCAGAGCTTTGTGCCAGTCACAGAGAGATTTCAGCTGAGCACCCAGGGGGATTGACTGTGGTTCTGCTCTGTCCTTCATTCCTCCAAACTCCATCCAGATCTGAGACTTCTGCTTTTCATTGCCTGTGTGTGAGACTTGGCCTCTGAGCATGTGAGTCAGTGTGTGTGTGCAGTTTTGTTGCAGACACCCTTTTGAAGCACTGTATTCTGTGGCAGATGAGTAAGTAAATGTTTATACATGTGTGTATTTAAAAGTGGAACCTGCATATGTTTATGTGAGTGTGTGCGCTGATATTTATTAGCTACAGAGCAGACATCGAAGTGCTTCAACTACGAGTGAACATTTCTTACTGTACATGCTTTTTGGGGGCGTTAAACGAAGAACAGATACATGTTTTAAACACACGCGCACACACACACACAAATTACTGTCAGCAGCATTACAGATGAGCGAGGGGGATGTGTGCATGATCATCTTTGCTTTCGAGATCCATCTTAAATAAATTAAATATTCTGGCAACGACCACATTGTCTTAGTCACTTGTTTGAAGAGCTCTCAGAAACCTCTCCCACCAAGTTTTCCACAGGAATCCGGCTTGTTTATCAGTCTTTACACAGTTTTTTATGATCACCAAAAGCTAATAATTTCAGGAATGTGGGACAAATGTAAATTTTGTAGTTGCAGTTTTGGATCCTGAAGAGAATTCCTGATCTCTCTAGTGTCTTTTTCTCTGGTGGATTCACATGTCAGCTGCAGAGCAGCAACACTGCCACTGTAAGTTGGTTGAATTTAAAATTTTCCCTCAAGGAGCGATCAGCGCAGTGCAGGAACCTCCACTGAAACTTCAGATCTTGGTCTGCTGGTCAGAAGGTGTTGTAACCATGAGGACAGCTGGTGACCTGGAGTTTATTCTTACTGATGAAAGATGGTTTGCTTTGAAAGTGCAATCATTGCTTTCAGTGATTTGTTACCTTTGCGTCGTTTCTTTACGCATTCTTCTGAGTAGTGCTGATAGTAAACTATAATAAATCCAGTTTTTTTGTGCGTGTTATGGGTTCCACTTAAGTTTAACATGAAAACATTTCATGTGTAACAGAGTCAGAGTTTCAAGTTTAATTTCATAAAGCAAACATCAGTAACTGTGGCTAATTAATCTCATCCCAGCATGTTCGAGTCATGGGGTTCTGCACAGCATAAAGTAATTACAGAGCACATATACATCACAGAGGAAACTATTGATTTTGGATGATATCTTTTTCTGAGTGGTTTATATGAAACTCCAAATTTCTCTGCGTCATTTCTCTTCTCAAGTACAAAAGTTCACATCTTTTCGGAGGAGCTTCCAAGAACTATAAACACATATTTGAAATTTTTATTTTGGTTGAAGAGTTGGTCTCAATACAAATGGAGTTGTTTGGACCGAGATTAGCCCAAGACCTTACCTTTCTTCTTAGGGAAACATTCTCTGTAGCAGTATTTTCCTGGGTGTGATAATCACTGTGGGCTTTCAGTAAGATTAAAGAGGAGCAGTGTGTTTTCAAAGACTTACTTTTTTATTTAAAAGGACATTTATTGGTGGCTGAGGTCTCTGCTTGAACATGCTTCTGTAAAAGGTTGAAATGCCATTCGAAGAGGTTGGCATGGCAAATAATTGCAGAATGTAAACACAGTTTTATTTGTTATTTCAAACTCATCTCCACCACCCTGGAAGTTTGATTTTGTTTGGCACGCACGGCAGCGTCCTAGCATCCTGTTATTTGGAGATGTTGTACTTGTGCATACTGGATCTTCTACAAACATTTATGAATTAACAGATGCCCATGACACATCTCCTGCTTGACTGTAAGACAATCTTGAACTGCAAACAGAAAAAGCACGTTACAACAGTGTGCCATAAAACTGCTGGTTTTCTGAAGAGTTGACTTACGTATGTAATTCCAGGAAAAATGGAATAGAATATCTTAACCTTTCCAGGTGTGGCTAAAACTGGATTGCTTACAGCATTAATAGATCAATCACACCACAACAAAAAAGGGACGGCAACCTTCTTGTGATTATGAAAGATTGCCGATTGCATGACTGGTGATCAGCTGGTTTCTCAGAGTATGAGCTTGCAGAACTGAACCTCTGGGTTGGAGGACAATCAAAAGTATAATTTCAGACACTTTGAAGATGGCAACTGCCTGTGAGTGGTAACAGACCTTGTCTCCATCTGCAGAGGAACCATTTTAAAGTTAATTGCACAGTTTGTAATAATTGTGAGTATCTCACAGCCTTCAACCACTTTTCTTTTAATGGGACTGTAGCATAAAGAAGCAAAATCAGTCTTTTAAATGTTTAGCTATTTTATCAACTCTAATGCTCCATCACAACCAATTGTGTGTGAGCAGTTAGAGATGTTTGTAATAAATAACTGGATATTTCTTCCACGTGTGGAGAAAGTCAGAATAAAAGATGAATGAATGAATGTCATTACCATACTTATGAGAGAGCAATTGTTCTGTAGTTCTAGAAGATAACTGGGCTTACTGCTTATTGCACCCATCAGGAAGTCTGTATAAGCATGTGAGGGTAAGTTCAAGACTACAAAGAAGAAGGTAAATAAGCAGAAGACGATGATAGCTGACAGTAGCTGTTGAGTCATCAGCTTAACACCTCACTGCACACAGAAGCTGTGTGCACTTTACCCTGATAATGCAACAGCAGACGCACACACATGTCATCACAAATGTGTACAAAGTGTGCGCATTGCCAGCTTGAAGCCAACTCAGATTCAGGTGTGGGAGTGTGAGCTCAGCGTATTCCTTAGTGGAGGTCTCTTTGTTCCACAGCTTCACTTTCTCTTTACTTCACTGTAAATCATAAAGAGCGTAGAGAATGAGCTGGAAGACCAGCTGCACTAAAAGAAAAGTCTAATTCTACTTTCAGATGATCAAATGCCCAACAGAGAACAGAGACTCATCGAGTCTGGGTGGAGTGGAACAGGATATAACGAACATGAACTTTTAGCTTGAGCGAAACCAGGAAATTGGGGTTACACATACTAAGCTGTCTAATTAACCAAATAGGATTGAGAATTACAATAATCCAGTACTGCAAGAATGGATGAACATGACAGACGTGACCAACTGTTCTCAGAGATTTGTCCAGTGCTACAAGCCATCATAATCGGTCAGAGCTTTGACTGTGACTTTGACTTCTGTGGGTGTGATTACTGAAACACTGAAAAAGTTGCAGCATCATACGTTTTCATAGTTTTAGATGAGCCGGTTATGTTTATAAGAAAGACTGAAAATGCTGTGTGTGGTTCAAAAGGCTCAGAGTGCAAACATGAGAAATAAAAACTAAAAACTTAAAGCAAGAATTGTTTGCAAAATCCAAAACTCGCCTTCATGCAAACTGGGTAAAAGGATAGCACGAGAGACCCACTGTGATCTTAAGTGACCCGGATCAGTGAAACGTCCACTTCTGTTAGAGTAAAGAAGCTTGACTACACATTTAATTCCTCATATTTCTTAGTATAAGAAAAATATCTGCAATTTCACCATCTCGGGTTTGCTACATGATAAAGAAAAGAGAACCTAAACTGACTCCAAATTAAAACAGGCAGTGACTACAAACTGTCACAAAACAAAGAGGGGAGGCACAGATAAGAGAGCACAACAGACCAAAGAAACATCTGAAGCAAAACAGCAACAGTGAGTGGAACTTTAGACAAGTAATAGTTTGATTAAGCAAATACATGCATGATAAAAGTTGACCAACGTAATAAAATCAAAAGAAAGACAACACAGTTAATAATTTTTTTAGTTTTGTTTTTAAATTTTGGGTTCATTGTGTCGTCTTTCCTCAGTTCAGTCAGTATCGGGGAAATAAAAAGGGGAAAAAAAGTCGAAGTCAAGTATCGAAAAAATTAAAAAATAATTTACAACATCCTGCTGGTAGTGTACAAACAAGCACAAAACAAGACAATCACAACAAAATACAGAACACTGGCCACAATTGGATTTCCAAGTGTCTTTTTACAGCTCTCTGGTGCTCTTAAGCATCAGGTAGGTTTAAGATAGCCATTTTTTCATACACTTTACTGGATGCTTTATATCTCAGTGATAAACCAGATGTTTATTAACAGGCAACATGGGCGGATTGCTGCACCTCTGCCAAAAGCAACTATGGCCCCTCCCAACAGCTTAACACAGCTTTTCTCTGAAATGATGCTTTGTTATCCTTTGCATTCTTGTTTTTTCATTGTTTGTTTTTAATTTAGACTTGCTTCTTGCCTTCAGGTCACAGCTAATGCTAGTGTAATGGAATACTTCGTCAAAATACCCGATAACAACCGACCACCTCCCAAACATAGCTTGACAGAAACTGTCCAAGAAAACTTGAAGAGGAATTTTTTCAGGATCAGTTGACCTACCGTGTGTCATGTCAAACATCAAATGGTCTTGGCTCTATTGTTGATAGTCTGTGTGATGTCCAGCTGTGCTCGTGTGGAAATCGAGCAGGTAACTGTGAGCTAGGAAGCAAACATCACGTGGCCTTTCTTCTGCCACCTATGAAAGAGATGTTTCACATGTGAAAAAAACACTACTTTAGAAAATTGCCTGACCTGATTGTCCCAACATATTTTGGAGTTCATGTGTGAAAATATTTTTAATCACCAACAAGGAGGTGGAGCTTTACTAGACACTTCAGTAACTATGGGTGGCTGCAAGGTAAGATGGAAAATGGTAACAAAGAAGTCAAAACAAAGAAGAACAGGAAGTCAGGGGTGAATCCAAAAAGTGACCAAAGACCACGTATGAATGGATGTAGTTTTTGTGACTGCATTAGACCTTAATCCTTTTTAAGAGCCAACAGGCGCTCTTCCTCTAGAGCAGCCTAGTGTCTAGAGTCAAACTCAAATACACAGTGGGCCAAAATTCAAAACTGGAACAAAGTTGCGGGCTAACGTTAATATTTATTGAAAAAAAAATCTTCCTCCAGATATAAGAATGAATCTTTTCTGGACGCAAACACGTTTTGCTGAAAAACTGAATATGGAACAAGCAAAGCTTAATACTAAACGATATATATATTAGCTGTATAATACCAGTAGGCCAGCTCTAATAATAATTTGGTATGGCTTTGCAGGCCAAATGTAATTAGGCAGCAGGCCAGAGTTTGACACCTATGCTCTAGAGGCAATATTCAGTAAATATACTTGAAACCGCCTCTGGTGTCAAGCTATAGTATCCATTTGTGGTGACACATGGTGCATGGTTAGTGTTGTTGTTTCACAGTCAGAGGGTTCTTGGTTCTAATGTCCTGGTTGACTTCAGCCTTTCACTGTGAAATTTATGTCTGGAAGGGTTCTCTCTAAGTACTCCTACATTAGATTACATAGTATTTCTAAGTGTACAGAACAAAGTATTTCTAAGTGTAAAGAAGTAGGTGCTGTAAGTGTAAATACATCTTGTAGTATGAAGTGCTTTAGTTGGTCATTAAGACTAAGGAAGAGCTATATAAACACATTGCATATTGTAAATTTTCTTGGCTTTTGAGATGGCCTACGTTGCCTATGAGCACGAAACATTATCTCAGTCAGCTGGAGCTCTCGCTCATGAAATCTCACTCAGCAAAAGCGAAATGGCAACGGTTCTGATCTGAAGGCTTCACAATAGGACCAGTGGGAACAATACTGTAGCACAAGGAGTTAAGTTGAATGACGAAGAATTTCCAGGCCTACAGGTACATGAGGAGCTGAGTGAAAAGATCTGAAACTAAAGAAATCAGGGAAGACAACCAAAACGGGGGGAAAACCACAATGACAGGAAGCAAAACCAAACAGAGACACACTAAATGAACAGCATGTGCCGCATAAAGACAACACACAAAAGAAAAAACAGAGAGAAATAGAGAGCATAACAGTAACCAAGACAACTGTGGCAAAGTTCAATTTTCCTCTTACTAATTGAATAATATGCATTTGCAATACTTGCTCCACTGTTCCTTATTGGCACAGAGGACCAGATAATACTAATCAGTCAGATCCAAATAAACATTCTGTGTAATGATTGTCACTGTAAATTAGATTAAAGACACTTTTAATCAGCTTTTAATGGCCACTGCTCTAAAAACATTGAGATGAAACTAGAAGCAGCGTGTTCAACAGTGGAAAACTCAAAGCTGGTAGGAGAGAGAATAAGATCAAGAGAAGAGAAACATCCATAAAAATACAGAATATAAGACAAAAAAACAGAGTTTTTAAAATTCTAACAGGGTTGAAGTCAGAAATTGACACAGTATGATCACCTTTATTCTTCAACAAAGCCAGCAATTTCTCCAAGTAGTCTTCAGGAATAGTTCTCTAGGCTTCCTAAAGGACACTGAAAACTCTTCTTTGGATCTTGGTTCTCCTCTCTGTCCAAATGATCCCACTCTGCTTCAATAATGTTGAGTTCAGCGGTCCGAGGAGGCCAATCCATGACTCGACTGTCTGTTTTTCTACCCCAGTGCAACCAAGTGTGACCGTGTGATCTTTGGGTTGAGAGAGCTTGTATATCTTGATGATGCTTGTAGTAAGAAAGTGCTTTGAGCGCTCAAATATAGCACTCGATGGTTCACAACATGAACAATCAACATCCTCAGCTCTGTGCATATCAGACCCTTATTTCCCCATGTTTCTCATCTTTTCTCTTACTCTCAGGAAAACAGCCTCGATCATTGAAAAAAATGTTTTCGTTTCCATTCCTGAAACGCAGGCACATCAGCGTAACTGATTGCTGCGTATCGGACTTAGTAAGTATTGAGTTACTGCTCTGTACTGTTATCACTCTGCAGCTGTCTGAAGGACATTCAGATGAGTTTTTCCCATTGATGGTTGCCAGCTGTAGCAAGCTGTTGGTAAATGATACAGCAATAGTCACATTTTCAGTCCTCCCAAGAGTCAAAGCAGTAGAGACCCCGATTCTCTCTCATTTCATTCGTCTTTCCAGCTTGTTTTTATTCTGGCTGTAGAAAACTCAAGAGCAGTAAAACTCAGATAAGATAAGAAGCGCACATTTCCCCCCAAAATGACAGGAAAATGAAAAGGTACAAATCAAATATCAAAGCCTTGCTAACAGCATCTGTCCTGTATCTTATCACACCTGAAAACCACACAGCAGAACAAATTCAGGATGGAGGCCTCAGCTCAACTTCCTACAAGCCACTTTTATAACGTACTTGAATTTTGACATCAGGACTGATCAGCTGTAGGGCCAGAACTTGTAAAAGCCAAAGACCGATCACTGATTGGCTGTATAGATCCGTCTTGGATGTCACTGTATGATTAAGGACCTACATTTCCATGGTAAGTTCTCCTGAGAACAATTAAATTCAACTCTCAGTTTGCGCAATTTATGTCCTGCAGTTAGAAACAACTTGAGGGTTGAGCTGATATGTAACTTATAATTTTCTTGTTTGTGCGTGCACATTTTGCTTGTAGGCATGTCAACGTAAGAAAAACGAAACTTGGCAATGTCAGTGCTTGCCTTCTGTTACAAGCCAAGATATGAATGTAAGATTAGTCTCCTTTTCTATAAAAATGCTCAGTGTAGCTCAATATGAACTGAGCCCAACCTCATTTATTTCCAAGTATAACACTGACTTTACGGTTCTACAAAAACCAGTCACAAGCTGGTAAGATGTGTGGTATGTCAGAAACAGCCATTGCTATATCAACAGCGTCATGGGTATTGTGGCAGTAATGAAGGAAGAAGCCACTTACGTAATGAGGGTTGGGGGGATGGTGCCTCAGGTTTCTTGTCCACCTGTCGAGTTCTCTTTATGTTGAAATATTTATAGGGTGTTGTATAATAACTGAGACATAATCTTTAATAGAAACCAGTATATATGTAAATTCTAGCAACGTCTTTAACTGAATTGAATTCAGTTTTATTTATATAATGTCAAATCATAACCGCAAGGTGCTTAACCTCCTAAGACCCGAACTCTTCCAGAGCATGCATTTTTAATTTCTCTTTGATATTTGGGCATATTGGGGCCCGATGAATGTAAAAACAAAGAATTTCCAGATTTTTCTTTTACCTTATTTTTGTTTTTATGAAAAATCAGAGCCACATATGAGGATATTCGTTTAAAATTTTGATAGAACAGAGGCAGTATAATGTCCTCGTAAGTGGATATCAGCCCCTTGTAGAGCAAAATTGAGTATTTTGGTCTAAATAACCCAAAATGTGATGTCCACATATGTGGACGCCAGGTCCCAGGAGGTTAATATTGTATGGTAAAACATAAATAAGACCGAGAAAGCCCCAACAATCAGACAACCCCGTATCAGCGAGCACTTGGTGACAGTGGGAAGGAAAAACTCCCCTTTACCAGGAAGAGGCATGTTGTTGCATCCTGAAAACGTTTCCTTAAATGCCCTACTCCACAGACACGACTTGAATGGCAGCAACCTGCAGTCTGACCAGGACCAAAGGCTTTCTTGCAATGCCCTTCATTGGCATCACAAGAATGCCCCCTAAAATAACAAAAAGCCTCTCTACCATGATAAGTATCTGCCTCCTAGTCTTGAAAACTAAGTCGATGTTTACATGTCTACCATTCGGTGTCTAGCACAACAAAAGAAAAACAAGAAAAAGAAACGAATCAACTATAGAAATATGAACAATCAGGTTTGCTAATCCATGGAATGCTACATAGTCACATGGTAAATACTGAATACTTACTGTACTAATTGTTGCTCAACAGAACAATGTAAAGTGCTTTCAGTGCTAACAACAATGTAGCAATAACATGTATCTCATCTGCACCCCAGTTTGCCCTGCACATGCACCTATGCAGTGGGATTAAATTCCTTTTCTTAGATGGGTTCTGAATTGAACCCCCGCATAAAGATGTTCTGGGTGAAATCTTTCAGCTGCAGCATTGTGACACTAACCGCAGACTTGGCAGCTGAGTTGCTGTGGTTTAGATCGTGCTGTGCCCGAAGCAGTGGGATTATTTAGTATTTGTGAGGAGATTTGTGATAATGGTGACTGGGATGAAAACAAATTCTTTAGATATATCACCTGTGCGTTTGCCTTTTCTTGCAAGGAGAACAAAAAAATCACACACACCCCAAAAAAGACTTGAGTAAATGCACAAGCCTATATGCAGCTAAAGATTGTGTGAAATGTGTCTGTGGTCCTGCAGTCCACAAAGGGTAATCGATGGTAGGCTAAAGAGCTTTTTCTGCTTGTTCACATCTACGGTTCTGCTTTCACTTGTACACATCTGATTGCAGCGTACTTACTCAACTGAATGGATGAATGCTTTCCTGACTCCTACATCCGCCTCCCTTCCACGCACACTCAGAGGACAGACATCGGCTGGATCACCGCAGAGGAATGTGTATCTACTGGGAGGGCTTGAGTTTTGCTTGTCAGACCATCTCTGTCTTGCATTCGTGCACAATCAGGAGTTCATCTCACGTCCAAAATGAGCTTTTGCATTGATTTGAAAATAACAGATAAGTCTGGAGTCTTATGGGCATGTCTGTTTCTGGACCCAACAGCATCTTCCAAAACTAACTGGGAATTGCAGGCTGGAGAAGAATGATGCTGCAATGATTTCTGGGAAGCTTAGGGGCAGGGATAGCTCAGTAGGTAGAGTGGTTGCCCCATGATCGGAAGGTCGGGGGTTCGATTCCCCTTAACAGCTACCCTGAGGTACCCCTGAGCAAGGTACCGTCCCTACACACTGCTCCCTGGGCGCCCAATGGCTGCCCACTGCTTCACTAAGTGAATGGGTTAAATGCAGAGAGCAATTTCCCCACGGGGCTCAATAAAGTACAATAAAGTACACACTTTCTTCTTCTTAAAGTGTTCTTATATCTCTCTGATGGACTGTGTTGGGTGAAGCATTATCTTCTATAGAACTATTAAGAAAGAGGCAACCATGTGTGTCGGTGCATTCAAATATGGGTCAAAAAATCCAATGCCACGTCTGTGTTGGCACAAAATCCCCTCTTTGTCTTTTTGGTTAAACGTTCAGCTCTTTCTGTGTTATCTTTCTGCGGTTTGCACTTAATGATCTTGATTTTTTTCCACTATCTTTTCTCTACCACTTTATTGCATCCTGGATGTGAAGGTCAAACAAACAAGTCGATGTAGGCTTGGTAGAAAGCACAAGTAAGTGCCCAATCGCTAAAGCCTGAAAGGGTGAGCTGGAATTTTATCTCTGAAGTTGGGAATACAACAAGCTCTTTGTATTTCATTTGGCTGTCCAAAATTCCCCAGCGTTATATTTAGCTCATCACTGAAATAATTTCACATTTGGAGAGAGCATTAGAAGTTAGTCTGTGACTAATTAGAAACCCGTGCATTCTCATATCATCTAAAAACAACACAAATTATAAAAACTGAAAATGATCACATGAATTAAGAAATAAAAATGGAAAATGAAATTCAGGAACTCTTTAACAAGCGACATAATGCAATTTGAACAAACATGCTGGGAGACATTTCTTTCCATCCTTTTGGTCATTAAACCAGGTGACCACTGTCTTACATATCAGGTCTCTGAGCCAGATTAATTTAGAAATATATTCCTTTCACTGTATATAATAACTACATCCATCCTGGTTCTTTGTATTCTTCATATGTTTATTGTTTCAAGCCCTGCATTTGGGATCCTCTTACCGAGAAACATAATTTGCTAAGCTAGTTTTTTTAAACAAGCAGATATCAGAACAACGAATAAATATGTTTACAGATTTCCCGAGCAAAGGTCCACATTCCCTTTAATAAAAGCTGACAAAGTATACTTGTATACGTCTCTTTTGCCAGAAATGCTTTCCAAGCAACAACTTTGTGACTGACACTTTTGCAGCTGTGAAAAACAACCAAAAAAATCCATCCGATCAAATTTAAAAACTCTGAATGTGTTGTGGTCTTTCATCATGAAGCTCAGTAACTGTTCTCTGTCCCTCAGGCTCACACACAAACACAGTTGATTAGGATTACCTTTGAGCACTCTACTCCCCCAGGCTGTGTCTTTTCTGTTGTACCTGCTGTTTGATTCACATTAAGTATTTGTCATCTTGTCTTCAAAGCTTCAATCTTCTCTTGTCTTTTTTTAAACCATCAGTGTTGTCACAACTATGTAGCTAGTGTGTTTGTGGTGTGGAAGTCCAGACACAGAAGAGGCAGAACTGAACTTTAAAAAAAGGCGAGTCGTTTATTAGGCTGAAAAACATGAGTACAAAACAAAACATAGCGAACAGAGTGAAAACTAAAACCTAAACTGGCAAAACCTAGACTAGAGATATCATAACATAAGAAATCAGCAATACAAAATAAACTCACTACACTTTATGGTTTTCAATAAAATTTCAATTTTGTTTAAATAAGTAGCTGCAGTGGCAATATTAACCCGAAAGCTGTTGATGCTTTCCTGAACAGATAAATAATTTGCCCTATATTATTTAAGAGCCATATGTGAAAGTACTTTAAGGAGAGGTTTAATTGTTGACTGTCTCAGTATAAATCAAACCTGGCTGTCTTCTTTAGTTTGCAAACAACCAATTTATCCTCTAACCTGTAAAATCTGAGACATTAATCACGCAGCTTCGTGACACTTTTGGAATGAGATTGCTCGTTTTTCAAGTCCTGTTTAGTTTGTGAGGGCCCGTTGTGCTGTAAGGTTATTAATTCTGATAAAACAACGTGACACATTATATTGCACGCCACAGCTTCATGAGAGAAAAAACAAGAAGACTGATATTTGTTTTTCTAAACTGACTTATTGAAAAATGTATTTAAGGAGTGCACACTCTGCATATCTGTGAGTGTGGATGGGTTGGTGGTATTTCAGTTTGTAGACTGGGCTAGTTCAGTGCTTATGGAAACTGACATGATGCACCATAGTGACAAAATTTGAAACCATCTGACCAAGACTCCTCCGTGCTTTATTATTTTGTGATTTACAGTGCTCATTGGAGTGAGCGTGAAACATCTCATGGCTAAACACTGCTCACAGAAACAAAAATAGATCTCTGCTTCAAAGAAATCTGAGAGAGACTAGATGAAGAGGGTGAAAAGACATGAAGAGGTGGAATAAGAGAGATGGAGAGGGTGCAGGTTTAGAGTCCTTAGGCTTCCTGCCAGATGTCCGATTGCACATTTAGCTACTTGGCAGAGCCTCGAGCGCTCTGTGATATCAGCTGTCAGTCACTACTGCATTCTACACAAACATCTCGGACCCATGTTTGCAAATCCTTCACTCATGAGGATGCAGCACTTTGTTTGATAAATTCGGTTTGGTCTGAATTTAATAAGAAAAACTTGTGATGGGAGTGGAGCTTAATAAATCTTTCACATATCTCCTGAAAATGTATGCTTGTATTATTTTTGAACACGGGGGAAAACATGGTTGTGAGGCACTCCGTACACAAAACGCTACAGTAAACTTTTCAGTTTTATCCTGTAAGACTGGGGTGAGCTGAGTATATATTGTTTCGACCACTTATATGCAGCTCAACGTGGCAAAGACCAAGGAATTGATTGTGGATTTTAGGAAGACTAGGAAACCCTTGACCCCTGTTTCAATCCACGGGGTCAATGTGGAAATTGTGGAGGACTATAAATACCTTGGAGTACACATAGACAATAAACTGGACTGGGCACGGTGGTTAGCACTGTTGCCGCACAAGGTCCTGAGTTCAATTTCACCATCAGGCTGGGATCTTTCTGTGTTCAGTTTGCATGTTCTGTTTGCGTGGGTTCTCTCTGGGTACTCCGGCTTCCTCCCACCATCCAAAGACATGCACTTAAGTAAGTAAGTAAGTAAAATTTATTTATATAGCGCTTTTCACAGATAAAAAAATGACAAAGTGCTTTACAACACAGGAAATGGAAATATAAAAACAATATAACAGTAAATAAAACAATATAAAACAATAAAACTATAAAAATAGCATAAGAAGAAATTAATCAAATGCTTTTCTAAATAAAAATGTCTTCAGCTGTTTCTTAAAAGAATCAATGGAGTCCGTGCAGCGAAGAGACAGTGGGAGAGAATTCCACAACCGTGGTGCCACAGTCTGAAAGGCCCGATCACCACGAGTTTTAAAACGAGTGCGCGGTACCACCAGCAGTCTCTGATCTAATGACCTTAAAGCCCGAGAAGATGTATGTGGTTTCAGCAGGTCAGATAAATATTGAGGAGCTTGACCATGTAGGGCCCTAAAGGTTAGAACTAAAATTTTAAAATGAAACCTAAAATTTACAGGCAACCAGTGAAGGGAGGCCAAGACTGGAGTGATATGCGATCTTCTCTTGGTGCCTGTTAAGAGACGTGCTTTAAGGCTGATTTGTGAAAACAAGTAAAAAGGCCATTACAATAGTCTAAACGAGAAGAAATAAAAGCATGAATAATCATCTCAAGTTCAAGCTTTGATATCATTAGTCTGAGTTTAGAAATATTCCGTAAATGATAAAAACAGTTTCGGACCAGCTGCTTAGACTGCTGCTCGAGCGACATCGAGCTGTCAAATATGACACCGGGGTTTCTAAGGCTTGACTTTACATAAGGGCCTAAGAAGCTGATATGCTGTCTAATTTCTGGGACCATGTGGTCTGGAGCAATAATTAGAGTTTCTGTTTTATCAGAGTTTAGTTGGAGAAAATTGTTATTTAACCATTTGTTGATTTCTGTCAGGCAGAAGTGGGGATAGGTTAATTGATTAATCTAAATTGCCCATAGGTGTGAGTGTGAATGGTTGTCTGTCAGATGTGGGATGATTCCTTCATGATTTATGCAAAATGAGCAAACCCTGTAGAAGAAAGTATGCATGCAGATGGATGTGAGGGAAACTCATTGTCACACCAAATCACACACTGCAATTAATGTCACCTTTTTTTTTCTTCTGCAACCTGGACCATGCTTTTCACAACATATCCATAAAGTGTAACTTTCCATAAACATAACCCTTCTGTAGTTGCCATGCACAGCCCTAATAGAAAATAAGACTTAAATAAACTAGAGCACAAGATTGAGAAAAATACTTAATTATCCTCATTTATAACAGTCTTAAAAATGTTATGAGTGCTGACACTGAACCGCTGATGTAGCTACATGGCCAGCTTATCTGGGCAGAGCTCAGCAGAGCATAAACATGGAAAGAAATAACTAAATATAACAAATGTGAGGGGAAATTGGTTTATGTTTTGTGTGAAAGAAAATAAAAAATATTAGCCAATACATTGGATTATCAGATTTTTAAATCGCAAAATATTGGTATCAGTATCAGTTTTCAAAATCCTTTTATGATGGGGGTCTATTTTCTATTGATATCACAGCAATATGTGTACAAACGCTTAGTGGAAGGAGAAAATAAGCACCTCAGCCTGTGCATCTGTTTACAGAGCGTCAAACAAACGTTAGCATTTGCCACAACAGTCTGGTTCTGCTGTTAAAAGGGGGTTCTTCCTTCCCACTGTTGCAAAGCGCTTCCTCAACATGGGTTGCTTGATCGTTGCAGTTTTCTCCAGAATATTGTAGGGACTTTACCTCGATGACGATATTATTCCTTATAGAAAAATGTTTAAAATATCCGTCAAAATGAGATAAAGGGGAGTAGTCCTAGACTCACATTTTTAAAAGTCCATGCAGATGATGTCTCAAATGCTCAGACACTTCATTGTGGACAGAACAAAGCAGACGCTTGTATAACTCTACCTTCTTAAAAACTCTTTGTCTGCTTGTCTTTGTCAGTTGTCTGTCTGGCATTATGCAAGCTTGAGTGAGTCATGATCCAATTAGACAAATCTAAGCCCAGACCTAAAATTGGCCAGTGTTTAAGAAGTTGGACTTATGCAACTTTGCCATCTTTGTACACAGTCATCCAGTGTGATGTGACAGCTGGCGTTTTATACATTAAATATCTATTCATCATCATAAAGGCTGGGGGCTATCTGCATCAAAGTTCAAGAGTTCCAAGATAAACAGTAGATGTGTTGGCCTCTAATGGTGTATGGTCTGTATGGTGAGTGCAGGATTCATTTTTTCAGCACATTTTTGCTCAGGTTGCATTAAATGTGAAAAATTGTAAAATATTTAGGCTATTTATGTCATTTGCAACATCAAAATGAAAATGCCAAATATAGAAAACATGAACATATCTATTAAAAATAAATGTCCTTAAATATCTTATAGAAAGATAGTTTTTCTACCATGACATCAGAATATAATCCTTTCATATACATACGTATTGCTTATATAAACTGCTGAAAATGGAGTCAAGCCAGATCTAAACAGACAGAGAGAGAGAAGGAGTCCAAATAAGCGATCATGTGCCGTCAAAATATCTTATCTTATCTTAATGCCAGATTCCTGCAGTTCACAGCTTATCACAACAAGCGGGTGGATTTCTGGGGAGTGGTGGGGGGCAGAGTGTCAACACAGGTTTAATAGAATCACAGAAAATCCTTTTTTTAAACTCACACTACTACTTTCATATGTTTTCACCATAATTTAAACGCCTAAAGAACATCTAAGGCTCTGTCTCCTTTCACAAATTTATCAAATAAAATAGGGCAGCATGACAGACACCATAATTCTCAGTGTGTTTATGTCTATAATTTGAAGGGCTACATCTTAGACTCTACAGGCCTCTGTTAGTTAATGTTAAATGTTAAAATCTATGAGAGTACAATTAGAAAAAGCCTGAACAGGTGTGGCTTGTTTAGGAAAGTTTCCAGGTCTCTTCTCTCTAAAACGAACATCGACCAAAGTATTCTAGAGTCAAATGTGAGGCTATCGTCCAACAACCCAAGACTGGTCAAAAAATGGGTCTTGCAGCAAGACTTAGAGCAGGGGTGGGGAACTTCAGGCCTCAAGGGCCGGTGTCCTGCAGGTTTTAGATGTGTCCTTGATCCAACACAGCTTATTTAAATGGCTAAATGAACTCATCAACATGTCTTGAAGTTCCCCAGAGGGCTGATAATAAACTAATCATTTGATTCAGGTGTGGTGACCCAGGGTGATATCTAAAACCTGCAGGACACCGGCTCTTGAGGCCTGGAGTTCCCCACCGCTGCCTTAGAGAGTTGTGCTTAAAAAAATGCAATCCTCAAGGAATTGAGGCAACGCTGAAAATAAGAGTGGGCCAAAATTTCTACCACAACGATGTAAGAGACTGATAAAGTCATACTGAAATTATTACTTCAAGCTATAGCTGCTAAAGGTGGTTCCGCAAGCTATTAAATCATGAGCTGTACTTAGTTTTTCTGTACTGCACAGAGTCATGTGAAAAGTTTCTTTTTCAGATGACTGTACTTCTTTCTTCCTTACTAGAAGTAATAGTATAGAAAAACGTAGGAGGATCACTGTTTATATGATTAACCTTTAACAAAATCAAACAACATATGCTGTTACACAAAACTGTCGTTCCTAACGAAGCATTTAGACTGATTAGTTGTTATTGGAGGAGCTTTAATTGCACTTTCAGTGATACAAAAGGTTGCTGTAAAGTCAAGCAACATTATCTTCACTTATTTCTGTTTTGCACACAGAGAATGGCCTCTTAGTTGTAGATTATCTCACAATCAGTTGAAATATAAGTGCACAAATATAACACGAACTTTTGACCTGATTTGACTTCTACCCTCTTCATGTTTTTAACATGTGAAACCCTGGCTGTTTAAATCTGTGTTTTTGAGTGTCAGTGATACACTAAAGCTTCATGACTTTAAATCGTTCTGTCAGCCATATCAGCATCTTAACAAGGTTAATAATTTGAGTCTTTTTAGTGGGGGGTCTTTTTGTGACTGAACCCTTTATGGCACTGATGATTGTCATAGTGAACAAACACTGCTCCGGGCCTGCTGAAGTCATGTCTGAAGGATGAAAGTAACACAAGAACAAAACTGTAACTGAAGCCTGATAATCACTCACCAGGTCTGGGTCTTACAACTGTTATGGTTTGCCATGCTATTTATCATGTCTGTTTTTCTTTTATTCTGGATTTTTGACTGAACCCATTAAAACATTCTCAGAAGACCATAATCCTTTCAACCATGCCTTTACCGGGAACAGCATCTAATGTCCTTCCCGGAGCGGTGGAAAGATTTTTTTTTTTTGTGTCGGGCAGCCTTCTGTTTTGGTTTCCACGCACCTAAACCTGTAACCAAGGCTAAACCGTGGCAGTGTGAGCAATGATAATCCTGCTGTGACATTCAGAAACACACAGACAGATGGACAGCTTTGCCAAATATGCTGCATTCTAAATAACTCAGCATGTACACCCTGCCAGTCACGGGATGAGCAAGGAACCCAGAGACAGATGTAGAGTACCTCACACGTTTACTTTAGGAAACTGCAGTATCATTGTAGACTGGAGTATGCTCTTGGTTCAAGCGGGTCATGAAGCTCAGCTGGCTCGTGTTATGACCTGCCTTCTATACGTCTCATTATCAGATCTAACAGAGGCTTCACTAGTAAATCGACCTGATTACAGTGAATGAACGTCTGCAGGCCACTTTGCAACCCATTTCAAATCTAAGGTCCTCCTAAAGGCTGTGTCCCAGTTCTTCCCTGATAATGAATTAACAAAACATCTAAAAACAAACAAACAAAAACTATCCTCTACACATAATTATACTAAAGGCTGATTCACACTAAGCATGTTGCGAAAAAGTGATGCAAATTTCCAAATTTTTCTTACTGAACACATTGTGTTTTTGCGGAAAATTCACTGTGAAAAAAACAAGATTCTGGGTGCAGGGAGCTTTTCATGGTTTCATCCAGGTGTTGAAGCTGTATCGTGGTTGCTTTCATGGATATTTCAGGATGTCAGTGGGGCAGTTTGAACTTGGCAGAGTTGGGACCACATCTGAGGAGGAAGGGAAATGAGAGGAAGACAAAAATGAGTGGAAAGCCTGTTATGGAGACTGAATGTAGCCTCATCTCACAGTGACAAACTGCTGATGAACATCCACAGCAAACATTGACTGAGTTGATTCATTTCTACTGCTGACTGAAAGGACTGTAACACAAACCCTGTCCTCAACTTTTAATGCTGTGAACTTTCTGACTGTTTCAACATTTTTTTCTTTGCCAAAACAAAACAACAACAACAACAACAATAACAAAAAAAAACCAAAAACGGACCGAGTGACAAATCTAGAGCTTTTGGAACAAACCTTTGCTGCTTAGCAGATTAGTCAGTTTATGCTGTTACACAGATGGGTGCTGTTCACTGTGGGAGAAAAAAGAAAAAAAGCCATTTTGTGCAGACCTGCCTTAGTTTGCAGGTCTTTTGGTCGCTCTTTCTCTCTCTGTGTGTGGATGAGTTTGTGGGTGAAACTAACAACTCTCTTCTCAGTGTAGTCGTGGTCCAGCGAGGACCCAGGCACACAAACTGTTTTTTATCTCCAGTCAGTGGCAGCGTTTAAACCTGGCTCTCATCTCCGCTTGTTGTCAGGGTGTTAACCTACCAAACATGGTAGCGTAGCGCGGGTAACCTTGCAGTTTTGATTAATGATATGTTAAACTGCCTGCTCTGTATTTGCGTACCTGTATTTACCTCTCCGTTTCCTCCTTCATAGAGATTCCTGTTTGGTGTGCTGTTGGAGTACTTACGCCTAAACCTCTGTAGAGCCTGTAATGTTTCTAGGAAGGCTTCGTGGTTTATTGAGCCAACTTAAAGACAGTTTTCTGGCACAAAAGTGACTCTCTGCTTACCTGGCTGGATTAGACTCACAATCTATGTTGGTTGAGAGGAAGTTATGTTCAGAGTTTCGGTTTAAAATAGTAAAAAATGCTTCTGCTTGGAGAACACATTTTATATGTGCAACTTGTTAAGCCCCACCCACAGTTTTATATATATGTATATATGTATATGTACGTAGCACAACGGTTCTCTGCGTTATTAAACATGTGAGTGCTCTCTATTTAAATACATGAGTGTGTGTACAGCATCCCTCCATACAAGGCTTAAATATCTCTTTATAATGGTGCCTATTATCACTTCAGCATAGTGTATTTGAATAGCACAGTCTGCTGTGGCAGCAGAGGGTAGAGGTTAAGAACACCAGTGTGCGGTCTGTCTGTGGGAAGAGCAGTGGGTGACACTGACACACACCCATTCAGACAGACAGAAACACACACATATGAAGCACGGTTTATTTGATCCTTTGCCTTAGTTTGTTTGCTATCTTTGGTTCTCACACTCTTCTTTTTGTTTTTGTCATTTTGCTACTTAAACTGTCTTTGACAGGTTGTTCTGATAAGCCTCAGGACCAATAAAGAGGCTTATGATGATCTGCTACCCCCTCTTCTCTCCCTTCTCTTGCTGACCCCTAAACCTTGGAATCATAGAGATTAGGAGGCAGTGGAAATTAGTCCTATTTAAAAAGAAAACAAGGATGTGTCAATTACACTTCCTTGTCTGCACACCAGTGGTGTTTTTCCTTCTTTTCCACCACTGGTGACAGTTTGGATGACACTATCAGTCTTCTTTATGACCCCCAGTCATCTTTTTCTTCTATCATTCTCCTCCTTTTGCCCTCAGCCCCTCCTCCCGTTTGGCCCTTTCCACCTGACTAGCCAATGGCACCAGACGGACTAGTCTGGGTATGGAATGAACGGCCAAAAGGAGGGGTGGGAATGACTGACCAGGCAGGACCAAACACCCTGCCCGCCAGACAGACAAGTAGAGAGCCTGAGAGTAGTGGGTTGAAACTTAGTTTAAGAAAATTTGGCTTTTCTTATTATTTAATGGGCATTTTGTAATTAAAGCTTGTCTTCTTGTTAGTATATCTCAGTGGATCTACATGCATGCTGCAGGGGTGGAGACTGAGACTTGTGAGAAAGACCGCAGGACAAAGAATAAAACGGAAGACACAAATATTAAAGTTTAAGGAGGAGGAAAATTAAGGGTCGACGTCGGTTTAGCTGGTTCACTCTGTCAGCAGAGATGCACAATGCCAGCAGGAGCACAGAGGTTTACTGACATGGAGATGTTAGTGGGGATGGAGGATGAGCAGGTTGACACTACAAGGAGCAGGGCTGGGAGCTGTGTGGAGTTTCACAGTATCAAGGTAAGTTTTCCTTTTGCTTTCAAGCTCTCTGGGATCAACAGCCTTTCCAGAAAATTGTATTTGTAGATTATGATGACACTGCGAAAATAACACACCACAGTGGGTAATGCATATTTTGTGTTTGGGAATTTCACAGGTCTTGTCACAGGAATAAATAAGAATGTTTTACCTGTTTTCACCTTTGGAGAATCAGTGCTGAGGAGGACTGAATCTATTCTAACAGCCCAACACACTAAAACCCTTTGATCAGTCTGTATGTTTGCTGCAGGTGTAGTGGGGGAACACATGCCGAAAACTTCTCCAAAAGTGTTTTGTTTCATAACCATGTGTTTTAATGCAGATTTGAATCTCTGCAGCTCAGTAAAGTACACACAACATTTTCAGTCTTTAGAAGGATGTTTGGTCGTTATTGCAGCTACTTCTCTTTGCCTCTGTTAAAGCCAGCAGACCAGAACAGATCTGTATATGATTGGAAAGAGGTGAGCGGTTTGGGGAGGGTCTGGAACATGTTGCCAGATTCTTTGTCAGTAAATGCAGCCGAACATGACATATATATATATATATATATATATATATATATATATATATATATATATATATATATATATATATATATATATATATATATATGTGTGTGTGTGTAAATATATTTGCACAGCTCTACACTGCATTAATGGCCTCAAAGTCTTACAGCAGCTGGTAAAACAGTAAATTCGGTTTTTATTTAATGGCACCTTTTGACACTTTAAGATTTCTCTGCAGCTTACATCTAAACAACTTTCTATTTTAAGGAAGGTCAATAAAATTTAGATTTAATATAGCAAGCTGAAAAAGTTTAAGCTAAAAAGAGTTAAAATAAAGACTTTTGTACACCAAGGACACTTACCATTTACATGTTTTTACTCTCAAAATACGAGATGCCTGATTTAGTTTGAAGGATGTTTTTGGCAATACTGAACTTGACTCATCCCAAGATGTCAACTACCACAGTTCTTCCCAATTCCATCATGTGAAATGTAAATCTCTCTTATTTAGACAGAAAAATGTTCTGGATGTTGAAAGCCTGGCAGTACTGAAAGTTACAAGCACATTTTAAACATTTTTAGTTTCACCTTTATTTACAGTTTAGGCACTAAACCTGTTTGGATTTGGATAAACATCATGGTTTGAAAAAAAATATTGGGTTATAAAATCAAGAAAAATTTTTTTTCTTGCAAGCCATGACATCTTTTAGCTGCAGTCCAGTGAAATCAGCTGATCTCAGTGCCGGCCTACATCAGCTGATATCAATCTATGTCTCAGATAGGCACATCTGCATTAAGCTGTTTTAGCTTGCCCACTGTTGCGCCAATCCATGTCAATTCAAGCTTCTCCTTCTAGCTCTGTCTCTGACTTAATCAGTGTCAGCAATCCATTTTCTTCCAGTTATCTAATTCAGACCGTATCCCAGATGCCATAGGACAAGAAGTAAGGTACCTCCTGGAAGCTGGAGTACCCAGAGAGAACCCAAGCCGAGAATTTGCAAAGAAAGATTCCCGACTGGATTCAAACCCAGGACCTTTTTGCTGTGACAACAATGCTGACCAGTGCACCACCTCACCATTTGTCTGTGACATGTCTGTAGTTAATAATGCCTCTCTTCAGTGTTTGGCTTTTCATGTATGCACATGTTAGAGTAGGGAGTTCCCAGAACCACAGCATAATGCCAAATGCAAATTAGAGACAACACAGATGCCAAAGCACATCTGCATACATTTGAAACACCAGCACCTTTTTAAACAAAAACTACAGTCTTTGACACCCTGGAAATGATAACAGGCTGGAACATACGGAGAGCCTGAATAACCACGGTGAGGTCTGCTTTAGATCAGCTCTGGCAGAAATTAGTCAGGCTTCTAACTTTGCTGCATTTGTCAGTCTTAATCCTTTTGGAAAGAAACAATGACTATGTATATATGTTACCCTTTTAGTACTGCATTTAAATGTCATTTATGACTCCACCTTACCTTTGATAAATTGCACACATGGAACACATCTAAACCTGAATCCTGGCTGAAACCCTGCAAGCTTTCTCAAGGATTACTAATATTGTACTATAACTTAATGTAGCACTATCCAGGTGTCATTCGCTGGCCTCAGCCCTGTCCTCACTGACTCAACAGCAGGTCTGCTGCACACCTAGGAATCTCTCTCATTCTATTACCGTGCAGTAAATAAACTTGCAATTTAAGAAGGGTCACGTGGATAGCATTGAAACACAGCAATGAAATGTTGCACAGGAAGCCTGCCTTTTTCATTCTTATTTCTTCCTTTATTTTACTGTGCTGTCAAAAAAAAGTTACATTTACCATTGTTATGCTGGTTGCCCTTAATTTCTAACTGTGTTGTGTACACACACACACACACACACACACACACACACACACTCATTTGCGTGTATGGGATTACAGCAGTGTAAATGTGAGTTAGTGTGTACAGTAGAAGGTCAGGTGGCATCACGTGAGGCCCACAGACTGGGCAGACACAGAGGAATGCTGTTTTTGTGTGTTGTGAGACCACCTGCTCTTTGTTCAGAAACCTGGCTGAGAGGAGTCCTATTGTATCCCCCTACAGATAATAGAGCTGGTTTTAGCAGCTCAACTTATATATATATATGGATTATGTATGGGTTTGATTTTACAAATGCAAAATGAGATAAATTAGCATAGTGTAGCCTAATGTAAAGTCGTCACATTTCGGGCCAATAAGAATTGAACAGAAACTTTGTGTTTGAATGATCTCTGTAAGCACTGGGAACACAAACATCAGGACTCATTAATTATTATGTGCATAGAAATGTTCTTAATTTGCGTGTATAACAAGTGCTCAGACACAAACATTTTCTTCTGACACTATTTTCTGTATGTCATTCTGAGTGAGATAAAAGTAAGATAAAAAGCAAAATAATATGTTGAACCCCCCCCCTCCGCCAAAAGTTCAAAAGTAATTGGACAATTCACTGAAAGCAGTTGCATGGTCGGTTGAAACCTGCTTTCTTGATATTCTGGGACAAATGAAGCAGACATAAAATCTGAAACTTATTCAAAGTGCTGAACTGTAACACATAGCTTTCCACTGTAATTTGAAATATTCGGCCCAAAGAGATTTCAGAGTAGGTGAGCAAGGCCATCATTGGGTTACATCATGGTTACAAAAAAACAACTTCACAGTAGAGCTGGGCGATAGAACGATAACGATATGTATCGCGATAGACCTCGCCGCAATTGTCCTCTTAAAAAAAAAAAAAAAAAAAAAAAAAGGTCAGCCAATCTAAATTAAGTAGCGCAGAGCCGAACCAATCACAGCCGCAGCGTCACGTCGCGTGACTTGTTACGTACAGCACAAGTGCCAAGCCGCACGTGTGTTTGTTTGGGAAGCAGCCAGCGGGTAATGGAGGAAATGAGTGTGCCGACTAGAAAAATCAACCGAGCGTGACCGAAGAGAAAACAGATGATGGTTCCAATGCCAGAGAGATTGTCGAACGGAAGAGCCATAGAAGTTCCGTAGTGTGAAGGTATTTCGGCTATTTCAAGTCTGACAAAAAACAGAGTAGCGTGCACTGTAAATTGTGCCGAAAGCAAGTCTGGAAATACAATAAACTGGTGCATGCGTCACACTGTGCGCCACGTTATTGTTTCGGTGAAATGAATTTCTACAATACTGTTACTGTTAATTCTACTCTCTGCAGTGTTTAAATGCTTACATATACACACAGTTACTGTCCCTCCACACATACGACTCGGTTCTGCTTCTATGCCCCAGCTTTGTTTACTTTTTCCCACCGAGGCTTCTAGACTTCTGATTGGCCAACATTTCTGCACGGTTAGGAATCTAGCGCCACCTGCTGCTTTGGCATGTTCATAGCAGCGTTTTCCTTCATTTCTGCCTTTATGTGTGGACGGGATTATTTTTTAAAACGAAAACGGAAAATCTCCGTTTTCAAAAATACCCGTGTACGTGTGGACGTAGCCTCAGTCTCTGACTGGAAGCGCTAATTCGTCATTCGGCTTTTGTCAGACTAAAGTAACTGTTAAAACTGTTTGAAAAGCTAAGCTATACAACAAGGAGAGATTGAGAATTTCCTTTTAGTTCTCAGTTTATTTGATACTGACAAAAGTTAGTCAGTTTTGTCTGTTCTTCTGTAAAACAAACTAAGATTTATTTTTAGAATTAATATTTTGTTTCTAAGTGGAATTGACAATTTAGTCTGTTTCGTTTGTTCTATTTTGAAACTTAAACGCTTTAGTGGCTGCCTTTCGTGTAGTTTGCAATATTTGCCTTTATTTATCTGAAAAAGTCTCATGTTCCTTAAGTACATCTACCCTGTTGAACTTATTATGGGAAATAAATATTTAAATAAAAACAAGCTGCTGATTATTTCACATTTTACTTGTGAGCAACAACACATTTAAATCTTACAAATATAGTTATTTGGCTTATATCGTGATAGATATCGTTATCGCCTGAAATGAAAAAAACATATCGTGATATGAAAAAATCTCATATCGCCCAGCTCTACTTCACAGCAAGTGAAGAACACTCTCGAAGTGGTAGTCTGATCATTGTCTACAACATGAGATCAGTGGAAATACAGATGGTTTAGAAATAGGTGCAAACCACTGGTTACACTAAGTTCTGTAAGATCTATAAGAATCTGCACGGTTAGGAAAAAAACATGGAATCAAGATGTACTTGAACTACAAAAAATTCAAAGAGAAAAATATGGAGAAGAAGAAAAACAGCTCATGATCCAAACATAACACATCTATCAGACATGGTGGAGACAATGTTACGACATGGGTGTGGTATGGCTGCCAGTGATACTGGACCACTGTTGTTTATTGATGATGTGAGTGTTGAATGAATTATGAAGTGTTCACTGCTCAGATTCAGCTGATCAGACAGAACCTCACAGTGCAAACAGATAATGACCCAAAGCAAGCGTTGAAAGAATTATGCAAGGCAAATAAATTGGATATTCCTCAATGGCAAGGTCAGTGATCTGATCTCAGTCCAGTGATTTAAAGTTGTTTAATTCAAAACTGAAGGCAGAAGGACCCACAAACAGGCAACGACTGAAGGTGGCTGCCATAAAGGCCTAGCAGACCATCTCAATGGAGGAAACAGCATGTGGTGATGCCCATGAATCTAGACTTCAGGGAGCCATTGACTGGAAAGAATTTTCATCCAAGTGTTGAAAACAGTTATTATTTCAAAAATAATAATAAAAGCATTTTATTTGAAAAACTGCACAAAGTATTTAGACTTAAATATTTTACCTTTATCTTTTCTAATATAGTAAATAAAAGCATCAATAATAGCCATGAACGTTAATCTAGTAACTCTGATGCAATTGAACTTTAAAATAACATTTGACAGTAATTCTACCAAAACAGAAACAAAGCCCAACAAATTGGCAGCTTTTTCAGTGAAACAGAGCACACTAATGGTCTTTAAGCTGCATTAAACCTGCTGAAGTTATTGGACAAACATCCCTAAGTGATACAGCCCATTGGTAAGAAATAAGGCTTAAAGCATGACAGGCCATCAGTTTCAGGGTTATTTTATATATTTAGCCAATGTGTAAAATCAGCTGTGTTAAATATTGATGTCTTATGTAAGTAAATATTGCTTTAATTTGCTTAGCATTTAATAAATGTATGTATATTTGCATTTTCTGTGAAATCTGGGCTTCGTTATTGGTAAGAAAACATTGGTTTATCCCAGACTTATGGGTTTAGAATTTGTGTATCTTCACAATGTGTGGATGCTCATTGCCCAACAGTGTACTACAGTGCCAGCCCAGTGAAAACTAAACTGTACAGTATTATATAATGATTAAAAAAGTGCAACATGCTGCAACAAAAACCCCACATGAGCCCTGAGCTGTTATAATAAATCATTCTTTACAGATGTAGTAGAATATAATAGAGTGTAATACCTTATGGCTAAAGGGCCATGCAACAGCATGAGAGTTTATGGGATATTGTTTACTTTACATCAACTTCATAGACAGGATTTTTAGATTATAAAGTATACAGGTGATTACCAACTGTCGTAATGCATGGAAAAAGTGCTTTGGGCTGGTGGGTGCTTAAAAGCTTCCTTCATATACTGCAAGTCACATAAACTTTATATTGCAGGGAACAGTTTTATGAACAATGTTACTCAGTTTTAATTCTGTCTTTTAGTACAATGTGAAAAAATAATTAGTGTGCTTTTGAAACTTACATCAGCTGTACAAACCATTACAGTAAATATCCAGTCTGCAGTTTGTCAAATCTTATGTTATTACAAGTGAACACAGTGTCGAGTTTTTAAATCAGCCACTCACAGAGCATTTAGCGTCCAACAATGAAGTAATACTGAAAAAAAAGGAGCACAGGCTTAATGTTCACGATGATGGATGACACAGCTTAGGCGCGTTTTTAAGAGGCTCGTTGTAACATTGCACGGCAATTACTGAGCGAACGGTTTCCTGCGCATTTGACGAAATACAAGAAAAAAAAAACTAAAACATGCATTCAAAACAAAAAAGTTTGAAAGAAGGGAGCGTATACGTGATTTGCAGATAAGGAGCTAAAGTTTGCAAACACGCAGTCCTTCCAGCGGGAGGTTAAATACATTTTCCAAAATACGCTTCGAAACATCAACACGTTTGCTCTGGTAGAGGAGGAAAGCCATGAGCAAAGCTGCGTGATGCAGAGGCCAGGGGGCGATCTGTTTGTGTTCAACACAGCCCGCTCATACCATGAGTGAGCTGTCTGATGCTACATCAGTTATGCAGGCATCAGCATGCGCACACGCATACACACATACAGTGAGTTTGAAGTTCAGTAGCCATGAAGTCCAGTGTATTATTAAAGTTATCTCTTGACTCTTCCAGGTATATCATTACTGCCCTTAAGTCATAACAAATCAGGCCTTACTGATGCACTGTATATGCATTTAGACGTGTATGGTGCCTGTGTATATGTTCAGTCCTGAGTGTCCATGTGAGGATTCAGGGGGAGTTAGCAATCATAGTATATGAAAATATCTAATTTCTCTTGAGTGAATAAGTCCAACATCTAAGTGTTTTTCTGTGTGTGGTTTATTTGTGAAGACTCATCTGAATTTAAGGCCTTGGAAGTGAGTGAGGGCATTTATGGAAAGTTATTGGTTTGTCCTCAGTGAGGAGCAGACCTTCAAATGGTTGGTTGATAGTTGAGATTTGTTTTGAGCTTGGAATCACCCCGGGGATGCATCTCATCTGTATTACTGATTTACTCATAATTTTACTGAATCTTCCATCAGTAATATTTTTTTCATAAAGCAGATAGCTGATTCTGGGACACTTCTGACAGGTGCTGTGTTGTGCCTGGGGGAATCACAAGTACCATCTTGTGTAGCCATGACAAGGCAGCATGTTTTAATGCTTTGTTTCTTGTTCTGTTTAATCTCAAAAAGCCCCTAAAAACAGTCAATGATCACTGTCGGCCTCTCTCGGTTTTTATTACCGCTGATCATTTTAAAGCTCAGTTTTTAAAACCTTATGATGCAACTACAGCCCAACCCATGCAGCAGTATATTAATGACTAACCTCATATTATGAATGGATGGATTATCTCAGTTGTTCTCCTGACTGAAGTTTGGTCCATTTACAGCATCCTGCCATGCGATTGCATTTGTCCCTAACCTTCGGGAACCCTCAAGTTAACTTTTATCGAGTGGAAAAAGTTAGCGTTCATCCTCCAGCTTCACTGTTTATATTATGCTAACTTAGCTGTGTTGCTAGCGATCACGTAGCAGATCAGCAGCTAGCCAAACCTCAGTAACTCTACAAAAGTCACTGCTGTTTAGTTTTCTGTCTTTATTTATGTCGGAAGTGATAGCAGAGCTGTACGTCTTAACTTTTTTCAGAAATGCCTCAGTCAGAACATGGTATATTATATTTATATGGAAACTAGTGAGCTAACTCCCTGCTAATGTCTAACTCCGTTAAATTTCATAAATTTGATTTTCATGGATGCTTGTATTTTAAACTTAATTGTTACACCTGGTAGAGCAGCGACATTGATCATTTTATTTTAGACATTTTTTTTTAAACTCTCAGTGATGCTGCAGTGATTGTGTGACTTAGGGACCTGCAGCAGAGTTTAGGCCCAGGCACAGCTAATGACGTCAGACTTAGGCTACGTCCACACGTACCTAGGTATTTTTGAAAACGCAGATTTTTCTATGCGTTTGCACCTTTCGTCCACACGTAAATGGCGTTTTTGGTCACTGAAAACGCAGATCTTTAAAAACTCCGGCCAGGGTGGATATTTTTGAAAACTCTGTTTTTGCATTTACGTGTGGACGAGAAAAACGCAGAAAACGCAGCGTCAAAGGTGTGCGCCTTTTTTGACGTCACACTATGCGCCACGTTATTGTTTCGGTGAAATGAATTTCTACAATACTGTTACTGTTAATTGTACTCTCTGCAGTGTTTAAATGCTTACATATACACACACAGTTACTGTCCCTCCACACATACGACTCGGTTCTGCTTCTATGCCCCAGCTTTGTTTACTATTTGCCACCAAGGCTTCTAGACTTCTGATTGGCCAACATTTCTACACGGTTAGGAATATATCGCCACCTGTTGCTTTGGCATGTTCATAGCAGCGTTTTCCTTCATTTCTCCCTTTATGTGTGGACGGGATTATTTTTTAAAACGAAAACGGAAAATCTCCGTTTTCAAAAATACCCGTGTACGTGTGGACGTAGCCTTAAAGACCGGATAGGAATTATTATGGGGCAAACAGAAGTATTTATTAAGGTGGGAGTAAGTGGCTTGAAAATGAAATAAGTTTAGAAGGAATAGTAATACAAATATATATTCCTCTAGTTTTCTTATTTTGCAAGAGAATCTTCCCAGAGTCTTCTAGAGAGCAAGCAAACTTAGAAAAATAGAGTGGTGCTGGTGGACTAGTTTTGGCATTTTAATAATGGATTGCATTTATATAGTGCTTTTCGGGACCCCTCAAAGCGCTTTACAATACCACTATTCATTCACTCTCACATTCACACACTGGTGAAGGCAAGCTACAGTTGTAGCCACAGCTGCCTTGGGGTAGACTGACAGAGGCGAGGCTGCCATATCGCACCACCAGCCCCTCTGGCCATCACCAGTAGGCGGTAGGTGAAATGTCTTGCCCAACCGAGACGGTCCGAGCCGGGGCTCGAACCGGCAACCTTCCGATTACAAGACAAACACCCAACTCTTGAGCCACGATCGCCCCTAGCATGTTTAGCTGAAAAGAGTAAAGAAAATACAAGTAACTGCACCAACTGATATATGAGCGCAGTATTTCTGTGAAGTGACCCACACATGCTTAACAACTTGAGCTAAATGTGTTAGAACAAAACTGCAAAAAGAGACATGCAAATTTCAGACTTTAGACAGTGTGTTTAAAATGAAAGAAAAAAGCCTTTAAGACCTTCCATGTGCTAGACTGCTGTACACCGTGACCTTTTGAGAACTCAGCTCTCTGAAGACCTGAGACGTGAGAACAATAACATTCAAGTGTCAAAACAAAACAGGGCCAGGAAGGCAAACGTTGTTACCAAAGACCTGAGACTAGACAAGAGTCTGTCCTAAAAGCATACATTTAACTGAAGAGGCTGATCTTTGACTTGCAGAGAAGATTTTTGAATCGATTTACTTATGACTTGACTTGGATCTAATATTGTGAGCGCTAATGTTGTGATGTAGTGTTTGAGACTCTGTGTGAGGCATTCAACAGAGGAAGCATTTCAGATCCAAGGAGTTGCCTGATTTCTTTTCAAGCCTCACCTGATCATGGGGGTCCATTATGGCTTGGTGAGGCCTCCTTATACGCCATCATCAGGCCTTTGCTTCTCTAAAAGCAGCAAGAATATGCGACTGAACGTCAGCTTGCATTACCTCCTGTTAGCTTCAGAAAGTTGGCATGACACTGAAGGTTGTGAAGTCTGAAACGTCATGGTGGTAGCAGGAGGCATTAGGCTAGACGCACATAGGGGGAGGGTGGATTATGTCTCACCGACCCTGCATTCCGAGGTTAGAGAGCAGAGAGAGGAGGGGGGGAGAAGGTGACGGGTAATGGGGACCAGGGCGGAAAGAAAAGAAGCCGTCGGTAATTAAAGAGGGAGGAAAAGAGACGGAAGATGAAAGGTAGAAAGGAGAGGATCCAAGGAGAAAGGGAATAAAGTTTTTGATGAAATGGCACCTCGTAGGTCTTGGCAGCTACTCGAAAAACTTTTACAGCTACAGTGAACGAGGCAGCTCCCTCTGCTGAATGCACCGAGAATAAACTGACAAAAATAGACGCACTGTGCCTTTAGTCGCCAGAAAATGACCCCCTGTCACCAGGTCATGTGGTCTGTGGCTGCAGGATGGCAACAAGTATCTAGTGTGAAATCCAGAGAGAATACGCAGAACTTTGAACCTTTCTATACTGTGAATAAAAATGTAAACACAGCGCATTAGTTGCAAATAAGGTGATTCTAGACAAAGATTCTAATGTACTCATGCTTTGATATAAATATTAGTGCAGCTTTTACTTAGTTTTCTGATAATGGTTACCTTATCTGAGACCTTGTCTACAGGGCATCCTACATGCTTGCAGTGCCACAGTCTTTTCTAAAGATTTTCTCTATTTCTATTAAAAAAGAAATAAAGAACAAAAATGATAGAAAAGTCCACAACGTGTTGGCAAAAACAGACCATCCATTAGCCTCAGTATCGTGAATCAGTAGGCACTGTTACTGTTTCTGTGATGTCAGATAGCAGACATGTTTAATAGCATGCGCTTTTAGATACAAGCATCTTCCGCTGTGACATGAAGCGTCTGCAGTGTGAAGATATTTAACCAATAAAAACCTTGAAAGCAGAAAGCAGGGGGATGACAGCTTTTGCTGTGTCCGGGGCTGCTGAGGACATAAATGAACTTAAATAATAACAATAATTTGCATGCATGTTAATAATAACATGCATCGGCCATCAACCTTCAAATGCAAAAGCTGCTAGTTCAGTAACAACATGCTCCTGAAGGGACTGAATAATAGACTTGAATTCATCTATCAAATATAGTGGCTAACCCTGAAACTCTTCTTAGAGTCCGAGGTATGACAGGACCAACACTTCAGCACTAAAAAGCTTTTAAAATGACAAAGAAGCTAAGGAAGGAGAAGTGAAGAATCAATGTGTGCATGGAAACAACTCAGCAGTCATTGCATTTCTATAGCAACCATCAAACACAGCTTTCCCTCGATCTGCTGATAGAAAGCCTCGGAGCTTCTCCAGATGGTTTCCAGAGCATTAAAGGAGATAAAAGCCTAGACTGGGCTTTTTTTTTGTTTGTTGCTTTGTTGTTTTAGTGTGTGCACAAATGTGTATGTTTGTGCACGTACAAGTGGTTTGCTCTCCCAAGCCATCCATCAAGCAATTTGGTCATTATGTTGGCTTATTATTATGGGTTTCTGAGGGTGACCTAGTGCAAAATATGCACGGGTCTGTCCGCACACTTATTGCACACGCTGCAAACACTCAGAAAAGACAGAAAGGCTAACAGAGATACAGATGGGAAAGAGTTGTATAGAGAAAAAAACACAGCTAGCAGGAAGGAAACGTGGACAGGCTGACAAAAACAAAGAGAAAAAAAGAAGAAAAGAAAACAATCTGTGATTCATCAGCACGTCAGCTGATTGGTGGATTATAAAGGGAAAAGAAACTGAAAAAAAAAACTAAGAGTGGATTGATATATATATACTGCACGCAAGAAAATGTGGTAGAAACATTTTAGGTCAGCTTTCCGCTAATTATTTCCTTGGTGCTCTATACAAGTGCACAGACTTTGATGCAGGGGCACTGTAACCATGTCAAACTCGCATGTGTTGTGATTGCAATATGTAAAGGTAAAACAGTCTCAGCTGCTCTGTAGTGTTTAGTCTGCTTTAATTGCCATAAAGCTTTTTGGTTTCTGTTAAAGTTGTACAAGCTTCATAATGATTACAGTGTGCTGAAATGGTGACTTCCAAACTTTCAACCTCCTAGAAGTTTATGATAAGTAAAATACAAATACTGTATTTGGAACAAGGCTATTATGACTCTGGCTGCATGTTTTTGTTGGATTCCGGCTCTAATTAGGTTGTTTTCTCCTCTCATTTACGTCTCTGACCTCATGAATCTTAAAAAGTTAAATGCGGGCCAAAACTCTGCACTTGCTCAACATTTTGAAACTTCAGCAAATTACAGTGCAAAGATGAGACATGCATAAAGCTTCCTGTGTTACTTGCTCGATGAGAGCCGGTGTTTTAACCAGCAATCGTCACCGTGCCTTTTAAATCTTATCCGATACTTTCTAGGTGAAGATCAGACAGATAGCCACGCTCTGCGAAACGCCACAGCCCTGACAGCTCTTGGCACTGTGGGTGAGTAGAGAGCAGCGGCGGCTGATATGAGTTTGGGTCACGGTTTGCGGTTGCTGCAGCAGATAAATCGTGGTTAATTGTTTTAGTGACAGGAAGGCATCTTTTCTTTTGCAGAAAGATGCCCTGCAATGCAGCTGCAAGAAGGGAATAACGGGAATAAAGCAGCAAATGCATTGCACTTATCTTTGTTGTGGGCAAGATGTCAGAGGCAGTGCAGATTAACATGTTGAAAAGCAGAACTGAGGTCAAACTGGACTTGAAATCAATTATTTTTTGATCCCAAACTGACTTAAAAATATAGAAATCATATATAACTCTCTCAGTTACTCAGTTTGACGTAGTTTGACGAAAGCTGTGCATTCACGTCTGCACACATCTATTCTGTATGCCCATTTATCAATACTTCAATCTCATCTCCAGAACGCAATCTGCTACTTCGCTCATATGCATTTCAGCTAGACTTGTAAGAACTTCAGATAAGACTTTTCACATATGAAGACTAAGACAGTATGACTCTCAATGTGTTGATAACACTCAGTGAGAAACAAAAAGACAAAGATCGAAAACTGAGCTAATTTTAGTTCTGTGCTCATTATCCGATACCACTATTTCTCTTCCACAGTAGTTGGAGCACTGCTATGGCAACAAAGGCTTTAATGACTTAAGTGAATGCTTGCATTTGTCTTTGAGTGTGTGTGTGTGTGTGTGTGTGTGTGTGTGTGTGTGTGTGTGTGTGTGTGTGTGTGTGTGTGTTTTTGCTCCTTTATGGTACTCTGCTAAGAAGTAAACAGAACTGTCTGCTAGTTTCTGTGTGACCATCTTAAAAGAATCACAGACAAGCTTTCTCTTTCTCTTCCTCACACACACACGCACGCACGCACACACACACACACACACACACACACACACACGCATTTGCATGAGACAAAAATCGTCCATGAAAACATTACGACCAGTCAGAGGAAGGGGATGACTAATAATGTTGCACTTTTATGACACAACACAAACTTTGCTGCTAATAACCACAAATGATCTTCAAAGGTCTTGTGGTGTTGAAGATGACTTGGTGCAAAGCACAAAACCTTCAGCACCATATCAAGCAGGACTGTGCTCAAACCACAATGCATAGCAACACTGTATTTTAACATCAGCTTCTCAGAACAAAAAGTGAAACAAATGCACTCTTTCTAACACGATAATAACAAAGTCTTCTTTCATATCTCTTCTAAACATTCAGCTGTTCACTGTTAATGAGCCAAAATAGCTTCTGTGTTCTAGTCACACTCCCAGAGGACCAAAACTAAAAAAAACATAGATCCAAATATCAATATTATAAGTGGAAATTCAAAAGGACACACATAAAATCATGCAATATAAATGAGCTGAACAATATTCAGGACTTTTACAAGAGTTCAATTACTTGCTGTGCCCCTTTATGTCTATCAGAACATGATGAGCAAAAAGATTTGCACACTGTATAAATCATGAGACTTTGCCTCAGTGCTATTTCTGTCATTGCGACATATTTCCAAATGTGCAATTGAAAGAAAACAGGAATCAGTTAAACAAAAGTTTCTCCACCCAGACCAGAAATGTGGACATCAGACAAAATTGCCTTTTGCTTACTATTAAAAATGCAACTTTGCCCAAGGGTTACCCTGATGTTACAACATCAAACTTCAGCAACTTTATATATCAAGCAAAGTTTTAGAGCTTCCACTGTTAATGTCCCAGTGATGTGTCCAAGGTGAGAGCTGAGGTGAAGGTGTGTTTTCAGTCTTGTCTTCTCTCTGATAGAAAGACAGGTCAAAAAACACTGAAAAACAGCCCTATGTTAAACTATTAAAAGTGTGACAGAGATGTTTATCACTCTCCTTATTTTACATTTTAAAAAGTGATAGATGGGATGTTAGCCTTGATGGAGCGTGCCATTTTTCTCCATGTTGAAAATGCATCATGAAAACTAGAATCTGAAAATGGTGCAGATTCTTTTATTTGTTGGATTATATGCTATGATTGAAAAAAATCTAATGAAGAATCGTCAAATTCATTTTACTTTTAGGCTACATACAGGGAGTGCAGAATTATTAGGCAAATGAGTATTTTGTCCACATCATCCTCTTCATGCATGTTGTCTTACTCCAAGCTGTATAGGCTTGAAAGCCTACTACCAATTAAGCATATTAGGTGATGTGCAACTCTGTAATGAGAAGGGGTGTGGTCTAATGACATCAACACCTTATATCAGGTGTGCATAATTATTAGGCAACGTCCTTTCCTTTGGCAAAATGGGTCAAAAGAAGGACTTGACAGGCTCAGAAAAGTCAAAAATAGTGAGATATCTTGCAGAGGGATGCAGCAGTCTCAAAATTGCAAGGCTTCTGAAGCGTGATCATCGAACAATCAAGCGTTTCATTCAAAATAGTCAACAAGAAGCGTGTGGAAAAACCAAGGCGCAAAATAACTGCCCATGAGCTGAGAAAAGTCAAGCGTGCAGCTGCCAAGATGCCACTTGCCACCAGTTTGGCCATATTTCAGAGCTGCAACATCACTGGAGTGCCCAAAAGCACAAGGTGTGCAATACTCAGAGACATGGCCAAGGTAAGAAAGGCTGAAAGACGACCACCACTGAACAAGACCCACAAGCTGAAACGTCAAGACTGGGCCAAGAAATATCTCAAGACTGGTTTTTCTAAGGTTTTATGGACTGATGAAATGAGAGTGAGTCTTGATGGGCCAGATGGATGGGCCCGTGGCTGGATTGGTAAAGGGCAGAGAGCTCCAGTCCGACTCAGACGCCAGCAAGGTGGAGGTGGAGTACTGGTTTGGGCTGGTATCATCAAAGATGAGCTTGTGGGGCCTTTTCGGGTTGAGGATGGAGTCAAGCTCAACTCCCAGTCCTACTGCCTGTTTCTGGAAGACACCTTCTTCAAGCAGTGGTACAGGAAGAAGTCTGCATCCTTCAAGAAAAACATGATTTTCATGCAGGACAATGCTCCATCACACGCGTCCAAGTACTCCACAGCGTGGCTGGCAAGAAAGGGTATAAAAGAAGAAAAACTAATGACATGGCCACCTTGTTCACCTGATCTGAACCCCATTGAGAACCTGTGGTCCATCATCAAATGTGAGATTTACAAGGAGGGAAAACAGTACACCTCTCTGAACAGTGTCTGGGAGGCTGTGGTTGCTGCTGCACGCAATGTTGATGGTGAACAGATCAAAACACTGACAGAACCCATGGATGGCAGGCTTTTGAGTGTCCTTGCAGAGAAAGGTGGCTATATTGGTCGCTGATTTGTTTTTGTTTTGTTTTTGAATGTCAGAAATGTATATTTGTGAATGTGGAGATGTTATATTGGTGTCACTGGTAAAAATAAATAATTGAAATGGGTATATATTTGTTTTTTGTTAAGTTGCCTAATAATTATGCACAGTAATAGTCACCTACACACACAGATATCCCCCTAAAATAGCTAAAACTAAAAACAAACTAAAACTACTTCCAAAAACATTCAGCTTTGATATTAATGAGTTTTTTGGGTTCATTGAGAACATGGTTGTTGTTCAATAATAAAATTATTCCTCAAAAATACAACTTGCCTAATAATTCTGCACTCCCTGTACACTTTGATCTTGCACACTTAATCCCAGGAATATCTGAATATTAGAAAAATATGTTCAGTTTCAACAGTAAACCTCATGTTTTCTGCATAACAGGAAAGTTCAACTCCAGTAAAGGAAAGAAATCTGTCACCACAACTCTCGGGCCTTAAATCTTAGGAAATAAATGTGTAACATTACAGAAATAGTTCTGGTAACTCATTGCTCAGACTTCACTATTAGTACAAAACATAAAATTTTTTGTTAATTCACAGAAAATGTCCTATTTTTAAATTGCTGTGGACTAAAATACAACAACAACAATGGAAATTTCTATAGTAGTAAAAAAAATTAATAATTCAGGACAATTCCTCTTATTTGTTTTTTGTTTGTTAGTTTTTTTTACTATGGCGTCATATGAGAAAGGTCGTTATCATGGAAAAAAATTTAAAACTTATAAAATACAATTAAAAGTCTAAAAATTATAACCTTCATATTCAACACGTTCTCACTCCCAAAGCGTAACATTTTACGCTCTGTGACAAATTGTCAGTATATCACGCTTTCAGGCACCCAACACGTCCCTTTATTGTGAGATTGGAAAAATGAGGACACATGAGAACCATTTGGAATGAATCTACACATGTACGTTTATTTTACTTAAATCGCTTTGGAAAACACTAACGTCATTAGAGTGGCGGTTATGGTTAGGGCTTGAATACATGGCTGGAATGTCTATTACTGCAGGACCGTTGTTCTACTGGATTTCATCCACAAATCGGCGCGTAGCATAGGAACGCAGAAGGTCACTTTTTGCGTTCCCATGAAGCGCATCGGGACGTGACAAATCGTCGGTATATAACGAAGTGAGAATGGTCTGTCTTATTTTCCGAAGCTGTCCAGTGGACTTTATTAGAGTCTTTGCAGGGCTGATCTTAGCCCCTGGACCTTATGTTTGACACCCTTGATCAGAGCCATTCAAGCTGAGCTGAAACTGATACAGGACCGTTTTTTTGAAGTGGGAAACAGCACGGTGCCAACCAAGCAGAACCATTTTTTATTGATTTTATTAACAGGTGAAACATCACGGAGTGTAAAGGATTCTATTAGTGCTGCTCAGTTATCAGTGCTGATAACTTTTGGTTCATGAGGTTCTCAGTCATGAGTAGGGCTGCCACAAACGATTATTTTGATAGTCGACTAGTCACCGATTATTTTTGCGATTAGTCGACTAATCAGATCATCATCCATTGGACATAAACGTACAGATTATTGCACCAGCATGCATCTGCTCTTATATAAGTATTATTATCTTACAGCTTGAAGTGTTTAAGGTATGTGCTAACTAAAAATAAAGACAAGATGATAGTTTATTAAATTTTAATGAAATTTGCAGATTGTTTCGGTGAAGTTTAATAAACTCCTTGCTATCTAAAATATAACAGGACACCGGAGTATATTCTCGAGCATCTCTTTAATCTCAGCCAAACCGATTTACTCAGGAACAAATAAAATAATAAAAAAAAGCCAAACAATAACATTTTAAAGTTATCCAAGTGATTTATATATCATGTTTAACCTGAGTAGTGAAAGACGGCGGTGGATTTGAAAACGATTTGCCGGGAGTCCGGTGTTCTCACTGGCTCTAGTGAGCCTGGAACCCCGGCTAGCTATCGAGCTAGTGGGTAACAGACGTCTCCGAAAACGTCGGAGCGCTTTTGAAAATATGTGGTGTCTTGATAAACTGAGCAGATATTTGAGGTTTATACAGCTACATTCTCGCCTGAAAACATGTTAAACGTTTATTTTGTGACCCAGAAAGAATAATAAGAGTAATATTAAAACTAACTAGCTGCCGCCGTTGTTGGAAACTGAGCTGGGCCGCGCTATGAATTATGGGACACAACTTCTTCTTCTTCGGGGTTTAACGGCAGCTGGCATCTTTGTACATGCAATGCTGCCATCTTCTGTTTCAGTCTGTTATTACACTCTTAAATCCTACTACTTATTCCTGCGTCTTTTGGGATCTTACAAAGCTTCAAACGACGCGTTGACTATTAAATTAGTCGTCGATGATTTTGATAATCGACGTAATCGTGACTAGTCGACTAATCGTGGCAGCCCTAGTCATGAGGCAGAGCAGGTTAATTGTAAGGTCAGCTTCACATGTCAAAGTATCCTCGAACAAGATACCAAATCCCCAAAACTCCCCTTGACATGCGTTACTTAATGTGTGTGATGTCAAAGTGTCATATAAAAATGCACACTCACTGGTCCACCTGTTTACCATGAAGTACACGTTAAATGGACGATTAAACTACTTTTAAAACATTGACGACTGTATTTAAAAATCATACTCTGACATTACTAAGAGCAGTTACATGCTGAGGATGAGGTTATCTAATCTTCTTCGAAGCAAAACAAAACCGGAGCACCAGAAGGCCAAAAGACTAAAACAAAAAACGAGCCCAAAACCAAAAGAAACGAAGCACACCAGAACAAAGGAAAAAACAGAGCCCAAAACAGAAGAGTCCAGGGGGCCGACAGCACAGGAGTCCAAAACAGTTCAGGGGGCCGACAGCACAGGAGTCCAAACAGTTCAGGGGGCCGACCGTGCGGACGGCAACGGTGGCGACGTGGACACAGTTCGGGGGGCCGACCGTGCGGATGGCAACGGCGGCGACGTGGACACAGTTCGGGGGACCGACCGTGCGGACGGCAACGGCGGCCACTAAGGCGATGGCGGTCCGGGGGCCGGCCGTGCGGAAGGCAACGGCGGCCACTCAGGCGATGGCGGTCCGGGGGCCGACCGTGCGGAAGGCAACGGCGGCCACTCAGGCGATGGCGGTCCGGGGGCCGGCCGTGCGGAAGGCAACGGCGGCCACTCAGGCGATGGCGGTCCGGGGGCCGGCCGTGCGGAAGGCAACGGCGGCCACTCAGGCGAAGGTGATCTGGACCAGGCGAGGCTGAAGACTCGGATGAGGCTGGACCAGGCGAGGACGAAGACTCGGATGAGGCTGGACCAGGCGAGGACGAAGACTCGGATGAAGCTGGACCAGGCGAGGACGAAGACTCGGATGAAGCTGGACCAGACGAGGCTGAAGGCTCTGAGGCTGGACCAGACGAGGCTGATGATGATGATGCTGCAGCAGGTGGCTGGACGGGCTCCTCGGGCCCTCCAGCTGAGACAGGTGGCTGAACGGGCTCCTCGGGCCCCCCAGCGGAGACTGGAGACAACGGCCGGAGCGGTCCCTCAGACCCTCCAGCGGAAACAGGAAACAAAGGCCGGAGCGGTCCCTCGGACCCTCCAGCGGAAACAGGAAACAAAGGCCGGAGCGGTCCCTCGGACCCTCCAGCGGAGACACGAGACGAAGGCTGGACGGGCCCCTTGGACCCTCCAGCAGAAGCCATCACAAAGCCAGCAGGCATGGAGTCCTCTGGCAGACATGAAGGCAATGGGTGCTGTGCTGAGCACTGGCCCTGCTCAGACAGCACTGACACGGCGTTGTTCTCTGAGGGCTGCTTAATCTTCAGGGGTCCAGAATCAGCTGGGGACTGAGACCTAGCCTCTGGGGAAGCCCTGGAGTGCAGAACGGTGCCTGAAGCAGCTAAAGCGCGAGAAACTCCCTGACTGGACCTTAAATTTCCTCCCTGCATGGAGTGAATGAGTGGAACCGGTACTGCTGGAGCCAGAGCTACGGGTAGCGGGGGCACTGGAGCTACTGGGGCCTGCGCTACAGGCGGCACTGGAGCTACTGGGGCCTGCGCTACAGGCGGCACTGGAGCTACTGGGGCCTGCGCTACAGGCGGCACTGGAGCTACTGGGGCCTGAGCTGAAGGGGGCACAGGAGACTGAGCTGAAGGGGGCACAGGAGACTGAGCTGAAGGGGGCACAGGAGACTGAGCTGAAGGGGGCACAGGAGACTGAGCTGAAGGAGGCACAGGAGACTGAGCTGAGAGTAGCACTGGCTGCGGGGGAGCTAACTGAGCTGAGAATGGCTGCGGGGGAGCTAACCGAGCTGAGAATGGCTGCGGGGGAGCTAACCGAGCTGAGAGTGGCTGCGGGGGAGCTAACCGAGCTGAGAGTGGCTGCGGGGGAGCTAACCGAGCTGAGAGTGGCTGCGGGGGAGCTAACCGAGCTGAGAGTGGCTGCAGGGGAGCTAACTGAGCTGCCGGTAGCTGCACAGGCGATAAGCAGCTCGCGTTGACATCCGCCACACAAAACGCAGCCCCTGAATGAACAGTCATGCAGTCTGAAAATGAAAAAGAGTCCTCACTCACCACAGCCGGCGATTTAGAAGCCCGAATGTCCGGCTGTGGGGTGGCGCGCTTGCGGCGCGATCGGCGTTTCCTCCCCGCAGACGGCTCCGACGGGCCGGGCAAGATCACATCCGGCGAGTCGGGCAGCGAGGCAGGAGTGGCTGAGAGAAGGTGAGGTGTGTGCCGGAGAAAAGCCTGTATGGTCGGAGGAAGTGAATTCAGTAGCCGGAAAAGAGACGTTGTAGCCGACCTTCCACGGCACGGCGAAGCTCGTACGGAGGATTCTCCAGCCACAGCCCGAGGAGGATCTCCACATTGTAGCCGATGTCATCCTGGAGCTCCTCGGATGGATTGACTGCCGCTGGGTCCATGGTGGCTGGTTCGTTCTGTCACGGTTTGCGGGGCAAGCCGTGTGGAGTAGTAGAAAAGGACCCAAAAGGCGGCAGCTCAGAAACGAGGATGCAGGGAGGTCCGGGGAAATACACAAGAAGAGACGCAGGGAGACCGAGGGGAAACAACACAGACGAACCAGCGATTACTGTTAACTTGTTATTTTCTGTTTTATCGCGAGAGTACGGTTGCCCGCGAAGTGTTGTTGTTGTGGTCCGTATGTAAAATGGCGGAACGAATAAAGCGCTGTGAATGAGAGTACGACGTCGTGTCTTTTGAGTTAACATTGGTAGCAGAGGATGGTTTCCAATTACAAAGTACCACCAAAGCTTGATGAAGCCAGGCCATACGAATGCTGGAAGAATGAAGTCAATATCTGGAGACGGGTTACGGAGCTGGATAAAAAGAAACAGGCCATGGAGATACCCGCGGAAGATTTAGACAAAGATGACGGTATGGAAATACTACTTGCAAAACTTGACGCGGTGTTTCAGAGAGAAGAGAAAGACCGCGCTTATGAAGCCTACTCGTGTTTTGACTCCATTGCAAAGAACCACAGCGTGTCCATGGCAGACTACATTATAGACTTTGAACAGCGTTATAACCCCTAGAGCTCACTAGTTCGGGACACTATTGTGTGGACATTAGAGATGAAAATACTACAGAAAGCTGCAATGAAAATGAAGTTCTCATGGTAACTGCTGAAATGTCTACAAAAGAGAAACAGAAAGTCCTTGTGAAACTTCATAAGCAGTTTGGTCATGCATCTGCAGAGAGGTTATTGAGGCTCATCCAAAGCTCTGGCAATACAGATAAACAATGTGCAGTTATTCTACAAGAGATAGTTCGTAACTGTGACATTTGTCAGAAATATTGCAAAACCAAGCCGAGACCTGCTGTTGGTCTACCCCTGGCTTCTGAGTATAATGAGACAGTAGCGATGGATCTACATGAGCTGGAGCCCAATGTGTGGTACCTTCACATCATCGACCACTTCACACGCTTCAGTGCTGGCAGCATCGTAAAGACAAAGAAAGCTGCAGAGATCGTCAACTCCTTCATTCACACCTGGATAAGCATTCACGGTGCCCCCAGACGGCTCTACACAGACAACGGCGGAGAGTTCAACAACACAGACATTCGGGACATGGCTGAAAACTTCAACATTGAGGTAAAAACAACGGCGGGGTATAGTCCCTGGAGCAACGGACTACTGGAGAGACATAACATGACACTTACAGAAATCCTCCTGAAGGTAAAAAAGGAACGAGGATGTGACTGGCACACTGTGCTAGACTGGGCCCTTATGGCCAAAAACAGTATGCTTAATGTACATGGTTATAGTCCACATCAACTTGTGTTTGGCCAAAACCCCAACCTTCCTTCTGTGTTGATGGATAAGCCACCTGCCTTAGAGGGCACAACTGTAAGTGCAAGAGTAGCTGAACATATCTCAGCATTACATGCTTCCAGAAAAGCATTTACTGAGGCAGAGTGTTCAGAAAGGATCAGGAGAGCACTACGCAAACAACTTAGGCCTACAGATGACAAATATGAGGCAGGAGATAAAGTATACTACAAACGAGTCGACTGTACAGAGTGGAAGGGTCCAGGTGTAGTTATTGGGCAGGATGGAACTGTTGTATTTGTAAGACATGGGGGGACTCTTGTAAGAGTACACCAGTCAAGATTGACTAAAGTGGATTCACGGACTGGAGATAAACAAATATCACACAGTACTACTGATGATGACAACAAAGACGCAGTTGAAAATGATGACACTGACACACCCGATGGGGAACAGAGTATTAGTGAGGAAGAAGACATCACTATTGACAGAGAAACTAACACTACAGAAAACATGTCTGTCACACAAACTGCAAATGAGCCCTCTACACCCACTGATCATGTCTCTGCAAATGTAAAGTTAAGATCAGGACAGCTGATTGCTTTTACCAACAGAGACAACGGTGTTCAACACACAGCCAGAGTGCTAGGCAGAGCGGGAAAAGCAAAAGGGCAATACAAAAACTGGTACAATGTGCAATATCTTGAGCATGATGGTAGTGAAGGTGAAAAGAAAGCTGTAGACATGTCACTTGTTGATGGTCTTTGCACTGAAGCTGAAAACAGAGATGCAGATGTACTCATAACAAAAGATATTTCCTTTGATTCTGCTAAGCAGCAGGAGATTGAGAGCTGGCAAAGTAATGGTGTGTTTGATGAAGTGAAAGACCTGGGTCAAAAATGTGTGTCTACTAGATGGGTCTGTACACTCAAAGAAACTACTAATGGTGTTGTCCCAAAGGCTCGACTTGTGGCACGGGGGTTTGAAGAGGTAAATACTAAAGAACTACAGAAAGACTCTCCAACATGTGCGTCTGAGTCCCTCAGACTGGTGCTAGCTGTGATATGTCAAAACAAGTGGAGAGTAAATTCAATGGACATTAAATCTGCCTTCTTGCAGGGAATGGAACTGTCAAGAGACATCTATCTTCGTCCCCCACCTGAAGCTGGCAAGGACAATGTTCTATGGAAACTGAAAAAGTGTGTTTATGGACTTGCAGATGCTTCACTTTATTGGTACAATAAGGTCAAAGACATTATGCTCAAAACTGGTGGTAAAATATCACAGGTTGATCCTGCAGTGTTCTATTGGCAGAATGAACAATCTGAGGTTACAGGAGTGCTTGCATGTCACGTTGATGATTTCCTTTGGGCTGGTTCAAGTCACTTTGCAACTCATATCATTCCTGTACTGAAATCTACCTTCCTTGTGGGCCGTGAAGAACATGACAGCTTTTCTTATGTTGGTATGGACATTTGTACAGTTAATGATGTAATAGAGGTGCATCAACAACTTTACATTGACAACCTACAACCGGTTCAGCTACAAGCAGCACGGGCTGTACAGAGGGAGGCTCCCTTAAGTGAAACAGAACGTGAGCAACTCAGGTCAAAAATAGGACAGATTTTGTGGGTTGCCAAACAAACAAGGCCTGATGTTATGTTTGACACATGTAGCCTTGGATCTAATATCAAAGATGCAACTGTACAGTCTATTCATGAAGTGAACAAAATTATCCGTAAACTTAAGGCAGAGAAAGTGACTCTTAAGTTTCAGCACTTGGGTAACAGTGAGGATCTGGCATTGGTTGTTTTCAGTGATGCTTCATTTGGCAACCTTCCTGATGGCGGTACTCAAGGAGGGGCATTAATCGTCCTTATGGGTAAAGGAGGAAAGTTTTGTCCTCTCTTCTGGCAGTCTAAAAAAATCAGGCGCGTGGTCAGAAGTACACTGGCAGGAGAAACTCTTGCCATGTCAGATGGAATAGACAGTGCAGTCTTCCTGGCAACACTTTTTTCTGAGCTTACAACTGGTAACACTGGTCTAAACGCTCTTCCTTTGATCTGTGTAACTGATAATCATTCCTTGTTTGATGCACTCAAGTCTACTAAGCAGGTTACAGAGAAGAGACTGAGGCTAGAAATGAGCAGCATTAAAGAGCTCATACAAGCCAAGAAAATCAGACAGGTTTGTTGGTCAGATTCAAAATCTCAACTTGCTGATTGTCTGACGAAAAAGGGAGTTTCACCTTTAACCCTTCTAAAGGCGCTAGATGAAGGACTCTGGATACTGTAATCCTTTGTCTACAAAGTTGTCTTTGCATTCAAATGTACCATTGTTTATTGTGTGCAATGATAGTATGCTTTAAGTAAAGCAAAGCACTTTTGAAATGTTTTTTTTGTTTATATAAATATATACATATATGTATACAAATGTTTACAGGGGTGTGTTTATACTCTTATTTTATTTTTTTAAGAAAGAGGGAGATTGTTAACTTGTTATTTTCTGTTTTATCGCGAGAGTACGGTTGCCCGCGAAGTGTTGTTGTTGTGGTCCGTATGTAAAATGGCGGAACGAATAAAGCGCTGTGAATGAGAGTACGACGTCGTGTCTTTTGAGTTAACAATTACTAAGACAGAAAATACAACTTAAATACACTCAGAACACAGGGAGATTACACACAGGTGGGAGACACAGCTGGGAGTGATTAACATGACGAGACCAGGGAGGCAAACTTCCAGACACTAAACCAAGGCACAATGTACATGTCATGATCCTGGGTCCTTTTGACCCAGCGTTTTGTGTTTTCTCTTCGCGATTTTGGTTCTATTCTCTAATTGGTGTTTACCCTGTTCCCCCCCGTGTGTTCCTGTTTTATTGTGAAGGTCTGCGTCTTATGTGAGTGTTTTCAGAGTCCTGATTCAGTCAATTATAGATGATGTGAGAGGGCGGGTGTGTGTGTTTAGGGCACGGATGGCTTGGGGATAGAAGCTCCTCTTGAGTCTCTCTGTCCTTGCCCGGAAGATGTGGAACCTTCTACCAGATTGCAGAAGTTGGAACAGTTTGTTGCCAGGATGGGACGGGTCCTTCAGTATCTGCGCTGCTCTAGTCCGGCATCTCCTGGTGTAGGTGTCCTGAAGCGGGGGGAGAGCAATCCTGCAGCAGCGTTCTGCTGTACGGATCACTCTCTGGAGAGCTTTTTGGTCCTTCACACAGCTGTTCCCAAACCACGATGTCATGTTCTGTGTGAGGATGCTCTCCACAGCGCCTGTATAGAAAATCCTGAGGATCTTTGGAGAGACCCTGAACTTCCTCAGTTGTCGTAGGTGATACAGGCGCTGCCTAGCCTTTTTGGTCTGGACCTGAATGTGGGCAGCCCATGTCAGGTCTTATCAGCTGGTAAAACAGTGATGTTGTGGTCTTTGCTCAGGGAAGCGACGGCCTTCTTTTCCTGTATTGTGAGGTTGGATGGAGGGACTTTGGCACTGGAGAGCGTGGCTGAGACTTTCATCCTGATTTGCTCTGCTTCTGTCTGTGATAATTTATTAATCCGTATGGCAGATTCTGTGCCCAACACTCTAATGGAAAAGAAAGACAACGCAGGAAATTTCACACCTTGCTTCCAAAAACACACACTCCTCATCCTGAACCTACACAACCCAGAGAAGAAAACACACCTGAAGTCAGTCAGGAGAAATGGGTTAAGAACTTTTCAGACAGGATTCTCACTGAACCTGAAAAGAGAGTATTAGCCAAAGGACTCAATTTTGCCATTTCTCCACAACAGTTGCCCATAGTGGACCTCATCACAGCCACAGAATCTGCCATACGGATTAATAAATTATCACAGACAGAAGCAGATGGCTGATTGGGACCCACACCCAGTTTCACACCTTGGCTCAGGCGATTAGAGGATCATCAGGGGGTCCTTTTGTCCCTCTGTGGGGGGAAACTCGCACTAGGTTTATATCTGGGACTCTCCACCATTTGACCTTAGAACTGAAGAAGCTTCTCGGATGAGAGGTGAAACGTCTTCAAGCAACTTAAAGAAGTCCAGACGCTTTTCTTTGCAAGCTCCTTTGACTACGATGACCTGGATGACTGAGAACCTTCACAGACATAAAACTCTGTATATTCCAACAGATGTTGATACAGTGGGGTGGTTGTGTTTCAGGGATCAGTCCAGAGTTCTATCTACAGTGGGATCCTGGCCACATGCACACGTTTCTCTCAGGCTTTGTTTTGACAGAGCACATGACTGAATGTGCAGCAAGAAGCTGTTCCAGTGCTTGTGGCTCGCAGCAGCTCCGCTGCCCGCTTAAAAATAGCAACAGGCGTTCCCTGCAAGCAGAAGGGAGAAAGCTCCGTGTGTCTGTCAAAGTCCAACCAACACATTTTTGTGATTGTGTGTAAGTTAGCATGTGACTAATAAGCATCTGTCTGCATAGTGTGTGTGTGTATGTGTGTGTGTGTGTGTGTGTGTGTGTGTGTGTGTGCGGGTTAATTGTGGCTGGAAACTGGAAAAAGTTCAACATTATAATTCTGGTCCTGATCCTGGTTTATTTCTGGCATTGCATAGCCAAGGCGTGCCATCTAGTCTAATTAAGAAATGCACACACAACCACACACACACACACACAATCGTGCCTTTTAATAAAATCCAGGCCTTGCTTTGCTGGTTATTGCAGGGTTAGTGAAGCCACACTGGGGTGAAATCCCATCAAATTCCAACAGAGATCTACGGGGCCGTTCCTTCTCTGTCCAGTCAAATTGTTTTCCACACATACAAACTATTATAAAAGTGCTCTGTCTATTCTGCACTTTAGTGTAAATTGTCTGGCTGAGGGTTTGACAGGGTCTTGGCAGTGTGCTGTTCTTTTGTATTATTTAATAAAGCACATAACAAAAGAGATGAAAAAGAAAACTCAATCCTGCACTTCATTTCCATTTAATTTCAATTCAAATTTATTTGACAGGAACAATTTACAGCCATAACTAAACATTAATCTCCTACGAGAAAAGGTGCAGATTTAGCTAACAGCTAATTAGCTAATAGCTAATTAGCTATAAGCTAAAACTAGCAAACAAAAATGAGATGCTGAAATTGTTAATGATGACAAATCTGGTTTATCAAAATTCACCTTTTTACATCACATGAGAAAGAACAAAAGTGTATACTGGATTTCAAATAAGAAGCTTATTATCAGCCATTCCCTGATAGCTTTAAGGGATCTACCTTGCATTGTTTGCAGTGAGTTTATATTTTATAATACTTATAATCCACTGCAACTTGGAGAAAAATATGGCACTTTCTTTGTGTACTTGACCATGGTGGTGGTCAGAGGGCCCGGTGGCGCCAGTGTCCGGCAGCCTCGCCTCTGTCAGTGCGCCCCAGGGCAGCTGTGGCTACAATGTAGCTTGCCATCACCAGTGTGTGAATGTGTGTGTGAATGGGTGGATGACTGGATATGTAAAGCGCTTTGGGGTCCTTAGGGACTAGTAAAGTGCTATATAAATACAGGCCAGGCCATTTATTTCATTAGATACTTTTCAGATAATGCTAATTTGAAAATCTTGCTAACACATTACTGGATTAGTCTAGTTATGCCGTATAACCTATTAGCAAGTCTATATCATAAATATAACACTGTAATCTTACTGTAGCTACAATACTTCAGTTAATACCTTATCGACACTTTCCAAGGTGAAGATTTCAATTCTTCAACCAGTGACTGATTAGCACTTACATAAGCCCTGATTCACATTCATATTCAGCACACAGTCTTTTGCTGTTTTCCAGTGACCTTTGACCTGATGTTCCTCAACCTCAAAAGGAAACTCAGTCTGTTAAATTTTCCTCTGGGGAACACTTAACTGTCCGTAAATGTGAAACTTTCAAGGCCCAGAGGAACCCTCCTCCGATTTCATTTTTCATTATGAGTTTAGGATCCTGGACATAGGAATGCAGACTTTGACCTCCTGACCTTTAACCCCTGCCGAGGCTGATAAGACTCGGCTGGTAGTGATAGGGGCTCACACACTGATCCTGGCTTATGCTGTGAAAGCATGCGCTGATTGACGTGACTCTCACACACAAGCAATGTGCACAAATCCATCCAAACTCTGGGAGACGGACTTTACAATCACACACACACACACACACACACACACACACACACACACACACACACACACACACACACATACGCCTCTGGTGATAAAAGGATGAGGCTGCTGACTGAAGTGTACATAAACACAGTTGAAAGTGTCTGATTGATTAGCGCTTCCTTCTCTGCTGCCTGTCTGACTCCTCCAGGAGAGAGCAACCAGTGTTATGAATCCCTGAGTGACTCTCTGTCTCCTCCTGTCTCCCGGCTGAGCTTCCAGACACATTATTCACAATCTAATGTGAGTCAGCACTGTTCACTGCCCTTCAAAAGAAGATGCTCAGATCTTTTATGCAAATTAGTATCTAGCTGGGTACCAGTTCAGGAAAGTTTTCCATCTATTGTTGTTGTTATTAACTCAATTAAAGCATATCAGATGACAATTAAAATCATTAGAAGTGGAAGGAAATGATGGATACCTGCAGTGTGTATAGTGTTGTATAGTTTCTGCATAAACAGAACACACAGCCGCTGCATTAAAACAATGTGGATGGAGAACTGAAATACAGCAAAGTTGTCAGATTAAAAAGGAAATGACACAAATTGCTGTTAACACTCAAATGTGACCAGAGGAGCTATTATACTGAAGTGAGAGAGATTTTCCAATGAGTTTGTATTATTCGCTCCACCTCATCAAGCTGTCAGACAAGTCGCTGGAAGGGCTGATGGGGTCAGCACTTCAAGTCCTGCTGAGAGGGCTCAGCTGATGGACCGGATGGGAACAGATATTAAATGCCTGATGAGCGACAGTGTTGGCTTGCAGGGGGTGGGGCAGACTGACTGCAATTCTAGCTGGTAGAATAAGAACGGGTGGTAACCCAAGTTAACTATCTAACTATCCATAGTCTAGCATGCAAAGATAATACATTTTCAGTGGCACAGAGACCCTCAGGCTCAAGAATAACTAGCAAATAGGGTTTGACATCAAGTTCTGGACAATTCTGACATGGACAAAGACACGTGCTTGTACATGCTGTTTTCCAGCAGATCTGCCCAAAAAGTTGTTCTGCTTGCTCTTTACTGGCAATCCACTCGTCATATACAGGTTTTAAGAAAACGTGCAGCAACCTGAAAAAGTCGTGCACTGAATTATCTCATGCACATTATCTCTGGCCAGCTGATCCTCTGCACCAAGGTCAAACTGCTTGAGTGCAATTCTTGCTTTAGGCTCTCATATTTTGGGAGTGCCATAACTTACGGGGGTAAACATGACCACGTTTTTACTTAAACAGTTCACATTTTAGGAATTATCCAGAATCCTATCTGCTGTCTTTGATTGTACATTATCCTTTCTTTGTGTTGCTGTGCAAACGGGTCAAACGTGATCGTGTTTACTTTGGGAAAATATGCTGCTCAGCTGATTTAAGGGTGACCTCTGCGCATACCCGTCATAGTCATTTCCCGGAGGGATTTGTTCCTACATTTTTCCCTAAAAAAATACTAAAAAAAGACATGTTGAAGTGATGTTTCCCGTGTTGTTTAGATGACAAAGTTTCAAAACATTACAGTCAGAAACTGCCAAAAATAGATGCAACATTTCCTGGCAGCTTCGTGATATATTGTATCAACAATTCTGAAGTAACTCCTTTTCCTTTTCTTGACTGAGAAAGAAAAGAATCAGATATGGATTTTACACTGAAGCATTTTTTCACTGTTTATGGAAGAATATGGCTGCAAAGTGCAGTTAAAAGATTACCTTTGTTTGAAGATGTCATTGCTCAGTGGATGGGGTCGTGAGGGTCAGCCTGCAGGGATCTGAGCCTGTAGCTCCAGTATGTGCTTCCGAAACAGACTGCTGAGTAAGTGCAATGGTTTCATTACTTTAAGAATGGAAGAGCAGTAATTGATAGAGCTAATATTTTTATTAAACATGTATGATTAAAGTGTTATTGGTTGTATTACTGGTGTGTATCAAACTGTGCAGACCATGAATTTGCAGCGATCCTGGAATAATAAGAACAGTACGCTTTCAGGTTTTCCACTCTATGGATTAATCAACACTTTGGAAGCTTCAGTATAACCATCAGACATTTTTATATTACACTGTGAAATGTGTGCAGAGGACAGGCTGTCTCAAGTGAGGATCAAAAGTTCTCCAAGTTCAGTATAATTTATAAATATTTAAAAAATGTGCACAACTCTCCTACTTTGGAGAAGCCTGTGGAAAGGTTCTGCTGGTGCCTGATGCTGCAGGTATGTAAAACACTCAAATTAAACAGTGCTATAAACATCTGGAAAAAGGTGATTTTTAGCCTTCTTTGGCATTTTAGCCAAAACTGATCATTCACTGCCTACAGGTGGTATCCTGAAGCTGCAATTTAATTGAAAAAATAATGTGTAAAGCACATAAAACTGAAGAGAACAGTGAATTAGAGGTGTGTGGATTGATCCAAATATCCATAGTATTAATATCCATGCAGGTATTGGTATCAGAGCTATACCAGCACAATAGGACACAATCATATTTTTTTATCCTCTAATTTTAGCATGTCATCCACAAATTGTGTTAAATTATTTTATTTCTTTAACCCTTGGAGGGTCTTGGGTCGATTTGTGGCTCTAGGTCCGATAGTGTATGCATTTTTCTAAGACCCCCCAGGGGTTAATGAACAAATATAACTCAATCATTCACAATGAAAAGTGTCTGAACCTTTTTGTACTGATCGACACATCTGCGTTTTTTTTTATAGCCCCTGTCACATTTATACAGCAGGCACTGACCAGTGATGCTTTAGAGACAGACACACAAAAGCGACAGTTTTTTTCAAATACATGAAAAGCTGAAAGGTGTATTTCTTGTGTTAAGTCATTATTGTGGACATAAAAAATCAATGTGATTTAATAGTCATTAAAATGTGTTCAGAATGATTCACCTCATAAATTACAGCACTCTGCTGTCCCCTACATGAGCTACCTCTATACGTTAAAAACACATCAGTGTCGGTATCGATATCGGCGATGCTGGAGACTCGGTACCTATAAAAGCAGTTCTGTGTGCGCCTCTGACAGCACAATGCGTGTTGTAATCCGTTCCGATTTTATCCATCATTCAATAGAAAGCGGGTTTTAAAAATTCACCAGCGTTTTGAGGCTATAGTTTGCGTTCTCCAGAGCGAGAATTTTCGAGATGCTAGGAGCAGCAGATGGGTGGGGTGCAGCGCAACGTGCAAATTTTCAGGTAGGCTTCATCTGAAACAGCTGCATACCTCGAATAGCTCACACTAGAGAATGTCACTCACACCCTGGAGACGTTTAAAAGAGGAACACGCGCCTTTTCTAAGTTTGGAGGAATGTGATGAAGCCACACCAACTTACTTAAATTAGCTGACTTTAAGACACAGGTGCACATAGATAGTGCCCCTTAATACTTGATTTTATAGAAACGGGGGATATCCAGGGATAGGCGCACGTGTGCCACAACATCCCAGTATCACATTGGCTGATCCACAGCGCCAGTGCACAGAGGATCTCTGGCTCTGTAACACAGAAATGTGGTGTGGTTGAATCTGCACCACGCACAAGTTCTGAGTTCTGATTAAATAACCTAACCCGTGTTGCTGCATCCTTAAGATATCTGTGGGCGAGCACGCGTAAACACATGTAAGCAAAACATGTGCACACTCTCCCATATACGCAGGAAAAAGGAATCCCTGATTATGAGCCAAGTCTCAAAAGCTAAATGAGTCCAAATTGCGGAAAATAAACGGAATTAAATTAAAGCGTAATGAATGTATTCTAAATGGCTTCTTTGTTCTGGATCTGAGTTTAGCTTGATATATTTTGTATTGTTAAGATACTGGATGCAATGCACACTGCAAACTAAGCGAGTGATATAGTGACAGAGAGTCCGTCACAACAACTATAAAGCACAAACCTTCAGTGCATCAGTAGCATCTTTCACTCTGTAGGGATACTGTGCTAATCAGATTACAAGGGCTAGAGGGTTTGAAGGCAGGAGGGTGTGTGTGTGTGTGTGTGTGTGTGTGTGTGTGTGTGTGTGTGTGTGTGTGCGCACCTAACTAGAGAGCAGATGTAGCAGGCCAGCAGCCAGGCTTAGACCGTCTGTTTCTCTGATTTCAGTCTCAGTATCTCTGACTGAGTGAATGACAGTCTGTCTGTCTGTCTGTTTTTCTCAGACAGCAATGTTTTAGACAACAGAAGGTTTCACACAATTCAAAATGGCCATTAAAAAAAAAATGCATTTTTCACACATCCTCCTTGTTTCAACAATCAATTGAAATTGTTTTTTGGGTTGTTTTTGCTTTCTGTCTCAGAGTTTTATGCTTGTTCCCAGGATTGTTTGACCTTTTTTAATGTACTGAAAACAGCTTTACAAGTTGGAGAGGCAGTCCTTAGACCCTCTGTTTGCAAAGAGCCGCCAGTAAGAAGAAAGCTGGCTTAAAGGGAGTGAGGCAAAAAATTTTTTTATAAATGGCTGCTTCCACAGTCTCTCTACAGCACTCACCATACCTCTACTAGATTAGTTAAACTCTTCCTCTTTTCATTAATAAAGAATAGAGTAGAATAGAACAGAATAGATCTTTATTTTCACTGTTACAAAAACAATGGGTTTGGCATCTCTCCATTAGCAGCATGTAGATTTTTACATTAATGTGGCTTTAGAAGGGGAAAAACAGTTTAAGAGGTGCCTACACAGGGAATGTATGTAATAACGTATAAATAAAGTTGAGCAACTTCTGTTTTTGAAGCTATACACCGATCAGAGATAGCATTTTGACTACTGACAGGTGACATGAATAAATCTTATTCTCTTATCATGACACCTGTTGGTTGGTGGGATGTTTTAAATGGTAAATGGTAAATGGCCTGTATTTATAAAGCACTTTACTAGTCCCTAAGGACCCCAAAGCGCTTTACATATCCAGTCATCCACCCATTCACACACACATTCACACACTGGTGATGGCAAGCTACATTGTAGCCACAGCCACCCTGGGGCACACTGACAGAGGTTTTAGGAAACAAATGAACATTTTATTCTTAAAGTTGGTGTGTTGGAAGCAGGAAAAACAGGCACGTATAAGGATTGGAGCATGTTTGACAAAGGGTTCAATTGCATGTAAGGATGCATAGCTGCAGATCAGTCAGGGTGCTCATCCTGACCCCTGTCCATTGCCAAAAGCACCAACAATAGAAAAGTGAGCATCAGAACTGGAGCAGAGAGCAATGGGAGAAGGTGGCCTAGTCTGATACACACAACATGCCTTCAGGGGCCTAGTGGAGTCCATGTCTCGATGGGTCGGGGCTGTTCTGGCAGTAAAAGGGGGACCAACAAAATATTAGGCTTCAGGTTGTGAACTTGGCAGCTCCACCCACCTGCTGGACCAACCTTTCATTCGCAAGAGGCAGCCAATCCGAGAGCTGAAACAATATGTTTAAGACAGTGGATGGAGTGTGAACTGAGGATCTACATCAAGGTCAGTTACTGTGAATTTTACTCTGGTAGAGCCCTTGAACATACGCATGTGGCAGAACTGAGCATAACAGCTTTACTCCAAACGAGAAGAAATGTGACGTATGAACCACAACACACAAGATAATTATAGAAAGCATAAGTAACTTTTAGAACAATTTCTCCAGGATTATAGGCTGGATATATATACTAAATACTGTCCTAAAAAACAGCTAATTTTGTGCCGTAATGTGAAAGTGCTATGATTAAAAAACCCTGTCTTTTATCTAGTAAACAGGCAAATAGAAAACCAAAGGAAGTTCTCAGTTTGGCCTGAAACAAAGAAAACAAACAGCCTTTTGGTGTACAACTTGTGGGGCATAGTCTGCTTTAAAGTGGCCTTAACGTGATTGAGACCTGACTGTTATGTAATTTAAAAAAGCTTAAAATCAGCCCTGAAAATGGCGCACCACTTGAGACAGATCTGTTAGAAACAGTTGCCAGCTAACCCACAATTTCCATCTCCAACACAATATTGTTTAGACGTCTTTCTTCGCTCTCCTCCACCTGACTCACTCTCTCACCGCAGGCTTTGTCACAGTCTGTTTCGCCCAGGCCGCCTCCGTCTGTCTCCTCCACATGTCTCCGAGGTCTGATATGCCTCGGCCTCCCCACGCCACAGTGTTTAGACAAACCGAGAGGCACAGAGACACGCTGACTATGGCAAAGAGAGATGCTAAAATTTCTTGCCTTCTCTTTCTCTGAAACTAATCCTGATATTGGTCTCAGAGGCTTTAAAGACTGGATGGTTAAATCCCATAGGAGTAAACAGATGATGGGCTCAGTATGGGAAAACCCAAACAGTGGAAATGAAAACTAGCTTTCACTTTCAGCTGTAGATGAGCTTTCACTATAAACATATTAGGAATTCCCCCGTAAAGGTTTAATCAGAATAGAGTTAGGGGTTTTAAATTCTTCGTGCCTGTCCTCATCTGAAAAAAGAGAGCACAATTTTCTTTTTCAAACACTTAATATACATATTAGCAGGAACACGAAAAGGCCAAACACCAAGAGTGTTGTAACAAAGAAACATGCCTTATGGAAAATGCTGGGTGTGCAAAGCATTTGGTTTAAATGGTTTGAATCCAGTGTCCTGGCAAAATTTATTCTTGTTCCATGAACAATATTTTCCCTGCATAAATGAAGCCGTTTCTTGCCTAACTACTACTAATACTATGAAATACAGACTGGAGTATCCGCGGGTTGAGCCACTGACCCTCTGACTGATAGATAACCTGTTCTCCTTCCAGAGCTACAGCCGGCCCATAGTACCAACTTTAGTACTAATAATAAGAAATATTTGTTTTCTGTATCACTCTTTATCAGTCCCTCAAACATCAATGTGGAGGAATTTTGGCCCATTGTTCTTAACATTGTTGCTTCAGTTCATTGAGGTTTGTGGGTATTCATTAACGCACAGCTCTCTTAAGGTCCAACCACAACATTTTAATCAGGTTACGTCGGGACTTTGATTGGACAATTGCAACACTTTGATTCCTTATTTTTTCAGCTATTCTGTTGTAGATTTACTGCTGTGTTTGTGTTGCATGACCCAGTATCAGCCAAGCATTAGCTTTTTAGGACAGATGGCCTCACATTTGACTCTAGAAAACTTTGGCATACAGAGGAGTTCATGGTCAGTCACGACTGCAAGGTGCCCAAGGTCCTGTGGCTGCAAAACAAACCCAAATCATCACCCTTTTTACCACGTGTTTTGAGGTCTCTGTGCTGATATGCTGTATTCGGTTTTCACCAAACGTCATGCTGCACATTATCGTCAAAATTCGTCACTTTGGTCTCGTCTGTCCAAAGGACATTGTTCCTGAAGTCCTTTGGTTTGATCAGGTGCAACTTTGCAGACCTACAGTAAGCTGTGCTACTATGTTCTGTTTAGAGAGAAGAGGTTTTGTGCTGACAACCCTTTCAAACAAGCCATACTTGTTCAGTATTTTTTTAATTGTACTATTATTAACTTTAACACTTCACATGCTAAATGAGGTCTGCAGAGTCTGAGCTGTAGCTCTTATGTTTTTTGTTTTTACAATTTCTATGAGCAATGCACAATCTTTTAAGTCACACCTAAATGTTCCAGAGCAACAAACTGTCAACATTTCTGCTTTTATAGCGGTGCTCACACCTACTGGTAATCAGTTAACTGAGCGAATTTGATTTGCTGCACTTGGCTGCTACTTACCCTCTTAATTCCTATAGAAGCTGTAAGGTTTTACTTAGTTTCTCACATAACTGAATAGATTTTTGTGAAAACTTTCCTTTTCACTAATAATTGATTATTCAAGAAAGATTCCAGCCACGTGGAAGTCTGGCTTTTTAAAGTAGCAGCAGCGACAGTGGCTGCTGCAGTGGCGGTCGAGGCTACGGTGGTGGATGCCGTTTTGGGTCACAGTTACTCCCTGTCTGCCTGAAGTGTCTCCGTCATCTAACACACATCTATCTGTCCCTGAATCCGTCTATCCGTTTATCCACTAGAGCCTGTCATCAACCCCTCCCCGTACACGAATATGTGTGTTTGTAAGTGAGCTCTTTAAATAGACACTCTGCTATGTGTTTAAAATGCAAAGTGAAAGCCTAACACCATAACCCTCCAAAGACATGAATGAATCTTTCATGAACAGCTCCTGTCAAAACCCTGGACTCTCTCCAGCTCACTGTCTCTCTCAGGAATCTACTGTTTGTTGTCCAAGTCAATACTCTCCTCGCCTTCAGGTTTTCAATAGCCCAGCTTCCTGGGTGTGACAGAGACATTCCCTCTTCCCACACTTCAAAGAAAACGTCAGATGAAATTCTCAAGGACACGTATTGAAGGTCTGTGTTTCATGCCAGGACAGAATCCCTAGAGCAGATTAAGCTCCCAGTTGTTTCTTCTGACCTGAAGCCATTTGGGCACACTTGGTTCAGCTTGGTTGGAGTTTGGGGCTGCCGTCTGACACAGAGATTCGTGACCCAATTTGGATTTCTGGCACGAATTAAAAGTGTGCTTTTTGAGCTACCGTGCAGAAATGTATTGCTTTGCCATGGTTACCAAAAACAAAATCCAAAGCACACTTTTTATTGGTGCAATCTAAAGTGGAACATTTAGGTGGTAAAAGAAAAAGCAGTGCAGTGCAGTGCAGAGGCAGTCATGGTCAACCATTGGTGTTTCCAACCACATTTCTGACACACCCTCAATTTAGTCTAACTTTTTTTCTTTTTGTTTCCTTTTTCTTTCTTTTTTTGGTGTTTTTTTTTTCTTTGTTTTGTTTGTTTTTTGCTTTGGGTCCCTCCAAACAGCAGGAAGCAAAAGCAGTCATTTAACCCCTAAAAAATAGAGTGCACAAAGTGCAGTTTAGGTTCAGGGACAAATATGACTTGGCCGCACTCTGTTCTGGAATAAAAGCATTGATTTAGTGGCAGAATAAAGGAATGCAGCATTTTGTGCATCAAGCTATTTTCTCTAGACAGAATCCAGGTTCCCCGGCTGCTGTCTCACGTAGCTCGTGACGTGATCAAAGAGGATGGTCAAACACTATCAATGTGTTCTTATCATTCGATGCATGCCACTTTTCACAGGACAGATAAGATGGAACAATCACTGCATACCTTTACATTTGTGCAGGAGAGACAATGGTCTACAGTGGGCCGTTATTGTTCTTTAGCTTTGGAATTTCATAGACAGCAAGGCAAAGAAGAGAAAGAAAGACGACTTGGTACCTACATGTTCTTCCAGGTGAGCCAAACGCTTTTTAAAGCTTTGAAACACACCGCAGTGGCACAAAAATACAGATGTATTCAGATATCATTTATATCAGGTCACACTCATGTTGCTGTTGATTTTATACTCCCTGGTTTCTCCTGTATATGTAAGTCCTAACCGTGAAACCAGTGGACATGTGCAAGAGCTTAAAATTCAGTTCACAGACTCAATAAATCAGTTTAGCTTCAGTGGTGTTGGGTGCTTTTTGATTGCCTTCAGACTTTTAAAAGTAAACACTCTCAATCCACAGAGGAAGGTATCCCACTGAGGTTTACTGTAGCTGCAGCTAAAATTCAAATGAGTCAAGCGTCATGCCTGTGTTAAAAAAAAAAAAAAAATACTGTGGAGATTCCTCCTCATCAGTTATTATTATTATTGGCCCTGGAAGTACATTCTTACACCTGAACTGGATCCTCTGTAAACTGCATTACTGTACTGCAGAAACAGGCGTCCTCTATATGGCACCGACTGCCAAAGAAAACACGGAGGGCGCTTCAAATGAAAACACACTCACATGCATATATACACGGGCGGTTTAAGAGTGAAACTAAAGCGTGATTTTAGCAACAGAACTGGGTCAAAACATGAAGATTAGGCCATGACGGGCAGTCTTCAAAATAAAAGGGCCAAATTTGGCACTCATATGAACAACTTATAATAATTAGATAGAAAGTCTTCATTTGACATCAGTTTTTGTTGCAATACAAAAACTGCACTGAAGTCAATTCAAATGCTTGAAACAAGATTCTTTTATTTTGTTTTTACTGACGTGTGTCTGTGGAAGGGACATTGCAAGTAATAATTTACATAATCATAATTTTTAGCATCCTGGTGCCATCATAGTGTTTTCAGTGTTGTCACTGACATCCACCCTCTCTCACAAATGCATACTTGCTTCTGCCACAAATTTGTTCCTTTTACATCAACCAGTCATCAGTGATGTTGGAGTCACCGGTGGACTGAAACAATTATTCAGGCTACTCTTCTGATTCTGTTCCAGGCCTCTCAGACCAGTTATATTCATATTTTAATGTTTAATGTTTATTGCATTTGTCTTGTTTCTATAGGAAAGTGGAGTCTGTAAGCATAACTGTGCCCAAAAAAGTCATTATTTAGACACCTTTTCATAGAGTGAGACGCAAAGTAAGTTTAACTATCTTAGATTGAAGTATTACACAAAACTGCTCACACATGTTTCCTGAAAATGAACGAATTCTTCCTTTCTCTCGTTAATCTTTGCTTTTCCTTGTGACAATCGTTTACTTTAGGGCAGGGGTGTCAAACTCAAATACACAGTGGGCCAAAATTCAAAACTGGAACAAAGTTGCGGGCTAACACTAATATTTATTGGGAAAAAAATATCTTCCTCTAGATATAAGAATGAATCTTTTCTTATGGACTCAAACAAGTTTTGCTGAAAAACTGAATATGGAGCAAGCTAAGCTTAATACTAAACAATATATATATTAGCTGTATAATACCAGTAGGCCAGCTCTAATAGTAATTTGGTATGGCTTCGCGGGCCAAATGTAATTAGGCTGCGGGCCAGAGTTTGACACCTATGCTTTAGGGAGCTGAAATATTATCAAATGTTGCCTGCCTTGTCTGGACTCCGCACATGCGCCCTTGTGCGCGTCTTGTGCGCACTGCTTCCAGAGTTTATCTGCCAGAGCAGAGTGTGGCTTGATGTGTGGATTCTGAGAACCCACTGAGAATCTTACTTGTTTATTTTACAGTCGAGCTGACTGTTGACGGTAGGCCAAATGACCCTTTAGCTGCCGGGAAATATCCCGGTGCTTCCAGCGGGCAGTCCGCCTCTGCTTTGGAATTTATTAAACCACTTTCAGACTTCCGGAAGCTGTTTGCTCTCCACAGACATCGAGCTGTTCTTCAACTAGTCTACGCTCACTGAATTTCTAATTTGAACAAACACTGCAATATTCACCACTCACCACTGCTGTTGTTATTTTTATATCAACTTGTATATATATATATATATGTTATAGTTTTGTTTTTGATTTACAAAAATGTCTCGTGATATCTTTGGATGGGCTGAAAAGTGACTTTATTTTGAAAAGCACGGACGGAAGCTGTGTACCTCATTGTCTTTAACTTTGAAGTTCAGAGTGAGCTGAAGTACACCGTAACCGCTGCGCTCAGAGCAAACAGCGCTCAGAGAGAGACACACAGACAGAAGAGAGCAGTCACCTCTTTTCATACTTCAGATCAGACCTCTCCATCATGGATTCGTTTCTGGCTCGCTCTCCCTTCTCCGCCGGATAAACTTTTGGACTTACTTACGTATCATGGGAATATACCGTGGGTGCGCTCGGACCCGTGGATTTATACAGCCTTGATGGAAATCATGTCACCGCAGCAGGGGACCATGGGACAGAACAGGTCCGACTCTCTGACGGGAGAGAGCAAGGCGCTTCCCGACAGCAAAAAGGTACATCTGAAGTAATGTAACGTTATCTAGACGCACTTTCTGTTCACGTGTGCGCGTTTTTGCGCATCGGGTGCGCTTGTTGTGGGTCTTCTTTTACTTTTGAATGACAATATGAGATGTAAGACACAGAGCAGTATCTGCAAGAGTGAGTTAAAAGACCGAACGCACGTTTCTGTTCCTGGCTTGTTCATTGTGTTATTTTCTGATATGTGTCTTTTTTAAATGTATTTTTAAAAATCAGTCTTTAAACCCTCATCTGTGTGCTGCGCAGCACGTCTAGAGGATCTGAATTAAGACGCTTGACTGTTCCTCGTCCATGTCATTGTGATTGTACATAGTATGAGCGTTTATGTGATCACAGTTTTTCACAGGCTTGATCAAGGTTTGTCCTTGAAGACTTGTGTGGATCCACCCTGTGCACGTGGAATAGTGTAATCTTAAGTGTGGAAAAAAGAAAAGCAAAACCAGAGGACTGGATTCTGGTCTTTCCAACTTGTGATTTATTATTATTATTATTATTCTATAAAAAGTTGAACTTTTTACCCAAGAAAAACTCTTGAAAAACAAAACGGGTCATTACTTTGTTTTTTCATGCTTAGTGCAGAAAGTATGGCTGAAGCCAAACAACAGAAAAAAAATATAAAGAGCGATTATTTGTTAATTTCACAGGCAACACGGGCATGGATGTTGCGCTTCGGTTAGTTGCGTGGCTTCTCTTCACTGAGAGCATAGAGTATTTAAACAGAAGAGGGGAAAAATAAACACAATTTTGCGTGTCATTCCACATTACCGCCTGTGCTGTAAATCGAGGGCTATGCATTACAATTATTTCATGTAAATATTTCCCTCCAGATCTTCGTCGCTGATAGAGCAGACGATTCCCAGCGGCTGCTGAACGAACGCGTAGCGCCCCCTCCTCACGCCTGTTTAAAGCAAGTAACTGTAGCTTTCAGCATGGGAGGATGTGAGCGCTAAGTGTGAACATAAAAGTGCCGCAATGCCTCCTGAAAGCAACAACTGGGTTAGAAAAGTTGACCATAGGTTAACAGGATGTGCGTGATGGTTGGCAAATATAATATCTACTCATATGATCTCCACTAGTTACTTCTGCACAGTACACTGGTGCTTTCTAAGTATTTCACCACTTTCCAGGCCTGGAATTTTATAGTGAAAAATAGTGTTATGGATTTACAAATGATGTTGCTGTAGCCCACCCCAACCCCTCTCTTCTCTTTCCCTTCTCTGAGCAATTGCTGCTCTTTGGCCTGTCTGCAACACACTGGGCTCTGCTCAGCCTTAGGAAGTTGTGAGAAATGCAATCTGTCAGCCAGAGCCTCACCGAGTGAGAAAATGCTCATGAAAATAGAGTTTCCACATGCATCTCTTTGAGTAGGACTTGTTTTTTCCTCTCGGATATTTCTGTGAGAATGTGCTTTCTTGAATTGTACGTGACAGGCATGACAGGTACATAATGTGTACTTGTCCTGCAGCTTTACAGTGCAGACTTCCTCTTTGGCTTTAGCACACAGGCTGCATAATTTAAGACTTGAGGCTTCAGGGTGTCCTGCCTCGTGTCAGTCACCACGGCAGAACAACGAGATGACACCTGTCACCAACGTCGCTGGTGCGTTTGAAAATCTGCGTGGAAACGAACTGAATTATCAAACTTACCGTACACAAAACTAATGGAAAAACCAAACCCGATTTAAAGGGTTTCCACAAAACCATCAAGTCAATTCAACTAATTTGTAGGTGTCAGATATTCATCTCAGGCAAGACGTGTCACTGTGAATTATTGTTCCTTTTTAAAAAAAAAAGAAAGAAAATAAGCACATTGAAGCTGATGCTTCTTTCCTTTTTCTAAATGTCCAATAACTCACAGCATGTTGGGCTGGGCTGTAGCAACTCTGACCTCTATTACTAACAGGAGTTTGTTAAGAGAGGAATGTCACCCTTAAGTAACTCCAAAAAGATTCCAGGAATCTGAGTCTTATTTAATTTGGGTCGCTACTTTAATTATTTCTTGCCTTCCTCTGATTGAATCACTGTAGTGTACGTCGTGGGGGAGGAGGAGGGGGAGGTATTGTGAGCTAACAAGGTTTTGGCATGCTGTAGGTTTAAATGAAATAGCTGTGGCGGACATAAAGATGCCTGTCATACTTCTGTGAGTGAGCGCACCATTTATCGTGCCACAGTGGGAATATGTGAACCATCATAAACATCACACGCCGATGATATATTTCCCAGCTCCGGCCATCTTTTCTGTCTCGCTGTCACTTATTTTTCTGTCTGCCTCCATCTCGCTCGTTTCCTCTTTTCCCTCCTTTTTAACTGCCGTCACTTCTTCTATTAGTCGCTTTCTTCCCTTCTCTGTGAGTCCTGTATTTCCTGCATCGACCACAGCTAAACAGCCAGCTCAGAGCAGTGCTGACTGTGTACTTTGCCTTCCGTCTCTGTAACCATTGCGTGTTGTACCAAACCGAAAACAGTGACGCAAAGTAATGTCTCTGACCCACCTCTCCCTCTCTGACTGTGCAGAAGATGAAGACCCTGGCGCAGAGACGACAGTCAGCTCCTTCACTCGTCATCAGCAAAGCACTCACCAGATCAAGAAGCACATCCAGGTATCAGCAAACACACATACTGAGCTGCTGAGGTGCTGTCACCACTGTGTGCCATATTTCTCCCCTTTTTCTTCATAAACTATTGACCCTACCATGCATGCTTTATAAAGGCTTTATAAACTGAATTTAATGTATTGAAAAAATCCTTTTCCTGCTTTCTTTGCCTAGTAACCTGTTATTTTTTGCACGTACAGACTTTCTAGATTGTTTAAACATAACTTTTCTAGACTTCATGCATTTTGATGGATATTTGCACTGACTCACAAACTTCCTAGAAAGTACTTACCTGTGGGTTTGATGAGGTGACAAGAAAGAAAGTATAGCTACGAGGCTGAGATAAAAATCACTGATTAGAAAATATATGCCTCTGATGAGCAAAAGTGGAAGCCTTTGGTTCCAGGTCTGAGGTGTTTAGTATTTCAGACACACATTAAAGTGTCTAATTTCATCACTTAGATTCAGATATCTCTCCCCTTTTCTGTCACATTCAGTGTCTTCAGACATCAGCATTAAGACTGCCAGGCCTTTCTGACTCATTCATCGAGGGCTTTTAAATCCTCACTTCCATCAGAACTATCGGGCTTTTCATCACCCTCGTATCTCACAAATCCCTTCATCCTCCTTCAACAGTTTCGGAAATAAGCTATTACAAACCCTCCAGGAAGGGTTTGTAATAGCTTACTAGAAACTTTGTTTCTGTTATGCACTCTGTTTAATTTTCTGCCAGTGTCAGCTTTTTGGGGTTTTTAGAGGAAAAACACTTTGAGGCAGGCTGGCTTTTCAAAACACTTTGAAGCTTTAGAAAGTTTTCATGTTGTCATGATTTCACCTACAAGCGAGTGCCTGGTGAATAAACCTGATGCCTTCCCACTGCCAGCGTTACATTATAGAGAATTGCTGTTGGCAGCTTTTATGGAGATCAGGATGGTAAATCTTCACGATTTCGACAAAATCTTAAATAGGCCAGTGTTGTTGTAGGGTCTGTGTGTGTCTGTGTGTGCATATGTGCTAAACAGAGTTAGAAAGACAACTTAGATGCTCTGTTTGGATGCAGAGTGAGACACCATGAGACCATTTATTGAGTGAAAGACAAACAGAGGCTGCCTGAGAGTCTGTCCAAGTCTGACCTGTGCGTGTGTGTGTGTGTGTGTGTGTGTGTGTGTGTGTGTGTGTGTGTGTGTGTGTGTGTGTGTGTGTGTGTGTGTGAGCTGACCTGACGCTCTCTGCTGTCACCCTTAACCCCTGACCTCACATCAGGAGGCTTAGAGGCCGGTGGAGGTCAGCTGGGGTCAGAACCTAACATGTCAGTGAGTGTGTGAAGTAGTTATTAAGGTCCGGATATGTGTGTGCAGGGTGCTACCAGCAGAGTGCTTAGATGACTGAGAGTAGGTAAAGGCTGATGTGACTCTCATGCAGCAGGTGCTTTTCTTTCTTTCTTTCTTTATTAACTGGGCACTTTTTATTATGAATGCATATTTGTTGTTGTTAAGATTTGCAAACCACATGCAGGCTGTTATAAAACCCCGGAGCCCCAATTAAAGCAGTTAGAATGGGAATATCCATGTGCCAGCAGGTCTTGGCAGTGGGGTTGCACATCATTGTATCACTGCTGTGTTCTTTAAAAAGGCTCTACTGCTGTTACAAACTCTCCTTGCACAAATTTTTATTGTAAGCAGCTTTTTTGTTCTAGTTGATAACTTCTTGCCCTTATAGGCTAGGATTTATTGTCAAGTCTTTAACTTTATGCTTAAGAGCTCCTCTCTGAGAATAGCACTGACTTGCTGAGTGTCCTGTTGGTCTGGCATTTTCATCTTGTTCATGAAGCTGTTACTCACTCACAGTCAGTTCATTTTTCAGTATTGAGAACAGCTGGAAAAAAACAGGTTTAAATATTAAACAGTGCAGAGCAGCTAAAGCAGCTACAGAGTGAAACACACCTCAGGCTTTGATTTGAGTTTCTGTTCTGTTTTTTTGTCTCATCTCTGAACTCTTTCCCCCCTTTTTTTTCCTCTGCTCATGACTCGTGCAATCAGTGAACAGCGCTGAGTTTTGGCTCCTGTTCACTTTTTTAAAATAACAGTGCTACAATGAACTGAGTTCTGAGGTACCGGGGGAAAAAACAAAAAACAAAACGAAGGATTAAAAAAAAAAATTGGCACGGTGAAGTTTCCATTGTTTGGAGTGTGTCTTTTTTCACAAGAGATTCTTTTTTCTTCTTTCCCTCCCCTCTGTCCCTGAGATGCGTCCTTGCCTGTGTTTCCCATCAGCCCTAAGAGGCACCGGAAGGGTCTCTGGACCTTTAGCGCAGCCATTTACATCACCTCCGTGCACAAACTCTCACACTTCATCTCGAAGTATAACGTCATCCCTTTGCCTCCCAACTACAGTGCGGGGGATTAAGGGTCTCCTTCAACCTTCAGGCAATGAAATCTATACACATGGACCCCTCCTGACCTCACACTTTCACGTGCTATCAGCCGCGCACACATAAATGTGACAACCACACGGCTCTTTACTTAATCTTAAATCTAATCTTATTTCTGAGTAATGACTTTTAGAAATGTAAAAAAAATTAAAAACATCTCAGTTTTCAGTTTTTTTCCTGGTTGTTGACATCTGGATCTCAAAATGACAAATTCAAGAACACACACCCACTTGCACATCATGCAAAAATCATTTCCTGGTTGTAATAATGAGCTCTGTTAAGGATATCATGGCTGACAGCCCCTAGGCAATTCTAGCTCCTGATTCTGACCTCATCCCTGTGTGTGTGTGTGTGTGTCTGTGTGTGTGTGTGTGTGTGTGTGTGTGTGTGCTTCCTCGTCTATATCAGGGCACTGGTGTCAGGATGAACTAACATTATATTTTGCCTATGAACCTATCTGATGCACGCAGAGCAAAAAAAGGTCAAGTTTTAATTGTTTTATGTGCAGTAGTGAGTTGTTAGTGCGTTATTGTTAATGGTTATTATAGTGTATTTGAATGAGATGTTGCCTGGCTGTTCAGTTTCCTTCAAATCTGTAGAGCTTTTTAGCCTTTTTTAGCTTTTGGTTTTTTTGTTTCCCATTCTTCTAGGGGTCTAATTAGCAATAGAAAGATGCAAAATAGTCCCCTTTTCAGGTTTTAGGAAGGTTAAGGAGTTGTTCTGTAGAAGGAAAAAGGCACCTATACAGATAAAAACAAATCAAAGCTCCTGACCTAGTTACAACTATAGTAGGAATGTAATTCAGAAATGTGTGAGTAATGAAGTGAGTAATCTCTTTATTGCCAGTCTTACTGCAGCCTTCGGGGGTTTTTATGCCACGATAAACAAAAGCTTCCACTGTGATTCGGGCGATGGTGCGGAGTGGAGTGTGTTTATGCAAAAATGATGTCTTCCCAAATCCGCTTGTTAACAGACGGTCTCTTTTCACTGCTTCGTGCACAGAGATGCCAATTGTTGCTTGTCTGAAGATCTTTTATCTGGGACAAAGAGGTCAGGCTGTTGGTGATTCAACCCTCCTCGTACAGAAACATATGCAAAGGTTCAACGGGTGACATCTCTTGTAGTTGGGGGAAGGGGGTCTCCAAATTAAAAAACGTTATCTGCACTTCACAAGTCTCTCCTCTGCTCTCTGTTTCACTTTGCGCAGAGCAGAGGAGACAAAAGAAGAAACTAGCTTTGACTGAAGACTGCTGAACTGTGCTGAAATTTAATGAATGGTCACAAAAATGAATAAAATATTTAGCTTCTTACATTATTTTCCTTTCGATTTCTTCCCCCTTTAATTTCTTGTGGCTTGGGCTTCCCCTTTAAGGCGGTGAAAGAGGAAACACGGACATCTCTGCCTTTGCTTTTTCGTCCTATCTTTATTTTTATTCCCTGTCAGAATTTACGCGTTTCATGAGAAATAAGAGCGAGGCTGAAAGTTTGCTCTGAACACATTTCCATTTATTTGCTTCTTCTCGCCATGTGTTGACTTAATACAGGAAAAGCAGATTTGCCACCAAAGACAAATTAGCTGCAGACAAATTAATGACACAGATGATGCACAGAGACACATAAATGACACTCAGCGTTCTTCTCAGGGTTATTATCAAAGCTGAGCAGATGGACAGTTATATAAGTGTCATTTCTGCCCTGAGGGAGTCAGTCTGTTCTGTCTAGGCTGACTGTTTGACAGCTGGGGAGACTTTAAACTGTGCATCAAGACACAGCAATATAAGCAAAACAGCGCATCTAGCCCCACTAAGATCCCGTTACAATGGGAAATACCTGGAACTGGAAATAAGTGGTAAAAAGAAAGTGGAAACAATGAGTGGAAAGAAAGCTAAGCAACAAACAAGACAAGCATAGAAAGTTCCAGCTGTTTGTCCAGCTGTTTTCCCTCTGGGTATGTAGCACTCACACCTGATGGATCATACTCATGTCCATGACTAAGGCTTTACTTATCTTCCTTCATGATTTAAATACTCGGTGCTTTTGCTGCACGAGGCTGAGGAGATGCCACAGCCAGGCTTTTCTTTACACGTGAAAAAGCTCCATTTCTTTCTGCAGATGGGTTTTCATTTGGGCCGTCACAACAAGTTAACAGAGTCTGGCTCAGTGATGAGGATGCTTTTCTTTGTGATTCAAATTTGGCCTTTTTATTGAACACCGATTCTGTCTTCTTCATTCTCTGTAACGCTTGCTTTTCATAATTCCATCCCTCGAGCTTTATAACTTCGTAGTTCTCGGTTTCATGGTGTCGTTTTCTTTTCTCGATACGCTCAACTCCTCATCAATCAGGCGTTTAATGATTAGGAGCCATTTTTTCACAAATCTGTCAGTTTTTGCTGTGTAAATGAAACTCACTTGTGACTGTCAGACTGGGTGATTTATGCTTATAAGACTTTCATGCAGAAATGTTTCCCGCTCCTGCTTAAATATTCATGCGGGGACATTAGTATGCGGCGTTGTGCAGCTCATTGTACAACTCCCGCTCCCCCCTCCCATATCGTGTTTTAGAAAGTCAACAGTTCTCCTCACGGAGCCGTGCCTGAACAAAGGTGGCCATGTATGCGCGGGCGGGGTGGACGCTCAATTTATCAACATCACACGATGCACATTGGAGCCATTAGCTGTTCATCCGTCCGATTCAGCTGTCACTCTAACATTTAGGAGGAAGAGATGTGCGGTGAATACGGAAGATGTTGCCCTTTTTGTGGGGAAGTGAGATGTGAAAGAGGCTTTACAGGAAGGTGTTATTGTCCATGTTGATCTGTGCGTGCGTGTGTGTGGGCTCTTCTGACAGATGCATTTCTCAACTACATTTCGGTGTCCCTCTCTGTTTTAGGGGGTGTGCAACATTACGTTATGGTGCCACCTTGAAAGATTTAATGAGAGCCAGCTATCAGCTGTGCTTTGGAGAATTTATATTTGTGATATGAAGGCGATGCAAAGAAAGAAATGCATTAGTTATATGACTGGAGGGTAAGGGTAAATAGACAAAAGAAATGAAACTGCGTCACATAGAAAGTATTTATTTTTAAGCTGTGAGTGTGCCCGTGTAGTTGTCCTGGATCCTGGTTCTGCAGGCCAACATGTTCCACTGAATCACTGATGCTCTGCTGGCTAAATTCATTGAACCTAATTAAATTTACTGAGCCCACATTTGAATTTATTTTTGGATGACACACAAAGAGAAATAATATGAAAGCACTCTAGCGTGGCCGTCTGGTTTTTGTTAATTAATTACGTAACCGCTTATGCTGTAGCTGGAAGGACTTTGGCGAGTAAGAGATTCATCTTCCCTGGCTTCCAAATATTGGTTCTTTCTCAGATTTTTGCAGCAGAAAAGTGTGTCCTTGCATGTGTCCTGGTAGGCATCGGGGGTGAGAAACTATCCTAAGAAGAGGGTGTGTGCATGCATTAGTGTGTGTGTTTGTGTTTGCACACGTCTGTTTACATGAAAGAGACTAAGAAAAGCGGAGAAAGATTTAAAATGTGTATGTAAGTGGATATTTGGGTCTTTTATCAGCCACCTCCAAATAAACAGGAAAGGATGGAGCTCTCAAATGATTTCCTCTTCCTCTAAAAAATGATTTTGTCTCGTCTTAAAAAATAGCCCTTCTGATTTTTCTTTGTAGCCAAACAATTTCCCTGATGTTCTAAAACTATAATCTTGTCTTTTTTTGTATTAGTTAGATTACGTGCGTTGGGAATAAGAGTCGGAATGAGGAGAAAAATGAGGAGGAATGCTCAAATTTGGAGGGTCAGCTAAGCCTTTTCACAGCTTGGCTCACATGCTACATGGGATTCCTGCTTTCACTTACACCATTCCTGGTTGTTTCACATTCTGTATAAGTTTGGAGGAAAAAAAACCCTCCACAAGAAAATATGCAGGAATAAAGAATAAAGTATTACTCCACTAAACCAAATGTATGTGGAAATAAAGTCGTGGTCTTGTGGCCAATATAATACAAAACGTTCAAGGTTGTTCAGATTGAGCTATACCATGGGTTTTGTTTCAAAACCGCAAAGCATTGACTCCCGACCTTAAAGTCGTAATAGCTTCCTCAGTGTTTACCGGGATGGAGCTAGTTTCCTCATACGATGCCAGGCAGACATTTTATGCCTTAACGTCTTCCTGGTGGTAATCCAAATTAAAGGGAGGTAGTGTTTGAATTGCATCCTTCTAAGCTAATAGTCTTTCATTTGATTCTTGAGTTTCGTGATGGTGGTAGGTATCTCAGGGGCTGGGGGAGCCTGATTTGGATCCATTAGTAAGAAAGGTGCACACTTTCTTAAGTGTCTTGCTCAGACGAGTTACTTAAATCTCCTCTTTCTATCCTCACAGTGGATTACAACTGCTTTGCTCACTTTTTAGGTGTTTCAAGCTCACAATGTTTCTTCACTCTTTTTTATTCTTGTCACTCGGCAGCTTCTGTGAGCTATTCAGGAGCTCTGTGGCAATTTTGCAATAGCTGTTGAGCGAAGCAAAGAGAAATTCAGTCCAACTGTGTTTCCAAACCTGTTGTTTCAGTGCATGCTTCCACATACTCCAAACCACAAATTTCTCCTTTGGGGATCAATAGTGTAAATCATTCCTTGCGTCTGCGTTGTCTCGGTTTTGTCCCCCCAGGGAAAGCTGCTTGACGCCAGTAAGCCCAGAGACTTGTCCTCTAGTCCAGGCCTTCCTGGCTGAGTGTCCAGGCCGTCTGTTCCTGGGTCACGCCCAAACACAGCTAAAGACCGGCTTGCAGATCCAGGAGAGACACCTTTTCCTCTTCACAGACACCCTGCTCGTCACCAAGGCCAAGTAAGTTTCTTTCAGTGTTTTGTGAAATGACAGGGAGATGTTTATACGTGGTTGTGAGTGTGAGAGGGGGCGGAACAGGAAATAGAGACAGAGTGACATAAACAGGGAAAAATAGGAACAAAAAGCGGCCGTGCAACATTTCATTGTTCCTAGTTGTTTCTCTGCTGGTCATAGCAAAAGAAAATTTGTGAAGGATGGAGTTTCCCCCTGTCTCTCTTTACATACTCTCCTGCTTCTTTTACTACTCTGTCCCTCATTTTTTCCCCCAGCATATAATTATTTCCCAGCCAATTAAATCCATATGAAGCCTGGCTCAGATCAAAGCCAAACTGGCTCGCCTTGGGCCTAAAGTATGGGGCTTCCCACCCACAAACTACACAGCACAAGCACATTCAAATATAGAAAGCAAAGGGCACATAGACAATTTTGAGGTCCACACAAACACACACACACTCACACATACACATAAACACACAAGCTCTGCACACTTACAGTATGTACTTACTGTACACACAAACCCCTCAGTGCAGACACAGCAGGATGGCTGCGGTCTGTCCTGGGAGTCATGTGCCAGTGGGCGGAGCTGACCCTCTCAGTGGAGAGAGTGTATGCTATAATTGGCTTTAATACATTGTGGCTGAACCCAGGGTGAGTTAGAGGAATGTGTGTTGGTGTGTATGTGTTTGAAAGATAGTGATAGCAAGAGGGAGGAGGGGAAATTTTTAAAAGTTGAGTGGTGTGTGTGTCTGTGTGCGTGCGCCTTTATATCCATAAAGCAGAGAGTATGTGTTTGTTTGCCAAATGTATGCATTCGGATCATCTCCCTCGATAATTACAGATGCTGTGGCACATAAATACATGTCTACTGAGCATGCCTGTGTTTAACGTCTGAGAATAGCTGAATCTTTTAATATTTTGCTTCTATATTAAGTGTTTTTTTAGATTGCCATATGCCACAGGAGGTTTATGGACATCAGTTATTTAAAGAAAACTAAGTCAGATTCCGCACTTAATGCCCAAAAAGTTCCTTGTGGAATGCCTTGAATCCCTGAAACCAGTTGATAGATATGAGCACTTATCACATTTATCACAAAACACTGTAATATAGCATGCTGTTTTGCTTGTTTGCAGGTCTCCTACTCATTTCAAGGTGAAGGCTCAGGTCCGGGTTTGCGAGATGTGGACGGCTAACTGCATGGAGGAAGTGTGCGAAGGAAGCACGAACCCCGAGAGGAGCTTCGTGATGGGCTGGCCCACCTGTAACTGTGTAGCCACCTTCAGGTATGTACAAATTGTTCACATCCAAGAATAGGAATTCCTAGAAGGTGAAATGTAGCCATGTTTTTTCAAATTATCTTGATTCGATCAAACAGGAGAAGCTTGAGGTAACTCAATTTCCTCTAAAGTATTCATTGCCAGCCCGTTAACCGCTTACTCCTGAATATTTCTGGAAAAGTACGCAATGTACTGAGGTGCAGATGTACAGTATAGTAGAGAACCCCACCGCAAAATCCATAAAAAGCTTAAGCACAATGGCAGCTTTCAGTCATAAAGCTGTCTCAGTAAAAATAGAGCGAGTAACCACACACAGGCACAAACATGCAGCACGTACAGATGTATTCAGCGCCGTATATTTGCACCTGCCTTAGCAGCATCTACACCTGTGTACCCATTCACAAACACACCCATTATATTTTCCATCAAGAGGAATCCAGTCATGGCTCCAGGGGGAAGTCTGGTTTTTAACTGCGGGAGTTACATAACAAAGCAAGAGCGACAGTTACTTTTCCTCTGATTGTGTTTTGTAACATCACTGATTTCATTTCAGCTCTGAAGAGACTAAGGACAAGTGGCTGGCGCTCGTCAACAGGTAACATATTGATTAGAGGTTCTTTTTCTTTGGCCCTAATGCTTTGTTTAGCTTAAAGTTCTTCCTTGCAAATCAGATTCCCCTCTACAGGCCAGAAAGGATTTGATTTTAAAGAATAAAATGATTAAGCTGAAGCCTCCACAGCATGAATGTTTTGTATTAACAGACAAATTCATAAACTTATACAAAAGTGTTATTCTAAAACAATATTCTCGCTATAACACTGACCTCCTTCCCATTCCCTGTTTTCCACCAAACTCAGTCGGATAAGTGAGGGAAAAGAGAAGGACGACCCAAAGACCATTCCTCTGAAAATCTTCGCAAAGGATATTGGAAACTGTGCATATGTAAGTTTCCCTTCATCCCCCGTGAGTTTTCATTGCCTCTGTCAGCACAAAAACAGCTATTATAACATCTCTAGCACCACTATAACTTACGGATCACACAAACATCTACATATTTCCGTGATGTTTACCCAAAAATGTTTCCACCAGGCCAAGACGCTTGCGGTCAGCAACACAGACAGCACCACTGAAGTCATCCGCATGGCTCTGCTGCAGTTCAGCATATCAGTAAGTAACCGAAGGCCTGTGTTCAGGATCGCTAGATATTAAACTTTGTCGTGCGATGCTACAAAACTCTCTCGAGGCTCTCAGTAATGGACCTTCTGGGATTCACAAGCTCTGTGAAACAGTGCAAAACCTGATGGCTGAAGTGGTGTCAGAGCAGTTTTTACTAAAGGAGTTTCTTTTTGCAATCTCATTAAAAGTGATTCTCTTTTTCTCTTCTTAGGGTTGCGTTAAAGACCACCGGCTGTGGGTGAGCTCCATTAAGGATGACCCTCCATATCCACTTATCGGTGAGTCCTACTGACATCACTGTATAAAACAAAATAATAAAAAATAGCTTAAAGCAGTCACATTATACCCCTTTTTAATGAGTTTATGTAAGTCTCACAGGTACCTCGAACTGGTTATGAAACAGAACTTTATTTCAGCCTTCATGAAGACCCCGCAGTTTTATCGGCGTTTTTAAATCCAACTAAGCCGTTGATGCCCACGGCCTTTTTAGGTAGCGCTCTGTGAATGAATGACTGCAGCAGCCAGTTGGCGCAGTAATCCATTCATATATCAGATGCAGCCATGATTTTGCTTCTGGCTTTCTCTCTAAGTCAGGGATGTCCAATTCTAGGCCTCGAGGGCCGGTGTCCTGCAGGTTTTCAGCTGATCTAAATGGCTAAATTACCTCCTCAAGATGTCTTGAAGTTCTCCAGAGGCCTGGTAATGAACTAATTTGCTTCAGGTCTGTTGACCCAGGGTGAGATCTAAAACCTGCAGGACACCGGCGCTTGAGGCCTGGAGTTGGACACCTCTGCTTTAAGTGATCATTTTAGATCTAAATGAGGCCAAATCATTGCACAGCGTAGGCCTCCGTGCGTGTATCATGATTTTATAAAATCAGGTTTTTATCAGTGCAGAGGGGAAGCTTGGAACATGGTTTGCGCGTGCTACTTCATAGGCACGGTGTTGTCTGACAGCAGAAAATGAAAAGCACAGAAACAAGAGGGACCCTGCTGGGATTTCATGGGTTTTAAAATTCAGTACAGAGAAGGGAAGAAGTAAGCAGAGTAAAAATGGAGCCAAAAAAAAGCAATCTGAGGTCAGTAAGGACCAGAGAACAAAAGAAAACATAAAAAACGCAGTAACTGACACACAGTCTTTTGTTTACTGGTTCCCATAATTTCCTATTCTCCCTCAGCCTTCTGATATCATTAGCTGCGTAATTTGTTAACACTTGCTGGCACGTTGTGCTCGTAGAACAAACAGTTTGGCCCTTGAGTTTGGAGAAGCTGCTCTAGCTAGGAAATAACAATGGCTCACTGTCCTATTTTGGCAGATCTGCTGACCAGCTGGGGTATGTGCTTATCTAGTTTTGATGTCACAACCAGCTGCAAATCTGAGCACCTCATTCAAAGACACACACTTTCTGATCTGCGGAGAAAAGGAACAAGGAGACAAGGTCTCTTTCTTGTGTTTTTATGGGTCTCCAGTCACATCTGGGACACACAATAGATATGGCTGAATTTGATTACCTTAAAATATTTCCCTTTTAAAGGCACCCTTAAAAGAAGTAGTTCAACAGTTGGGTAATGATGTAGGATGTGGTGAATAACAAAACGTACTGACATCTAGAAACACAGCGTCTCTTCCTCAATGAGTATTTAGAAAAAAACTCTCCACTTCTCACTTCTATGCATGCATCAGTGGTTCAAAACTCACCATCTGGGAACATTTCAGAGGACGTGGTTTTCTTGTGGGTTTTTTGTGTTACCATAATCTTTTGTTTTGTAGTCCACACAGAATTCCTGACACGCAAACACAGAATTTATGACGCTGTGTTGCAAAATGCAATGCTGTATATGCCCCTTTTTTTTAAAGCATCATGTGAGGTGCACAGACTGCAAACACCAGGCCCTCCAGCGCTAAACTTTGACCTTTCATTCAGGCCACGAGTTTCCCTTCAGCATCAAGATGAGCCACATTCGTGACGTTGGGAGCAATTGTGGAGGACTTGGAGGAGGAGGAGGGAAGGATGTGCTGAGTCCCACAGACTGCCCAGGGGTTCTTCTGTTGGACCAGTGTCTCCCTCCAGACACGCAGTGCCAATTTATACTGAAACCCAACAAGGCTGTCCTTGGGCAGACTCAACTTTTAGGTAAGGGATTTCATAGTCAGTATGTGTCTGGTATTTTGGTTGTGTTTATTAGTAGTAGGTATTAAAATTACATCCACCATTAAGTATTTAAAGTTAATCGTTTGGGGTTTAAAACGGTAGCATTCTGATGATGGCCCTTCATGCACCACGGAATATTCATGAAGTGAGAGAAGTAAACATTGTTGTTTTTGTCATTACCGTGGCAGCTTAGGTTTTCTGAGTACATGGTTGGTCACTGTGAGGAATCCATCCATAAATCTAACTCTCTGTGAAACCACAAGAGGAAATATGAGGATACAGAAGTATTAATACAGAACTGAAAGTACTTCCCAGAGCGAGTTCCACTTATATAAAACATTTCAGTATGTTTGTGCTCGTCTTTGAGGTTACCGTCGTGTTTGTTAGTCCTCAGTTTGAATCAGCAGGTGGACAAGAAGGGGAAAAAAAGCGTCATCGACGGTGGGAAGAGCATTTTAATGGAGCGGTGGGTTACAGCAGGGGTTGGAACAGACGCGGTGTCAAAATAAGAAAAACATCGGACAGACAAAGAGGAAGAAACCCCAGAAGGACCGGATAAATGTGGGAATAGGAAGATGGAAAGTAGAAAGAGATGACACAGCTATTGAGTAAGTGTGGAAGGTCAGTAGAGGTGAAGGAAAAAGAAACAGACAACTATGGCAGAGAGAGAAAGGATTTGCAGACCAAAAGACTGAAACTTGGACCTTAAAGCGGAGAGGTACGGATAAATTAGGAGGAAGAAAAACAACATGACGGTGGACAGGAGTGAGGATGAACTGCGGGTACGGAGACCAGGATGGAAAAAGGACATGATGAGGTTTAGTGGCGGGAAGAAGCAGAGGAGAAAAAAAATGTGTGTTTTCCAGTCAAGTAGGCTCCAGTTTGCCAACCGCAAGCTTTGCCTCAGATTCCTTTGCTTCAGGCACAACAGGGTCTTACGTAATCTCTCCATAACAGCCCCGCCACCATACATGCCTAATTGCTCGCGCCCAACCAGAAAGCTAACGAATATGTGTTTACTGGCTTGTAGCCCTGACAAAAGCCTCATTTCAGCCATTTATTCTCAAACAATCACACAGGAAATTGTACATGTTTAACAACTAGCGGGTGTATGACAAATAAAACTCCTCCAGTTGTTCCCCAACATGCTTCATGTCCAGTTTGTGCCAGTCTACTGGGGAGATACTGTAACTGGACAAAAAGCCTTTGAGGTGGCTCATGGCAGCAACAGAGAGTGAGGCTGAACGTGGATAAAGAACCACTGCACACAGCAACACAGATCTATGCTGTCTCAGCACTTGAAAAATGAGCAAAGATTTTGTACTAGACCTATAAAAACAGGTATTGTTGTGCATTCAACTGCAAGAAGAGATTTTCTATGTTCCCATTACAATATGAACCATATTACTGGCATGTCCACCCTTGGAAGTGGCTTAAAGTCTGCTTGTCAAAGCATTCATTTCCTACAGTTCAGTAGAGCCCAGTGTTGCCAACTCCTCAGTAAGGAAAATCGTTATTGGTTGTCCTAAAAGTCGCTAAATGACGTCATCGCCTAATTTGCATAATTTGTCATGCTTATGTAATTGTAACCTAACTTTTAGGAGAGAGAAATAGCATCCTGGACGAGACGTAAAGTGAGTAAAAAACACCCTAAATGCATTCTGAATATATTTGGAACTACAAATTAAATTCTTTTAGCAATTATTGTTTTTTTAGTCATTCCAACCCTCCTCCTTTATCCGGGCTTGTGACCCAAAACAGCCTCTGGCGGAGTTACACACACACACACACACACATAGACACACAAAAAAGTCTGTGTGTGTGTGTGTGTTTTAAGTAGGTTTAAAGCTTGTGATCCACAAAAAGTAAGAGTAAAAGAAGAACTGACGTCATTACAGTCAGGGCTGGAGCAGCGGCTTCGCTCACTGGAGGTTCATTTGCAGGATGCGTAGGGGTGAACGTCTCCTGCTCTGACAGCAGCTGGGGGGGAGTGTTGCGTGAGGACTATCCGCCGCCTGTGAGCGCTTCGGCACGGGCGAGGTGCCCACGGTAGCACCGCTGCTTGTTGAGAGTAAGAGCGATACGTGCTTTCACGTCAAAAAGTGGTCATACGTCTTCCTAATAACACCAGCAAAAGTCGCCATATTTGTCGTTAGTCGCTTTTTTTGAAAAAAAAAAAGTCACTAAGGGGGTCTGAAAACTCGCAAAGTATAGCGGCAAGGTTGCTAAGTTGGCAACACTGACAGAGCCAGGTTGGCCCATCCTCTGGAGCTAGCTACACCGGCAGTGTTGATTTGGTTATTTGGAAAAACTAAGAATCGAATAGAATTATTGCATTTATGCAAAGATGAAAGATTATTCCATTTGCCTAAAAATGAAATAAGTAAACTACTAACATGTCAGCACCTGTAATCTGGGGTTTCTATTACAGGACACTGACGTCACTGTGTAGTCATGTCTGTGGTAATTTCATTGTCAATGAAGAGAAATACAACATCTAGCACCTGTTTTATAACACAGTAGAAGATTAGTGTAAGATGACAGAGACTGCCCACCCAGACATGTCGTCTGTGTCTGTTTCCTCATTCCACTGTCTCTAAAACGGTTCCCTGCCTCGAGAGCCGTAATGATGTAACACCTGATTTACACCAAGGTCATGTTTTTTCATTTTTTGATGGCAAAGGCCTGCTGAGAAGTGCCAGAACAGGCCAGTAAATCTGTTACTGTTGAACTTTGTTCCAGAGTGTATTTGGGCATCACGCCACGGCAGATTGTTAAATAATGAATTCTATGTGAGGTATGGCGTGTATTCTGAGGGCCCTTTCGGGGCCGATGGGTCCCCCGCCCACCGAAAGAATCTTTTGTTTGTTAGGTTGAGTCCCACCCTTGGATACAAATCACCGACGCTTAATAACATAAATGTTATCATTTCAAGATTGTTGGCAATTCAAAGCTGCTACAATTACATTTCACTACAATGGCCCTTTAAGAGATTTAATGCACTGTTTGCACATTTTGCCCGTCTAAAAACGTCGGCGGTGGCTCAGAAAGGCAGTGCTGCCACAATTAGTGACGAATGAGTCATTATCATAACATTTGTGATATGAATCAAGGTTTTTGAAATGCATTTCAGCCCGGAGTGACATTTTATTTAATCAGCAGTCCAAAACACAAAGAAATTAAGTCATTATTAAATATACATTTCTTCTGTTTAGCAGCTAATTGTAATTCTAATGCGCTCCACGGGAGTTAATCATGCTAAAACTAGCTTTTTAAACTGCTTGTTTATTTTAGATGTCTAATTACACGCTAAAGTAAATGTACATTCTTATTTATAGGCACTTCAGTGCACACGTGCTATGCAAAAACATGCTGAGCTGGTGCTTGAACTACACAGGCAGACATTGTGCCTTTGCACTGCTGTGCAAAAACTTAGGAAAGGGAACACGCAGTCACATGCACATGTTCTTTTTAGCCTTTATTGAGACAGGAAAGCAGAGATGTGACCTATATCAGCTCGCTATGAGGTTTTGTTAAACGCACCCGCATGAGTAAACAGAGTAAACCATCGTCTATCACATCTGCTTTCATTGGTTTTCATTTCTCAACCATGAGCAGCGCGTTAGCATGATGCATGATGAAAAGCTCCTGCATCTGACGCTGATGGGCAATTCGTAAGCAGTTCTGCCCGAAATTCAAGCCCACAAAAGTAAACATTACGAAACAGTTTCTGAGTCTGCACTTTTGAAGCTATGTGAATCAAACAGTTTGGTTTCCTGAACGTACCTTGGGGCGCATTCGCCATCCATTACTCAACAACAAAAGTTTGATTATATCTCAAACTAAAGTTCTCCTTCCTCTATTTTTATTTTCCTACCCACAGAGCCTGGTCAGCAGAAGTCTTTTAAGAGAAAGAGATCTCTGATCAATTGGCCTTTCTGGAGAGGTTCGAGCACACAGCTGGACGGCGTGCCCCTGTCCCCAACCTTGCTCTCCGCCGCTCACGGTCGGCTGTTCGGACAGCCCTTGAGCTCCATCTGCTCTCCAGAAAACGGCCTGCCTAAACCTGTCATGGTAAGCCGAGTGGAGTTCACATAACAGGGGTCAGGACCCTGACTTGAGGGAACACAGGTTGACTGTTTAGTTAGGGAACGAGAGACTTGAGGGTGTGAGAAAGTAGATTATTTTAGGAGCATTTTATTTGACTTCTACTGCTGCAATCTTACTATTCTATGACTTTAATACATCCACCAACCACTTAAAATAATTGGCGGACCCATTTTCCATTTTAGATTAAATCAGATTTTTTTTCCTGGAAACAGAATATATTTTAATGTACACATTCTTCTTATTGGGAGTGAGTGACCCTCTCACTGAGGTGTCCTCTAAGAGAGACGTCTTTCTTTCGTTCTTTGTAGAAACACTGATTCAGACACGTTCCTCCTGTTGGTCCACAGAAGAATCTGTTAAAGGGAGGTGCCAAATTGAAATCGAGATAAAAATTCTGGCAGGAATTCTTTGCAATTAAGACCTCAGTGGAATGAAATGCCTTCTGCCATTAGGGCCTGTTTCCTAAGCTCCCGCTTGTGTAATCTCTGACATTAAGTTCTCCTGTTTCATCAAATGACATTGTTATTAAACTGAACAAGTTGGTAACCTTCTGTTTCGATGTTCCCCCAAAGGACATGCTGGCATTTCTGTACCTGGAGGGGCCATACACCAGAGGCGTCTTCAGGCGTTCAGCTGGAGCAAAAGCCTGCCGGGAGCTCCGAGACAGGCTGGACAGTGGGAGCGAGGACGCGGAGATCACACACCAGTCTGTGTTCGTCATCGCTGCTGTCCTCAAGGTAACCACACACACACAGCTCTTCCCCCGTCTCTCTTTCTTGTTTGAAACTGAAAACAGGCACGACTGATGTTGGTCCAAAGTCACCTTAGTCCAGACAGGATAATCTGTCTCTGCATAGCCAGGCAGACGGCCAGTCACACACACAAGGTGCAGCATTGTTCAGGATCCAGGCCAAACGGCTGTCATACAGTCGGGCATCCAGGGAGTAGCTCGGGCCTTCTTCTTCTTCATTTATTTCTTTTTTTTAGAGATGGTCCAACTCCCTTTTTAAATTTTGTTTCACTTCTTTTCCACATAGAGTGCAAGGATTGTCAGCCTCCTGTGATATAAAGGGGTGGCTGTAGCCCTTTAAATTGCAGGACGGAGAGGAAGTCATTTACTAGTCTACCGGTTCAATCCCTGGCTGCTCCAGTCTGCATGCTAAAGTATCCTTGAGGAAGATATATCACTGTCAGCAATCATCACAACTCCTTCCTGTTGTGCCAGTAGCCTAACTTTAATTTCACAAGTAAAAATGCACTAACATAATTGGATTTGTTCAGTGATTATTATACGACCACCAAGCTAGGATCGAAAGAACCACAACCACAGATGAAGCCATAAAAAAGTGAGAGCAGCAAAAATCCCTTTGACAGTTGTTTCCAGTCTATAATGCCTGTCTGTCAGTATAAGGCATTCTTCAGCTTCACTTATAAACGTTTTGCATACAGGACTTCCTGCGAAATATCCCAGGCAGCATGCTGTGCGTGGACCTGTATGACCAGTGGATGGAAGCGATGGAAGGAGGAGAGGAGAGGATACCAGCTGTCCAGAGGTAAGAGATCTCTCTTGAAATCCTAAAACATGCGATATCTAAGGCCGTGATCATCCTGCTAATCGTATAGCTGTCAGTGTCTGACAAGAAGATGCAAATCCTACGCGCATTTTACATAAGTCAGCAACACAGGACAGGAAAGATTGAATAAATGGCTGTTCTGGTGGCCTGTGGTAGAGCAACACCTTAGACGCTGTTGGTTTTTTCCTTTAATTACCTACAGTTTAGGTTTAGAATGAGAACTAAAAACAGAGAGCAGGGATGTGTGTATTTCCAGTAGCAACAAACAAAATTCCTTCTGCTTAGGAGAAAAAGCAACAGTGGAAATTCTCGTCCGGGCAGAAACAAGCAGCCGTACTGAAAGGAAGAAGCAGGGACCGAGGATGTTTTTCGTAATGTGTTTGATCTCATTTCCTGCCCCACTCCCATTAGGCTCCTCCACCTCCTTCCCAGTGACAATCTGCTTCTGCTGCGACACGTGATCGCGGTACTCCACTGCATACAGGGCAGTGCCGACGACAACCAGATGAACGCCTTCAACCTGTCTGTCTGCATTGCTCCCAGCATGCTCTGGTCTCCGGCGCCAAGCACCCCTGAGATGGAAGGGGAGGCCACTAAAAAGGTGAGACGGGACAGGCCTATGGACACTTTAGAGCAGGGGTAGGCAACTCCAGGCCTCAAGTGCCGGTGTCCTGCAGGTTTTTGATCTCACCTGGGTCAACACACCTGAATCAAATGATAAGTTCATTACCAGGCCTCTGGAGAACTTAAAGACATGTTGAGGAGGTAATTTAGCCATTTAAATCAGCTGTGTTGGATCAAGGACATCTAAAACCTGCAGAACACCGGCACTCGAGGCCTGGAGTTGCCTACCCCTGCTTTAGAGACTTATCCAAATCTAAAATCTTTAACTTGGCTGGTCACATTTAGTACAATAATGTGACATGTTGGGGGAAAACGCTTATCCAGCCTTCTTGCTGAGAGTTGAGGGAGATGTTTGTTGGAGTAATATGAGTCTCAGTGTAACAGCGGAGCAGTTTGCCTGCTCGGGGCCAAGAAATATTTCTGCACAGAACCTCTGGAAAAACCACAAATTTCTACACTTTGGTTTTTGTACATGCAAAATAAACGAGACACAGCATGAAACTTAAAGACTTTCAGAGGTGCTAATAGGAGGATTAGGTTACACAGAGCAAGGAGACCTACTTCCTTTGTTTCCCATCTACATACTACCCTGAGATCTGCTGCCTGCAGCTAAATTTTCTTAATGTATAGAGATTAGAGTAGTATCGTTGTTATCATCCCGCTCGCAAGAAAATGCGTTTCTCAAAAAGCCAAAGTGCTCTGATCTGCTTCCACAGGCAGTTTGCAGAGTGCGAGGAATTTAACATTTGGAGGGAAAAAACAGAAGCAAACTGCTCGTGACCAAGCAGAGACCTGAATTTGACTGACAGTTAAGTTACAGAGGCTTCACTGACACAGGTGTATACGTACACTAAGTGCTCACATGCATACTTCACGTCAGGCCAAGAGCCATTTGTCTGCAGACTGAAGGCTTTCCCCGTGGACGTGACTGCCCACCTCAGATCAGGAGCTGACCCACTGCCACACAGCAGTCACACACACGCAAACCCCCGTCCCACAGACACGCACTGTCAGTCTCATTCACATGTGATCTTTGACAGTTACTCATAAGCCTCTTACATTCAGCTAAGCTTCAAATCCCCGAGTTTAGAACAAGACTCGGCAAGTTTAGCTTCTCGTATAGAGAAACACATGCACAGCATCTAGTTTGGTGAGTGTCACCGGGGTTAATTCTCGTTAATTGTAAAGAAAAACAAGAACAAAAACAGGAAATTTAATTTACCTCTCGAACTACTTTGTGACAATGTTGGAGTAGAGTCTGCATGAATATCACTGCAGTTTCTCTGTACTTTTGTGTATATAAAGTGAAGTCTGCAGTGAAGCAACCGTATGTCTTAGCCAGCCATTCTGGCCTGGAATGGCTTAATTCTACAGCCAGAGCCCACATAGGAAGGCCCCTCGCCCACCAGAGCCCATCATATAGTCACTGAAACCCTAAGCATACAAAGTCTGCTGATTTGTGGTCTGTTTGGAAAGTTACAGTTATTTAGTTACACATAATCTCACTGGGTGGCTGTTTTGCTTATCTTTTCCAATCTGTGTGTGTATGTGTGTGCGTGTGTGTGTGCGTGTGTGCGTGCGTGCGTGTGCATGTGTGTGTGCGTGTTTGTCTAGAAGTGGTTGAGGTTCATTTGAGAAAACACGCAAAGAATTTCCTACAGAATCTGAGGACTGGGATGTTTTTGTGGAAAATTGTGTCACTGAAACACCCTCTTTCTCTCTCCACACACACACACACACACACACACACACACACACACACACACACACACACACACACTCACATAAGTGCTCGTTGGCAAAAAATACCCTCATCACCCACAAATACTTAAATATCAGCTTCACAAATACTCCCCTGATAACACTTTCCCTCTCGCACACCGCATATTTGTGTGTTCGTCTCGAGCACAGGCGGCTATTTTCCTGGGGGGGGGGGGAAGACAAATTTTCAGCATTCCCACCTTGCAGTCAAAGACAGGGGCCAATTTAAAACTTTTTTGGGGGGGATCGTGGATGCGTATTGGCCGGTTTTCAACCTTTTCCGAGGACATGTCTGTGCTCACTGTTGGCCAGTTCAGTTTAGCCTTCGTGTCCCTCCTGCTTTCATGAAGCATATAATTTAAAGGTTTTTGGCTGAACATATCCCTTAAAGAGCATCTGAGGTAAATGCAGTTTGCGTCTAACTTTAAATGGAGACAGGAAGAGATAAATCATTTAGAAGTAAGTTGTTTTTCCTCAGGCTTGGCTCTGGAGAATGCAACTTTTGCTTTTCTTCTGCTTTGTTTTGCTTTTCTATATTATAGTAAAATCACAGAAAAGTGATACCCAGCTCAGAATGCTGCACGGATGGTTTTCCAGCGTGCACAGTTGCAGCATTTTTACGCACATACACGCCCAAATACTGGAAGATTTCTTCCAAATCTTGCAGTACTATTGTATACTCTTACAGTAGGAATCTGCAGTTCATGCAACAGATACATATTTTGTGAATGATGCATAGAGTTCGTATTTCCTGGTTTTCTGAATGCTTGAGAGAGTTAAAGATGACATCTCACTGAGGTGAACAAGAGGTTCTGAATGGGCTGCTGATGGATGAATAAGTGAAAATCTCCTGGATGCCCACAGGCTCCTTTTGTTCAGTGCTTTGCATCACGTAGCAGTGCTCACTCTCACTGGGTGGCAGTGAGGAATGCTGAGTGTTGCCACAGTGGATGGATGCACAGATTTGATTCAGGGTAGATTTTTACACCTTCGTGATGCTAGCCTCCTATTTACGCTGCTGGTTTATATCAGCTAATTATTTGCTTCATTCGAAACACGCGTGTTGCCAACAGGGAAGTTGCCCTCTGGTTGACATACTATGCAAAGTCAACACCCATAACACGGTTGGAGGATCTTTCTCACCTGTTTTCTGTAATATTTAAATTTTATTAATGCCATTATCCATAGATAGAGCTATAGATCCAGTATCTAACGAGAACAAAAAGAAGGAATCCAAGGTCTAGGTGTTTTATCATGGCCATATGGCACCAATTCCTCCTTTCCAAAGAAACCTAGGTTGTCAGTGTTGGGTTATTTAAAAGTCTTGATCAGATATGTTATATCCAAAATATTGGAGGCGGATCAACTTTAAATACCCGCCTAATGTTAGCTCTGTTTGAAAATCAACAATTACCTTTCTGTTGCCTCCCATGCAGATGTAAACTGTCAGTGTCACGGGAGAGATTTGCAACAAGATCTATGTAAATCATTGCCAAGGTCTGGCAGGGACTTGTTTTTGGTGGTTGGAACTGCGGCAGGTCCTGTATATTGATCGCAAGTTCCCAAAACTCGCACCCTGTTCACACATGTTTAGTTGTCTTCTTTAAAAACCTGACCCGAGTTTGCTGGAAGAGCAATTTACCCTCCAGGACTTTGCGGCAGCAAACTGTGAGCAACTGCAATATGACTCCTTTTATAGAAAATAGAAATAAAAAAACTAGTTCAACGAGTCATAAATAACCACATCATCCAGTTTTAAATTATGTTTCATTTGTAAACGGACGGATTTAGGACATAATTCAGATTGACTGGGTGCTGTTGATCACGAACGCCACCGTTTGATTGATAGCGTGCATGTATGACCTCGACTAAAGTTGTTTGTGATGATGATTGGCTTCCTGAACACTTCAAAGAAACAGTTGTGGAGTTCATTGCGTTACATAACTCTGAATGTACAGCTCATCATCCATCATCTGCTAGCTTAAATGTAAATAAATAAACTGTGAGTGGTAGTTTAAAAAGTGGATTTTTTTCAAGCTTTAATAAAACGCTGGGTTTAGAGGAAAGAAAACCATTTTAAAGGACTTTTTAGCACAGCCTGATTACTCCTTGTTTGGACAGACGACGTTTTTTTGGCGCATACGGACACCGTGCAGACACAGACCAGACAACATCTGGCCCACAAACAAACAAATGAGTGTTTACCGGCGCAGTATTTCCATAGTGTCACAGGCTTATTTATGTACACATCAGGCAGATTTCAGTGGAAATTTCCCAGTGGCCCCGGCGTTTGCCAACTATTTGTGTCACAGGACGTCATGTGTGTAAATTTTGTCTGTTTAGTTTTAAAGGCAGCGGTTTCTGCCAAGTAGTGTGATTTGTTTGAGGATGGATTCCAACTGGGCTGATAAAACTCATAAAGCACAGACAGCGTTACAGTGTTTGAAGACATCAACTGAATGTGCTTAAATTAGTCGTTCAGCGGCGAACGATTGGTATTTGGATCGCTTTCAAAGATTCTTGCCCCTTTGTGACATTTGTGGCCGTGGTTTTGCTGCGAAAAGTCGTGATTGGCTTTAAGTTAAAAAAAAAACACAAAAGCACACAAAATGGGGAAAAAAACTACACCTACATTGTATTCGGTATCAAAGCCAACTGATGATGTCATAGCCAGTATTATCAGGACATTTTCCAGGGCTGGTAAGAAGGAATGGATGGAGGAGAGGGAGTCGATGTTTTCCCGTTCACTGTGGAGGTTGACATCAACGCAAGCAAATGAAAAGAAATGTTTCCCCAAAATGATAATATGGGAAAAAAATGTTAAAAAGAGCTTTTGACAGCTGTTTGAAAACAGTGCCACAAAGTTATTTGGGTCACTATATCATAGAGCAGTGATATCACAAGTCAGTAGCTACAGTATTAACAACCACACACAAGTTTAAGCACTCTGCTTCTCAGACGTTGTTCTGAGCATCTGCGTGACCCGTTTCCTGCTTTTCTGTCAAGTCAAAGTCAAATTTATTTATATAGCACATTTAAAACGAAAACGTTGACCAAGGTGCTGTACAATTAAGATAATTAAAAGAAATAAAAACATAGGGAGACATGATAAGAGTTAAGAAAAAGAATCATAAAATTAGAAGATTTGAGTAAGAAATAAGATAAAAGTAATACAAACTCATTCTGATTTAAAAGCCAAGGAATAAAAGTGTCTTTTCAGATGGGTTTTAAAAGTGTCCAGTTTTGGGGAGGTCCTGGTGTGAAGGGGCAGTTTGTTCCACAGTTTCGAATCAGTTACAGCAAAGGCCGGATCTCCCCTGTGCTTTAATCTGGACCTCGGGACAGCCAGGAGCAATTGATCCGCAGACCTCAGCGATCTTGCAGGAGTGTAGCAATTTAAAAGATCAGAAATGTATCAGGGTGCTGTGAAAATCTACACTTTTAAATGCTATTGGATAAATAGAAAGGTGTGAGATCTAAAAATACTTACATGTCTGCAGAATGTGCATCAAGTACAAGTATCAAGTTAAAAATATGACACAGGCCGTTCACACGACCATGGCTGCACAAAACTCCGGTTTTTAGTCTTATTAAAAATGGATTGTGTCAGTAATTTCAAATGAAATCAGCAGTTGGTACCTACACACTGCCTGGGATGTGGTGGCAGCAGGCAGACCTCTCTCTGCTCCGATTTGCCTCTACATCGCTTTTATTGGACCACTGACTTAGACATAAATGTCTTTGTGCCCCAGGATGGAAAACACAAGCTGTCGGCTGGTGCAACCCAGTCACGACGCCACGTTTTGTGTTTCACGTTGCAGTTTGTGAGTCCGATCGGTATTGCACAGACACATAACAGTAAACTTTCTGTGTTGCTAAATTATGGCTGAACTGGCTGCTTCCGTGAGGTCCAGCTTCAGCAAATGAATCTGTAAACACAAACACCTCTTAATCTATAAGAGTGAAAACTAATCGTTTGCCACCGAAGTAGAGCAAAGTGAAGATGTTGGTGACAACATGAAATAATCAGGCGCTGTTTGTTCCTGCAGGTTTGTGAGCTTGTTCGCTTCCTAATAGAGAACTGCAGCACCCTCCTGGGGGACGTCACATCACTCTTCAGAACCTTCAGCCAGAAGAGCAGCAGCAGCGACCATGGATCTGGTAAGAACTGAGATTTAGGCCAGACAATAAAGAAAGGACAGAATATCAGTAGGAATTTAATTTAAAAACAGTTAATTAGGATGTACAGGCTTTTTCTTAACATTTTATGATTTTGTGATCCAGTTTAGTTGTATAAGCTTGTAGGAAAAAACTGTTAAGAATGGCTGAGACAGTGACAAAAAAGCCAAGAGGTCTAGAAAATACTGCTCTCTAATAAAGTGCTTAGTATTGAGACTTGATTCCTACATTGTTAAAGAGTCTGATCCCATAAAAAAACAAACAGGCTGCAACTGTAATGGAAACATTTACAGATTTTGCAATTTGGGTTTCTTTTGCTTTCAGTTTTCTGACTTAATAAATGCAAACTGAAACCGCACAGCCAGAGCTATTACAGGGAGAGGTGTGGCATTAAAAAAATCTTGAATTGAGTCTACTTCATTGACGCATAAGATGGTAAAATTCCACAATACTCTGCACGCTCGCCCCTACCATCAACTGAAACTGAAAAAGCCACTAATGTTGTTGCACATGTAGTTGTATAACCTGCTGGTAAAAAAAGAAAGAAAAGCCTGTTAAACCTTATTTTGGGGGCAAAACCACCAAACATTTTAAGCGTTACTATCTAAGATTTAACTGGTTATTCTGAAAATGTATTTTAACCCAAAATAAATGCCTGGAGTTGATGACGCTCTTGTGGCAAAGCTTTGTTCTAGGAGGGTTTTAGCACAGCTAGTCCTGTGAAAAAACATAACAAAAGAAAAACAGATGCACATGGAGACGATGTTCTTGTGTCAAATTTGTTCTAAAGGTCAAGTGTGTGTGTTTTGTGTGTGTGGGATAAAGGATCCTTTATTTATTATCTGAAAAAGTACTGATAAAGCCTCACTGTGTTGCATCAAGGTGGTTTGGGACTGACTAGCTTGCTCTGTGTGGGTGCAACTGAATTGCCCAGGAGCTTTAAGTCATGTTGAGTGGGGTCAACAAATTGACCTGCAGTAATTTCAATGATTGCCAGGATCACATGATTAAGATAGCACTGAATATCCTCATTCATGCTGTTAGCTCTTCCTCATGCTGTAAGTAACCACCAGGGGTCAAAGAGCACATAGCAGAGATATGCTTTGTCCTCTGTTCTCCTCATGTGCACCAGTGAACTGTGACTTTGTTCATTCAGCTCAGGAAATGCTCTCAGTTAATTGAATCTTTTTTTTTTGTCCTCTAGCAATGGCAACCAATCAGTTAAAGCGACTCTTTACAGTGAAAAATGGCACTGTTGCTAATTGCTAATAAAGTGAACCATGTTTTCTCCTTTTCTTCCCAGATGTGTCGTCCTTCCAGATGAACGACTCGTCTTACGACAGTCTGGAGAACGAGCTGAACGATGATCCCGAGTCTCCCTTCCAGGAACAGCTTCCGCTTCGCGACAAAGACAAGCCGGACAGCTGCAGCCGTGACTCTGTCATCACGCTCAGTGATGGCGACCCCGAACCTGACCCCGATTCTAACCTTTTGCTGCAGCTCCCGCCTCTGGCCAGACCCAGTAGGTTCAGTCCCGTGGTTCGACAGCCTCGCGTACGCCACGCCAACGGCTCGTCGCAGGGTCCTAGGAGACTGAGGAGGAGCTCAGAACCGGCCTTAGCCCTGGCTAGCATGCCGAGTTCAAGCATGGTGTTGGCTCATGCTGATAACCGCCACCCGTCAGTGAGGAAGGCGAGCTACGATGCTGCCATGGAGGGGGAAGCAGATGTGGATGAGGTTTTTCTTGAACAGGGGCTGAACGGGCTGCAGCTGAAAGAGGAGGGAGAGGATGGCTGTGAGAAGAGAGGAGTCAAAATCCAGAACAGCGGGCGGAGGAAGACGAAGCATGCCCCTCCACCGCCACTGCGACTGGATGCCAGTTGTTCCAGTCTGTCTTCACCGGCAACCTCACCAACCGGCTCCTCCCTCAGCTCCTTAGACTCTGCTTTCTCACAGTACTCCACTGACTACGCCACAAATGTGCCACTTCCGTTAAATGAACCCCTTCCTCTCTCCCCCCTTTTTCCTGGACGCCCACAGCAGTCCTCAAGGAGCTCTCCCCCTCAGAGAGAAGCGCTGGCTCATTGGCCACAAGCCACCCAACCCCCTCGAACCTGCCAAAGTGCTTCCCACTCTCATGGCCTCCACCCTAACACGTGGCTTAAAAGGGACCGGTGCCTGACGCTAAGGCAGCCCGATAGTGGACACACTGAGGAGGACCTGCCCGTGGTTAACGGGAAATCCTTCTCAACCACTAACTGCTTCTCTGTCAGTGCCCAGGAGGCCATGGTGACAAATCAAGACTGCAGACATAGGTCAAGCAGCCCTCCATCTTACCAGCAGGCTCTGCTGCAGCTGCAGCGCAGCCACTCTCCTTTTTACGGTGCGACAGAGAAGCTTCTGACAGTCAAAGATCTGAGACAGCTCCATGACCAGACCTCTCCTAACAAACTCAAACCAAACCCAGGAGCTGAGATCGCACAGAGGCTGGCTGAAGGTGGCTGCGTGCAGCCCCCAAAAGGTGTTTTCTTTGGACAGAGTGCCACCACTCTGGTCCTCCAAAGACAAAAGTCCCACTCTCTAACTCCTGCCATGGACATCCACAGAGGGAGGAAGACCCTTCCTCGCCGAGCATCTGAGCCTGCTAAGGTCAATGTGAACTCTAACCGTGGCCCCAGCCTTATCTTAGACAGACTTCCTGCTTCTAAAGCCCGGCCCCAAGACGGCAGAGCGTCAGATAACCACGCCAAGCCGCGCCTCTGCTTGTCGCCCTCTGCCACCAGGGCTGTAAGGGACTACTTTTCCTCACAAGGTCAAGAGGATGTGGACGCCTGCCTGCAGAGGAGTCATGAGGTCACGCTAGCAATTGTGCAGGGTAAGAAGGAGTGGCAGAACAGGCGGTGCAGTGACCCGCGGCTGGAGGACTTTGAGCAACTTTTTTTTGCAGAAGAATCGTATGTGTAAAAAGGAACTTTGGAAAGACAAACTGTACAGGGGAGACTGACTTTCATGTGATATTGTAACTTGTACACAACTGTCTTTTTATTGTATTATTTTTCATATACTCCTTTAACCTGTTGCTGACTACTGTAATGGTACATCAGCGGTTTAAGATTTTTATGAGGTACAGATGCAGCGTAAGTGTAGCGTCTCGAACACCAAAAATCTGGTTTCTCTGGACAAAATGTTTCTCTCACCGCATCCTTGTGCACCTTCCAGATCTATGGTTGTTTCTTTTTCAGCATGTGATGAAAGTCTGGAGAGCTTGTCAGCAGTAAGAAAAAGAAACGACAAAGAAATCCTTTTTTTCATGTTCGGGAAGCTTGCAAAATGTTTAGAAAGCAAGCAGAACATCCATTACAGCTGATGGGAAACGAAGGCCGTGACAGTACAAACAGTAACATTAAAAACTTGAGCAACATTCGTGCCGCTCGTGACCGATCGCAACCATGAAGTGAACTAATTCTTTTCCAGTGACTGAAGTGTTTGTCTGAGTCAGTGAGTCGGTGGGGGCAGTTTTTGTGTTCGTATAAGCATCCTGCAGACACACAGCACAGCGTCGTCCTCAGTAAGTCTGGTTAATATCTCTGACCTGGAAGGAGAAGATATCTGCGTGTGTGTGTGTGTGTGTGTGTGTGTGTGTGTGTGTGTGTGTGTGTGTGTGTGTGTGTGTGTGTGTGTGTGTGTGTGTGTGTGTGTGTGTGTGTGTAAAAGAAAGCATTGCTGATTGTCAGCGTGTCCTGAGCCAAAAGAAAATCAGTGCCGCTGAAAGAGAAATCGCATTTAGTTTTGCTTTCAAAACACTTAATTATCCTCATCAGGACCCTTTGGGTATCGCAAGGAGACACCTTGTTGAGCAAGTGCATGTTGAGTTGGATGTACCAGTTTGTGTGTTTTGTCCATACATGTATGATCTTTTTGTTCCAGCGCTGCAGTGTTGACTCCATAGTGACACTTAACAGTAAATGGCCTTATTCCACTGTCTATTACCGTGATGAAAAGTATGTAAATACATACCCACAGATAATGTTAGCTATTGTTAGTTTGCACCAGTAATAAACAGTGTTATCTCTTACATAGCTTCTTCACAGGACCACACACACAGAAGTAAGGCCATTGTCATGTGCTGCCATTTTAAATGATCTCATAGAGTACTTTGTCCTGTATTATTATTAATATTATTATCTCCTTTACAGAACTGTGTTCAGCCTGTATAGTTCTCCATATTTATGATGCAGATATATATATATGTATAAATCTCTATATAAATATATTATCTTGTTGTTTCGTATGTGGTGTGTGGTGTGAGGAAATCAAATGTGTATTTTTGTACATGCCAATTCTGCTGCTGCTGTCTTTATAGAAAGAGTATTTGCTACCAAATGCACCCTTTGTATATTGTGTACATCTGAATTCCAGCAGGAATTCACAAGAACCAAAATATAATTGATTTCAATAAATGTTGCTCTCGTGAAACTACTTTGCCAGTCAAATGTGAAATTTGTTCACAGGGGTGGTTTCGCGTGACAGTTTTGTGGCTATCACCAGGGTGGGATACAGGATGAGGATCATCATTAACATTTATTGCAAACAAATGAACAGCGTGTGGACACACTCCACCCTTTGATGGCTCTGCTCGGAAACCGAGGCCAGTTTGCTGTAAGGTACACCTTGCTGTAATGGGTTGGATCCACTTTTGCCTTCACAACATCCTTAATTGTTTGTGTAGCTTTAACAAGCTGCTTGGAAACATCCCCCAGAGATTTTGGTACATCACACAATTACTGAAGATTTGTCTGCTGCACCACCATGATCTCCTGATCTGGTGACAGTGGAGGCATTTAAGTGCAGTGAACTCCAAGTAAACTAATTTGGTTTCAGGCTCAGATCATCACAATCACCAGCCTGAACTGTTGATACAAGGCAGGATGGATCCATGCTTTCATGCTGTTCCTGCCAAATTCTGACACTATCATCCTTATGTTGCAACAGAAATCAAGACTCATCAGACCAGGCAACATTTATTTTCCAATCTTCTGTTGTTGCTGCACACATCTCTCGGCTGACTGTAGATCAAGAGGTACAGCAGATCGGTTGGAAGTTTAACAGTTTGATCCCTGGCTGCGGCACACTGCATGCAAGACTTCTTGTGCAAAATACTGAACCCCAAGTTGCTCTCTAATGCATCAAGTGTTAGAGAGAAAGCTCTTAGAAAAAGCATAGAAAAACATGCTAGCAGGGATCTGTGTGAATGGGTGAATCAGCCCATTTACCACAGCTGAACAGGTGTGTCTAATAAAGTGAATTTAATTTGTAAATGAATTTATTAAAATGTCTTCAAATTTCCTGAAATCCAGCTTGGTAGTCCTTACTAATCTTACTACAACACAGGTGAGCATTAAAAAAAGTGTAAATATCCAAATATAAACTAAGGACTGTATGTAAAATATGTCTCTGTCCTGAGACCTAGTGGAACTGAAATCTGATTAATAAATTCCAAAATATGACAAAAGTGATGTTTAAAAACACTGGTCTATAAAGAGCTCATTACAGCTACATTTAAAGCTAAAAAAATAACACTTCTATCCATATTTTAATAAGTCAGCTTGTAAAGGAGGTCAGCTAATCAGAGCGCTACTCAAAAGTACAGCTTAACAAAGCAAGAACATAAGAAAACAATCTGGCCTAATGAGTACGGTTGAATAGTCCAAAAAATTTACCTCATATCGTGTTTAGCATTTAGTTTAAAAAGGTACAATTCCCTAAAGCCAACACTTATTCCAGCTGACCCAGAGTCTAAACTGATTCATGATTCTTCATGCATGACAACACCTTGACAAGAAACGGATCGTAAGGCAGCGTAATGTTCACAGGCTGTTTTCAAAAATCAAAACATATCAGTGTGCTGTGGCACGAAGTGGAAAGCACATGTTTTATTAACGTTTCCACGATCTCCACCACTTTATCAGTTTTGGTGACAAAAGTTTTGCTGGGGCATATTTACTGATCTTCAGAAGGTGAATCACTATGAATTATGGGATGGCAGTATCTTCGTTTCCTTGCTAAAGTATGGTGTGATGTATCCTGTGCTAAAGACGGTTTAACAAATCAGTGAAAAAGTAGTGAAAACCAAATGCACTCCTCATCATTTAGAATAAAGTGTTGTGTGACGAAATGTGTTGAAACAAATTACCAAACAAGCTGCGCGTGTGCTGTGAAACTCTCATGACTGCAGCAAAAAGGAAATTAAATCTGGCAACGGTGCGGGAGAGGGAGAAACTTTAGACCTGCACGTCTGATTAATGTGAGCGCAGAGAGTGGATGAATATCACCAAACTTGTTTCGAGTGTGTGGTTGTGGATACGGCCATCACAGCAACCGTGACGTCACCTACTGGTTAGTGAAGTCCCTTTGTGAAGGCTGGAGCTGAGCGACTTTGCGGGGGGTGATTCTGACTGAGGAACTAAAGAACACTGCACGCTCAAGGTCGACGTCTTTTGACTTGCTGGAGGTTTTCATTAGAGTTCAAACTCATTACGAGCATCTTAAAACCAAAGATAAAGGGAACAAGTGTCCATGTTTCCATTCCTCTATTGGGTTTTCTCTTACATGTTTTCCAAGTTTTGATCTTTTCCTTTATCACTCCATGAGTTTTTCTTCTCCTTGGACATCTCTGAATCGGTTTGATAACTTGAAATTAAGTTTTTTTTATGAACAATCCCTAGCTACATTATTATATAATCAAGGCTCACAAATCATGGTGGGATTCTTACAAAAAATCCCCAGTATGATTCCTACACAGCGGCAGAGGAAGAATTAAGTGGGGCTTTGTGATGGTTTCTCTAACCCTTGTTTATGAGTTTTTGTAAAAACCTTCAACACCGGCAGCCACGGTTGACTCATATATTTACAAGAAAACTTTGTAAGACGTCAACACCAAAAGAAATATAGACAGAATCATCAAAACCTTTCACATCTGTACACTTATGGGCCACATGTTTTCCACTAATGCATGATGTGGAGATATACAGGCACAAGCTGATGTTGCTAGGGAGACAGGTTGCACAGCAGGTTGGGAGAATTAGTCAAAACACAGCTTTGTCGGACAAACAGAGAGGTTCAGCTCAGTGTTAGAGGAACTACAGGCAAAAACGGGTTTTCTTACTATGAGTTCTTCAAGAACTCATGAGTGGCTGATCTCTCTCAGCCATATCTGACAACCAGCAGGCACCCTAACACCTGCTGGCCTCCTGATTTTTGCAAACTTCTGTTATGGGGGTAACAGAGCAAAATAGAGGAACATGTTCAGAGCAGCAAAATCTTCTAAAGATAGAATAAATCAAGTTGTTTGATGCTGTGCAAAAGTCTTGAGCGACCCCTCACTGTCTTTATATGTCAGTAGAAAAATGAGAAATGGGTGCATTTATGATGTTGAGGTCCAATGTGGAATTCATTGTGTGTTTTTCTATCCAGGTATGCTTTTACTGCACTGGCGTTGTGTCTGGGATCATTGTCGCACTGAAAGTGAAGCCTTTACCAACCAGATGCTTCCAGCTTTTATTGCACGGATCAAAATCTGACAGCAATTTTCTGTGTTTATAATTCAAACTGATCGAGTAGTATTTGAAATTGCCTTTGTTCTTGTTTTTTCCTGCTGCTGCTTCGTATTTTTATGCAATGCTGTTGTTCTCTATAATGGATCGGTCTACAAACTTTTAAGGGCAAGAATACAGGTATTCTTGAGGTTCGTACTCTATTTTAGGTCTCTTGCTAGTTTTACAGGTGCAGTTTGCGCTTCCAGACCTTAAGTTGCTCCCGTAGCAAAAGAAAGATTTGCTTTTATTTTCAGAAGGATGATAAAGGTTGTTTAACAGCCGCTTGGCTTCTCCATGAGATTCCTCAGCCAACGCCGAACTCGATGCACAGTGAGGTCACACTTGATCCCAGTCATGAATTTCAGACAAATCAGCAATCAGTATGCTTTCCCTCCCTTTGCTATACTGTTGACCCACTCTGAAAAGCATGCAACTCCCTGGGCAGTAACCCTGGTGTTATTCCCACATATTGTTTTTCTGACACACATTCTCCAGTTTTGGTGAAGCAGTAACGCTGCAGCAGGCGTGAGTGAACTCCCATTCGCTAAGACCCGCTAGACCCTGAATGTGATGTTGATTAGTTTTCTAAAGGCAAAATACAGGATCACAACACAACTGCACTAACACAGCAATACAACTGTAGAAACCTTCACAATGTTTTATAGAAGCTGCTGTAAAGAACCAAGCATGTTATGGCATTGTTTCTCCCTAGCTGAAAATCATAAAATAAGATTGTGTGATGGTTTATGGGGCTAGGTAGATGTACACAAGCACAGGAAAACATTTTTGTTTTACATTTGTACATATAAATACAGCAAATTATAGGAGTAGCTTAGAAGAATGTAAGACCTCGGACAAAGCTTAGTTACATAATAGGAGGGAAGATTTATGGGGTTGAAAAAATGTGGTCAAGAGAGCCTGGTAAAAACACCTGGTATGAAGTCAGTGAGGGAAAAGACTGGATATGTGAAGGCATTTGAGCATATTAATGTGTATTCCCACTGAAATACTGTACGCAAAGCTATTTCTCAAACTTAATATTTCATGCGGTCAGTTTTAATGACATTAGCCATTTTCTACATGTTGCTGTGTGCTCAGCTAGCTAATGAGCTTGATTGTGTCATATTTGACTCAAGCTGTATATAAAAAATATACTTAGTCTCCAAAAACCGTAAAGCAAGAGGGAAGATTCAAGGGTTAACTATGATAGGGTTAAAGTTGGAGTTTTCAGTGGCAAGAAGGTGGCTTTCCTTTTACCATTGACAAGAAGCGTGATGCAAAGGTGACAAGTGTTGGTGTGATTATTTGGAAATAGAAGAAATATAAAATCATGTTGGTCTGGAGCTCCAGGCAAAATGTTGCCTCGTGGGGTAAGGACTTGGAGGGCTATGAGAAAGGTGGTGGATTGCTCAAAAACTACACGGATAGAGGTTGTTTGTGATTTGAAGGCAGTTAGGACCACAGTCCCCAAGAACACCATTGGTAACTCACTATTCTATAATGGACTTAAATGTTGCAGTGCCCAAAAGGTCCCAGTGCTCAAGAAGGCACATGTACAAGCCTGTCTTAAGTTTACCATCTACCTGGGAGAAAGGGCTTGACCTTCCATTGTTGGAGGAAAAGAAATGCTGAGTATGACCCAAGGAACACCATCCCCACAGTCAACCACACAGGTGGAAACATTAAACTTTGGGCTGTTTATCTGCTAAGGGTAGACACTTGTTATTAATCTCTGTCTTTCTTCCACAGCATGTCTTTTATCCTGTTTTCCTTCTCTCAGCCCAACCGGTCGCAGCAGATGGCCCCGCCCCTCCCTGAGCCTGGTTCTGCTGGAGGTTTCTTCCTGTTAAAAGGAAGTTTTTCCTTCACACTGTCGCCAAAGTGCTTGCTCATAGGGGTCATATGATTGTTCGTTTTTTTTTCTCTGTGTGTATCCGGTTGTTCAGTCTGACGTCACTAGCCGTGTCTGGGTCTAAACTCCGCTGCAGGTCCATATATCAAACGATCACTATGGCATTACTGAGAGTTGAAAAACTGTCTAAATTATTTCGTCTGTAATAAGATGATCAGTGTGGCTGCTCTACCAGGTGTAACAATTAAGTTAAACATCCAGGCATCCATGAAAACGGAATTTATGACATTTAACGGAGTTAGAAGTTAGCAGGGAGTTAGCTCGCTAGCTTCTATCTAAATACAATATGCTGTGCTTGCCAACAAAGGTTTCTCAACCAAGTACTAAGTCGTGTTTTGCCTCGAGATCAAATACTCTGTCTCCCAAAACAATGAAAGTACCTTAAGAATAAGACTGTTCATTAAAACTTCAGCAGGGGATCAAAAAAGTGTTTCTTCCATTCTAAATGGGATGCATTGCAAAAGGCAAATTATCCTACTGCTTATTAAAAGTGTGATCTGAGTAAACAATTTTGTGATGTGTTTATGCGCTCAGTCCCTAGTTTCATACAGTTTGATACAGTTCGTAAGTAATGGTCCTATCCAGAGTAATAATAAAATAAATCATGGGTGTTATGTTGGATTTGGGGGTTTTATTTGCCATCCGGTCTTTAAGTCTGATGTCGTTAGCAATGTCTGGGCCCAAACTCTGCTGCAGGTCCCTAAGTCACACGATCACCGCGGGATCACTGAGAGTTGAAAAACTGTCTAAATTATTTCGTCTGTAATAAAATGATCAGTGTGGCTGCTCTACCAGGTGTAACAATTAAGTTAAACATCCAGGCATCCATGAAAACGGAATTTATTAAATTTAACGGCGTCAGAAGTTAGCAGGAAGTTAGCTCGCTAGTTTCCATCTAAATATAATATACCATGTTCTGACTGAGAGATTTCTGAAACAAATTCAAACATACAGCTCTGCTATCACTTCCAACATAAATGAAGACAAAGTAAACAGCAGTGACGTTTGTAGGGTTACTGAAGTTTGGCTAGCTGGTATATAACGATGTGCTACGTGATCGCTAGCAACACAGCTATGTTAGCATAATATAAACAGTGAAGCTGGAGGATGAACGCTAATTTTTTCCACTTGATAAAAGTTAACACGAGGGCTCCCAATGGTCAGGGACAAATGCAGTCGCATGGCAGGGTGGCAGGCTGTAAACGGACCAAACTTCAGCCAGGAGAACAACTGAGATAATCCATCCAGAATACGAGGTTAGTCATTCATATACTGCTGCATGGGCTGGGCTATAGTTACATCTAAGGTCTTAAAAACTGAGCTTTAAAATGATTAGCGGTAATAAAAACCGAGTGAAAAACAGTCACTGACTGTTTTTAGGGGCTTTTTGAGATTAAATAGAATAAGATACAAAGCATTAAAACATGTTAAAAACACAACAGTCTTATTAAACGCAGGGTAGTTTGGGCCCGGAAGCAGGATTCATCACGTCATCACTTAAAGACCGGATTGACAATTTGCTACTGTATGCTGAGTCAGCACTACCTTGCATATCACTTCAATTTAAAACAAACCAACCAACAAACAAACAAACAAAAAGCAAAATTAGGACCTTTAATTCAGAAGACCTAAATAAAATGGTTGAAGTCCCCCCTTGGCTGTGTGTGTTTTATATACACCCGTAGTCAAGCCCAAATGTGAATTAAAGAGCTAAAACATCTGTGATATTTGATTCTTGACATGCCACCCCCTCATTGTTGTGAGGCACCTCGGATGAAAAGCTCCATCATTAAATGGCTAAAAATGACCCTGCATCATTTTCCCTTTCATCTACAAAGAGTTACGTCTCTATTGCTGTCCTGTCTACAGCTCCCTTTAAACAAGTAATCCTCATCCTCCCCGTCTCTTCTATTATTCTCAAGGAAGCACACATGTCCACTTATTGATAACTAACACTTTTTTCATATCCACAAACAACAAATAGTAAATCTGTTATTTGTCTGTGATATGCAGAAACCTCAGTACAACTCCAGTGCTGTTTTCCACATGCTGGGCTATGCATTTGTGTATTCCTGTACCCTTTATGTGGGTGCCAGGGGAGGTGGGTGGGAAGGCACATGAGTCTGACCTTTGCTGGCATTAAAAGAAACAGATTAAGCCCAACTTTCATCTGCCTCTTTGTTATCCACACCAACGCTCCCATCCGTGTTCCCCCATGAAATCAATAAAAAATGCTTTGAAGGCCTTTTTTTAAACTGCTGTTGGAGGGGAAACCCCAGAATATTCTTTGGGAACCACTCTGTAAGGTGATCTTACTGTACATCATACAAGTAGCCTTCCACAGAAATGCTAAAGTTCTTCTTCACGTATAGTTAGCTGTAGTTGTAGTCCATATGGAGTACAGAGCGTGACCCTAATATATAACATAGAGCAGTTATCTAAGTGCTTAGATAGTGCTTAGATATCCATGTCCCCCTCTCTCTATAGATAACTGATAACTGATATTTATCAGGAGAGAGAGGGAAAACTTGAGAATAGCCCTCTTTCTACATGCAGCATTTAAAATAAGCAAAGTTATTCAAAAATACTACAGTATACACTGTAACCTATAGCCTTCATGTGGTGTGCCTGGGGGATTCCCAAGTGAGTTTTTGAGAGAGCACCCAGAGCCTTAGCACACATTAAAAACTCAGTATTCAGATAAACTACTTGGTCAGTCCCAAATTTCAGTATTTTGCCGTCTGGATAACTTTGCTCCCAGCAGAACATAGTGGTCAAACCTGGGCCAGCCTGGCACCAGTTACATCAACACGTAGAGGTAGCCTAAGAAAAATAGCGGTCTGGTGGTTTGCATGAACAGGGTGGCCTGGTATGGACTCAAAATTCCCAGCCTTAATTATTGTTTTTGTCTGCCCCTGTGTTTAAACCTGAAGCTTTCATTGTACATGCGCGGAAGCAGGGTATGGTTAGTGAAGGAAAAGTTTTGAAATGAAAAATTAGCATGACATTATTATTTATTTATTCTTTTTTTTTTTTTTTGCATCTTCAAGCGCACCTTAAGGAGAAATCATTTATTTAGTTTTTCAACCTCAGTCAAAACAAATGTGAAATAAAGCAATTGTTCAAAATAAAACAACATTATAAAGCCAGAAAACCACATTAAAGGTTAAGTCACTGTCATTATCAGCAGCTATCATGACTTAACTATTTCAGAACACCAGCACAGCTGATGGGAAGCCTAACAACCAAAGGTGGCATCACAAAACTTTTCCAGAGGACAGGTGATTTCTCCTTTTAGTAATAAGCTCGCCAGCTTTGCTTTGCAGTTTCTATTTTTAACTTTTAACTGATCCTTCAACTCTTTGTTTTGGCTGGCAGCGAACACTGAAACATGAGAGGGGGAGAAAAAGGGCAGGTGAGGTGGGGGTGCTGCGATGACCTATGAGTAAAACTGAGCACATCAAGAACCACTGATTTCTCCTACCAAACATCAAGGTCTTAAAAGCACATTGTCCTCCCCTCTTCAACACCGACACCCCATGTTCCTCTCTGATGACTGACACACACGTGACTGATGTTTGTTGGCTGGTCAGTGCTACTCCTGTTGAAGGTATAAAGTGTGTTTTTATGGATTCACCTCAGGTATCAACCATCTTGCTTCTTTGACCCTCTCTCTGTTTTGGCCTTCCTGTAGCAGACTTCAGTGACCTGTTTTAAAGCTGTTGCATGATTTAACAAATGCCTTACGGTTGGGTCAATGATTTGTTGGGCACATTGTTTAGAGGTTTGCCTTTTGGACACCACCACAGTAGATTTTAAACAATCTACTGTGCAGTCTTTCAGCATTAATTCAATTTTAATTAAAAGGAAATTCAACACCTTGAATCTACTTCAGATGTCTGCATCATTTTTATAACATAACAAGGAAATGCTTTATCTCATGGCATCAGTCCAGTTACTTTTGAGTTTCTAAAAGTTGGGGACTGTCTATCAAAATGTCTTTGATTCCTAAACGGTTATTCCAAAAACCGTTTAGGAATACATTTGGGCATTTATTTTCATTCATATTGTTCATCTTCTCTCCTTTTTCTTCTTCATCTTCCTCTCTTATAAGTGCTACTTCATACGGAGCAACAAATTCAGGTAATGTATAGAGATACAGTGTTTTGTTTTGTTTTTTGGCTTGGGAAATCTTTTTGTAGCCTAAGCCTGCTTTAAATTTCTCAATAACTTTATCCCTGACCTGTCTGCTGTGTTCTTTGGACTTCATGGTGTTGTTGCTCCCAATATTCTCTTAGACAACCTCTGAGGCCGTCACAGAGCAGCTGTATTTGTACTGACATTAGATTACACACAGGTGCACTCTATTTAGTCATTAGCACTCATCAGGCAACGTCTATGGGCAACTGACTGCACTCAGACCAAAGGGGGCTGAATAATTACGCACACCCCACTTTGCAGTTATTTATTTGTAAAAAATGTTTGGAATCATGTATGATTTTCGTTCCACTTCTCACTTTGTGTTGGTCTCTCACGTGGAAATCCAATAAAATTGATTCATGTTTGTGGCTGTAATGTGACAAAATGTGGAAAAGTTCAAGGGGGCCGAGTACTTTTGCAAACCACTGTACCTTTGTTCGACACCTAAGTGCTTTCTAACCAACATTCACACTATGATGGATGCATCAGACCTCCTGAGCTACAGCAACCCAAGATACAGTCAGGTATACATATGTGTGCATAGGTGTTTGTGTGGACCAAGCATCCCCATAGAGAACTTGGCTGTCAGGTGAGATGCAGATGAAGTGTGTATGTGTTTTATATGCCTTTACCTGCCCGCTATATTCATAACTTACAACCCCCTTAAATAACCCTTCTTGTTTACTGCACCCAGGACTTTTCACAGACTGTAAAATGTCCAAAATATGAATGTGTTTCAGGCTACTTCCCAAGAAGTGACTCAGAGCTGGCTTTAAGGTGACATAAAACACCTTCTGAACCCCTTTTGGAGGTCTCCAGCTCTATTGAAAGAGTATTTTTGTACAGGTAATTGAGTTTGAGAACCTCTAACATCACCCACAGTCATATCTGTTGAGTTCTGACCAAAAGAATAAGTTTACAGATATAAAGGTGAGGCTCTTTGTACTGCAAAATACTGTAGAAACAACCAGGATAAGTACTTACATCCCAACTATACGGAAAGGGGAACAAATGTTCAAGTTAGTAGAGCTGAAAAACATAATTTATAATGGTAGACGGCATATATGTAGGGATAGTAAGATGGATATTTAAGGCGAATATTCAGAAACTGTCTCTGTGCACAAAATCAAAGCAACTAAAAGCGACCAGTTTGAGCCTAGTAAACATCATTCTTTGCACAACAAGTAATTCCAACATGAATTTGGAGACTTTAATGTCTTGTTTCAACATGACATCACTCCTGTGTATAAAGCCAGATCCTCAAATAAAAGTTTTCCCAGTTCTGTGTGGATGAACCTGACTGGTTGGCCCTCAGCTTTAGGCAGAACTCAAACCTCATCACTCAACGTCTGTGTTAGACCTCACCAACTCTTTCTGAAATAAATGATGGCTGATGAACAAGTTCAGCACCTGGGGGAATGCTGCTTGGACGTCACCATATGTGATCACATTTTTCCAGGTTGTAAAATTGGTAATTTCCAAATCTAAAGAAGCCGAGCATAGAATTTCTCAAATAAGTTCAATGTGAGCTCTTATTTCCGGATTCACCCTGGTGTCTAGATGATGACTTCACTGTTTCTTCTCCTTCTCTGCATCCAAAAACATTTCCAATTTTATAAAAGATAACAGAAGAAAGTGCACACACAGCTGAAAAAAATCAAATGAAAAAACTGAAACCCGTACTGTCCATATCAGGGCATGCTGTGACTCCTTCATGCTACATTTTGCTGGCATGGTTTGGATCTACTTGAGGCAGTGGGTCACTCCAAATCAGCACTAATTCTGAGATTTTTGTTTGTTTTTATTCTAGGACGTGTTATACAGTGACTCGCGTTTTTTAATCAGGGCCAAAGCCCCAGCCAACACTTATCTCCAGTCTTAAATTTGACCTTTACCCTGCACCCAGTAGGAGTATCCTTTGTGAACTTTGCTTCACTTTTCATTATTCCTCCCATGAGTATCACATCCAGGAAAGTTCGTCATATTCTTGCCTGTTTTTCGCAATCAGGAAAAAATCAGGGATGCTGTCGCTGCCTAAATGTTGCTTCTGGTAGAGTGTAAATGCCTAAGCTGTGTAACACACTAAACGGGTTCAGTTCAGGCTCACATTACATTCATAACTGAAAAGAAAGCACAGTACACACCCCCACCCCAGTCAAAATAACCAGCATTTGTAGTAACCAGTATAGATGACATCATGGTTGCATAACAGTAGTCAGCACAAAGGGGAAGTTGGTTGTGTAACCATAAATGTTTGTCAGTCCTGCAGCGAATGCAAATATGCTGGTTTATTTCAATGGGATTTGCCCAACACCTAAAAGCTGCTGCGCCTGTTCAAATATCACCGTCACTCCTGTTTGTGGCCAATATGCTGAAAGAATGATTTTCTCTGCGCTTGGTCAATAGCAAATTGGTCTCAATCCCAAGTCGTTGCTCAATAATAATCGGGACCCTGGGTGTTGTAGAAACTGCTCTTTTAATGTGTGCTTATCACTGTAAAGCAGGGCTGTCTAATTTTCTGTCGTGGGCCACATACAGGCCGGACCAGTTTAATTCACTTTGTCGCAACCCACTAAACAGCAAAAAAATCTTATCTGGCACATCACACACAAAAACAATTAACCACCAGATAGTTAGTGTCAGTAGAAAACAAGTATTTATTTTACAGTTAAGGCAAACCAACCAATTACAGGACAAAAATAAACAACCACAGGGAAGCTTTAAGCTTCAGGGTCTCAAAATGTTTTTCAAAAGTGGTTTCATGAAAATCTGTATAACGGTTTTAACTGTGGACAAAACCTCCTGCATCCTCAAACACACTTTATAAGATGAGTCCCAAAGTGATGGAGCGCGAGAACTACTCTAACTACGTTTTATCATAGTGGGTATAAAAGAGAACTATTCCACACATCCTTTGTTTTAAGGTCACATTCATGAAGTAAAGAACTCAGGAAATTATCAACAGTGGACCGAACCACTGCAAGGCCTACAAGGGGGGAGTCCATTTACAAACCTTTGCTCTTTTAACCAGTATGAAAAGCAGTGCATGTTATTATTGTATTAGCATCCTCTCTCTTATCCAAATAACTTTGTTACCTTTCCACATAACTGAATGATTTAACCTAATCAAATGGAGACAGAAAAGTTAACTAAAGCACATTTTAAAAAACAAACAAACTTAAACTGACACTGAAAAAATGGTAAAAATCAAAATCTCCTTCCCAGTGTGTCAGAGGGGAGAGGGAATACCGATGTCTGATTTGTTTTTGTAGTTCTTCAGTATTTTTAATGGCAAAACAAAGGACTACAATTTAGTTTATTGCAATAACACGCTTATCTTACTGTCTAAACTGTCTAAACTTCTACCGTTTACATCATATAATGTGACAGTAATAGTTTTATTTATCAAAATGTCAGTCCATATCAGTATATTGATTTATTGCTTTCTTACAGCTCTCCCACATTAGACATCCATTCATACTGTATCTCAACAACAGTTACAGGACATCTTTAGCAGATGCCACAATAAGATGAACAGTTTTGAGTTTTCAGCAGCTCGTTAAATCCCTCAGAGGGATTTCGTTTTACAATATACAAAAAATAAAAACCATTCCAATCTGATTAATATCATCATCATTAAGTAAAAGGCTTTGGTCCAATTTGGTTTATATGACAAACTGAACAATAAGAGGAGGAAAACTAATATTCAGGCACATATCCATCACTGATGGGAGTATAATCTACCATGCTGACCCACTTTCTGGTTTTTGCTTTTCTATTGGCTCACAGCCCAGCAGTTGTCGGGGGAGACAGAGTTCACCAGCTATCATTCACCGGCCTGTTTGCTGAGACACAGTTCAGATTATCCGGTTTATCCCTCGCAATACTTATTTTGAAAGGACGTAAATCTGTCCTCGCAAAGTTTTAGTGTGAAGACTTTGTTTGAGGTTAGCTCCAGGTTAAGGCTGGGATAAAAGGTTAAGACAATTAATTTAAATAATGTAATGTCTACTTAATTTATGAATGCTGTGTGTGTGTGTCTAAAAGAGAGATTTCAAAGGCAGAGGTCCTGTAGGTCTACCACATTAACCCTGCGCTCCGTTTGGCTGTGCACATTCTTTTCCAAATATGTATTTTGAGACCAAAAAAGAATCTTGTTACAAAGTTATATTTAATTATATAATTGTAAAGTTTTGTAAATTTAAAGTCTTAATGCAATTTGCAGTTGATAACAGCAATGACAGCTACACAAACCTGAAGGTTTATCACTAAAGCACACAAAAAGAGTCACCATTTACCCCCTTTGACAGGTTTCTTTTGACATGGCTGCTTTTTCACTTGTTTTTAATCTAATCATAGTACCTATGAATGACTCAAGCAGAAAAAAGGTGCCAAACTCAAAGCATGAACCAGTGAGTTGCTAAAGCACATCATGTGTTTCCATTTCTTTTGCTTAAATGAAGAATGCCAAAGATAACACAATTTGACATAAAAGAGTATTTCTGCAACAACAAGATCATTCCCAAGGTGCTATTAGCTAAAAACCTGGCATGTCTCAGTATGCTTTTCATGTGTGTCCTTAAAAACTGTGAGGAAAGTGGACATGTGCAGGATAAAAGAAGAAGCAGACCTTAAATAATATCTACAGTAGATTAAGAGTGACTGAAAGTCATGTCCTTAAGAAATAGGGAACAGTCCAGTAAAGACCTGATGCAAGAACTGAGAAATGCATCTGGTGCTTCAGTTGATCCATCTACTGTTCGCCAAAGCCTCATCAGTCTCAGTCTCAGTGGATGGGTGGCTTTCAGAAAGCCATAGTTCAGAAAGAGAAAAGGGGAGAAAAGGCTGGGGTATGTTAAATTGCACAAGAACTGGACTGAAACTCAGTGGCAACAGGTCTGATGCAGTGGATGAAACAAAATTAGGAGTTTTTCATTCAAAACATTGTCAATATGGGATGACCACAGTTCAGGGGGATGGGAAGCTCATCTTGTAACCGGAAGGTTGCCGGTTCGATCCCCAGCCATGTCTGTCTTGGTCGTTGTGTTCTTGGGCAAGACACTTCACCTTCCGCCTACTGGTGATGGCCAGAGGGGGCGATGCCACGATATGGCAGCCTCGCTTCTGTCACTCTGCCCCAGGGCAGCTGTGGCTAGAACTGTAGCTTGCCTCCACTAGTGTGTGAATGTGAGAGTGAATGAATAATGGCGTTGTAAAGTGTTATATAAATGCAATCCATTATCATTATTATCAAACATATCATACATGAAGAAGGTCAGGGGAGAGGTACAACAATGAGTGTTTTCAGCCATCTGTAAAACACAGCAGAGGCTCTGTTAAATCAGTCTTGCCTGAGGCGTGTGCTTAAAAGACAATAGCAATGCAACATGAGCGTGCTGTTCTTCTCCTTCAAACATGCAGTGTGCAAGAATCTAAAAAGCAAACAGACAAACAGACAAGTGAGGGCACCTCTGCTATCTGTTGTAAGCCCCTCCCAACAAACCTCTCCTATGTACTACAACCATGCTGATTTCTCACAAAGACACATCTATCCCAGGTGAAAGTCCTCAGCAAACTGTGCAAAAGTCCTATGTGGACTGCTTTTTCTACCATTTTAGTCTCGTTGACCTGATCTGTGATTGCCCCCCCTGTGACTGGCTGATTTTCTAAAGCCTTAAAAAACAAGCTCACTGGAAAGCTTGAAGTACAAGTCTGCTGATATGTGACTGTGGGCTTTTTTCCTGAACTGGATAGGTGAACATGATGGATGAATGGATGGATGGATGGATGGGTACAGCTGATGCCTTGAGGCAATTTGCACACAGTAATCAATATGAACAAATAAAAGGCAGAAGTAAAAAAAGAGACAGTTTAATTTGAGGCAAATTATCCCTTCAGATCTATTGATGTGTGTATTCTCTAATATCTTTTATTAGAATGTCAGTCATGTTAAAGTCTTATTTGACATGAGAATTACTTTTTCTCCCAAAATGAAACTTAAAGCAGTCAGTAGAGACAATGAAGATATGAATATTGTGCTTTGGCAGTGATGCTCTGTAGATTCATCGATTTTGAGGATTTGGACATAAGTGAAGATCGACTGATTGTAGATATTTTTGCGCTTAATGACAGGATTTAGTGGAGGCATCGCATGACAAGTTGTTTCCTAGTCTTGCAGCAGCCAGACACTTTGATAGGTCAGTGGCAAATATAAATATTTGATCCAGTTATGCAAATCATCTTGGCCCAGGACCAGAATGCAGCTCACATGACTTGTTTTATATCCAGCACACGGAAGGAGCCAAATGAGGCCCCATTCAACTGCAACCATCGCTGCTGAACATCTGCCATCTTGGATCTAATAGAAGCACAGGCCGTATGCATCACCTCCCACTTCGCTCTCTTGACAAAAAATTGGATGCCACGTTGTAAAAATGGAAAATAAGACAAAGCAGGTCAAGGCGAAAAAACAATTTCAGCGTTCTGTGAAATACATTCCTGATTAATCGGAGCACCTGTTGTGTTTGAGGAGAAGTCAGAATGGTAACTGAGGATAATTTCAAAGTAAGCAACACAAAATCAGAGCTAGAAGAGAAAGAGCAAGTGGAAAAGGGAAATCTGAGGTGTAAATGAAGACATAGAGCCAAAGAGCTGCCAAGATCAGAAAGTTCTACATTTACTTTGGTAAGAGCGTGATGAATTTGAGTCCTTTCATTGAGGTCTTAGGGTGAAATCACATCTTTGGAATGAAGTTAGAATTCTTTTTCCTTCTGGGGCAAAGTATCATCCTCCACTCTGAAAGTTATCCTCTCATAACACAACCACATTAAAATGAGAACATCATTATGGACTTCAGATGAAGATTCCTTTTCAAACTAGTGTTTTGATGTCAGCTCCTCAGCTGAAAGCGCTTCGTAATGAAGTGAAGGGGAAAGACAAAGGCAAACAGAGGGAACAGAGTAAACACTGTAACAGGCTTAATCGTGATCCTGATTAGATTCTGTTTTGAGAACAGAGCCAGAGAGGGAATCAAACCATCTGAAAGCAAATGTTGTTTTTGGCAGACGGAACAATGGTTATAGGTTTCCAAAGAGCGGTGAGAGAGGGGACTGTTTATTTCACACAACTTAAAGGAAAAAAGCTCAGATTTTTGTTGTATAGAACCTGAAAAACTTCAGCATTTGTGTTTGCATTTTTGTACAAAGTGTGGTTCTTACTCTTGTAATATTTTGCAGTTATGCTTCATATATTTGCCCACATCATATTTCTGTTTTATGTGTTTTCATTGTGTAATGTTGCATGACTCAAAAGTGAAATATAAAGCAGAAACAACAAAGAAGCATCTGCTCCACTACCCCTGCTTTAAAGCACATGTCATGGTCTCTGAGTCTTGAGCCACTTGTTTACAGTTTCTGTTAGTGTTTGTTTTTGTTTAGTATGTTTGTGAAGTGAATAATGTTCATGTTTTGTTCCTTTTTCCATCCTTCTTGAAACGTAGTATTATATTTAACTCCTCTGAGGTTTTGTTTTTGGTAGCGCTTGTGTCATTCTGTTTGCAAACACGATAGCTCGGAAAATTTTGAATTAATTCTGATAAAACTTTTTAGGGGGTTAGAGTGGCGTCATGTTGACAATCAATTCGAACTTGGTTCATGTCCACCAAGGTCAGCTTAGTGATTTATTGGTCAAAAACTGAAACTATGGTTCTTACAAGTGTGTTGTGACATTTATTATGTTAATTTAACCTTTATTTAACCAGGTTAGTTCCACTGAGATCAAAGATCTCTTTGAAACATATGGGAAGTAGCATATAAAGATTTAAAATATCATGTCACCTCTGTGACCTCTGACCTCACCTTCAAGGGCAATAGATTGATCTAAAGGTCAAATTGATAATAATGCTATATAGAACTATTTAAAACTATGTTTTTTACTACCATTGTTTGTACTGATGACATGATAGGGACTAATATATGGGGATTCAAAATATCACCTTACTTTGTGCTCCTGACCTCTTGTTCAAAGTCAAATGAGTTCAAACTCTCATAAAATGTCTTTTAGCTTTAAAACTTTGCTTAAAATTGTGCTGCCTTTGTTTTTATCGGTAGCATTTAGTACATGATACTGGTATATGGGGACTATATAAGAGTCACAATATAGTTTGCATCCAAATATCACTTTTACGTTTCACAGCTGTTGTCCCCAAAGTTGACCCCAAAATGCATTATTTTTTACTGCACTAAAGACATCCTAAAGTAGGTTTAAATAGATCAAAGAAAAGAAAACGAATATATACAAAAATAACGCTTTGTTCCCTTAAAAGTAAATACTGCCCTGAGATTGAGCTGGCTTGGCCGAGGTTTGTGCTCATCATCTTTCCTGGTATTGTTCATTATTACCTTCCCAGTGGCCTGTTTGTATTTTGGCTTACTTAAAGTCCGTCATTTTAGCTTTTCCTTGGATTGAGTTTCCATATTTCTTGGTTAGCTGATGTTTAGTATTAAGTTTCTGTTGCTAATCCACTCTGTATTTACAAGTTCTATTTATATCATATTTTGCATTTGGTTCTCAATGGCTAAATTCCTAGTATTATTTGTCTTATTTTCTTTGTTTTGTTACTCTCAGATCATCCTTTAGTTGGTCCCTTTTGAGTTTCCATTCAGTTCCTCCATCTGTTCCATCTTTGTATTTCTGTGTGTCCCTGTCTTGTGCTCCTCTCTTTCCTATGTGTCACATTAATTCTGTTTCCCCTCATTCTGCTGTTTCGCGCTTCCTGTTTGATTTTGGTCAGGGTTGTGCTCTGTTTAATTTTTTGTGCCTAATATTTCCAGTCACGCGTCCCACCTGTTATCCCCTCATTATCTTATGAGTGCATTCATTGTCTCTGCGTTTGTTATTGCATCATCCTCCATAACTGCATGAACCCCAGCTCTTGATTCTGTATTTCCTGGCGATTTCTTATGTTTTGGTTTCCCTAGCTCCATTCCTGTATTTTGATCTAATCACCAAACCCTGTTTTGTGTTGGACTTCTGCCTCGTGTGCCCTGCATATGAGTCCGCAATAAACAGGTCACACAGCCCACTTATGACAGCAGAAGTGGAGTTATTCATGAGGAACTCATAAAAACTCCAACAGAACCAAAAAGCAACACACTCTGTCATCCAAGTCTCTGTTAGCAATGATTTGGCAACTGATTTAATCTGCCTCATCATCCATCCATCATCACTCTACGCTTTTAGACATTTTGATTCATATAATGCTTGGGTTATGACCTAAAATATATATTGTGAAGTCACAGAATGCTGGAACATTAAGATTTAACCACCTAGATTTAATAAGGTCATTTCAGGTTCAAGTGAATGTCTTTTGAAGAAAAACCTCAAGGCGTTCCTAATATATCACAGTCACAAGATCATAACGCCTCTACTTGTTGCTGCTGCAAGCATGGAGGCATAAAAAAGCCCTCTGTAAAGCTGGATCCACATATTATTCATCAGAGTTAGTGGAAACTGGGAACAACCCCAGATTTCTTTTTAACATTGTAGCCAGGCTGACAATGACTCAGAGCTCTGCTCAGCTTTTTATTCCCTACTAGCGATGACTTAATAACCTTTTCTACAAATAAACTTTAAGAGAAGACAAGTTTTGAGATGAGAGGCTGGCAGCATGCGTTAACTTGATCAACATGTCTTTTAGACTGGAGTGCTCAGTGTTGTTTTAACCTGGATAACCACTTTCACATTAAATCTGATTGATCACTTTCATTAACAGTCCTCTGATTATCTTGATGCCAGTAAGAAAATCACTTCCAATTCTCCCACTGAAAATGCTACGTCCACATGAACAGAATCAACTTCATGAGAATCCTCTGATTAACCTCTGATTCAAAATCTGCAGCACGTCCTCGTGCTTCAGCCTGGTGCCTGACTCTATTTGTAAAATGCATGATTGTGATTTGTTTGAAAGGTTTCAGAGCAGAACATAGGCCAGAATCAGCCCTGCTTTAAGTCACCAGAGGTCTTTTGAAGGCCTCGCACAATTTGTCTCTTTATTTGTTCTGCTAGATCTCAGTGTTTCATTTGACAACATTTTATTACAGCAACTGGAGGTTATAATCAGGTTGAAAGGAATGACACTACGCTGCTCGAAGACTAGAGTAGAAGCACAATCATATACACCTTCCTTAAATTAACCCAGCCTAAGCAAAGTTACTGGCTCACAGCAATAGTGAAAACATGGAGGTGAGTTAAGTGCCTAAACCTAACAGGCGCAGATAGATTCCCTCCTGGTTCTCTATCATGGCTTAAAATTGGATTGCATGGGTTTTTGTTTTTTGTTTTTTTGCTTAAATGGAAAAATGACACAAAGTCTTTTTAAGGTAAATTGAGTGTTCATGATCATCATGTGTTCTTCCACAGCATGTTTTTATCCTGTCTTCCTTCTCTCACCCCAACCGGTCGCAGCAGATGGCCCCGCCCCTCCCTGAGCCTGTTCTGCTGGAGGTTTCTTCCTGTTAAAAGGGAGTTTTTCCTTCCCACTGTCGCCAAAGTGCTTGCTCATAGGGGGTCATATGATTGTTGGGTTTTTCCTCTGTATGTATTATTGTAGGGTCAACCTTAAAATATGAAGTGCCTTGAGGTGACTGTTGTTGTGATTTGGCACTATATAAATAAAATTGAATTGAATTGAATAGTTTAGATACTTCTGTTTAACCAAACAGCCAATCACAGGGCTCCAACTTAATGTATTAAGCCTTATAGATACAGTGAAGAAAAACCTGATGGGGTTCCAACTGAGCACAAAACATGGATGAAGAAAAGTGAATACAGTAACTTTGAATGGCACGGTTGAGAGAGTGATCTAAGTGTTTCAGAAGCTACTACCTGGATTTCCCAACACAACCGGGGTTTACTGTGAATTATCCCAAAATATCATCACTGAACAACCCAGCGAGCAATAGCTCTCTGGGGGAAAATGCCTTGTTGATGTCAAAGGTCAGAGGAAAGTGGCCAGACTACGTGACAGCGAGTTCACTGTGCTCAGATGTTCTCCACAGTCAGCAGATCTCAGTTCCAGAGAGCACCTTTGGAATGCGGTGGGACGTGAGGTTCACCTGAGGGATGTGCAGCTGACAAACTGGATGATGTTGTCATGATATTTATTAAAAATCTCTTAAAAAATAAAATATTTCCAGCATCTTGAATCCATGCCATGAAGGATTAAGCCAGCTCTGAAGATGAAAGGTCTACCAAGAAACTCCCATGGTCTAACTAATGACGAATTTATCCCTGATTAATCATGGAACCTGCTGGATTTGAGGGAGAAGACGAACAACAACTGAGGAAAATTTCAAACAAAGTAAGCACAACAAAATCTGAGGAGGACGAATGACCGAGAGGAAAAAGAGGAAAAGAAAAAGGCACATGATGAATGGATGAAAGGAAAACTTATGCTCAACTCTGGCTCCTATAATTACTGTGGCAGCGACTGATGGTTTTAAATCACTGGAATTAAAATCAGGTTCTCTTTTTTTAGATCTATTTTTTTTAGTAGCGAATAGCTTTGGAAAAATACAAACAATGGCATGAAATCTGACCAGACTTTAGCAATCTCCACTCACAAATGCTCCCACAAAAAAAAATGCTATTTTAAAGCAACTCTAAACAAAAATACTGCTGTTTACATCTGCAGTCACAATTCTGAGGAGGTTTACCGGCAGTCTGAGCTCACAATCAAAGTGTTAAAGCGTGTGTTTACAAGAGTGAAATATCATCTTTCAAGCTGTGTATGGCTGTTTACATCTTAATACTGTGAGCATGAATATCCCTGTTCACAAAAGTCAACAAACACAATAATCGAATCAAAACGGGGGCACAACAGAGCTAAAACACGCTCATCGCCACTGACAACAGCATCATATCTACTCAGTTAAAATTTCCCTAGACAGCCACTAGTAATTTAACACATGATGTTATATATTTAACTTTAATAATTCCACATAGATGTTAAGAAGGTGAAAATTTTGCATTTGTCAGTTAACACTGGGTAAGAGACTGTATTCTAGACACTTTACTGACCTACATCAGGGCAGTATGACGACATGTTTCTGCCTCTATCTAATATGCATATACACAAACCCATTCACACTCATGGATCAAGCAAAGTGCTGACTTTACTGGGAAACACACACACAGCCCCAACTCGTCTGAAGATTCCCAGAAGAGAAGACGCTAACACTGCAATACCAAAATAGGTCAGAGATTCGGGGCAGCGGGGATGAGTAAAGTGTGAGAGCACGACAAGCTGTCAAAAATCAAAAATGGGGACGTGTTTCATCTGGACTTTTTTCTTAGTTACAGGTCATTCTGGGAAAATTATATTTTGACTGTGACTGGATTGTAAAACAAACTGAATTCACTGTCGGGTCTTCAGAGGGTAACTTCAGACAGCCTGGGTGCTATTAGTAATGCACTAATGTTACACTAACCACAGACTGTATATAAAAGATAGACGTAGCCAATTGGGGTGTCCGACATTGGTCAGTGAACTCTTGTATTGATACCTCGGGCAGAGAGTGAAGATTTTGGTGTTTGGAAGTGAGTGACTGAGCACTGCATACTGACAAAGCAGCAGCTAATCAGTTACAATGCATACTCTTCTTTGTTGTCTCGCTTTGACAGGATAACAAAGTAAATAATATGGACAAATATTATGATCATCTGAGGCCATGGACCCATTAGGAACGTGTTTCGTGGGATAGCAGATCAATGGAGATGAAGGACTGTTTTCTCGCAGGCTTCTATACAGTTCTTTTTGTAATTGGAGGGGTCGCCCCCTAGTGGCCATTGGAAGAAATGTTTAGGGTACTTCCAGAACGTTACAACCTAGGAGGCCATGCATCTTTTGTATATGTTTCAGGATACCTACTGAGTGCATTCCTTAGGCCTGCAATTGTTACACTCTTACCAAGATAAACAGCAAAGCAGAAACTTCCAGGTTAGCCAAATTAAAATGAAGAGAAAACTGAGGCCACATGCAACAATAAAATATTGCCTGTAACTGTTTTCCTTTTTTTAAATTTTTTGTTACAGCGATCAAAGTTTGCTTGGTGATACATATGGGTATTACTGTTATCTACTGAAAGACAGGGTTTCCTCTCAACTTCTTCCTTAGTAGGGAAACTCTGAGTTACACCTCTCAAAAAGAGTCGTGTTGAATTATTTCTCCTCTTCTTTACTTGCTTATCTCCGTGTCTATCTCACTCCGCTGCTATGTGTTTCTCTTCTCTCCTGCTTCTTGTCACTGTGAGTTTTTATTTTATCCTCACTTTATCTTCAGTCTCACAGCCCACTACTCAGCCCCCTCACTCCTCTTCCCAGTTTCTGGCATGCACTCTTTGATGTTCTCATTCCTCCATATAAAGCAATGGAAACACTGAGGGTCTCGGGCTGATGATGACACATGCCACTTGTCACTGTGACTGGCTGCATGGGAAAGTGCTCCTCCGGAGAAAACTGAGACACTAACGTTGCTATACCAATATGTTGGCTCCATAGTGTAACTCACAAAGTATACACTAGTAGTTTAAAACGTATGATGTTATCATTCTGCTGCAGAAACAGATCCACAATCCTGACAGCCTGCTGTAAAACAATGCCTTCATGGTTGGATTGCACTAATTTCATTCAGTTTGCAACATGCTGACTGCTGAGAAATACAGACCAAATATTTACTAAGTGAGTTTATGTCCTTATTGCACATTATAATCTGCATCTGTATGGGACAGTACTGAAGAGCAGCCACGTCAACGAGAACCAGCTCAGCACCTTTTGCTGCATTCAAAAAAAATAAAAGCTCTCATTAGCTTTCAGATATGGATCAGATCTCACAGTCCTGATTAAGAGAAGATGCTAAATTCACTCATTAGATACACTGGTTCAACTGCCTGTTAATGCAAATATCTAATCAGCCATTCACATATTAGCTACTCAATGGTCTGCTGGGATTTTCCTGCACAGCCGAGGGCAGCATTTCGCTGGATGTAAATGCCATCTTCACGCTTTTAACTGATAGGAAGGCAACAGAACTCAAACAACCCCCCAGCTACATGTAATGTTCAACATGTCGAACCTTGAAGCAGAAGCATCAGAAGCAGGAAAAACAGGAAAGATTAGACACTAGAACATCGGAAAAGTGTTGAGTCTGATGAGTCTGAATTTCTGCTTTAATAGTTGGGTCACAGGGCCAGAGTTAGTAAACATGAAATCATGCATCTATCCTGTCTTGTGTCAGTGCAGATGTAATGGTGTGGGGGGCATTTTCTTGGCACACTTTGGCCCCATTAGCACCAACTGAGCATTGTTTAAACCTAGTTTTGAGCCTAATCTTAAAAGTAGAGAGGGTGTCTTTCCAGACTGAGAGCTGGTACCACAGAAGAGCGTCCTGAAAGCTGAAGGCGCTGTCTCCTATTCTACTAAAGATTGATCGATCTAATAATCAATAGTATTAAAGGTGTAACATTTGTTCAGTTTAGCCTATTTTTCAGTGAAACTATAACATCTATTTTACAACTTTTCACAACGTTTAATGCAGGTTAAGAAGCTGAAAGAAGGTATGTGAGACATCTGTGTAGCAAATTTTTAAAAACCACTCTGTCTACAGGAAGGGCAGGGTCTACTTTAATACACTTCATTTCAGCCTTATTTACCTATTTATAATAATTTCTTATATTTATTGCTCATTTTTCTGTTTATAGTATAAATAGGTGCTGGTGGAAACTATGCTACTGTTGGGCACAGGAGAGGAAAAAGGTGTGTTCACAGGCAGAAAGGGAGAAAGAAAGTAGCAAAGCGTATGCAAGATTGAAGAAAAGAGGAAGACCACATGTAAAGAAGATGAAGAACATGCAGAGGGTTGGTGTGACAGAAGATGATGCAAGGGATAAGATGAGATGGAGGCAGGTGGTCGACCTCATGGTCTTATTATCTTTTGCTGTCAGTGTTCCAACAGTGGGTTTGTTTCCCTGAAGAGACACAACTGTCTCCCTCTCTTTTGCCTTTCTCTTTGAGTTTTACTATGTTGCCAATTAAGGCAGTTAACCCACACTGACTGCTCTGTCATTTTTCGTAGTCCCGGTGTTTCAACTCAACGGTAAATTTGCTGTTACTAGGCAATTCAGTTTAGAAAACTACAGTAATTATTCTTATTGCAGTTAAGCCCACAATTTGATTAATCCACCACTTTTCCAGCCAGAATCCCATTATTCCACCTGCATAATATTGCTTTTGGCATTCATCTTTACACTGCTGAAAACACTGAGTCACCTTGCTGGCAAAGTCAAACTCTGTGTTTAGTATCCAAGTCTATGTCGCCCGAGCTCGACACCCCAACTAACTTGAAGGTTGTGTATACCTGATGAGAGTGGAGGAAAAGTAAGAAAATACATTTATTTTCGTGGCCAGAACTTGAGTTATGTTTGAATCACAAATCGGGCTTCTTCTCGCAAATGCAAATTGGTCCTGTTGTGTTACTTAAATAAATCTAGTTAAATTGGTCAATTTTGTAAGATTAACATATTCTAATTCTTTGTCATAACTTCTTGAAGGCATGAATACTTCAGTGCAATTTTTGGCGGTAGAGCAGTGCTCCAACATGGTATCTCACCAGATGAGGAAATAAAAAACATTGGGTTTGGGAGGGGTTTCAGTGGCTAACTACCAGAACTCTTAGCTAGAGGTTTGCTTTTGTTGTAGGGCGTTTATTTACTTTCTCTTTTTGAAATTCTATTTTTTACTTTGTGATTGCTTAGATTTAAGATAAGAGGAGTGTAGGTTAAAATTCACCCTTTGACGACATTAAGCACATGTTTCAAAGTTATCTTGTTCCAATATTTAACAAACTTTTTCACTAGTGGTTTGTTATGGACACAATACCAAGTAAATACAGGGCCAGTGCTGATGCTGATACTTTTAACCTATAAAGGCAGCTGTAGGGAAGAGCAATGTGTCATGCTTTATGAGATGAATCATCATCAATTTGCAGATTTTTATGACCACTAATTGACTTTTTACTTTCCACAATACTGAGTTAGCATAATAAAAAGACACCTTTCAGTTTTTTTTATGTATTTTGAAACCAGGAATTTAAACCTCCCTGTCTGTAAAGCACATAACACAAATGTGTTATCGAGTATAAATAAAACAGATGTGACGGTGAACACAAAAGGCTCAGACCTTTTTCATGAACTTAGAGGAACAAAATACTGATGCTATGGCACTATATAGATCCAATATCAATTCCAGTGTTCATATTGATATTATTGATATTTAGATTGATCCGCACACATTTTCATTTTTTTCCCACAGTCTACTTTAAAGGATCAGTTGACAAAGAGCAAGCGAGTGAATTTGACAAAGTCGAAAGATGACGGCAGCTCGCGGCCCTTGCTGTCGAGGTGCGGCAATTGTGGCTCAAGAGTTGGGAGTTCGCCTTGTAATCGGAAGGTTGCCGGTTCGGTCCCGGCTCGGACAGTCTCGGTCGTTGTGTCCTTGGGCAAGACACTTCACCCGTTGCTTACTGGTGGTGGTCAGAGGGCCCGGTGGCGCCAGTGTCCGGCAGCCTCGCCTCTGTCAGTGCGCCCCAGGGTGGCTGTGGCTACAATGTAGCTGCCATCACCAGTGTGTGAATGGGTGGATGACAGGTTGTGTAAAGCGCTTTGGGGTCCTTAGGGACTAGAAAAGCGCTATACAGACCATTTACCATTTTACTTTTTGGCCACTAAGATAAGTCCTGCAAAAGTGATGACAACAGCTGAGTGCATTTGTTTAGGGTCCTGATGCTGCCGAACTCAGATACTGCTACTGTCCATCGGACAACTCTTAAAGTCAAACAACAAAACAAGCATGACACCCAGCTCGTTCACTGGGACACTATGGCCCTGAACGAGTTGTGCTATTTGGAGAGTCCTGGCAAAGTAGCCACATGTTTCAAGGCAACAGTGTTCAAACATGAGTGCATTTTAAATTATTGTATTTTGTTTTGTGTATTTATTCAGTTTTCACTTTCTATCTTCAACATTTCTTCACTCATAATTGGTTACTTCTGCACACAAATTTAAATTAAATTCATATACAAGAGATAAATTCCAATTTGTTCAGGTAAAAAAATCAGTCTTTCATGTACATACTGTAAAAACATTAATAATGGAGTTCCACAGGGTTCTGCACTAGTACCTGTATACTTTTTACTTTAAACATGCATTCCCTGGGAGATATTATTAGGAAAAGAGCATAAATAATAAAAGATTCAAAAATACTTTGATTTTAGGTGGTAAACTGTAAGAAATGAGAAACATAAATGCCTGTATGATTAGAAATGTTCTACTCCTCAGTCCCCAGTAAAGAGAAAAATGGAAAATTAACATGAATTAGCCCTATAATCACTTCAGAAACACATTATATAATTTATTCACGGTGTTTTCGGTTTCTGTAAACTTTACCTGCTGCATAAATGCCAGAAAAATAAATCATGGTGAGAGAGCATTCAGTCCCATCAACTTACGAGGGCAAACCACCTCCATGTGTAAACACACTGGTTTGTTATACTGTACTCTTAGGTAACATAATGAGGACATGATGGAACTGTATGCTGTGTTGACTCTCATATCAAACAAGTCAAACCTGTGTTTGCTTTAAACTTCAAGGAATCAATAGTAAAGGAATGCCAAACGCAAACATAAAAAGTAAACTGCTCAGCACCATTTGTTTGATATTTCATAGGGCAAAAAGAGCCACACTAATACTGTATGTGACATCAGATGGTGATATGCTGCTCCCAAGTGGTCATGGGAAAATTCACTGGGCAGATTTCAAACCAGTGTTTCCTTCTGAAATGGCTGAAAGAAGAATGTTTTAATGCAAAAGCGCCTTATAGTGCTGTGAAAAAATATTCCTTATTTCTTGCTTTTTTACATCTATCATGCCATATGTGACAAATCTGAACTTGTTTAATGATCTAAAACTTTGCCTTTACTCAGGTATCTTTGCCTAATGTTAAAATTTGTTTGATGACCTGAAACAAATATGCAAAAGACTAAGAAATCAAGAAAGGACAAAGACTTTTTCACAGCACTGTGTGTAGTCCACTTTTACCGAGGTAATACATTTAATTTTCCAGCAAAATTAATATCCCAATAACTCTGGCCTGTGTTTAGTTCAAGAGTTTAAAATTAGGTCTCATTTGATAAGTCAGCTGTTGGAGACATTTGCCCTGACATTATTTTTTGTAATTTCTTTCATTTAGTATGTCAAACTCTATGAATATGCAAATTATCCACCTTCTCTCTTCTGATAATTGCTTTTGATTGCCAACCCCACAAAAGTTACCGTGCTTCATTAAGGGTCAATGTCAATCCACAGCCTTGAAGGAAACAACGGCAGGAGAGGAAGGGTTCATAGTTTGAAAACCACAAAATACAGAACATAGAGTGAAAATAGAGTTTGAAGAGAGGAGGCTCCAGCCTGCAAAATGCACAGTCACACAGTTGTGGTGCCAACAAAGCTTGCCCTTTAGTGAACATTTCACATAGACTGTATCGCTCAGAGGGACATTGGGAATGACACCAGCTAACTAATCTTCCAACAGATCAGTCAATGTGGGGATTTATGTTGTTAAAAAAGGGGTGCCCAAAAGCTGGAATGAGTGAGATGCAAATCAAGAAACTCCTAACTTGTATGAGTTACAGCAGGTAGGTATTTGAAGCAATTCAACACATGTGCTAGCTGGATAATTTGGATTAATGATGAGAATACTCATCTCCACTATGTCTCCAGTACTAACGAGGACGAGAGTTGATTATCAAATCAAGAGGATGCATGCATGCTAAGCTTGAGCTGCCTAAAGATAAAAGGGGTTAATCAACTAGCACTCCCTGCACTGCTCATAAGCTGTGTCTTTTGGCTGAATGGGACATAACTAAATTCCTATGTTCACCACAATGTATGCACCTACTAGCACTCGTTCCTAGCAGAGTTTTGGTGGGGAAAGGTGCATTGAGCACACCGGAAATTTGCACCAGTTCTTTCAGGAGTTAGAGAATGGTGAATGGACTGGTTCTTATATAAGGCCTTTCTGCTCTACCTGAGCACTCAAAGCACACGCCCATTCATACAAGCACTTTGTGATACAGTTAAGTGCTTTCTATTTAACATTCATGCTAATGGTGGTGTCAGAGACCATGGCATGCAGACTGGACTGAACCACCAACCTTTTGATCAGCTGATAACCTGCTCTACCTCCTGAGCCGCAACTGTTCCTGTACAGAAGAACTGCAAGAAATGGGCAAAGCATATAGGTAAGGACAGTGGCCGAAGTTTGTTTTAAGTCGACACTCTTCAGTAGTTTTTAAATGGGTTAGCTGTGAGAGGCTCCAATAGTTTAGGCTCATGTTCTTTCCTTACAAAGTCAGCAGTAAAGGTTCTGCCCATGATGGAATATTCCAATACAGAAGGCTTTGCCTAAAGAAATGAGCTGCTTAGCTTGCTTTGAGTGGGATGGTCAGACACTTTCACACCTAGAAAAGCAGTAAAAGATGATAAGTGTCCTCGGCTGTTGCCCAGGAAAAAGTTTTGCTCCAACAAGAATTAAGGTAAAATGTTTTGGCTTGGTCTGAAGCATTATAGTCACTGATCAAGCAGTAGGGAATGCTGAGTGGTAAGTTTCTGGATCATAGGAATTGCATGTGGAGATAGCAGAGGAGCAGGCACTGACTGAGTGAGGAAACATGCTTAGTTTGGGTACGGACCCTCTGCGCTGTGACTCTCTGAATCCTTGCAATTAGAGTCTTTTCAAAACACAATAATACTTGGGGCAAAAAATTTAAATATTTGAAAGACACAGCTGATATTTTCTCCCTCATTGGGGTATTAAATGAACCAACAAAGACTGCTGGTGAGTGTGTAATCAGTGAAAGGCCTGTTCTAAAGTACACTGTACTTCAAACTTTGAAGCACATTTAACTTGTCTCTGAAGTGCTGATATGAATGATTGTGTTCTGTACGCGCAATCTTGTCTGTGTGATTGCATTTGAGTAAGACTGTAAGATCCTGCTATATTCTATAGTCTTCCAGCCTTGTTAATCAGTCATGCTTTAAAAAGCCTTTCATAATCTCAGCGAGAGTTAAATATTTGAGCAGAAGTTTTACTTTGTTCTTTTAGATTAACCTTATTGAGCAGAGAGGCTCATGAATGGATCAGCACCTATGGATCTTACTGGGGTTTTTTTTTCCCTGCAGGTAAATTTCCTGCACATTCTGCAGTAATCCTCACAAAGGAAAATTAGGCCCTTGAGTGAACCTCGTCTTGTAGGCTCAGTAATAAAAGTAAGAGGTTAATGCAGAAATGTAACACCACAGTTTTAACTCAGGATTTAAACGGGGTTACTAAGGAGAGAATTTATTAATTCATTTGATATTTTTGGGATTTTTTAGAGTTCGAGAGCGAAGAACACTTGGGTACATGAGGACAGCATTTTTGAAATTCCTGTCATTATATATTATTCTGTGTTTGCAAACACCTAAACATTTGTATTAATAAGAATGTAGTAAGTTCTTCACTGCAAATAATATAATGTATACTAACCAAGGTCTGCTTTCCATGTGTGAATTCAATGCACATTTTTCATTTATTACTAATTATTTTTTCTTGTCTTTGTTTTTCCACAAGTGAGGCCAGTGTCCTTTTCTCCACTACCCCCCACCCCACACACAAACACACACAAACACACACATGAATCTACAACTGACCTCTGAACTTCATGGTTAAGGTCATGGTTAAGGAAAGTGCCCACCTACACCCTCTAGTGGTTGCATCTTTACAGACTTTTTGCAAAAAAATATGGGAAATTGTAGAACCTATAGGTTTACTCAAATTATTTAATTTATTTATTTATTTATTTTCTCTTGGTCTACTGATGCAACTAGATTGTGGCTCTCCATCTGAGCTTTATAAACAATCTTTATTTCTCTTCCACCTTTAATTGGAGATCCAGATTATATACATATAAACAAAGGTTTATGCTATATTAGCCTTCATCTGTTACCAAACACAGCAACAGGAGCACCCTTTAAAACAGATGTTTCCCTGGAGACTAACAACTTGTGCTCATAAACGTACGCAACCATCGGGTGTCAGTGTTGTACAATAAAAAAATCTCAGTAGTCCCTTAAACTCTTGTCTCTTTAACAATTAAAACAAGAAAAGAACACCTAAATAACAATTGCACAATCAATGTGTTACATAAATGACATTTTAAATAATCAGTCAGGTAAATTATGTTTCCTGAAGTTGTGCGATTTATGTTAAATGCAGGCTGGGTGCTATATATGCATTAAATTTAAAACAAAACAAAAAAAGCAAAAAAGTAAAGGATTTCAAATTCTGAGTTAAAAACTGAACCATTCAGCCAACAAACTTTTAAACATGGCTAACAAAGAGATGAATCATAGACTGATTTTGAATAGAATAGAGCTGCATATTGCAGTTTTGGATCGAAAGGTTTGATTATCTGTGTTCCAGACTCATTAGTTCAGTTTGCAGAAGACCTTAATTCACATGTTACTGGAAGAGAATCACACTGTGTCATGGAGCGCACTCATGAGATTACTGTAATCCCATTTAATGTACTACATTACTTCCTAAAACTGCCAAGTGAACAAAACAAAACCGTGGTGAGTGAAAGCGAGAGGACACGGCCTTGAAGAGGTGAGAACAAAAAAGAGGAGCCATATGTGGGAGGAATGTGAGCGCCATCACAATGTTAAAAGTATTGAACCTCTAATGCAGAAGAACCAAAGACCATTTGTTCTTCTGTTCTCCCTTTATGACCACCCGTTTTTGACAGAGATGCTGAAATAGGCCAAAGATGCAAACTGATGAATCAGCCCCCCTAGAGATATGCAATTATAATCTGGCCTCCATATTCAAGCAGATTCTTTCACTTTCTCCTTGAGGCTGACATCTGACACGGCCGTGATAGCACACATACCTTTCAGTTGCCCTGCATGCTGTATGCTGATATTTGACACCTGGACAAACTTACACATACTTAATGGGTGGATTATTCCCAAACGTTGCGCGAGTAAAATGTTTGGAAGATAAATTATAAACTTAATGAGCAAATCCGTCAGATCAGAGGCTCCTAATAGCAAAAATGTACACCAGTTCCAGAAAGCCATTAGTCAGGCTCTAATTGGATGTAAACAGCAATTGATATCTGCTGATATTATCCTTGTGTGGGTTTTTTTTTTTTCCTTTTCCTTATTACAACTTCAAGTTTAGGCAACTGAGAATGCCAGTGACTCACAGCTCAAAGATGACACATCTCTCCTCTTCATAACCACATGGACTGTTTCACAACACGGCTATTTTCATAAAGCTTTCATTTCCAGGCGGGGATGGATGAATGGTGAGCTTTTTCAGGAGATGCAGATGGGCGCTACCGCCTGCTGAGGTGGAAGGAAAACTCGACAGACAAGTGTCGACGATATTGTTCTACTTTCACTGAAGGCACGTATCTGTGAGGTCAAATGTTTCACGAGTGTCTGTGATACCACTGCAGCTCTGGAGTGAATCTGCTACTTCATATGGGTAATATAGGGACTAAACAACTAAGGAGGCATATGTGTTGTAAAGCAGTCCCACCGCCTGCCTTGTGCCTTCAGTCTTACTCCAACACATTCAGCATGAATCCAGCACTTATTTTTGACACTAAGGTCCGCCAGCAGTGTCCTGTTTCGTGTTTGATGTAAATTAATGCGTGCCCCTTGGTCATCCTCAACAGACTCCTTTCATGACCACACCTTAAAAATACCGCCTTAAAAACCAACCTATTAGACTGATTTATGTAGAAGAATTACATGAAAATGTAAAATTGCTGATCATTGGCCAACTGATGTGCCTTAAAGTGAGTTTTTCATCACTTTAGCTCACCAGCAAGGGTCAGCAGGGCACGCTGCAAAAATAAATAAATAAATAAAAACACAGGTGATGTAAAGAACCAGAACCACTATGTGCTGAATGCATGATACACTAGCCATTTCACTTTGCCATTACTCTGCCACTGTCTCAATGTGAAGCTGATTTCTAACGGATCTGGAGCACTGTGAAGGAGTTAGAGCTGCATGCTCTTCTTCTTTTCATGTTTCTAATTTAATGGCCATGCCTGCAAGATTTACACAAACACTGAGGGTTCCCAGTGCAAACTGTTAGCACATTTAAAAAAATAAATAAATAAAAAACGAGTCTACATTCGTTAAAGCTTTGACTGCTTTGGTGCTTTTAGCTAAATGTCTATACAAACACTTTTACAGTCACACACTTGCCACATTACATAGCAGCAGGGGGGCACTTCTCAAAATAAAATGTGACCCAACACATTTACCAGAAGGGTCTGTGAGGTAATAAAACGTCTCCTTTTTTGGAGGGTGGGGTGATAAGCTCCTGAACCCCAGTCCTACACCCCACAGCTGGGCTGCTCTGCAGAGTTTCAGTCGCACGGTGTGAGGAGGAGGGGTGGGTGAATCTGCAGGACTCTGCTCACCACGCCTCGGTACGGTGAGTTTGTCAGCCATATTGACTACCTCTTCTCCGGTCGTGGGAGACTAGCGGAGGAGTCTCCCTCCAATGAAGCCTGTATCACTATAGCTACACTCTCAGTACGCACCGTGTCCGGGAACGTGAAACGGTCTATTTTTAATCGCTGTGGATATATAAAGTACTGCTGCCTGCTGGAGGGGGTGACAGTTGGGACACATCCTCGAGCGCAGCTAGGCGTTAGAGGTGAGTTTGACCGTCTTCATCTCTGCCTGTCGTCCTTCTTTTCCTTTAAGCCGTCCATTATGAGAAGGGATTTATTTTCTTCTCTGGGCTGCAGAGCGGCAGCTGTGTCTTTATTTGAACACTCTGGGCCGCTGACGAGCGGCACAACTTATTTTCTAGCGCACTTTGACTGGCAGGTTAAAGGCGGCGTGCCCCCGGTTTGGCTTCACCTCAGTTTCTAACCGGCTTCGTGCACGTTTTAGGACGGGAGGACGGGTGAGTAAGCCCGTGTCGCTTTCCTCTGAAGGGCTCAGTGTCAGTCGGTGTTAGGCAACAGAAGAGGGTAGTCATGGCAATTAGTTGTCATGTCTACTTCGAGATTCAAGCGGAATATATATGTGAGCTTTCACGAGCTCCTCTGAGCGCTTCGATAATGATTTCAACAGCTACCCGGGAGAGCTTGAACGTGCCCGCCTTTGCTGTTGAAATTCAGGCGAGGTCCTGTTCATGTGCTGGAAGGGACTGATGCTCTGGTGGGGAAGAGAAAAAAAAGCTCGCAGCGGAAAGAATGTTTCTTGCGCCGTTTGCAACTTTTGTGGTGCTGACAACGCGCCTTTCTTTCTGTAACAATGTCGAAAACAGCCGCTGCTGAAACACGATTAGCACATCGTTCACACTGAACTGTTAGCAGGTGCAGATACGGCATTCGGGGACTCGTGTGTTGCGGTCACCGCACTTTGAGATACTTGCGGTCGATTTAAATTCCGCTTTTTTTAGCGCTGCCTCCAAGATTATACAGGCGATACTGTAACGTAAAAACAAATAACAACTTCGATTTAAGTCTGACTTTTTTTGTTTATCAGCAAGATGAGGATATGTTAACGTTGGCAACCTTGGCCTTAGTTTATCATTTTCAAGTTTAGGCGCTAAGCTTGAAGCACGCGGACCAGTATGGCTTTTGCACATAAATAACGGTTTTCAATTCAGTCACAGTAGCGCGCGCACACACATGCAGGACGCTAGCGGTCCATCTGGCACAAACAGATGCTCTGTCGGCGTCAGGCAAATTACGAGCTGCTGATAGGCACAGCGAGTGAATTTATTGGCCATTATTCCCATCGCTCAAATTCTCCTGTTGCTCTCGAGCCCGCCCACTCGTGGGACCGAATTACAACTCATTTGAGAAGGAGGCTCTCCGCACCATGACATCAGATACCCTTGACTGCTGGTTTTAGATTTCTCTCGGCTGCGCTATTTTTTTTTTGTAACCTGTTGAATAATCCCACGGCACAAGGCCACAAAAAGAGAATGCTAATGCTTGTCCTGACCACACGTCCATATAGCTGTTAATTCCTGAGAAATGTTGCTGTAAGACCACTTAAATGCAGAAGAAGAAAGCTTTACAGCAGAAGTTATTAATGAAGGCTTGAAAGTACATGCTTACTCATTGGCTAATTAAAGAGACTTGTCATTACGATTAAACTTCGTATTTGTAAATAAACCCTCACTGTATCAAAAATGGTAACCGTGAGATAAATGTAAAGACACTAAAATGGCAATAACAGCAGTATCCCTCCGCTATTTTAAGAAAGAGAATTTAGACAGAGTATTCACACACCAGCTGTCAATGTGAAACTCCTCTACTATGTTATGGCTATGGCTGTGTTCGTACTGAGTGCAGTTTTCCCTTATCAGCCTTGTTAATGAAAATTTAGACTTTTATGGTGTTTTGTTGCTATTTCCATTCTATCGTAGTCTATGTAAGCACTTTAAAAGTTTAGAGACAGTATTTACATTGTCTGTTTACATTTCTTCTGTTAATTATAGATGCCTGTCAAGTCTAGTTACATCTAAAACAAAGGAGAAATGTGCCAGAAACATCTATTATTGTCATTCGGTGCATTGTGAAGGTGCATTCATGCATGGGTAACAAGTTTAAATGGTCAGAGTTGAACCAGGAACATGCTTTGCATTGCAGCTGGAATTTAAGTTTAACACTAAGCAACAAAAGTAATGGTGAATCTTTAACTGTTCAAGTGGAAAAAGAGATCAAAAATATAAAACGCAGTGAGTTATTACTGTTGTTCTACTTTTTTCACAAACATAAGGCTGACAGCTTGCAACATCTTAAGTAATATGCCAGAAATATGCCTTTCTGTCTCATGTATGTTGGTGTAATTTATCACATCAGTTGTTACGTTGGAGCATATGTAGTAGTATCAGCTGGGAACAGGGAGCCAATACTTTAGCTCCAGAGGCCTGTCGCAGACTGATGCTATCTAGTTTCTCTCATTTCTCCCTTATTTATTGTGCCTCAATCTCATGTCCTCTCTTTCACTTTCTTTGCCTTTATCTGCTCTGTTTCCTGCACACTTTAAAGCTGGTTTAAGTAACTCAGTGCGTGAAGAATTCTGACACAGAGGTTACGGTTTTGGAGGGATAACAAATGCAAACGTCCTTCATGCACGTCTGTAAATAAAACGGGCTGGTTTCAAATTCAGCCATAGTCATTACACATGCATCTGGAGCTAGTCTTTGTTTTTGGCTGATTAGCGTGGTCTTCTGCGGTTGGCTGTTGAGATTCAGCGTTATACTCCATCCCGTCCCCCAATCCTACCCATTCTCTGCCTCCCATTTCCTCCAACTGAGAGGGGGAAAAAAGTCAGCATGTAAGCTTGGAGCGCTTGGAGGTGATTCCAAAAAAGCTGCTGTTTGTGCCATAAATTTTATTATATTTGAGAAACTCATGAAAATTCACACCTTTTCAGTGGCTTGAAAGGAGTTTGTGTTAGCTCAGTTAGTTTCAGAGGTCACACCTGGGACAAGCCATTTGCGTTTTATCACAAAGTCTCCCCTCCTGACATTCACAGAGGGGTCAATTGGCTCTTTGGTGGTTTAAGTAAAGCTTTGTTTTCTAAGCAGTTGGTGCCGATTCCTGCTGTTGTAACAGCTGCTCAAAGTTATGAGTGTGTCAGCCCTGGCACTTAACAGCAGGACATTTTGTGGCTTCTGCAAACACACATGTAATGACAGAGATTTACCGTTGCAAGTATTTCACAGCAACAGTCGCCCTTTGTTTTTTATGTTTAAGCTATCACTATGTAAATTAACAGAATAAAGGAAACCGGTGATGTTGTCAAGAACTGTTGAAAATAATTGAACGAGTTCCAGCTCCACATTTCTGAATGGGGTTTCATTACCTTCCCCCTCCCCCCACCACCACTTATTTTATTTTATTGCCATTTTTAAATGGCAAAGAAAGTCAGAACAGTATTTCCCAATATGAATCACAGCCCAACTTAACATGATTAAATGGCAAAGGAGGGACAAGTAACAGAGGTCTGTAAAGGCGACTGGAAAATCTATAAAAGTCTGTAAATTTTTTTGATATTAAGTTAGGGCTGTGCGATCTGACCAAAATCTCATATCCCAATATAAGAATTCTATCGTCCGATAACGATATAAATCACAAAAATGTAACATTTTCTGTAAATTATGTGAATCTCAGGCAGCTCGACTTGCGTGAAGTGTTTCCAGCTGGAGTCGTGTTTTAACCTATGCATGAAACTATACATTTTTAGACATAGTAACGGCCGCCGTTTTCTTTATTACACGGCGTGCTGCAGGGAAAAGCCTGTTCTAACGTTTGAGTCTAAGGTTTATTTTTTAGCACCTGGCGGCTCTTTTTTGCTTCTCATCCGTAAATAATCTGCTCTTTCACGTGATTCATGTGAAAAATCTCAACAGGATCTTGAGCTTTATTGTGAAAGGTTTATGTGGAACATAAACAAGCGGACACGCGATGCTGTTACCGTCGTTGTTGCTAACGACAACGCATAAAAACAGGCGCTTGTCCATCCCTAGTGTGGTTATATTAAATATAAGAGAAAGAGAGAACTTTAAGAAATTAATAAAAACTACAGTGACCATCAAAACCATGAAAAAATAAATATTGCCGTAAACAGTTTATTTTGCGACACCACGAAACAAACGATAGCGTAATATGAAATGATAGACGTTTTTATATCGTCATCCGATATATATCTTTATATCAAACAGCCCTATTAACAGTGTTGATATCAACTGGGAAAACGAGAGAGATGAAAGAAAGCAATGTTCACATTGAGAGAGGTTTCTTTTTGCATGAATGGGGACCTGAAAGCTATATCTTTTTTTAAGTGACCCTGTGGTTTCACTAAATATATTACATCACTTTTTTCTAAGCCTGTCTACACAGTGCAGACCTGTGTGTGCTGTGGGTTTTTTCTTTTTTGAACGACTGGCTTTATACTGTTTCACAGAACACAGACGTAAAACCACTTCAACTCTCTTAGCATTCAGTGTCTTCACCTATCTGCTGGCTGCAGGTATATGGGTCAAGTGAAGCTTTGAATTCTTACCGACTTTCTCTCTCTCTCTCTCTCTTTTTTTTTTTTTTTTTTCATCAATTCACTGTTGTAGTCCTTCCTCACTGTCTCTCACCCTCGATGTGAAATAGAAAGACACAGAGCAAGCAGAAGGTGTTACAGGGTTGGAAGAAAATTGCACAAGGTGACTCAGCTGATAAACTCATCCCAGGCTTTAGATTTTGCAGTCTACCTGCTTTAAATTTAAGTTTTCCAGCCAAGGGACTTATGCTGATAATGGTTCAGTTTCTTCTGGTTCAGTCTAGCTGTTATTAAATTGTGGATGAAGTTATTTTAGATCTATGAGACACTTTCTCATCTTTCCTACCTACAGCTGAAAATGGTTTCAACAATGAATTTGTTGCATTGATTGTAATAGGGCTTCCAGTGAAAAAGCTGTTAAGGCCAGCAGGAGCGATGGAACTGTCTGAGTTATTTATGCATTTGTGGTGCTGATACTGATATCTGTTTTTAGGGTGCTTAAAAAAATCCAACATCAATACAAATTGGTCAGTATTTATATATCAGTGCTTCCCACCACAAGTAGAGCTCTGTTGGATCTGGTTTGCACTGTATGTTAACAGCTGTCAGAGTTTGTTTGGTAGATAATTAATCTCACTGTTATTTAGAAAGTTCAGTTGCTGCTAGCCTGCTATCACCTGTACTTTCTATCTTGTGATTTCCATAGCTCTCTAGTTAAGTGGCTGTTCTGGTGTTAGTTTGTGCATATACACTACTTGCATATAGATAATTCATAGGTCCAATAAATATATAATTTCAGCATATCTGGTATGCTTAAGAACCAATATTGGAAGTAAGTAACATTTATTAAGAGCTTTACACAAAAAAAAGTAAAATTAAAAACATTAAGTGCCATAATAGCCAATAAAAAGATAAAATAAGACACAATTAAGAAAAAGATTTCTAAAAGACAAACAAATGAATAATAATAATAATAATAATAATAATAATAATAATAATAATCATCATCCAATAAAATCAACACAAAGCCTGTTTTATTAAAAGTTTTTACTGCTTTTTAAAAGCACCCACAGAGTCAACTAGACGTAGTTGTGGCGGTAGACTCTTCCATTGCCTCGGTCCCACAGACTTAAAGGCTCATTCTCCCCAGTCTTTAGTTGTGTACAGCAAACAACTAACAGATTCTGAACCCGTGAAGATGGTGAGGAGCAGTGTATATAATCTGGACCTTGGCCGTGACTTATTTCGTATGTTATTACAAGGATTTTAAAATGAATCGTAAACCTGTTGGGAGCCAGTGTAAAGAGTATGAATGCTAGTGATGTGGACTTGCTTTCTAGAAGATGTTACTAGCCTGGCCGCAGCATTTTGTATTGCTTGGAAGTGTGAAAGTAAAACTTTGTCCAAGCTGGTAAGCAGGCCATTACAGTAATCTAAATGAAAAAACAAAAACGATAAACATTATTTTCCATTTCAACTAAGGAGAACATAAGTCACAGTTTAGAAATGTTCTTTAAATGAAAGAAACAGGAATCGAGACAAAGATTTTATATGCAAGTCGAACCCCAAAGAAGAATCAAATATTACACTAAGATTCTGAATGCTGGACTTAGCCGTTGAACAAAAAACGTACGAGTCTGACTCATTTTAGGTTATAGTTCACAAGGAGCTATAATTATGGTCTCAGCATTGTTGGTGTTCAAAGCAAGGTAATTGCTAGCAAGCTTATACTAATCTGGGTTAAATAAGATGGACTAGGGTGGATAAAGCTGAATGTCATTGGCATCGAAATGATACGAAACGTAATTAAAAGATTTTAGATTTCCACATAATGACTGCGAGCTACACTAGAGTTTCCTCTGACTCCACCCTGCCTAACCATAGTTCACCATCTTTCAGTTCCTATCCCAAAAGTGGTAGAGATATATCCCGGACAGGCAAGTGTACTCAGTTACATGTCCTATAGATAGTGCAGTATTGTAGATAATGGAGATCAACATTCTCTTCTGGAGAAATTATGAAATGACACAATTTCTTAATTACAAAAGATTTTTATCGGCACAAACTGGAAACCCTGATGTATCTTTGATGGGCAAATATCAGCTGATATCAGGAAACCAATGTACACTACCAGTCAAAAGTTTGGACACACCTTCTTATATAATGATTTTCCTTTATTTTATTTACATTGTAGATTCTCACTGAAGGCATCAAAACTATGAATGAACACGTACGGAATAATGCAGTAAACAAAAAAAGAGTGAAACAACTCAAAACATGTTTTATAATTTAGATTATTCAAAATAGCCACCCTTTGCTTTGATCACTGCTTTGCACATTTTTGGCATTCTCTTGATGACCTTCATGAGGTCGTCACCTGAAATAGTTTTCAACACTCTTGAAGGAGTTCGCAGGGATGCTGAGCACTGGTTGGACTTTTTGCCTTCACTCTGCGGTCCATCTCATCCCAAACCATCTTGACTGGGTTTAGGTCAGGTGACTGTGGAGGTCAGGATATCTGGTGCAGAAATCCATCACTCTCCTTCTTGATCAAATAACCCTTGCACAGCCTGGAGGTGTGTTTGACATCTTTGTCCTGTTGAAAAATAAATGTTGGTCCAACTAAATGCAAACTGGATGGGATTGCATGTCGCTGCTGGATGCTGGGGTAGCCATGCTGGTTCCATGTGATATCAATTGTGAATAAATCCCCAACAGTGTCACCAGTAATGCACCCTCACCATTACACCTCCTCCTCTATGCTTCACGGTGACTATCTAAAAGACACGGTGGGTCGAACCAAAACTCTCAAATTTGGACTCATCAGACCAAAGATTTTCATCAGATGTCCATTCCTTGGGTCTTTTGGTCCAAACAAACTCTTCTGATTGTTGCTTTTCCTTAGTAGTGGTTTCTTAGCAGCTATCTGACCATACAGTAAAGGTCTGATTCACACCAGTCTCCTCTGAACAGTTGATGTAGAGATGCTACTGGAACTCTGTGTGACATTTATCTGGGCTCTACTCTGAGGTGCTGGAAACTTGTGTTTTCTGAGTCTGGTGACTCGGATGGATTTATCCTCAGCAGCAGAGGTGACTCTTGGTCGTCCTTTCTTGGGGCAATCCTCATGTGAGCCAGTTTCGCCATAGTATTTGATGGTTTTTGCGACTGCACTTGGGGACACATTCAACGTTTTAGCAATTGTCTGGACTGACTGACCTTCAGTTCTTAAAGTCATGATGGACTGTTGTGTCTCTTTACTTATGAAATCTAAAATTAGTCAAACAGGGTTGTCAGCTGTGTACAAACCCGACTTCTGCACAATGCAATTGATGATCCCAACCCCATTAAGAAGGCAAGAAATTACGCAAATAAACTCTGACATGGCACACCTGTGAAGTGAAACCATTTCAGGCGACTACATCATGAAGCTCACTGAGAGCACATTCAGAGTTTACAGTGCTGTCATCATGGCAAAGGGTGGCTACTTTCAGGAATCTAAAATATAAGACAGAGTGATTTATCAGTTTTTTTCTTTGCTGCATAATTCCATATATCTTTCTTCATATATTTGATGTCTTCGGTATGTATCTACAATGTAGAAAGTAGTAAAAATAAAGAAAAACCATTAAATGGGAAGGTGTGTCCAAACGTTTGAGTGGCAGTTTATCTGTGAGCCTCAGTTAGCCACACAGTCTTAGTGACTGACCAGCAAACCCACACATTGACCTCCTGTGACTAAAGATAAAATGTATATTTCCTGACCAGCTGGCGATTGATTGGATTTTATTTTATTTTAATGTTTTCAATGTTGAAATCTGTTGCAAAGATGGTGTCACTAGCAGACTTGTGCGGTCACTCCGTTTGTATCGATGACACCAACTTACAACTTACATGCAGACCATATCATCATCATTTGCTCTCTGACCTTTAATGAAACTTGAAAATGTGCAACGCAAACTGGAAATGGAACATTTGCCTTCAAAGTAAAAGTTGCAGTGGTAAGGTGCAACTTTTACTTTAAAGCTGGTAAGCAGATACAATTACCAGCTAGTTTCCATTTGGGATTTTGTGATACCGGGGGTCACCGACCTGTCTCTAGGCCTGCGTAATTGGGGTTTTAGGAGTCAATGTCAATGCTATCAATCACTTGCCAAACGTGGAATACTGAATTTTTCCTCAGGACTGAAAATGCCAGATTTTCACTTGGTGGCTTCTAGCATTGTGACTGAGCCTTTGTACTGGATGCTCTTTCAGTCTATTTACCTGCTAGAAGATGACCTCACTCAGCAGTATTGTGTGATAGAAACCTGAAACTGGTCCTGTCGGAATAGAGCTTTTTTGTGATATGAAACTTTGGCTTGGGGGTGCGTTCAGTTGCTGTCACAACTGTCAGTAATAGTATTGTCCTAGTTGTCAAAGGAGCTTGCAAAGAAAAGCGTCTGGACTTCTTTAAGTTGCTTGAAGACGTTTCACCTCTCATCCGAGAAGCTTCTTCAGTTCTAAGGTCAAATGGTGGAGAGTCCCAGATATAAACCTAGTGGGAGTGACCCCCCACAGAGGGACAAAAGGACCCCCTGATGATCCTCTAATCGCCTGAGCCAAGGTGGGAAACTGGGCGTGGGTCCCAATCAGCCAGAGTTTCGGGTGTGTTCATTGTGAAACCTGGCCCCACCTTATCATGCGAATTCCTGAGGTCAGATGGCTCAGGATGTGAGTGGGCGTTAAGGCGTCTGGGAAGGGATCTCAAAACTGGATTATAGATGGCAGAGAGTTGGTGTCGTAAACCCCCGCCTCTGTTCAAAGATGGTCGCTCACAGTGGACATAGATGCTTCTTTCACTCCTCTTTCAAACCATCTGTCCTCTCTGTCCAAAATGTGAACATTGGCATCCTCGAAAGAGTGACCTTTATCCTTAAGATGCAGATGGACTGCTGAGTCTTGTCCTGTGGAGGTGGCTCTTCTGTGTTGTGCCATGCGCTTGTGAAGTGGCTGTTTGGTCTCTCCGATGTAGAGGTCTGAGCATTCCTCGCTGCACTGTACAGCATACACCACATTGTTAAGTTTGTGTTTTGGCGTTTTGTCTTTCGGGTGAACCAGTTTCTGTCTGAGCGTGTTGCTGGGTCTGAAATACACTGGGATGTCATGCTTGGAGAAAACTCTCCTGAGTTTCTCTGATACACCGGCTACATAGGGGATGACAATGTTGTTGCGTCTGTCCTCCCTCGCTGGTGTCTGATCTTCTTTTCTGTGCCTCTTTGCTGACTTTAAGAACGCCCATTTAGGATAGCCGCACGTTTTGAGTGCTTCCTTTACATGTGTGACACACATGTAAAGGAAGCACTCAAAACGTGCGGACAGAGAGGACAGATGGTTTGAAAGAGGAGTGAAAGAAGCCATCTATGTCCACTGTGAGCGACCATCTTTGAACAGAGGCGGGGGTTTACGACACCAACTCTCTGCCATCTATAATCCAGTTTTGAGATCCCTTCCCAGACGCCTTAACGCCCACTCACATCCTGGGCCATCTGACCTCAGGAATTCGCATGATAAGGTGGGGCCAGGTTTCACAATGAACACACCCGAAACTCTGGCTGATTGGGACCCACGCCCAGTTTCCCACCTTGGCTCAGGCGATTAGAGGATCATCAGGGGGTCCTTTTGTCCCTCTGTGGGGGGTCACTCCCACTAGGTTTATATCTGGGACTCTCCACCATTTGACCTTAGAACTGAAGAAGCTTCTCGGATGAGAGGTGAAACGTCTTCAAGCAACTTAAAGAAGTCCAGACGCTTTTCTTTGCAAGCTCCTTTGACTACGATGACCTGGATGACTGAGAACCTTCACAGACATATTGTCCTAGTTGATGTGGTCAAACTACAGCTGCTGCTACTGCTGACAGTACAATCAATCTTTAGTAGTCTTAAATATGTTCCTGCCCTCTGAAGGTGCCAGTGTTTCAAACAGTAATATTAGTTTTGCTCACTCTTCTTCTAGAATAATGATTTAAAACATGATTCTGTCCTACATCTTCCTATTTTAACAAGTACTATTTCAAGCGGTAGTCTAGAGGTCACTCGTATTACAATCTTGGCTTAGTTGAGATGCTTCTGCACCTGAAGAAAGAAGCTCATCTGGCTTCCAAAGCTCTCTTTGAACGAAAATGTATTCTGAGCCAGGTAGACCTTTAGGATTTGGGCCTCATAAGACGCTGATGTGATTATGGAAGGCTTGACTGAGACTGAGCAGTGCATTGATTTGCAGGTCATGTTGTACAGTTTTCTGACACATCAAAGGGACTTTTTAAAAGTGAGAATTTGTAAATTTACAATGCTCTCAGATGTGACTATAAAATTTCAGTTTGCCTCAAGACTATTCAAATATGTAGAAATCCTTCTGCCAGCCTTCTAATAGGATGGAAATATGTAGGGCAGTTATTGACCACATTAAATGGATCTGCAGTGACTTCTGTAAAGTATTTAACTGAGGTTAGTTAGCAGTTCAATGTAGTTGTCCAAGTTAATTATTCTTTAAATAATTTTTACTGTTTTTTCTGTTCAATAGCCTAATCCTTTAAATGTGATTATTGTAAAGAATGTTTTATGCAGAGACATGTAAATTCTTGGCTGAAGTCCTCAAAATAATTTTCTTTTAGTCTTGGAGGCGTAGGTTTGTTTAAATTCACTCACTAATAGTTAGACAAACAAAGCATAGCAGAGGCTGACTGCACTGATAAGTCAATTTGAGAACACGCACTTTGAAACCAATTTCTTTTAGATCTAAACACCATCTTTATGACATACTGAATGTTTTATTTGTCCCAGTTTACAAACCAAACCTAGTTTCCATCATTATTTCGAAAATAAAAACAAAATGAAGAACTCTTCCATAATTCTTCTTGGATGGCTTCTTGTGGTCATATTAATTAGTGTAAACCTTTCCAGTAACTCTGAGATATTTAGAGAACCAAAATCTTTCACTTTGTTTTTCTTGTCAGACCGAGCCTAAGCCTGTGTCTGAGCCTGGTTTAATGCTATGTGCTGACACTTGTGGAAGGTCTATTTCTAGCCCCACACATCACAAAGATCTGGCACCTACGGGACACCTACTAACTGCTCTCCTTACATTCTAATCATTTTAGGTAACAAGATGTACTAGATAAACCCACACTGTCCAGAGAACATAACATTTCTCAGTAAGCAAGTTATGATTTGTCATAGAGATCATGCAAAGGGCTTTGTAAACCCCCACCACCCCCACCCGTTTTGTCCCCACTTACTGGTTTGTTTCTGTTTCTTCTTTCTTTCCCTGATTTTCTCTATAACTAACCACTGTCCTCTACCTACTCTATGGTTCTCATTTGTTTTTTATGCTGAGTTTAGGACTGCTCCTCTGTTACAGCTTCATCTGAACACTGATGAATTCTGCTGTAGTCAAAGGATCTCAGTAACATCTGTGTGTGTACAGTATGGTTGTTTGCTAAGTGTTGCTAGTTTAGTTTGTCCCTTTTTCATAACGTACTTGCAGTAAAACATGAAGTTAATAGTGGTTCAGTGATTTTTGTGACGTAATCTTATATCAAATGGCCAGTTTGTCCTGTTTTGACAGTGTGACCATGTCAGCAGTGTTCTGTTTGGAAAGGTTTGCATTTCCCCTTATTCCTTATTAACCTGCAGCAACTGATAAATCTGTTTTGTCAGGGCTATTTTCAGTCAGCGCACACATGGTTTAGAAAGAGATGTACGTAAAGGATTATTGAAGAGGCCTAATCCCACCTTTACAGGTAATATAACAGTTCAGTCACACAGTTATATTGTGTGACTGACTGCGGTGTAATGAAACATCACATAGTCAGACACACAAAGTAAATATGTTACAATAAAGAATTGTAACATCAGATTAAACAGTAACAGATTGTTTGGTAAATGGCCTGCATTTGTATAGCGCTTTTCTAGTCCATAGGACCCCAAAGCGCTTTACACTACATTCAGTCATTCACCCATTCACACACACATTCACACACTGGCGATGGCAAGCTACGTTGTAGCCACAGCTGCCCTGGGGCGCACTGACAGAGGCGATAGATAGACTGTTAGACAACTATGTGCTATATAGTTGTCCAGATAACAGTTCAAATCAATATATAGGTCGTTAGGAAACTCCAGTGAAGACTGATCTGTACACAAGGTCTAAGTTTTAAAGTGGGGAAAAATAAATATGTGCAGTAGTGCATGCAGCACCGTAGCAGCAGAGATGGTAGTGAACTGACTACAGCTTGTTCGTCTGCAACGAAGTTTCCTAACCAGTAGGAATTCAGAGGAACACGGTGGTGTGGAAAGTAGCACTGATGCCTTACAGCAAGAAGGTTCTGGGTTTGAATCCAGAATTCAGTCTGGGCCTTTCTGTTGATACAGCCGTGCAGCACGTTACACTTAACTGATGACAGGATTTCTCATTCGGCAGCTTCCTCATAGCTCTCACACATCCTTGCTAAGAGGAGTTTACATGCCTGAGCATAATGAAAAGCACCTTGCGTACATCCAGGAAACTCACTTCAGTTGCTGACTTTTAGAGAGCAAAAAAATTCTTGAGTTGGAGAAAACCCCGTAGGAACAAGGAGCACATGCACACCCCACACAGAAAGGCCACCCTCAGAAGCCTGGGTATCTGAACCCAGAACTCTGTTGCTGCAAGGTGGCAGTACTAGACCCGTGTATTGGTCGGGCTCTAGCATTGAGTGTGTGTCAGCAGTGTTTTTGTAGCCGCAGTATTAAAAATGACTAGGTATGTACATTTATAGTGAGGAGATGTGAATTCAGTTAGTTTATGTATGCACAGTGTGACTAAAATGTGGGAGGTTTATCTGTTACAGCAGATGCTGTGAAATCATCCATCCATCCGTTTATCCATCGTCTTCCACCTATCTAATTCAGGGTCGTGGGGGAGCTGGAGTCTATCCCAGCTGTCACAGGGCTGTGAAGTGTATATTAGAAAAATTACCACGTAAGGAAGTGGTTGGTATAGTGAAAGGAAACGCAGTGCAAACTGTTGTCAGCATGAACCCAATCAGCAGATCCTTTGTTTTTATCTTTCTGTTTTCTAATCATAGCACTGTTCTGTCTTCAGCACAAATGTATAATTGTACTATAAGAGAACCAAGAAATATAGAAGAAACACACTACAGCAGAGCCCTGGGGCTACGTCTACCTTATGTTGTTTTTTTCTCTTATTTGTTGACATTTGCTTTCATTGTTGCTTTGTGTCTCAGGCGCTGGTGCCCCGGAGTGAGGCAGGAAGACGGAGGACGACTTCTTTCTGTTTCATCAGCAGCAGGGGACAGAGCGGAGAAAGATGCCCAAACCGGTTAGTACCTACATCAGGAATGAATGGTTCACTTACTAGAGTCATGTCATAGTTACTCCCTGTATTGCTATTCTTAAGTCCTGCAAGGTTTTCCCAATCATCAGATTGCAGGGTTTTGGGGGAGTTGTTGCATCGATTTAGGTTTGTATCTTTTTTTTTTTTTTTTTTTTAATTCTGTGCTATGGGCAAAGCAAGGATCTAATTGCTCATGTCAGCAGCATGTAAGGTTCCTGAAGGTTTGGATTTGCATTTTGCAAATGATTATAAAAGAAATGAATGACTTGAGGATGTTAGAAGATGGCAGCCCATTCAATTAGCTCTAAATTTGCCCAGCTAATGCATTTGCTGGACAGTGGGTTTGTCTGGGTTGTTTCACACTTATGCACACTTCTGATTTCTGGGGCTAGAATAAAGAAAATGCAAAATTTAGGTTTCCTGTATATGTGAACAACCTTGAAGTTTCAGGGGCTTTCACACATAAACACCAATTAGTTTGTTTGTTTTTATCACAGTGAGTCAATTTGTCTCTTACAAATATAACATTCAAGAAGATATTAACCACACAACCTGAGGATCATCATTTTATGTACAGTATCTGCTGAGCTCTTGGTTTTTCCTCCATTGAATACTCAGGCTAAAGCTTCTGTCAGAGAAAAATGGTTGGCTGTAAGCTCAGGATGGGTTTTGGGTTCTGGTTGGAAAACCGAAACCATTGTTCATTTCCTTTTCCTCAAGTGTAGCTGGAGGCAGTAGTACTGGTGACATGAATTACATGAGTCTAGACTTTCTTTTCAGCTCTACTAGTCAGAAGTAATGCTTTGTAGGACAACACAGAGTTTTGGGATAACACACGCATGCACAGAGGCACAACAGTCGTCCACTTTGTGGGATTGTCCTGTCTGTTGAGGGGGAAAAAACCCACAAAGAGGGCTTTCTCTGCTCTATTTTTAAACTGAAGGACACTGGGAGCTTTCATTTTGCTGTGACACAAACGTGTAGAGGCTGAGATTGCACTGCCGCTTAAATAACAGGATTATATTTTGATGGCTGTGATGTATTTTCTGTCTATTACTTTAGAAACTCAATGTAAACTCCTCAGCATGATATAAACAAAATTAAAGGCAGTGGTTATGAAGAAATATAGAATTTTATTCCAGATTTAAATACTAACCAAGATCTAACAGAACCAGATGTTTAGTAAAAGTCAATTGTGGTTTCCAGCCTTAGTTTGGTGAACCAGCTCAATGCATCGCTATAAACCTCAAGCAAATAATAATAATGGGTTCAAAGCAGATTACAGATGGAGCAGATAGTGATCATTAAAAACTAAAGCAAGGGCAGGAAGCTGGACGTTACGGGGCTTTTATGATCCTGCTGCACGTACACGCTGGCTGCTTACACGGTTTTCTTGAGCCAGAGAGCGACAGGACTGAACCCTTGGCCCATCAATCTCGGTAATGGGGAATTAGGCCAGACACAATTCCTGGAAAGAGGAGATTGTGGGGGAGAAGCAGCAAGAGGATGGGAGGTGAAGCATGAGACACAAGGTAATAGAATAGAAAGATGAAGAGATGCAAAATGATGAAACGGCTCATAAGAAAAAGGATAAAAATGACAGAAGAGCAGAAGACGATAAAATGTTCCTGTCCATAAAGATGCCTTCGGAGGGTTTGTGATATGAAATAATTTGGGGTAGTGTTACAGGCTTTTACAACAAATTTGAATACTTACGTAAAGAGGTTAGCTCTGCGAAACAATCAGAGATGGTGCTGAGCCAGATCAGATGGGAATTGCTGGAGAAATTGTGTGGTGGGAGGATGGAGACAGCGCTATGGACAGATAGATGGGGGGTTGGGGTGCAGGAGTGAAGGAGAAATTTGTAATGAAAGTGCAGATTATTGAAATTGACCATCGGGAGTGAAAACAAAGGGATAAAAGAGGATTTGGGAGAGGACTGAGTGATGGGCACTTTGTTCACCTCCAGTCTAGAAAAACGACACCCAAGCTACCCTTGAGGGGAACTCCCACTCTGGTTACATTACAATGCACTTTGACATTAAGCCTAGCGGTTGAATAGTAAACACATCAGCCCTTTCACTGCTTCATTTATGCATTCTGGTTTCCTGAAAATGCTTAAATGTCACTTTGGATTACAAGCTAAAGCTGAGTTCCCCCTGAAGGCATACCTATAACCATTGAGCACATAAGCTAGCCTGACTCCTTCAGCTCCAAGCTAATAAGCAACAAAAGAAGAAACTGTAGACAGGAAAAACGCATCAACAATTGAGGTGACCCGAAAGGTCTGCAAAGCATTTGTCTTGTTGGGGCACAAAGAAAGACCCTCAAAAGGCAAGACAGGCTATAAGCTAGCTAGCCCCAGGAAAGCCATTAAAAAGTGAGTTTGCACTAGATCGTAATCCTCCCTTAAGCAGTGTTTTAATGGCAAGTACACACCCCTAACCCAACATGGACGACCCCTGCTACTGACTGCTTCCTTCCTTCTTCTTTCATGTAGGTCAGAGGGGGTTGTACAAAACGAGTCTGTGTTAGGAAGCAGCCCAGAAATTGATTGCTGTAAAAACAGAGGGTAAATTCTTCAAAAACAGTGAAATGAAATTGAAATGAAATTTTCTTTTTTCTTTCCTCACATTTTCACATGTTGTACTGTGACTGAGAATTTTATATTCCCTCATCAGATAACCTTGATAATGAAACACAATACCACACCCTACCTTCACAATAACCTTGAGCTTGGATTTGGTTGGCTCTTGACTATAAGGACACTTGAACTAAAGTAGGGCTGCCACAAATGATTATTTTGATAGTCGACTAGTTACCGATTATTTTTGCAATTGGTCGACTAATCAGATCATGCATCCATTGAACGTCAAACGTACAGCTTATTGCACCAGCATGCATCTGCTCTTATATAACTATCATTATCTTACAGCTTTAAGTGTTTAAGGTATGTGCTAACTAAAAATAAAGACAAGATGATAGTTTATTAAATTTTAATGAAATCTGCAGGTTGTTTCAGTGAAGTTTAATAAACTCAGCCGTCTGCTCCTTGCTATCTAAAATATAACAGGACACCGGAGAATATTCTCGAGCATCTCACACTTCTGATAATCAGCTGTCTGCTTGACGTTTGTTCAGCTGTGTAAAAACTATAACTTTAATCTCAGCCAAACCGATTTACTCAGGAACAAATAAAATACTGAAAAAAGCCAAACAATAACATTTTTAAGTTATCAAGTGACTTATATATGTTTAACCTGAGTAGCGAAAGACGGCGGTGGGTTTAAAAATGATTTGCCGGGAGTCCGGTGTTCTCACGGGTTCTGGTGAGCCTTTCCCCCGCTAGCTATCGAGCTAGTGGGTAACAGACGTCTCTGAAAACGTCGGAGCGCTTTTGAAAATATGTGATGTCTTGATAAACTGAGCAGATATTTGAGGTTTATACAGCTACATTCTCGCCTGAAAATATGTTAAATGTTTATTTTGTGACCCAGAAAGAATAATAAGAGTAATATTAAAACTAACTAGCTGCCGCCATTGTTGGAAACTGAGCTGGGCTGCGCTGTGAATTCTGGATAGGTTGGGCCATGAAGTATACACCCGACCCATCCTTCAAATCTGGGGAAATGAAGGACGCATTTGTCGGAGTCACAGGAGGATGCGGTTCCTGAATTTGGACACCGCTACGATACCAGACACTGCTTCTTCTTCTTCGGGGTTTAACGGCAGCTGGCATCCTTGTACATGCAGTGCTGCCATCTTCTGTTTCAGTCCGTTATTACACTCTTAAATCCTACTACTTATTCCTGTGTCTTTTGGGATCTTACAAAGCTTCAAACGATGCGTCGACTACCAAATAAGCTGCCCACGATTTTGATAGTCGACGTAATTGTGACTAGTCGACTAATCGTGGCAGCCCTAGACTAAAGCAACATCTGAGATCAAGCTGAATGTGACCTTGCATAATGTAAGTTATTACTGTTCAAATCCCAAGAACTTTTATGCAGCTTTTAACAGAAATTGACAAACTTCTTATGTTCTGCAAAATCACTTTTCTGGTGATTTCTTAATGCTAAAACTGTTCTACATTTAGAGACATTAATCTTTGGCCGCCAATGCCAACTTCTATTTCTTGCAGTACATATATCCATCAGGAGTCTAGACAATGATGTAAGCTTGATTTGTTTGTGGTAGGGCTGTTCGATATAACGATATATATCAGATGACGATATAAAAACGTCTATCATTTCATATTACGCTATCGTTTGTTTCGTGGTGTCGCAAAATAAACTGTTTACGGCAATATTTATTTTTTCATGGTTTTGATGGTCACTGTAGTTTTTATTAATTTCTTAAAGTTCTCTCTTTCTCTTATATTTAATATAACCACACTAGGGACGGACAAGCGCCTGTTTTTATGCGTTGTCGTTAGCAACAACGACGGTAACAGCATCGCGTGTCCGCTTGTTTATGTTCCACATAAACCTTTCACAATAAAGCTCAAGATCCTGTTGAGATTTTTCACATGAATCACGTGAAAGAGCAGATTATTAAAAAAAAAAAAAAAGCCGCCAGGTGCTAAAAAATAAACCTTAGACTCAAACGTTAGAACAGGCTTTTCCCCGCAGCACGGCGTGTAATAAATACTCACAAAGAAAACGGCGGCCGTTACAACTTATGTCTAAAAATGTATAGTTTCATGCATCTGTTAAAACATTCGACTCCAGCTACATGACGCGCAGCTGGAAACACTTCACACAAGTCGAGCTGCCCGAGATTCACAGAATTTACAGAGATTGGAGATTGTTACATTTTTGTGATTTATATCGTTATCGGACGATAGAATTCCTTTATCGGGATATGAGATTTTGGTCATATCGCACAGCCCTAGTTGGTGGAGGCTTGCAGTCCCATGGCAGTAAATCGGTTAAAAAAATGTCTACCCTTAATATACTGTGTGCATGTGTCATTATTTATGACACATGTTTGATTGTGTGCTGCCCACTTAAAATTAAAAAATGAATTAAAGGGAAAAGACTCCCTTTCGAGGTTGCCGGGTTTAGGTCTTGATCAGTTAGACTTTGACACTTCAGATGTTCGGAGCCTGGCTTGACTGTGATGTGCGTATCGTGTATCATTACAGTCGACATGTTTGTTTTACCCATCCTCATCTGCCGGGTCGAAGCCAAAAGTTTAGCTGCTCACAGAGGCCACACGCAAAGCCAGCGTTTGTAGAGAGACCCACTTCTCTCTACTCATTTCACTTGATGATCATTTTAATGAAAATATTTGAAGTTTCAGCGACATGTCTGCCTGGGTGAATGCAGAATGTGTTGTTTACTTGTTTGCTGTGTGTGTGTGTTTGTAGGAATGAGCAGGCATCAGGCCTTTTAATCTAGGGTGTGAGATGCAGCGGGGGATCATACATTATTGATTTATTGCGGCGTTTTGCACATGTTGCCCCTCCTGGCGTTGGTGTCCCTGAGGGCCAGGGGCTTGTAGAGAGGGGGCAGTGAGCCCTCGCTGGAGGCTATAAATATTTTACACAGCCATTTTCATTTATATAATGGGAATTATCAAGTCACTAAATCTAATTAGAGGGAGGGTGTGAAGATCAGCACTACTTCCACCTCCTCTCCCCACCCTACATTCAGTCACTGCTTCAGCTATATTTTCAAAATTTGTAGATAAAACATTAACATTTTAATTGTAAACTTTTATTCATTGTGATCTACAACTTAGTGATTTGGAGAAATAATCGTATGATGTGATTTTAACCATCCAAACGATTCAGTTGTATTTCAATGGAAGCTTGGTGTGGTGTAAAAACGGCAAGGTTCCATTCAGCAGTTTTATGTATGGACCTCTCTAATGTTGCTGGGACTGAATGGGAGGAAATCTCTGCAACCAGTTTCCAGAATCTGGAAAATCATTCGACAAAGCTGGATGCCATCATACTGATGGTCATCATTAGTGATGCACTGATATACAGTATCTGTATCGGCCAATACTGACGATGTTGACTGACACCAGTGGCAGGTAGTTTGTGTCACATTTATTGTGAGCTGGCAAAAAGTAAAAAAAAATTCTCAAAATTGATGCATATAATGGTTTCAAATAACTTTCAGCTCATCCACAGACTGATGAGCTAACACTGTGGCGAGATGTATATCTATTTGCAATTCACAAGAATTACTACTACAATAGTAATACAATAATACTACTATAGTATTGATCAGAAATCCATCAAACTTACTTTACAGTAAATTCTCACTGCCTCTCCACTGATTAGTACTCAGATCTAACACTTTCGAAAACACATTCTCAATATTGATACATTTATTTATACATAAAATAATAAAGAACTTCATGATATAAGTGAAATACATTAGCTGGGGCCTTCCAATCCCCTTTATGTTACCATTAGTAATATAGTTAACGCTCACTTTCACATGGTTTTGAACAATGTTAATTTGTCCCAGCTGTGACTGTTAGTGAGCCTCCTTCTCAGGGGTTAGTTTGTGCCGCACAGCCAACCAAATGAAGCTTACTGTAGGGCCAACCAATCAGGTTTTACAAAGAAACCAGTAAGAGGCGGGCAGTATAGCCTCAACATTTGACAGACTACATTTTAAGAAAATTTGCAGTTATATTTCTGACAGTGTAGGAAAAAAAAATACTGAATGCTTTTATTGGCACTCAGCTTTCAGGCAGCAGCATTTATAAGTAAATGAAGGATTACTTTTCCATCCTTGTTACTGATGGCATACTGCCTCATATAAAGTGTAAATCTAATGAAACAAGGTGCCTGCAGCTTTATTTTATTATAGTGATATAATGCTCTGTCAGTAGTATTGCAAATGACACGGCACAAGTCAAATATAAGCACAAACTGTTAACTGGAAGGTTTTAAGTAGAAGCACAAAATAGCTGCAGAACACTGTTATATACTGCCTAAATTCATACTGGTTATCACAGAAGGTATGATATGGGATGACCCTATAAAGGATATATGTGATGGAAAAAATTGTATGTTGTGGCTCCACCACAAATTTTGTTTGTATTGGTAACCAATGGTAACCAAAGTATAATAATAATTTGAGGGAGAAGGAAGAAAAATCCACCTTTTATTTTCTCGCTGTTTCCTGAGCTGGAGGAAAGTATTAGATTTGTGCTGCCCTTCACTTTTTATTCTTGCTTGGATGTATTGTTTTTTTTCTCTGCATAACTGCAGGCAAAGCGAGATCTTCCATGCTATCCTCTCCCACTTAAGACCGCATCAGCCCTCATTACTGTGTAATTTCCCAGCGCTGATGTATGGATTTTTACTGTGAATCCATAATACCTGACTTTGAGAGCGAAAATACAAACAGCCATTTGAACAAACCCGAAGCAAAACACACTAGTCATTAATGTGCTGAATAAAAAGAGGTGTGGAAGAACAATGGGTCTAGGAAAGCAAAATGATGAATGGAAAACGGGTGAGGCAGAGGTGAGGAGATGAAGCTTGACAGAGGGCAGGTGTTAGATGAGATAAATGGAAAGATCATGCATGATGATGAAGCGCTGAAGGTGGCAGCATAGCCCCCGGTTGCCTTTAAAGCCTCTGTTAACCAGCTTAGCTACCAACAGCTTGTAATTATGGCTGTCTGAGAGTGTTCCTCCCTCACACACACTAACAGTCAACAGGTGGGCTGTATTGCGTGGGCAGCCTGAGCCTGTACACACTAGCCTACTATTTAGCTGTCACTACTTGTTATGAATAACATGCAGGGACTGGAGGATGCTGGTAAACACTGGAGCTACAGGCACACGGGATCCATTTCTCCAGAGTCTCCTTAGATGGAATCTTATTACAAAAACTGATATAGTATATAGTGTTTCAGCTCATCTGCAGTGCAAATAAATATTTCTGCTCTCTGTAGCTCCACTCAACTTTATGGATCTTTCTCTTCATGGCTGTTTTCACACATGCCCTGCAGACCTTTACTTTTCTATATACCTGACAGAGATGCCCCTGAGAAGACAGATGCCCCGTGTATCCAGATTGGACAATAAACTGTCTTTAACCTTCTTTAAAAAGCCACATGAACCCCATAGTTTTCTGTTCTTGCTCAACTCCTAAAGCTAGGAGATATAAATTTTTTCGATAATATGATTTTTTTCAAGTGTTGTAACAGATTGCCGCTGTTACCTTACGCAGTTTTCTGTGTTCTTCTTTTTTTTTTTTGTTTTTTTTTTTTTGTTTGATGTTGTCTTTACTAAAGTATGTCCAAATAACAGGCACACAATTTTTATTTGGTACAAGCTAGTAGAGCTCAGTATTTGACTTTTCCTCCATGATGTTTGCATGTTAAAGCCTGGAGCCGTGTGACGACACACATGCTAGTGTGCTTTGAAGCAGACAGTACATAGTGAGGAAGTATTAACAGAAGTTAAAACAAACAAACAAACAAACAAACAAAAAAAGCAGAAATAACAAACATGGGAACAATTAGTTCGATTAGAGGATCTGAGTGTTGGTTTTGATTCAAGCCCTAGTGCAGGTAATTCTAAATTCGCAGCTGAATACCAAACAGACTATTTCTAGTAGTGTCATGTGGACTCTATACTGGTCTGTGCTACATTAGAGAATTTCCATGTTTGGTCAATGTCACAACCTGATTCTCCAGGCAAAGTCCAGTGTTCATTTGTGGTAATGGTGTCTGGTCCCATATTAATGGCTGTCAGTCAAGATATCATAAGAAGCTGTCCTCAGAGACATGCTGATCATGTGGATTGACGTCATAAGGTTAATATTGTTAACAGTCTACATCAACATAAACAAATCCATGAGGTGTCATGTTGCAGTCAGGCATGATTTTCTACAAACAGCTACTTTTGTTGTCGACCAAGTGAAAGCAAAGGGATCTTCCTGTGCCATCACTCAAAGCGGTGCTTGTGAAATTTACTCATGAATTTTGTAAAGTTTACATTAATAATGTATTTATTTATCATAGCTATTTAACTTTAAACATGTTTGTGTCGTAACAAGTTCAAGCTGTGTTTCAACATGTTGTCTGACTACAACAAGCTATGTGACTGTTAGCGCGCACACTTGTGTGTACTTAACGGGAGTCCTGTTTAGAATAGACTATAATGAGTTTATGACATAGACAGTAGAAAAACTGACACGCTGATTGCATAAATCTAATTTTGATGCCATGACCTGAGCGTTGTTGTTGCTGCGTGTATGTGGAACAAAAAGATGTTATGTGTTTCTCTAAGTTTTATCAGCTGGAGTGAGTCAACAGTAACAGAATAGACTGTGGTCAGTAAACTGCTGAGACCGCCTGCTTTATCTGTTAACAGCTATCAGCAAGAAGACATGGCATGGTTCTTCATCAGTTTGTCCCACTCTCTCTCTGTCACACACAGACACACACAAATACAAATGTTAAAACAGCTCTTGCTCACATGCGTACACACAAATCTACAGCTGGAGTCTCATGTACAATATAGTGAACACTTTATATAAAGAGTTGTTTCAGGTATTTTTTTTTTTCTCTTTGCAACTAAAAATGGCAAAACATACATCGTAGCGATTTCTCCACAAGTCAGCCTGTTAGAATGTGGTGGTGTTGGGCTGTTTGTTGTTGTTTTGTTTTTTACTGTAACTTCATGTCTTTGGGCTACTGGTCAGACACAACTTAAAAAAAAAAACATATTAGTCAGTGATAACTTGAAGTCGATATCTGCACAATGCATTTTCTGAACTAAAACATGTGGGAGAAATAACACAAACAGTCATTTTAGCCTCGCTTGTTTAACGTCGGTTTAGCGTTTTCTTCTTTTACTGTTGCCTGTCTGTTGAACCGATGAGCTTTTCCTTCATCTCAAGAGAGGACGATCCTTTCTAGGCCACCCTGTCAAGTGTTAAAATCCCTCATTAGGACGCCCACATGGCTTTTTAGAAAATTACATTAAAATGTGCCACTGGGATGTTGCTGTGAGGTATTATCATGTGGAATACATGGTGTACAGTGTGTGCACGTCATATGCCCCATATGGCTGCACTCTCATACATACGCACAAATGTCAGTCTTGTTGTTAAATGCATGCACACACACACATATACACACCACCATATGGTAGTGTTCCCATGCTTTCCCCGCATCTACTGCACAAACACTGTTCCCTCTTCAGACTTCAAACACACTTCATTTTTCACAAGCACATTATCAATACATTAACATGAGTAATTATATTTAAAGTAACAGCTACACAGTAACAGTGTGAAAAGCTATTTGGGTCTGAATTCCTGTTTATCCAGTTTAATGACAGAAACTTGATCAAAAATGATTGTGGTGATCAATAATAGTTGAGTAAGGGTTTGGTGTTAAAACTGAGGCCCAGTCAGTGTAGCAAACATCCACAATCTTGTGCTGCGGTCAGCCCGACAAAAATGAGGTAGCTGGTTATGTGTTGCAGCTGTGTGCGTAGGAACAGCCCCCTAGGAGCTGTTGGGTAACGAGTCTCGTAAGATCAACCTTGGATGCAATGTCAGACCAAGAACATTAAATGATGCCCTCATTTTCAAAATTACTTGAATTGGGACCTTTTTTTTTTTTTTTTTTTAAATTTCTTTCTGCATGTGATAGGAAATTCATTGACATTAAGAGTCAGTAACCCACGCCAAGTCTTTGTGTGTACTGCTTTCAAACTGGCACTTTCACAGTTTCTGATCCATCAGCAGTGTGGTTGGGACATAGTTCTGGCATGTGGACAAGGCTTACGGGAGTGTTAGCTGCTGTGACTGTGCAACATGCTGATGCAAAGGGTTCTCCTGGTTTTGGTGGGAGTGTTGCCATCGACAAGAAAAGTAATTCAGTTGTTCAGATGCCAGAAGTGCACAGAGGCTATTGGGTTATTTATCATGCTTGTAGCTGAGACATTGTAGAGTCAGAAATGGAGTGTGTAAATAGTGAGTAATTAAATAAAAAAATAAAATAAAATAAATCCATACAGTGAAGCAGCTGCTCATTCTGTCCTACCTCCGTATGTTATGAGTATAGTCCGTACTGTCTTAGAGGAGTCGCCTAAAAAGTGTGGACTGCGGCTGGTGGTATATAGTTTAGCACAGTGTGGGGTTTTTTGTTTTTTACAAGAGAGGACCTCACTTTGGTGTGGAACTTATTGGGAATTTATTAGTATCTTTGCAGACAAAAAGATGCAACACATTACAGGACGAGAGGGAAAATATAGAGTATAATATACACACTTTAGTGTGTGTGTGTGTGTGTGTGTGTGTGTGTGTGTGTGTGTGTGTGTGTGTGTGTGTGTGTGTGTGTACCCACTGTCTGTCGTATATTTTTCAGGTCAGTAGAGCTGTCTGTGATTTCTTATGATTGATGCGTAGGCATCATCTCTTTGTCTTTGTGTGTCTCTAAATATTACACACACACACACACACACACACACACACACACACACACACACACACACACACCTTACTAGTTCCTTATGCAGCAATTTTGTACTTGAAGTGCATTTTATTGCTTTCGTTGTATGCATTTATACTTCAGAGCTGATGCAGGATTGACAGAACTATGACAATAAGAAAAACTCCATATGTCCACACTGGCAGATTACAGTAGTTATTGGATAGCATAGTGAGCAAGCTAGATACAGTTACATTCTATTACATGTAGTTTCACAGGGGTTACTGCAAAGCAGACAGTTGTTAAGGTGGCTGCAGTGTTTGCATTTCTGGGAAGGTATAAGTTAAGCGATTGCATAGATTTCTTATAGTAGTATAAAACGGCATAAGACTGGTAGTTTTTACTGTATCATTGTTATTTCTCATCTCCTCTGTGCCTCTCTCACTCCCCTCTCACTTTCTGCCAGGGTTACTTGAGGATAGTGCCAGTTGGTGGTTGGTTTCACTGCAGAGAGGGTTTCATACTGCGGCACAGGGCATTATAATGTATTGCACCTCGAGTGGGAAGAGAGGAATAGATGCACACCAAGAGAAATGTGCGATTGCATATTTATGTACTGCATATGAGTATGAGTTCATTACTATTAAAAGTGTCTGGAAAGGATTACTGTAGGGCAGTGGTGTGGTTTTGAAGGCTGATCTGATCTCTGGATTTCTTAGTCTTTTAAAACATGTTACTGTGTTAAAATTTAAAATGAGGTGAAATTTCCTGAATTCACGCAGAGACGGTGTGTTTTCCTGAGATATCTGTCTGGGCTTTTCTTATGAATAGCACTACATCATAACTCATTGAGGAAGTGACGCATTCTCCAAATTATTATGGTTGTTTCTTGTGCAAACTTCCACTCTTCTATGCGGAAGCACAGATGTCCAGTGAACCCCAAAGATCCAGGAGAAATGGTTCTTATTTTAGTTTGAGTTAGGGCTGCTCAATTAATCGAATTTTAATCACGATTACGATCTGGGCTTTCAACGATCATTAAAAATGACTGAGCCGATTATTAGCCCCTCCCTAATTTATCCGCGACACCTTAAAGGCCGGTCCGTGAAAATATTGTCGGGCATAAACTGTCCGTGGCGCAAAAAAGGTTGGAGACCGCTGATTAAGAGGACCCGAGGGAAGCTCGGAAAGCTAAGCAGAAGTTATTTGGAGAGTGACTGCCGTTGGTTGAAAAGAGAGGTAAAAAAAAAAAAAACTTCAGTGGTGTTGCACACTATTTTATATTATTTTTTTAAAGTCATTGTTAACCCTTTAAAGCCGGTCAGAGCAGCATGCTCCGTTTTGCGTAACTATTGTTAAATCCCTGTAGAACCTGAACCGTGTAAGCTAGCGCAATAATTTGTTTTGCATATGAAACCGGAGGAGTTGTACTTACATCTGATGCCATCAGCTTGTCCTCGGTCACGGTTTCGTTCCACATAAAGCTTTGCAAAAATTGCATAAAAAGCGCTTGCAGGAACAAAAACATAATATTCCAGAAACACGCTTTGCCGTTCCGATCAGCTGTTCGTAACACTTCCCACAGTGAAATGATGCACATGCTGTTTTCTTTGCAAATTTGCATCATAGGATTGTTTTTTGTTTTTCCTGCAGTATATAAAAATTGCTGTATCTCCAAAATAAAACTATGAAGACACTCAAAATAAATTTCCTGTTGTTGTAAACTATTTTTTGCAACTTTATTGTATTTAAAGTTTTGAGGGATAAGCCTCTTAAATTTCTCCAAGTAGAAATATATGTAAACAAAACAAAAGCGATTTTCAATTTTTTTTGTAGTTTATTGCACTTTTTTGCAATTTATGTAATTACTATGGACTTAATGCATACATATTATTAAAATATGGGCTATAACAGTTGTATTGATGTATAGCAACTTGAAATGCTCCCACAAATGGCACTACAGCATGTAAAAAAATAATATAAGCTCTGGTGGACTTGGTTCTATAGTAGGTCTTAAAGGGTTAAATAAATATCGTCAAATAATCGTGATCTCAATTTCAGTGAAAATAATCGTGATTATCATTTTTGCCTTAATCGAGCAGCCCTAGTTTGAGTCATTGTAGTTTTCACTGAGTACCCCCCTTTTTTATTTTTATTTACATTACAGTTAAATCGGAAACCTAGTGACAGGTCTTGGTAAAAGTGGAGTGAAAACTTCCTCTATTCAGTTTACGGGAAGAAGGATAAGCAGCGTAAACAGACTGCACCTAATATGGAAGGTGTGTGTGTGTGTGTGTGTGTGTGTGTGTGTGTGTGTGTGTGTGTGTGTGTGTGTGTGTGTGTGTGTGTGTGTGTGTGTGTGTGTGTGTGTGTGTGGTCACTATGTGTTGGGAATATTTATAGAAGTCTGACAGGGACTCGCACACAGCTGCACAGGCAGTCCCACCGGCAGACTGTGGAGCCTCAGATCAGTCCAGTTTACTTTTTTCCAAGCTGCTTATATTTGCTTTCTTTCAATACAGTCTTTAGATTTTCACACGTTGTTAGGAACTTTCACATCCTGTTTTTAGCAGTTCTGCTTCCTCCACACATTTATTTATATATATATTTAGTTATTTTTTTTAATATACACTTAGGGTTCCCTTTTTTTCTAAATGTAATATATTAATTCCTATTACATTTCATTTAACCTGTTAAATGTGTTGCAGCTTCCTGTACACGCTTCCTTCTCCTTCCCAGTTACAGTGGGGCAAAAAAGTATTTAGTCAGCCACCGATTGTGCAAGTTCCCCCACCTAAAATGATGACAGAGGTCAGTAATTTGCACCAGAGGTACACTTCAACTGTGAGAGACAGAATGTGAAAAAAAAATCCATGAATCCACATGGTAGGATTTGTAAAGAATTTATTGGTAAATCAGGGTGGAAAATAAGTATTTGGTCAATAACAAAAATACAACTCAATACTTTGTAACATAACCTTTGTTGGCAATAACAGAGGTCAAACGTTTACTATAGGTCTTTACCAGGTTTGCACACACAGTAGCTGGTATTTTGGCCCATTCCTCCATGCAGATCTTCTCGAGAGCAGTGATGTTTTGGGGCTGTCGCCGAGCAACATGCACTTTCAACTCCCGCCACAGATTTTCTATGGGGTTGAGGTCTGGAGACTGGCTAGGCCACTCCAGGACTTTCAAATGCTTCTTACGGAGCCACTCCTTTGTTGCCCGGGCGGTGTGTTTTGGATCATTGTCATGTTGGAAGACCCAGCCTTGTTTCATCTTCAAAGTTCTCACTGATGGAAGGAGGTTTTGGCTCAAAATCTCACGATACATGGCCCCATTCATTCTGTCCTTAACACGGATCAGTCGTCCTGTCCCCTTGGCAGAAAAACAGCCCCATAGCATGATGTTTCCACCCCCATGCTTCACAGTAGGTATGGTGTTCTTGGGATGCAACTCAGTATTCTTCTTCCTCCAAACACGACGAGTTGAGTTTATACCAAAAAGTTCTACTTTGGTTTCATCTGACCACATGACATTCTCCCAATCCTCTGCTGTATCATCCATGTGCTCTCTGGCAAACTTCAGACGGGCCTGGACATGCACTGGCTTCAGCAGCGGAACACGTCTGGCACTGCGGGATTTGATTCCCTGCCGTTGTAGTGTGTTACTGATGGTGACCTTTGTTACTTTGGTCCCAGCTCTCTGCAGGTCATTCACCAGGTCCCCCCGTGTGGTTCTGGGATCTTTGCTCACCGTTCTCATGATCATTTTGACCCCACGGGATGAGATCTTGCGTGGAGCCCCAGATCGAGGGAGATTATCAGTGGTCTTGTATGTCTTCCATTTTCTGATGATTGCTCCCACAGTTGATTTTTTCACACCAAGCTGCTTGCCTATTGTAGATTCACTCTTCCCAGTCTGGTGCAGGTCTACAATACTTTTCCTGGTGTCCTTCGAAAGCTCTTTGGTCTTGGCCATGGCGGAGTTTGGAGTCTGACTGTTTGAGGCTGTGGACAGGTGTCTTTTATACAGATGATGAGTTCAAACAGGTGCCATTCATACAGGTAACGAGTGGGGGACAGAAAAGCTTCTTACAGAAGACGTTACAGGTCTGTGAGAGCCAGAGATTTTCCTTGTCTGAGGTGACCAAATACTTATTTTCCACCCTAATTGACGAATAAATTCTTTACAAATCCTACCATGTGAATTCATGGATTTTTTTTTTTCACATTCTGTCTCTCACAGTTGAAGTGTACCTCTGGTGCAAATTACTGACCTCTGTCATCATTTTAAGTGGGGGAACTTGCACAATCGGTGGCTGACTAAATACTTTTTTGCCCCACTGTATATAGCACTTGTGTTGGTTATTTAAAATCACAGATTCTGTAGAGTGACCTCTCGACAGTTTCTAGATCTCCTTTGCCACCTCTTATTTCAACTCAGTGATCTCAAATTAGAATTTACTGAAGGGGTTTTCCAACACTCTGCATTGCTGTCAGTGTCACAATGGTTACAAGGTGTGGATCATCTTTGACCAAATACAGTGGCCATCACTGCCTTTATGCTGCATCATGGTCGTCTGTGGGAAACATTCAAACCACATAAATCAGGTTTTACATTTTCTACAGTATAAGTCTTCAGCTGACACTCGCAGAGCATGCTGGCAAGCTGCACAGCTATAGAAACCCAAATGAAGCTTCTGGTGCACGTTTTTTCTGCTGATGTTAATGCCAGAAGAGTTTTGGACCATTGCAGTTGTTAAGTGTGCTTTTCTGCAATACACACTTCAGCACTTGGCAATGTCACTATGCAACTTCACGTGGTCTACCGCGTCATATCTGAGTTATTGTGGTTCCTAAACACTTCCACTTTGCAATAACAGCACTTACAGTGGAATATCTGAAAGGGAGGAAATTTCACAAACTGACTTGTTGCAATGCTAGCGTCCTATTACAGTACCACACTCGAGCTCTGAGAGCTTCTGAAAATGACCCAATCTTTCAAAAATGTTCGTAAAGGCTGACTGCATGGCTAGATGCTCGAAAACTATATCCCTGAGGGTAACATCCCACTGAGTATGTCTGTCTTTTATATATCGTCCGTGTTCAACAAGTAGAATTAAGTAAACCATTTACTGATCCATTACTTGTGTTTCACAGATCAATGTGCGCGTCACCACCATGGACGCTGAGCTGGAGTTTGCCATCCAGCCCAACACAACAGGCAAACAGCTCTTCGATCAGGTAAGAGTCGCATACTGTAAACACAAAGATGTAAGTGTCTTATTTTTAATTTATTCCGTTTTGATCTCAGATTGTGAGGACCAAATCTTCTTCTGCAGCTAGAAGGGTTCAAAATGACTTCTACTGTTAGAATAGACACTACATGTATTTTAGACTATGTGACCTACTGAAAGACTCATGGATTACTAATGAAATGCAACACTGAAACTAAGTGCTGGTGCGTGTACCAGGGCGTGCTTGGCTGGGTTCGGGTTGGTACTGGTTCTGTACAAAGAAAACATATAAAGCACTCTTTGTTCAAAAGAGGAGCTTTCAGGAGTCAGCAGATGGGTGGAAGTATTGTGTGGATGGTGTGCATAACTGTGTACGTGTGTACGCTGTCTGGGAAGTAAAAGGGCAGCTTTCAGTGTCGTTTCATGTCAGACTACAAAGGGTTGTTGGGGTTGTGGTGGAATACTGTGAAGACAAAATGCGAGAGAGACACATTTGTTTTCTGCTTTTGTTGTCGCTTTTGTTTTCATGTTCTGTACAGCATGAGGGGAGTAAGGCTGTGTGTTTGTAATAGATCTGTTTTAACAGCAGAAATCAGGACTTGTTGCAGTCTAAAGCTGCAGATCATATCTGTAGTATTTGTGCAATATACACACCCAGTGAAACTGTGGTTTTGTTTTTGTATTTGTGTGTTCTGCTTCCTGCTGTGGATAGCTGAGCAACCACGTTCTGTTTCAGAGCTGTCTATGAACGTGCCTTTGACCTTTGGGTACCAGGATCCATAGAGAAATCAGACTCACTTAATGACTTGCTTCTGTGACTCGTAAACAGATTTTCCTAACATTTGTTATACAGTTATTTTTTTCTCATTCATATTCTGACACTGATCAGCTCATCTGATTGTTTGAAAGGATGATGACAGTTGGTGGTTGTAGCTGACTCGTGGAAACCACTGAGAAAGATGCCAGCTTCTGTTGACACTAAACATTTTAATCTTGCAGGAAATGCAGGTGTAAAACTGCGTGACGCTGGAATATTAACACATTAGTTAATTTTGTAGTTAACATGAATTGGCTCTTTTTTTTCTTTTTTTTTTGGTGACTTCACAAAGTCTCTGCATCCATTACTCTCTAATATCGCTTTTCTTTCTATGAAACGCACAGACGCACCAAATCTGAACGTTTCAGCTGCCTGTGCCTATGCATCGCCATAGCAACAAACTGTCAAATGCCCAGTGATTTGTGTGTGTGCGTGCACTTGTGCTGCATAGTACCGAATCTGCCAAAGGATGCTTGTTTACAGTCAGCGTACAGTGATATGTGTGTTCAGTGTGTTTCTGTTATATTCACGCTCATAAAAAGAATACCAAATATTCATTTGTTTGAGATTATTTTGGTTTTAAAAGCGACCGAAAGTAAGCAATAGACGGGATGCCTTGCAGCTTATAAATGAACAAGCCAGTGGGGATAAAGTATTGAATGATGAGATCTTGTAGCATGTGAGTGGCTTATATAGCATTGGTGTGGGATATTTTGGCAGGTTTCAGACATGTGAATGAAGACACTGATTCTTTGTTCTACAGGACTCAACAGAGACCAAACAATGACAGGTCTCCACAGGGCTACATTCAGTAGCCATACAGATGAGCTCCTTGTTGTCTGTGTGCCTTTCAACTCTAAAAAAGGAGGTAGCACCACCTTGTGGTGATTTTGAGCATTTCACTAGAGCTACTTGAGAAGGCTTCGAACCAACATCGGCTAATTGTTATTAGTACACACTTAAAAAAGCTTTAAAAATCAGTTATTTACCTGAACAGAATTCTTAATATCAGTGAAAATTCTACCCTTCACACATTATAGCACTTATTCAGCTAGAAATAGATACGATGGTGGATATTTGGAGAAATTATTGTGATTATGTTACATGAATATACAAATCTTAATTGTTCCAAAATGAAGATAGCTCCTGTCTTTTCGCTTTGTTTTCCTCCCTTTATTATTTCAAGGCTTGTTATTGCTGTGTTGTCTGTTCTGGTAATTCCCATCATTAAGGGCAAAGCTGTTACGCAGGCAGCCAAGGTATTACAGGTGTATGGATTTAGCCAATGTGCAGTCAGAATTCCTAGAAAGAATTCTGCGAGTTTGATAAAATAGGTTTGTTCAGTCCAGAGATGCCCAATTCCTGCTGTAACTTTGCTATATGTAGGAAACTACCTTAATCTTTATTTGATGGATTTGTTTTGGTGATATTTCTAAACTTTTTTTTTTTTTTTTTTTTTTTTTTGTTAATAAGAAGAAATATCCCAAAAGTTTGAAAATTACAGTGTTACAGTAACCAAAGTGTGGAAAAACAACTTTGCACAATAAAAAGAAAACCAAACCTCAACTGGTACTAAAAATGTATTTTATTTCATTTATTTTTTTAAAAACTATTAAAAATGAGCCTTTTTGTGATCTTCAAAAAAAAAAAAACAGGTTTAAAGTGGAAAAGACTTTGTATCTGTTGCTGTGGCAGCGGAGCTGAAATGAATGTTAGACAAAGTGTTCAGCTGCTTGTTGTAAATGGTGCAGAGCGTGGTCTGGATCCACTAAATATCCAGAGCCACAGTCATTCCACAGAGGAATCCAAACAGTGTGATGATTCAGACTGGATTGGACCCATAATGACAGCAAATTCCCTCATGAGGATATGAATGCATTCCAACATCTAAAAGGACATTACTTCATGTTAGACCACCTCTCAATTACAGCTAGTACAGTCCCTCCACATTTCAAATTAACATCCACAAGAAGTCCTGAAGCCACACTGTGGTCCAGGAGTGTGGCAACATCTCACTACAGTGCTCCATGAAGCACACCAGTCTACACACTGTAGTACTGTGCAGTATTATAGTCCTCGCTGCAGGCAGCAGAACTGTCAGAGGCGATCAGCTGATAAAGATTGTCTGTACCAACCTCGGTCATGGAGATGCTGACATGGTTGTCTTTTTGTAGGACTCGGATGTAGTTCTTTTTAAACCATCCGTCATATAAAGTGCGATTGATATGCATAGCAACAACTGACGTGCTTCAGGAGCTATATTTCTTCTGCATCCTTTATAATCCTGTGATCCCTTAAATGCAGCCTGGCTATGTTACCTACAGTACAGGAAGTCACATGTCCAGAAGGCAAACGGAGGCAAAGGCAAATGACATGCAGCACAGGGAAAAACTGTGCTGCATGTCCTGATTCCTTCGCAGTGATCCAGATTCGCATGAATGAGGTGAGGGCTTCATTGATAAAGAGGCTGCAGAGCTCACTATAAATGGCTCACTCAAACACACACACACACACACACACAGGATGATAAAAGGCCACATCATGATGGAAAAGCTTTTCAGACAAACTAACCCAAACATGTAAGCCTGTGATGGGTGATGATCACACTCGCTTGTAAAACTGCCCGTGTGAGCAAATGTTTTTATCTAGCCTGAAAGTATGAGAGTCCTGCTCAGAGGTCCAGGCAGCTTGATCGCCTTTCCCCGTCTCTGCTACACTCATCATTCCTCCCCTCTCATCCTGAAGTCTCTTATCCACATAGCTGTCTCCTCGTACCGCAGTCCCACTGGAGGCCCGCTCTGTGTAGGCGTATGTGTGTGTGTGTTTGCAAATGTAATTGATTGTACCGTTACCATCGCAACGGTGTGGTTTTTTTTTTTTTTTTTTTTTTTTTGGATGGGCGATTGTGGGGGCTTTCGCAGTTGTGCGTGCATGCGACATGGGTATTTAGCTTGTTTATGTCAGCATCTCTATTATTCTCTGTGCGTGAGAAAGAGTTAATTACATGGTAGAAGTGGCGTGGTATTGACTGTGTAAATCACCTTAACATCTGAGAGAGTGTCTACAATCCCCTCTGGGATCATCTGTGTCTCTTTCTCACGCTTCCTCTCTGTGTGTGTATGTGAGACAATAGTTTGTGAATGACAAACAGAGAATTGTGTTTGAGAACAGGGAGGAAAGACGAGGGGAAAATATTCAGTTTCACTTTTTAATGATGCATCGATTTGGTAAGATTGCTGTCAGTACATGATACCAGTGAGATGACAGAGCACTTTTACTTTATCTGACGCAGTGTGTACAATTTGTGGTCTCAAATCCTGAAAGAACTGAAACTGCAAGTACAGACAACAGTCATACTGACTACAGGTGTCGGGGAAATTTTGAGACTTTTTGAAGAGGAAGTGGAAAACATAAGATATATTTGTGGTTTCAGGTGGTGAAAACAGTCGGTCTGAGGGAGGTCTGGTTCTTCGGCCTGCAGTACACAGACAGCAAAGGCTACGTGACGTGGCTCAAGCTCAATAAGAAGGTGAGAGGCTGCTCAAAACACAGGAAGAAATCCATCCCTCAGCATAGCTTAAGCATGCTTATGTTTATATTCTTTGTAACAACTGAATTTATTCTCACATTAAGAAAACATTTTAATCTTATGACTCCTTGTAAATGGTAAACATTCATCATCCTGTTGTTAATACTTTATAAAACGACGTAGAGGATGGACCATGAACACTGAGATCTGTTTTTAATGTATTTTCAGTTTAGTTTTCTCAGGACTTTCATGTCCCATGCACTTTGTAAAGGGCAGATGATGAAGGCTTGTGTTCGGGTGTTCCTTCCAGGTGACCCAGCAGGATGTCAAGAAGGAGAATCCGCTGCAGTTCAAGTTCAGAGCAAAGTTCTTCCCTGAGGATGTTTCTGAGGAGCTCATCCAGGAGATCACACAGAAACTTTTCTTCCTGCAGGTACTGTGAACTGCTCAGGCTGCCAAGCTCATGTACGGGGTAAACCTGCATGAAAACTGAGCTGGATTTACAGCTGTAAAGAGCCTTTCTTATCTAAGACAATAATTACACCTTTTTTGAGCTGGTGTCATATAATGTGGCTATTGTGGTTAGTATAGATCATGCTTACCGGTATATTTGCTTTCTACATCAATTATTGGCAGTAGATGGATCAACATATCAGCAAATAAAAGAGTACGTATGGTTGCCGCTGGCTTACATTTATTAAATATAATATTGAAAGGTGGTTTGATGACGAGCTGAAATACTTTTCCTGGAGTTTTAAATCATTATTTATTTCCCTATCTGCATTGCCAATGTCTGTCAGCTAAATTGGGGGGTTTTGTTTTTGTTTTAATAACCATGTTTAATGTGCATCCCCCGCTGCAGAATAATATTGACAGAAACACTATTCTCTGAATCCTGCTGTTTAGTGAAAATCCCTGTAATTCCTCTACATTCATTTAACTATAGCCCACCCACTGACTGTTGTCACCTCCAGTTTTCTGATATATGAGTAAAAGGCCTCAATTATACTCTGTTGTGGGCGCGGACAGCTGGAGACACCACGGGTGAGCAGTGATTCCCGTTATGCTTCTTTGAAGCGTCCTTGTAGTCCGCCACCTGAGGTGCACTTGCCTGCCAGTTTTTCGAGACTACACTTTACAATGCACCAACTGTTCATGCAGCCTAGGCAGTGTGCTTCCATCCAGGTGAAACAGGAATGATTGCTCAGCTGTGATGTTTCCGTGTCCGCAACAGAGTCCTGTGTTCCATTTGCATCGTAAGTTGGAAGGCGGAACTGGGAAGTGACATTACCCCCAAGTTCAGCACATTCATTAGGAATGTCAGAAAAGGAAGAATAAACAAGGTTTGTTTCAGTGCTTAGCAAAGGTAAAGGTAGAGCCATTAATGAGGCACATGCATGGCCAGTGTTCTGCATATGGCTTATTTAATTTATTTATTTATTTTGGCTTATGTCTCAAACACACATATGTAGTAGTGTAGGTTACAAGTCACAAATGTTTACATACACTGCCGCCATTTGGACTGTTAAGTTAGGGTTGGTGGGGGATCACCAACTTCTGAGTTGGAAGTCCGACTAACTCAGAAATTCCTTCTTTGGACTTAAGATGGAATGCTTTGCATTGGCTTACATCTGCCAAAGATGATTTGGCTTGTAGCGCCAAAACACAACAGCAGTCTGCTCAAGGCGCTTTATGTTGTAGGTTACAAACCCTACGAGACACCCTAACAATCAGATGACCCCATATGAACAAGCCCTTGGCAACAGCGGGAAGGAAAAACTCCCCTTTAACAGGACAAAACCTCCAGCAGAACCAGGCTCAGGGAGGCGTAGCCATCTGTTGGGGTTAAACAGAGAGGGACAAGACAGATGGGAGAAAGCCAGAGTGTGAAAGGAATTACTAATTAATGATATAAATGTATTTTAAAACATCTTTGGACTGCATTACTATTTTAGTTCAACTCAGTTCTGCTGGAAAAACAGAATTTTCTTTTTTACCCATGAATCATGGAGTCAGAAGATCTTGACGCTTGTGTGTTTTTGCGTATATGTGTCCTCTGAGCAGGTAAAGGAGGCCATTCTGAATGATGAGAACTACTGTCCTCCAGAGACAGCCGTGCTGCTGGCCTCGTATGCCGTTCAGGCCAAATACGGAGACTATAACAACGATATTCACAAGCCTGGCTACCTGGCATCTGACCGGCTACTGCCACAGAGGTAAAATCAGTAGACATAATATGCTACTCCACGTGGGTCTAATGAAATATCTGATTCCAGAGTCTCTCTTTGTTAAGAGTAAAAATGTGTACATTTTAGCATGATTAAAAGCCCAGGAGTGCTTGTTGTGTTATTGTTTTCACTGTTAACTCTTGTGTTGTGTCGCTTGTGTCCTTTTCTCCTCGGCGTGTCCTGTAGAGTTCTGGAGCAGCACAAGTTGACAAAGGAGCAGTGGGAGGACAGAATACAGACGTGGCATGAGGAGCACAGAAGCATGCTCAGGTGAGTGTATTGTGAAAGTTTCATGGTTATGGTTTCATATTATTTTGCATGGAAAGTTTCATTCACTGGCTCCTGCATGTTTCTCTGCTAACTGTTTTCTCCTATTGTGTGTGCAGGGAGGATGCGATGATGGAGTATCTGAAGATCGCTCAGGACTTGGAGATGTATGGCGTCAACTACTTTGAAATTAAAAACAAGAAGGGCACAGAGCTGTGGCTCGGGGTCGACGCCCTGGGACTCAACATCTACGAGCATGAAGACAAGTAATAAATCTACACATTTGCATGGATGTGTACTTGTTGTGTTATTCGTGGATATCGTCATTGTTTCTTGTGATCAGGGACTCAGCTCAGTATTTGTTTGACGAAATCATTCATGTAGCGGATGAAAACCAATACGTCATTTTAACCAAAGAAGGAGCAAAATGGAACAAAAAGAGACGTTTTGTTAGACAGCTGCTCGGTTTCATTTGGGGAAAAAGTGGAACAGAGATTGATGGCTGGCATACATACACTAATGCGGTTTAGAACAGCGGTCCCCAACCCCCGGTCCGTGAGTCGTTTGGTATCGGGCCGCGAGAGTTGAGGCTCAGGTGTGAAATGTATGATTTTCAGGGTTTTTATCGGTTTTCAGCGTTATTTTGTTATCGTTAACTCAGTTTTCCTGGGTCTTTTCACGTGTGTTATGAATAAATCTTCTTTTTCGGTACCGGTACTAGTTTTATTTTGTTGCATTTATCCACGACACCTTAAAGGCCGGTCCGTGAAAATATTGTTGGGCATAAACCGGTCCGTGGCGCAAAAAAGGTTGGAGACCGCTGATTTAGAACTTAATTACACAAGAAAACGTAATTCAGTCGTTTGTTTAAATCGTTAAATCCACCTTCTAACACTTTTTTGATATTTAGTCCGAGTATGTAAATGAGGTCTGGGATGCACTGACATTATTTCCCTCTAATGGTTGTGAACAGTGGTACACAACTGATTGTTGAAACAAAACCAGGATTTTAATGGGCACCCATCGTCTGAAAGCCACTGTTGTTTTGAAGTTTTATGTTTACCAGCTCGTGCGTTTATTTAAGTGGAGTAAAATGTCTCTCTGCTGCCTCAGGTTGTCACCAAAGATCGGTTTCCCCTGGAGCGAGATCAGAAACATTTCCTTCAATGACAAGAAGTTTGTCATCAAGCCCATTGACAAGAAGGCTCCAGTAAGTGCTGATGAATTCATACACGGTTTAATGTTTTGTTTTTTTTCCCCCCCACAGAAGAATAAAATTTTTACTTACTAACCTTTCTTATGCCGGCTTCCTCCAGGACTTTGTGTTCTACGCCCCACGGTTGAGGATCAACAAGCGTATCCTGGCGTTGTGTATGGGAAACCACGAGCTGTACATGAGGAGGAGGAAGCCTGATACTATTGAGGTGCAGCAGATGAAGGCTCAGGCCAGGGAGGAGAAGCACCACAAGCAGATGGAGAGGTACGGCGCAAAAAGACCTATTAATGGATTTATTGCATGAAGTTTATATCTAAATACATACCAGCAGTTTTAAATGGTAGTCATTTCCCACCAGTCTATCCTGTATTTCTCCTAGTACTGCACACTTTGTATGACAACTACATACAGTGGGGCAAAAAAGTATTTAGTCAGCCACCGATTGTGCAAGTTCCCCCACCTAAAATGATGACAGAGGTCAGTAATTTGCACCAGAGGTACACTTCAACTGTGAGAGACAGAATGTGAAAGAAAAATCCATGAATCCACATGGTAGGATTTGTAAAGAATTTATTCGTAAATCACGGTGGAAAATAAGTATTTGGTCAATAACAAAAATACAGCTCAATACTTTGTAACATAACCTTTGTTGGCAATAACAGAGGTCAAACGTTTACTATAGGTCTTTACCAGGTTTGCACACACAGTAGCTGGTATTTTGGCCCATTCCTCCATGCAGATCTTCTCGAGAGCAGTGATGTTTTGGGGCTGTCGCCGAGCAACACGGACTTTCAACTCCCGCCACAGATTTCCTATGGGGTTGAGGTCTGGAGACTGGCTAGGCCACTCCAGGACTTTCAAATGCTTCTTACGGAGCCACTCCTTTGTTGCCCGGGCGGTGTGTTTTGGATCATTGTCATGTTGGAAGACCCAGCCTCGTTTCATCTTCAAAGTTCTCATTGATGGAAGGAGGTTTTGGCTCAAAATCTCACGATACATGGCCCCATTCATTCTGTCCTTAACACGGATCAGTCGTCCTGTCCCCTTGGCAGAAAAACAGCCCCATAGCATGATGTTTCCACCCCCATGCTTCACAGTAGGTATGGTGTTCTTGGGATGCAACTCAGTATTCTTCTTCCTCCAAACACGACGAGTTGAGTTTATACCAAAAAGTTCTACTTTGGTTTCATCTGACCACATGACATTCTCCCAATCCTCTGCTGTATCATCCATGTGCTCTCTGGCAAACTTCAGACGGGCCTGGACATGCACTGGCTTCAGCAGCGGAACACGTCTGGCACTGCGGGATTTGATTCCCTGCCGTTGTAGTGTGTTACTGATGGTGACCTTTGTTACTTTGGTCCCAGCTCTCTGCAGGTCATTCACCAGGTCCCCCCATGTGGTTCTGGGATCTTTGCTCACCGTTCTCATGATCATTTTGACCCCACGGGATGAGATCTTGCGTGGAGCCCCAGATCGAGGGAGATTATCAGTGGTCTTGTATGTCTTCCATTTTCTGATGATTGCTCCCACAGTTGATTTTTTCACACCAAGCTGCTGGTGCAGGTCTACAATACTTTTCCTGGTGTCCTTCGAAAGCTCTTTGGTCTTGGCCATGGCGGAGTTTGGAGTCTGACTGTTTGAGGCTGTGGACAGGTGTCTTTTATACAGATGATGAGTTCAAACAGGTGCCATTCATACAGGTAACGAGTGGGGGACAGAAAAGCTTCTTACAGAAGACGTTACAGGTCTGTGAGAGCCAGAGATTTTCCTTGTTTGAGGTGACCAAATACTTATTTTCCACCGTGATTTACGAATAAATTCTTTACAAATCCTACCATGTGGATTCATGGATTTTTTTTTCACATTCTGTCTCTCACAGTTGAAGTGTACCTCTGGTGCAAATTACTGACCTCTGTCATCATTTGAAGTGGGGGAACTTGCACAATCGGTGGCTGACTAAATACTTTTTTGCCCCACTGTAAGTGACAGTACGCTAGTAACCCTTTCTAGCCACTAGGGGGCAGTGCTGCTTTGAAGAAAATCATAAGGCTGAACTTTACTTTTTTCTGTTAACTGTAAATTTCCACATATTTCTATTTGGTAGCAGGTGATGTGGCGATTTTTATAAATGCCATCAATGTGTCCAGCATTGGTTTCACTTTGTGCTGAATTTTTGTGTGTGTGGGTAGATTTAGTTTTACTTAACAAATTGGTAAAAGTGTCTTTTATTGACTACATAAGGGTTTGTTTTTTTTTTTTGTTTTTTTGTAAGTGATTCTAAAACATATTGTTTTATCATCTTCAGTCTGTGTGTGCCAATATTATGTGGTTGTTATGGATAAACAGGTAAATTTGGCATAATATTGCAAGAATAATGTAAGCTGAGTAGTCAGTCGATCTGAGTGTGCACGCAGTGCCTGAAAAAACATGTTTTTTTGTGTGTGTCAGCGGGTTCACATGAACAAAGGAACCACAGCTTTCTGTGGGAAACTGGGTTAAATAGTTAATTGATATGAAGCTGGAGACACAGCAGCAGGGAGCCAGACTCAACACAAACCTTTAAAACCTTCCTCTTGAGTTTTGTCGGTACACAATCATGTGACGTTTGCTTTCTTTGTGGTCTGGACAGGGCACAGCTGGAGAATGAGAAGAAAAAGCGAGAGCTTGCAGAGAAAGAGAAGGAGCGAATAGAGCGAGAGAAGGAAGAGCTGATCGAGAGGCTGAGGCAGATCGAAGAGCAAACTCAGAGAGCTCAGAAAGGTACGTCTCCACCCACTTCACTAGTGTGTGCGTGCGCGTGTGTGACAGTGGGGTGTACTACAAACGAAGCTCAAGGAAGTATTACGGCTGGGCTTTGTTTGCTTTAGCTGGCTCAGCAAAACCTAAGCCCCACTCGGAGATAACTGCTGTCATGGTGATGGTTATCAGCTTTCTCTGTTTAGCTCTCTGTCTCAGGCTCTGTGCACGCTCGCATTAAAGGGGGGCCTTTCACCTCCTACACCAATCACAGATGAAGATGGTAAAATGGTGATTAAAGAACTTTAGAGAACAGAAAACACTAAAATTTCAGACTGCTGCAGATCAGGCAAAAGATCTGGTGATTTAGATCACAGAGAACTTAGATAACATAACGTAAAAAAGTGTATGCATTTAAACTATAAAGCTTGCTGACCCACAGTCAGAGGAGAGTTTGTTGGCACATCAAAGTGAAATTAATTTGATTGATTTAACAGGTACTCTTGGTGACAGTCTGATCAACTTTCTAAGCTGTGGTCTAGCAGCTGCAGTTCCAGCTGTGTAAAAGACACATAGTAGCAGATTAGAGTCGAGCATAATTATATTTGGACATTTCCTTAGTATTACGTCACAACAATGTGATTGGTCACTTGCAGTGTTGAACCTGGAACAATATTTATTATGATGATGTGGGAACAACACCAACTCGACGATATCAGATCATCTGATGTAGCCAGGTAAAAACAAACCGACCGGTCACTCTCACCTCGTTCTGCACGTCCTCTGTTCGTCAGCCTGTGAGACGTAGATATTTCCTTTAGTCCTGGGAGTCATTACATGTTTGTAGCCACAAGTCTTTTATAGTGACATAATTTATATTTATTTATGTCATTTCACACATAACTTTAATTGTGGTTTCAGTACTGAACTGATAAGAGACATTTGGTAATAATGTTTTAATCACTGAACAGGGAGCTGTTTTTCTTTCCCTGGAGGTCAAATGCAGTTTCCCATCCTGAAGTGAGGGTTATTGTGAAGTGTATCTAATCTGATAATCTGCACACCTACCCACAAGTTTGCGTTACTTGGCTGATGTTTAACATTTGGGAACTGCTATCTAAGACGGATCAGCATCTGTGGTTCATCATCTTATTACTAATTTTCTGAATTTGCATAACATAGAAGCTGCAGTGCAGACCGCAGGCAGCAGCAGGCTGTACTGGCGCCGATCCCAGAAGATTAAGAACAATTCACACCTGGAGTGTTTTTAATCTAAGAAATGCTTGAAGCGTTGGATTCACCACTCTGTATCTGGACTGTACAGGTACAAATGTGGAAGTTTAAAAAATGAAAAATAAACATATTTTAAAGAACTCGTGACGTGACGTTTGAAAATATTGGTCTGCTGCAGTTCTTTAACTTGGATTTTTTTTTTTACCGGGTAAACATAAAATGTTTTCGGTTCATCATTAAAAATACATGTTATTTAAAAAACTTTATATTTGTTGACGACTTTACATCCAGGGTTGCAAGTAAAGCTTAAAAGTAGATGTGAGAAACATTTTAGTTAACTCATTTTGACTTCAGTTTTTTTTTTTTTTTTTAAATAAATGGATTTCTGTATTAAGACTTTAGATGCCTGCATAAGCTGAGAGGTGATCCAACAAATTTCCCACATGTGGGACTAATAAAGGTTATCTTATCTTATCTTATTCCATTTAAAACACTAAAACTAACCCTGGACCACATAAAAACGAAATAATCTGAGAGCAAAAAGGGGCTAAACTGACACGATCAAATCCACTCTGGAAACTGAACTGAATAGAAAACAAAAACTCTAAAAAACAAATCTGAAACTGTGGTCACTGCATGTTAGCGATGCATATTGAGACGCTGATATGCGTGTGCCTGCAGAGCTGGAGGAGCAGACCCGCAGAGCGCTAGAGTTGGAGCAGGAGAGGAAGCGGGCGAAGGAAGAAGCAGAGCGGCTGGAGAGGGAGAGGCAGGTGGCGGAGGAGGCCAAGACAGCGCTGGCTCAGCAGGCCGCTGACCAGATGAAGACCCAGGAACAACTGGTACCTGCACACGCACGTGGATATTCATTCATTTATACTGGTGCTGTGGTGCAGGTGTAGATGCCACCAGATCTGTGAAAAACCACATAACAGTTTTTTGTTATAGATTCATGTTTGACCAGTTCAGTGATTATTCATCATTTTCCTCTTTTATTCACATTTAGAATTATTTTTTTTTATAAATAAATACATAATGTAAAAAAAAATTGTAACCATGTAGCAAAGGCTGTTTCTCCACCAGAACCCTAAAATATGAGAATTGCATCATTATTTCTGCTTCATATTATTTTGCATTGCAAATAGCATTGTGTGCTTGAAATGTCAGTTATGTTTGTGATAAGTTTTTGCTTGGATGTGTTATTATTTTCCACAGGCTGCTGAGTTAGCAGAATTCACTGCCAAAATTGCTCTGCTTGAGGACGCAAAGAGAAAAAAAGAAGAGGAAGCAACAGAATGGCAACACAAAGTAATGCCTGTGTTTGTGTGTCTGTGTGTTTGTGTGGTTGTCATTACTCTTTCTAAGTATGCATGTATCTTCTTTCCAGGCTCTGTCAGCACAAGAGGACCTGGAGAAGACCAGGGAAGAACTTAAGACGGCCATGACATCTCCACCGGCGCCAGAAAACGACGAGCAGGATGAAACGAACGCCGAGGCCAGTGCCGAGCTTCTCAGCGACGGCGTCACCAGCCACCGCAGCGAGGAGGAACGAATCACTGAGGCGCAGAAGAACGAACGTGTTAAGAAACAGCTACAGGTAGAAATGAGCCTGAGTTTCTGGGGGAGGGATTCTTCCAAAGGTACACACTCACTGGTTACTTTGTTAGGTCCCACTTGCTGGGCAACTGCTTTAATCCTGCACGGCAAAGATTAAACAAAGACCTCGAAAAATGCTCAGAGATTTCTGTCCATATCGACGAGACAGCATCACACAGTTGCTGCATGCATTAATGATGTGCGTCTCCTGTTCCACAACGTCCCAAAGGTGCCCAGTTGGATTGAGAGCAGCTGGTGACCATTTGATCTCAGATATCTTCTTGTCGTGGTCATTGTTAGTTTCCTGATCTTAGCTGACAGGAGTGTCACCCGGTGTGGTGTAGCCCATCTGCTTCAAGGTGTGAGTTGGCTGTGTCCAGAGATGCTCTTGTGCATACCTTGATTGTAACAAGAGGTTATTTGAGTTACTGTTGCCTTTCTAGCAGTTTCCAGCAGCAGGCCATTGTCTGCAGGCATCAACAAGCTGTTTTCACCCAGAGAAAATGCCGCTCACTTGATATTTTCTTTTTTGCTTTTAAGAAGAGAAAATATTTTCTGTAAACCCTAGAGATGGGTGTGTGGGGAAAATCCCAGTAGATCAGCAGTTTCTGAAAGGCAGACAGCCCACCAACAACTGTTTAATGTTCAAAGTCACTCAAAGTCCCTTTTCTCTCCCATTCTGATGCTCAGTTTAAATTTAGGCAGGTCATCTTGATCATGCCTAAATGCACTGAGTTGCTGAGATGTGGTTAGCTGATTAGCTATTTGCACGTAGTAGTTGAGTAGATGTACCTAATAAAGTGTCCAGTGAGCTGTTTTAGATGCACACAACAAAAACTGTATGTGTGTGTTTTCTCTGCATTAATGAGAACTCCTTTCATCAAACATCCAAGCTGGCAGACACGTACACACTTGCTGCCAGTTTGCTACAACAGAAACACCACCTGAGAAAACGGGTTTCTGCAAGACCGGCACAGTCGAGTTTGTCAGTGCAAATGCAAAGCCTCCAATCCCACTTTTCAACGCAATCTGTGTATCTGGCATCATTTGCAACTTCAGGACTGTCACAAAGCTGAAAGGACTAAATAAATAATGCTTCTTTCAGTTTATTAGACAAAAGCCAAGAATCGTACAATTTGATGGGGTTTTTTTTGTTGTTGTTATTAATAAATTTCTGCAAAACTTTGAATGTAGTTCTTTATTCAGTGTGGTGAACAAAGTGAGGAAGTACTGTGTATCAGTCGGTCGAGTTTTTGATGTTTCTCAACACATGCAATCATTGGAAAAACAAAGATTGCACTAATTTTCTGTCCTCATTGGCACTATCGTACAATCTGTACATCTTAAGGTGAAGCGTTGGTGGAAGGACTGCATCCTTTCTGAAACCACTGCTGCGTAGACACTGTGGCAAAGTTATTTTCCGGTAAAGCTGCTAAAAAGATCTGGGTCTGAATTTTGTAGTTTAATCCGCAGAAAGTAGCCTGTGCAGTGAAAAGCTCGTAAGTTTTCCTGCTGCACATTAGAATATACGACAGATTTGATTGCAGCTTCGGTTACAGCGGCGGTTTGTCTGAATCCAGAGCAGCTGTGAAAATACATTAACACTGCCTTTTATCTGCAAATCAGGTGGCGCATAAGCCAGCCTGGCAGGTTGTTTTCTTTTATCACTCAGATGTACCGATGTCCTGTTGAACGGCAGCTGTTAAAAGCTTTTCATCCTTATTATGATATGGGAGCAACCACAAGCTGCCGGCTGTCAGAATTCAGCATTTCTTGGCCGTTTGTTGATCTTTACAACAATGTGTCTTTGTGTTTCTGGTCTTTAAAACTTGACTGAATAAACAAAAGCCAAAATTCCCTGTATGTATCAACTCCCTGTAGGAGTTGATATAAATTTAAGCAAATATTTCATTCGAGCAACGATGGAGTCGATCTTAAGTGAATTGTGTCTCACCACCTCCCTCCCTTTGTCTTCCGTCCAGGCTTTGAGTTCGGAGTTGGCGGAGGCTCGGGACGACACCAAGAAAACGCAGAACGACATGCTACATGCCGAGAACGTCAAAGCGGGCAGAGACAAGTACAAAACCCTACGGCAGATCCGCCAGGGCAACACCAAGCAGCGTATAGATGAGTTTGAGTCCATGTGAGCCAGAAACGTGGATGGACACGACACTGAAAAGAGACCGTTTGGTCTCATTGCCATGTCAACGCCTCACTCTCCTTGTAAAGCCCAAAACCTGCTGCCACTGCAGGATAGCTTACCTTTTCTCTACCCCGGAGAAAGATGAGATAGAGGGCTTCGTAGCTTCAACCTCGCCAAAGCTCTGCCTAGCAGCGGCTGGCCAGCCACATACTCAGCTTTCTGCTTTTTAGAGCTCTGCCCTCGCCTCGATGAAGCACACGTCTTTTAATCAATCTGGACAAATAGCAAGCAACGTGTCGTCTCCCTGTACATTACTAGCAATTTAAATGCTTGCATGTTTGATAATTAAACAATATCGCAACCTTTAGACAAAACGTGACTGTTCCGAAATGGTTTCTTTTATTCAACAAAATAAAATGATCATTTGTAGCTATAGCTTATTGATGTTGGGAGTTCGCTTTAATCTGTACCTTTATTTTGTCTTCAGCAGAACAATTTAAATTTTTTTTTTTAAACTGCTTTACTCGTGTCATTTCTTTCCCTTTCACTGCTGTCATTTTGTTTTGGTACAGTTACGCTGTCGTCCACATTCAGCAGTTAACTTGTTCTTTAACAGGTTGTGTGCTCACAGAGAGCCGTTAGCAGGCAGATAAGCAAACTAGATTTGCTTGGCGTTCTCTTTCCATTGAGGCAGTTGTTTCAATATATATTTTGTCTCACAATAAAGAATGAATTTATATTTCCAATAATACACCTATGGTATGATCTTGGTCCTGACTCTTCCGTCAAACAGAATGAGTATCAGATTTGCAGGATGTGGCCTGAGCACCTCTATAGAAGCAGAAGTGTTGGGAGTTCGCTGCTGTGGTGCATTTAGCTGTGGTTTAACACAGTACCATAATCTTCCCATGAGTGGATGTCCCAGCAAAGTGAAAGCCAAATATAGTTCATATCATATCACCATAAACACCTCATGCCAGCTGTCAAGCACTGTGGTGGAGGTGTCATGATTTGGGTTTGCTAGCTACAGGAGCTGAACACCTCGCAGGCATAGAGTCAGTCATGAATCATGAAGTCAAACTAGGTCATCAAGACAATGATCCAAAGCACACCAGCAAATCTGTAACAGAATGGCAAAAATATGAGTAAACTAATGCCTGCAAACCTCAATGGACTGAAGCTGTAAAGAAATCCTCCACAATATGACAGAAATTTATACAGAAAACAGATCAGTTATTGCTACTACAGGTGGTTTTACAGCTACTGAATCATGGAATTTACTTAATTTTTTCACGGGGTCGCAAAGTGGAAAGTTTCATTTTCATAACTTAATGGAAACATTTCACAGCACTTTTCATTGTTTCCTGCCACAGCTGATAGATCGTCAAAAAACAGGAAGAGTGATGCAAGTGTAAACAACTGCAGTAGAGCAGTGATGTCACTTCTCTTGCTGTGTCCAAAATACCCAAAAGAAAAACTCTTCTAAAATCGGTGTGATAAGGTCCATCCAAAAGCGATCATGCAGGTTTCTGTGGCATCTGTGGTTCAGTGTAGGCACATTACATTTAATACAAATAAAAATGTTCATGAAGGAAAATTAAAAGACTCTTATTTCAAATCACACTATACCAAAATCCAGCATGTACACAGACCAGGCAGGACGTGAAAGCTTTAAGTGAGGCTTTTATTGGTCACTTTTACATCACTCACAAGAACAGTCAACATGTCTCATTCAGCCACATTTTCCCTGATCCTGTAGGTATGTCACATTTGTTTTATGTGCTCTTGTTTTGGGTTTCAATCTCTAAAGCTTAATCGAGCACAACAAATGTTTGGTGAAACCGACTCTGGAATGGTGGTTTTATAGAATAAAAAGTTAAACTCATACAGGGGCGAAAAAGTGAAAGTACTGTACATTAAACCAAAAATCAAAAAAGTTGTTGTGAAGCACAATTTTAATCACCTTAATCAATATAGTGATGAGTGACAACATACAGCGCTGGTCCACCAAATACAAACAAAACGGCTTCAATGTCAATTTTCCACGTCTCTGACACTCATCTGGAAGGATAGTTTCATTCTTCTATCAGATATTCCCGCATTTAGTGTTTTGATGATGGTGGTGGGAAGCATTGTTTAACATGCAGGTGGGGTTGGAGTCAGGTGATCAACTCATCAATGCCATCTGAACTGAAATGTTTTGTCACAGGATAAATATGACGCCCCAGAACAACTGACGCTTCCCTCCAAGGGGACAAATGCAACCCAGAAATTCCCTCCTCCCCTCCTTTTAGGTTTTCCTTTTAATTTGTTAACTCTATGTATGAATCAATACTGTGATTTACCACCATAATCCTGGATCACATTATAGAAAGAACCACTTTATTCCCTAGCAGAATATACAGTGAAACAGCAGCAATGGTCTAACACTTTTTTTTCCTTTTTAATTTTGGTTTAATAAAAGCACCACTAGCCCGAGAGATGAGCAACAAACAGCCTTTTCCTTGGCTGTGGTCCCTGAAGAGATGGCACTTACTTATTTCTGTAGCAGAAATGAAGCTGTATTAAAGCACACTAAAAATAAACATGTGAATAAATGTGCTAAACAGGGACTGTCGGCATTTTACATTTTTTCTATTGATAAAACACCTAATAAAATACAAACACACATCATGATTTTAGTCAAATGAGCAACAAATGACAAGTTGCTCGTCATCGGTTAATACAAACCCCACATGCAAATTCAAAATGCAAATAAAGCGCATTCAGACTGAACAGGAGGCAAATCTGAGTTCACTACACACATACAAATCTCCTATTATTGCTTTGGTTGTCAGCAGATTGCTACCATCGTCTGTAGTTTGCAGGGAAAATGCTAACTACCACCTATGGCATAGAAAAACTGCAACCGAAGTTGGTGTGTTCCATGCTTACTGCTACCAACCTGCTAGCAACCAAAGCAGTCGCAAGGAGGTTTTTGCCAGCCGGTGGTGGAATATTTATTATGCCCTGGCTTTAGCAATCCATTTGCATCCTCCTTCAGAAGCTACTTGCCAACTGGTCAAAGACTACTCATTGCTCCCACACAACCAGAAGTTGCAGACCAGTTCCAAGGACTGTGTGACCATCCCTAGAGAGCCAAAATTGGGACTAATCATGGCTATAATTGATGGTAAAATTGTCTCCATGATTGTCATATATAGATGACCCTTTCAGAAATAACAGGGCAGCTTAAAGTACTTTATTACAGTAATGATAATCCAGGATATGCCAGTTGCCGAGTCCAGATTCAAAACACTAAGATGGTGCAAGAAAACGCTTGTGCTTTTCAATGGGGTTTTGCTACTCAATGCTTGACGTCACGGTGGCTAGGTCCATCTCTGATACTGTCTATCATTTCAGATCTTTTCCCCATGAACTGATATGAACCATCTTAGTTGTTGCAGAATTCTCCAACATATTTAAATCCAGGATTCTTGAGAGCCAGGTTCTTCTTTTTGATCACTGCTAGCTAAAGAGACAGAATATTAAATGGACATATGCATAAGACGGAAAAAAGAAGAGATTTAACTGTAGTCATTCCAAATGTGGCCTGTATGTTGCTAGCTAAAGAACATTTACATCTGTGTAGTCAGCACATTAGCTATACTTAAATTTAAGTATATAATTCAAGACAGAAATTTGCTTCATGTTCAGTCGGAATTCACTTTTTCAAGCAACAGCTATGAAGAAATCCATTCACAGCATGATGTCAGGACATGATTTAACACACACTTTCTAGGGATTTTTTTTTTTTGAGAAAAAAAATACACACATTTAGAAAAATACCTTTTTAAAACGTTTGTAATAATAGAAAAATATGTATTTGTACACTGAATAAAGTTGTTAATATTTATCAGAATGTAAACACAATAACTTTAGAAGTTTGTTAAATTATACTGTAGGGTGTCTTAACCCATTTAGCAAACACTAGCACATAGTGCCAGACTAGCAGGGTTACCACAGACTTAGCCTTTAGCATCATAGCGGATAACAATGTAGGCTAATGATAAGAGAAAAAATGTGTAAAAAAAAAACCAAAAACCTGACAGACTGTTACTCACATTTGTTCATGCCTTGCATACAACTCTCCAGGGTTTGAGAATAAAGTTTTTTGATGTTAGAAAGCTCCACAGAAATAAAGAAATACATTTTCTGGAAAGTGTTTAAGAAACATTTGGAACATTCAAGCTAGCTACAGCGTTTGCTGCTCCCATGGAGTGTGATGCCAGGAAACTTTAATAACAGCCAATCACATCACAAAACAACTTTAACAAGCTCTTTCTGTTATAAAACTTTTAACCCTGATCACTTTTACTGTTTTATGAGCGTGTGCCCACTTAGCCTCTAGCTAACCAGTGTTAGAGGTTTCACCATTTCTGAGCTAGACTCCACCTTGCTTTCCGTTCACCGACAATACACACAACTATATCCAAAAAGTGCACTTGAGACTTTACTGCACCCGGAAACAGGGAACAAGAATCCCCCTTACATAAAAGCCGAACTATCACGGGCGACATATTTTGCCACATAAAAATATTCAACTGAAAACTTGTTCTCACATTTTCATATAAAACAATGTTTATTTTCACCATATAGGATACAATTTGTATCAACTAAGAGAGGTGTCATCGGGCTACTTGAAATTAAGCTAACCAGGCGAGAGAGTTAGCTTTCCAAACAGTTCCTCGGGTAATAAAAATAACCTCACTGGCAGAGATAGTAAAAATAAATTATCATAATTTCATTCAAAAACACACAGCTCCAAGCAAGCTGCATTAAGAAGACACAACTTAAAAATAATTTTAAAACACTAAAAATATATTTTAAATCCCCCCCGCCCCTCGATTTTTGGGAGAAAACAGGCAATTCACAGAAGTCACCTTGGGCACTGCAAAATTATTATGAATATAAATATATAAATAAAAAAAATATGGTTAAAAAAGTAAGGATAACTGGAAACCTATACGAGCCCTGCTGGCATTTAAGGAGGTCTGTGATGGTCAGGATCAGTTGAAGTTATTAAAAACTATTTTTATTGTCTTTTTTTAACAGAACCACAGACTTTGAAACCAAACATGAATATCTCCTGAGAAAAAAACCCTGCAAAGTAAAAAACTACCATGGTCCAAAATGTAGTTCAGTGGTGATGTAGTGATTTTAAGGTTATGATTCTCACCCGGTGCCTGTTTTGTTTTTTTATTCAATGTCTCATAAACTAAAAAAAAAAAAAAAAAAAAACTGTGGATCTGTGCAGTTAACACAACTGTATGCAAAGCATTAGAGGCAGATAAACCCTCCACCACTGATAAACGATACCCCGTGTCTCACATTCACAAACATTAAGTATAATAAATTAACACATAATTTAAATTAAAACAATACCAACAATCTGTTCCCCATAAACATTTCCAGTTGCCACACTTTGAACCTGATTTAGCACACTGATATTGTTTAGCGATGGAAAGGAACAGCGCGTGATGAACCGTGAAGTCAGCTGACAGGGCTATCCTAACAGAGGAAATAACTCTCATTCAAAAGTGAACAAGAGCTTGGGGTTTTCAAGTGGAGTTTTTGCTATCTTCTTTTGTGGGTGCTGGTTAAGTTTCACTTCCTTGTTGGGGGAAATCCACAAAATCTCGCAACAACTGATCTGCCACCTGTCAGCACAGAAAGAAAGCCGTTTGTTGGGCTTACTTGAGCGTCAACTATGGTCGGGCTGTATTTGCAATGTGGCAAATACGTGCGTGCCACGTTAATGCTGAAAATGTTAGAGCTACATACCCAATGTTGTCATCTCAGTGACTAAAAAAAATTAGAAACAGAGAAACAGCGCAAACGGCTATAATTATACCCTGATATGATTGCCAAAAGAAATGATCTGAAGAAAAAAAAAATAACAAAAAGTGCAATAAAACTAAAATAATTTTAAAATTATATAAATAACTTAAATGTAACAAATAAATAAGTTTAAAATCAACAATACTGCCACCCTTGAAACACCTTAAAAGCTTCCCTAAATACAGTGCTGTTTTGACTCATAACCAAAAAAGATGAAACATGCAGATGCACCCCTACCTTTTCCTATGTTACGTTCAGAAGTAGCAGGCATATTTCTAGAAAAAAAGTATGGCAATTTTGGTATTTCTCTGTATAATAATAGCATTAAAAAGGCAGCGTGTTAACAGCTGAAGGAGTCTCGTATCTTGTGATTTTGGTTTCTGTATGCCCAACTTGACTTTTTTTATTAAGCTTACAGAGGATATCCCTGCAAATACGAGTTTAGTTAAGATGAAAACTTCACTGTGTTTATTCAAGAGCTGTGCTGTGACTTCTCCATTAAAATGGCAGCTGCAAGCTCCTGAGCATCCGTCACATGTGGGTTCCTGGTCATTACCATCCTCACCAAATCTGGAGGGAAGATGCCGCACAAGTTAACAAACACCCTCTCCCTAAGGTCCTGGTATCGACCCAAGGCAGTTGGCTTTGCGTGCTGGGTTGCTGAGGGCATGTGGCTCTTGTGGGTAGGGACAGATGGAAGAGACTGCTGTGAAAGCGATGGAAGACCTGGTATTAAAAGGCCATGTGGTGATGAATGAACTTGCTGGCCCCAAGGAGAGTGTCCATGGACTTGTGGAAAACTCTTATAGGAAAACAGATCATAGTAAGGCTTAGGGGGTGGCTCATAATTAGGGTCCCAGTTCTGCTGGTGCTGAGGTTGTTGGGTTCGCACAGAGTAGTTTCTTCTAGAATGAACTGGTGAGCCTTCACACACTCTGTCCTGAAGCCCATGTTCCGGCCAAAGGGAGCCCACCATATTGTGGCCTCGAGGGAAGCTCTGAGACCGGGCATGAGTAGTGGGTGTTTGGGGTGGATGTTGTGGATGAGGTGGTTCCCCTGGAAAATTGGCGAGCAGCTGAAGCTGTTGCTGGGGTTGGATGTAGACAGAAGCGGTGTTGACGTGATGTGGCGAAATGCGAGAGGCGACAGATGCTGGAGTATCTTCTATGCCAAAATCACGTTGTCTCCAAAGTCCTTGAGGATGGACATAGCCACGAGGAGAATGCTGGCTCAGACTAGGAGAAACACGGCTTGCCTGGTGAGGGTACTGGCCAGAGTAGTGATGATGATGGTGGTGGTGGTGGGGATGATGGTGATGGCACTTGGGGCTATCATCTAACACGGGAGAGAAAGAATCTGAGCTGACACTGCTTTCACTGCTACAATCTGAAGCCAGTGAACTTGTGCCGAGCTCACCTGGAAAGAAGCATTCAGGAGTCTGTGGCACTACAAGACTGAGTCCCGAATAAGCCTTTACCACAGAGTTGTAGCCCACCACTGGAGAACTGCATCTGTAATAAGATTCAGCTTTGTTTGGTCCTGAAGCCCCGGCAATACCGGAGCTGCATCCAGTACTTCCAGCAGGGTGTTCCCATCTTTCCAGATGTCCCGATGAAGGCGGTCCCCCTGGAGCAGGATGTGCTACAATGTTATTGCTACAGCTGCCACTAAGACTGCTGTTTCTCCTCTGTTCCTCCACTTTGGAACTGACCTGAGTTTTGTCCTCTGAGAGCTCACTGAAGGAGCTCTGAAGGCTCCGATTTGGCTGTTTCTTTCCGGTATCCCGAATCAGCGGGGCCTCAGCCATTCCTTCTGATTGACCATTTTTTTGGCTCTTCGCCATCAGGGCATGTTCCAGCAGGCCTCTTGAAGCTACTGATGAAATTTTGGCACTGGCACGGAGTTCATCTGCCACAGCTCGCTGGGGCTGACTACCCCTTTCAGGGTGATAAAACTTGCACTTGTGGCCATATGTGCACTTTTTTCCTAATGGAAGAAAAAATGTGAAGTTTTTTTGTCATTGTACTGGAATAAAAAGCATTTATTCTCGTACAATTTTTTATCTAATTCCACTATGCAAGAGCAGACATCTTCTGCAGCATAGCTGATAAGCATGCATTTGATAAGAAACATAACTAAACATTTTTTTTATTACCATAAGGACATGGCTGCTTTCTATGTTCAGGAATAACAGGCCTCTTTCTCAAGAAATTCTCAAGACTAGGTCCATGGCGTCCCAGCGGGTCATCAGGTGGCATGAATCTAAATATACAGTTAACAGACTGAAATTAGATGCAAATATTGAGTTCTTTCAAACACAGACATACGTTGAAATTCTCCCTTTTTTTTAACAACAAATTGGTTAGAGTAACACAAAGACAGCATGTTATTTAGTATGTTCAAAGGTGCAGGGAAACAATGACGTTAAAAGGAAATCCAACAGATTTGCTTCTTGTGCTGGTGCGATATGCTTACTTGTCATTTACAAACGAGTACATCAGCAGGCGCTCATCTATAAATTTCTTCCACTCTGGCTTCTCATTTGCTAAGTCACGGTAGTTGTCGTTTGAAACAATTATACCATCTGACTCGTAGGCCAGTTTGACGATGAATCTGTCATCGTAGCAAACCACACGACGTCCCTGAACGCGTCGTGATGGAGTGAAAACCAAGATCTTTTCTTTCTCCAGACGCCGCAGGATCTCTTGGTCTGAACAAGGAGAGGTGCAATAGTTAAATATAGAGAGAAAGACTAGAGTTAATGGATAATAGGAAATGCTTCCAAGAGCAGGATATTAAATCACATCCTTCACACTGTTGTTATTCTGGGACTTTCAACTGTGACAACGACTGTAATTTTTACCTGTGATAAGAGCATCAGGTCGCGACTGCTCCTTTCTCCAAGCAGGGACAAACACTGTGATGTCACGGTGGCCTCGCTCCAAGAACCAATCAACTGCTAGCTTGATACCTTGGCAGGAAAAAACTTCCTTGTTCCCATGACTACACAAACAGAAGGCAAGCATCAGCCACACAGCTAAGATTAAACTTTGCCTGTTTGCTTGTCATAGTCATACTGTCAGTACGGCAGGTTTTTCATGTTTTTTGAATTATAATCAAGTAACACAAAAAAAGCTTAGAAGTCAAACTCTTGAATTAGGCATCTGAATGTAGAGTATCCTCAGGTTGATATTGTTGATGAAGATGTGTTTTTGCATTTTACTAATGATTGTAACCATCTGAGGTTTAAGGTTGTAAATCCAACCCTCAGAGAAAGAACTGTTTTTTTAAATAGTTGTCTTCCCTGACTGCTGAGACTTTGAAAAACAATTTAGCAAAAACAAAAATTACATAATCGTATTACATCTTCCCACAATGAACAATTGTTTCACTTTGTGTCACTAATTACAAACCAGTGATACAAACTACAAAGGCATAGCATTAGTTCACACAGGCCACAATCTCAAGCTCAGCTAGAATTAGCTGATACCCTTCTATGCATCGAATTGGCAATATAAAGCACTGCAAGCCACTTTGCAACCCATCTGTATTCCAACTCGTTTCTTAGTAAATCTGATTAAATCAATCTTACACCTGTTTTCACCGATGTCTCCTCTATTGCTTGTCTCAGAATGTATAGTATGTAACATGTAACTAACATTAATAGTTTTAAACTGATATCTTCTTAAATGGTTTTGGTAAAAACTGGATTTACAAAAATTCAGAAAACTAAACAATGCATGTTTTCAACAAATAAGCATTTCTCTAAATGTGTGTTATATGGCTTTCAGCTTAGCTATATATGTTAGGCTCTTAAGCCTAATATAAAGTAATAAAGCTACACTCTTTGTGAGGTAAAGAGGTAGATACATGAAAGCAGAACAAAACCCTAGTATATTCCAAAGCTTCTCCTCCTCACCTCATGGCTACATTGCTTCCATCCACAACAACAGGTCGCAGGTTTTCTTTGTCTTCTAGCAGGTGGGACCGGCACAGTAGCCGAGAAGAATCCAGAGAGGAGTTGGAGGTGGAGGACAAAGAGGACGAGGGAGACTGTGAGACAGCTTGACCTCCTTGCTGATCCATCTCTATTTTGGTTCCCAGTTTAACCAGCTCTCCCAGTATATCATTGATAAGTGCGTCAGGGCCTAGTTTCCTCAGGACCAGCAACACTAGCTCTTCGGGGTAGCCTAGTTTGAGAGCGAACTCCACCTTCGTACGGCAGTGTGTGATGGGGTCAGTCAGAGATGTTTCCGGGGGGTCTCCAGGAGATGTATTTGGTGCCAGGTCCAGCCTGACTGGCTGAAAGACTGAGGACTCCTCCCTTTGGTGTAGGTGAAGCTGATCGTGGTGCGGTGTTTTAGAGTCAGAACCAGACCCGGTCTGGAGCCTTTCATCTTCACTGTCAGAGATAGCACTCTCTTCAGAAAAGTTACTGCAACTGCTACTGCTGCTTGAATGAATGATAGAGCTAATGCCTCTGCTACCAGCAGTATTGCTGCTTTTAACAGTGACACCCGCTCCTAAATTCCCAGCCTGCCGTTCAGCACCTTCCACGTGTAGGTAGTCCAGATCCAGCCCTGGGCTGAGGATGTGGCCTGTCCCATCCTCCAGATGGTCCTTCAGGCCCATGAATCCTTCTCATACATCCAGCTCCACTACCTCCGTGACCTCCCAAACACCTGACTGACCCCACTGTTACTACTGATACTTAACTCACTTACTAACTAGTCCTGTGAGGGTACCTGGGAATTAAAACATAAAAAGGAACTGGTTAAATTCTCAGTATATACTCACTTGTCATGTGATACCATCACATGAGGACACAGGGCACTACACTGCATTTATGTTCAAATACAGAAACACTCGTGGTCAGTACTCCATTAACTTCTACATAAAAAACAATTGAAATGTCATAAACATTAAAAACCAAAAAATCTGTTTATCTAAAGTATGGCCCAATGATAATAAAAATTCTCCCCAGCAGCTGTAAGGGTATTTTATTCTGCTTCTTCCTCCCATCTCAAGCACGCCTCTTCTTCATCAAAAGGAAAAAAAAACGCAGGGCCCAAAGCAGCAACACCTCCTCTGCCCTGGGACAGAGTCTGTCTGCTCCAATAGCTAATTTGCATATTAAGTTCTGACTGCAAGATTCAAATGAAAAGCTGCTGATGGTGCACGCTTTATGATGCTTAAAACATGCAGGCTGAAAATTATCTTTACCAACTTCTACTGATTTGCATTTTAACAGTGATGAGTTGTGTTGTCAAACAAATAACAGCTCTGGGACAAAACGCTAAACACCCGAGTACCGAGCAAATGAGGGGAAGCCAGCACAGACGTAATAACTGTGCAGCACGGGCAATTTTCATCTGCTAAAGAACAGCAGCACTGTCAGAAACACTGTTGAATCATATCCAGCCCTCTGCTTAAGGCATTTTTAATTCTTCAGTTTGATACTTTACGATTTAAAGCACCTCATTTTATATGTACAGAGTACAAAACTTGACTCTGTCATATGCAGGCATTCTTATTCTTATTGACATATGCATTTTATTTTGTGAAATACATTACTTTACATTTTGAAACAACAGCTCAGTGAGAAATAGGCCAACGATCTTGCCATATGAAACACTTCATTGCTGCTTCACACCAGTAATATAAATAAAATAAAATAAAATAAAAGCCTTTTTGGCCAACAGGCAGATTCTCCGCTTACCTAATCAATGCATGCACTAGCTGTAACTTCTAAAATGGGATTGACATTGTTTGTCTCCTCATATTGTGGTGACTTCATACTCAAACATAGAAATGCGCTTCTTCTTGATACATCATTTCAAAACAAATATGAGCAAAATTCATTCATATGCGTTTAGTGATTGCATTCACTAATGGAAACCGAAATGAACGTGACGACGTGACGTTACAGTAATTACAAAGATCTGCAAAGTTTGTGGCAAGTCATTGGACACGTTTTGTGTGATAACTCAACAGAGTGCGTTAACTTTTCTGTCTCACTGAGTAAGTGAGAAAACCCACTGCAAACATGATTTTATTGTTAGCAGCCCTGTTTGGCACATCTGTGTCCTCAGAGTAAAGGTAAGAATAAGCTGTCATACAGAATCAAACGCATTTTTAACTGCTTGGCACATTTTGCACATTCAAAATCTAAACGTGCAGCAAGAAAAGGTACAGCCGAAATTTACAAACATGAGCAGCCAACAGGAGATTAACTATAATTAAGAATAATTTATGAAAAAAGCCATGGATATATGTATGATAAATTAAATCCATTTTGACTGGACAAAGCTAATGTTAAGAGGCAGGAGGTGCTGGCCGTGACATGAGTCAAAAAACACATTTTCCACTTATTTCAAATCTCCGGCCACTATAGAGGTGGGGCGTCCTATCAAAATCATAAAAAGAGGGCTCTTTCTGACACAAACAAGCGTTACTGTTACAGCTGTGTGAGCTACCATGACAAAGAAAAATTACAAACTGCCCATTAACACAAACACAGTACATGTTTTATGTTTTCCAGTTAGTTTACTGATCACCGAAAGCCCAGAAGAAATCCTCACAGTTGGACACAAACTACATTACATAAAGCTGTACTTCTATTTAAATCCACAACATAAAATCTTAAGTAATGTTTATGAAATTCAGTCAGTGATACACCAGCTAACACTGCAGTCAGTGTTTGTGTTTATGTGGCCTTCCTGAATGTTTCTCAGTTCCATCTGTGGTAGCAAATGAGAGAAACCCCTAATGTTGCTCAGAGCCTCTGAGTGTGGCCTGCTGGTTGTGTGGGGGTGCACAGACTGGCTGAAACAAAGAGTGATCTGTAAATTGTTCAGTGACCACTTTAAAAAAAGAAATTAAATGTCTTTGTTTACTTCCAGTGTATTCACACAAAACATCCACTAAATTACCGATGCTTTTGGTAGCTATAACCTCATTTTGAGTTGACTTTAAATGTTGCTCATTTCCTCAGAAATACTATGTCTTTTTTTTTTTGCCTGTCCCGTTTGGTTCCTTTGCCATCAGAATTATTGTCTAAAGGCAAAGAAAGATGCCCAACGGATTTACTTTACCAAATTGACCATCCCAGCCTTGCCGTAATGGTCCATTTGATTCACCTTTTATTGTTTATTTTATTTATTTTTTATTTTCACTTGCTAGATACGGGACAGACTTGAATGAGGAAAAGAAAGGGGAGAAAGGAAGAGGGGGAAAAACAACGGAGAAGAGGGACGGGGATAAAGGGCAAAAAAACAAAAACCAACTAAATAAGCAGACAAAAAAAATACATATATCAATCACCTGGATCACCTGTTGAGAAAGAAAAAAAGAAAACAAGCAGAAGAAAACGAGAGCAATACAATAAACAACATCACGATGATATATGGGAATATAACAGTAAATACTAAATATTAAACATTACTGTGCAGCACGTAAGATCGACAGCGCACAGTGTGCTTTGAGGTGGGAGCCAAAAAGGGTGTAGTTTGTGTGTGTGGACCTGTGAGCATGGACGCGCTTGTTTTTAAAAGGTTCCTTCATGTAATGATCTGCTAGAGGGTGTGGGGAGAAATACTATATATCTGGTTCCATATTTTTATTTAGCATACTAAATAAGCCTGGCATATTTTAAAGTTCAAAATAGTACCTTTATTTGATAGTGCTGGATATTTAATATTCTTAAATCACACTTACATCACCCTCACACAGCTAAACATGAACATTTGAAAAAAAAAAAAAGAAAGAAATAAAGCTGTCCAGCGCTCAGAGCAAGCCACCAGCTAGCTGCTAGCAGCCTCGGTATGAGCAACGGAGGCAAGGTAAACATTATGGAGATGAGTGAAAAAGAGAAAAGTTATAAATATATAAAGATACTGAAAAATAGTGTAAGCACCTGACATTAGTTTTCTTAAGTAAATCTGCTGCACCAGCTTTTGTTTGGTAAGGTAAAATATGTTGGATAAAGGTGGTTTAAAGCAACTCTTTCATTTTTGCACATAGCATGTAGTTTTTAGATATTTAAGCAAGAAAAATATCCTCTAACTTACTCAAGTTTAGGGGGAAATAAGTTATATCCAGTGAAGTTTAATATTTTACATTAAAAAATGCTGTTTGTTTGTATCAGCAGATCACAAAAATTGTACAACTGAACCAGCCAAGAAAAATAAAATCAACTATTTACGCTCGGCCTAGTTCCTGCCCTTCATAAACAGCAGGTTTGTACACCAGGTGGGTGGGGCTTCTTCAGCCCAAGCTGATTGCCAGAGATGACTATTTCATATAATATCCACTCTCACTGACATACAGATCCAAGAGTAGATAAAAATTCTGTGAATCAGAGCGTGATGCCTCATGTTTGGTTCATATTGAACATGAACATCCACTGTTCTAGCACAATATATATGAAGGAAAGCAAGAAAAAGCATTGTATACAAATTACCCGTTAACCTAGTTTAGTCTTGTTGGCTTCATGCATAAAAAAACAGACAGAGCCAAGATCCTCCTTTGAGGGTACCTCAAAGGTACAAAAAAATTTATCTTCAAACAGAGGCATAGAAAAAGGAAGTGACAGTTGAAAACCAGTCATATGATGACTTGCCTCAACACCCCACCTGTAACTGGTATGATGTGGACAGAGTGGGCCTGCTTCAGTTTTTGGTGACAACGGTTCACATCACAAACAAATACCAACAACTGTGTGTTTGCATGTAAGGTTGTTTATCTGTGGAAATACCCACGGAGGGTACTTCCAGTGCATGAAACTGCCCTGAGATCTGTGAGAAGTGAACGGGAATGTTATTTACAAGTTTGGTGCATCTTCTTCAAATGTTGTTCTTCAAAGTACGATGTCAAAAAAAAAAAAAGATTTCTGTGAAAGAAAAATACTCTGTTATGCTGCTCTGGACAAATAATGCTGATTTTTTTTATGTGCTGACACAAGGTGAACAAATACTGTCTGGTAGCATTGGAAGACTTCAGTTCACTTCATGAAGCTGCTCCTCATACAAGACTGAACATTTATTTCAAAAGATACATTTTTTCACCAGTTGTTTGCAAATCACTTCAAAAGAGCTACTTCTGCACTCTGTATGCGCTCCTATTTATGGTTATAGTTTAAAGAAGAATTTCTCAGATCGCACGCTAAAGCACCGGAAAGCAGGGGCCTCTTAATGTCCCGACCCCCGACGTCTAAGCTGCACCGCCGCTGTTTTTCATCCTGAATGCCACAAGAGAGCCGGAATAATTTAGTCCAGCAAAAAAAAAAAAAAAAAAAACCAGAAAAAAAACAAAAGAGGCACAAAGGGGAAGAGAGCGAGAGTGAGTTTGTGTCGGGGGGGAAGAAGTGTGTCTGGCGTGCCGTCCTTCAACAATGCAGCTGCCACACAATCTGTCCTCCTGTGATGGGAGTATTGTTCTCTCGGCCCGAGCAGCATGCACAGACGGAGGCAGGGGCTTTTTTTTTTTTTTAAACCCATTCACCCCCCACACCAGCACATCAACATGCAAAGCATGCCTGCTTATGCATCAGCCGCGCGGACTTCAGTCGCAGGATGCCAGACGGAATCTGAGGAGTCAGCAGAAATGTGAGAGTGACACAGCAAGTGTGAAAACCCACTTATAAGGCAGTCCGGTGACATGTGGTGTGATCTCTGCACTATATATGTGTGCCATATAAAGGAGTGTGAATACACAAATGTATTTGCATGGAAGTTTTTGGGAAAACCAAGAGGAAAAAAAAAAAACTCCAATAACTCACGAGGAATGCCATTAGCTGTTCCTTGTAGTATTTCTTATAATATTTCAGTTCCATTTTAATGTTACTTAATACTACACAAAGACCTGGATGACAATTAAGCTATTATAGTTTGTGTTTCAAACATACTAAATACATAAATAAATAATATCGCTGGTGGATTTGTACAATATCTGAAAATGTCCAGTTAAACTTTGAAGCACTGAACAGCAGCATCTATTGCTTCATTTAGTTTTATAAGTGTTGATGCTGTGGGTGTGGATCATAAACCAAGAATGCAGTTCAAGAGTCCTGTACAGCAGCAAGAAGTGCTACAAAGGAGACTTTTGAGTACGTTGGAAGGTGTTTGTATATCTGTCAGTCTTTGGTAACATGACAGCGTCACCACAATGCAAGATGCAGTCGCGATAATTCACAGGTGTGCAGCCGACATGAAAATAAGAGTGGGTGTCTTCCAACAGCTTAGTGGTTTCAGAGCTGGCGTGATCCCTACACATGCTAAACTTTAGTTTTGAATGAACTTTCTGTTCACTGCTGTCTATCCGGAATAGCCCATCTTGAAGTACAGAAAACAAGCAATTGTCTCCTGGTTAAACGTGGACTTGGTTGTAGGGAGGAAACTCAGCCTATCAGATGACTGTATAGTGTTAATATACACGGAGAGAGTTTACATAGTTTTTATATTTAGTTACAGGGTGAGTTTTTTAGCTTCTGCCACCACACAGTGTCAAATCACCAACCTTTTTGTTCTTTTCAGTATGAAATATCAGAGATGGGTGAAAAAAAAATGCAATTGCTGGTGAATACTGTTTTTGTTGAGCAGCCATATATTACAAGATGAGCTGCAGTGACAGATTAGCTTAAACCATTTAGCTGAGCATGCATAGCCGTTGATTAGTCTCCTAAAAAACTTAATTACATGCATCAAAATCTTGAAGAACTGTAACGATCCTTTAAGTCCCTTTGGATAAAATAAAGAAAGAAAGAGTCTCACAAACTGCCAGCTACCGTGAGTTTTAATTTTGAGTGTGTATTTTATTGGAAAGAATAACTTGTCTACCAAACTTCGGTGAGTCAGTGTTTCATCGAGGGGAAGCTGAGAGTCTTTCCATACTGAGCAGATGCTGCAGTCTGCACTTCGTTGACCTACCCTGCCCATCCTGACAGTGGTCTGTGCGTATCATTATATGTGTTGTGATCCCGGGTTAGCCCCCTTGGGTGTGGGGTGGAAGGATGAGCTCCCCTGAGGAAAGACCCCGACCAGTCCCTCAGGGCCACCGCATGGCTGCCATTTGCCGGCTGAGTACAGCAGTGACCCAGTCTGCCACGCCAGCGACCGGCTGGGAGGGGGACAAAGAGGGTGCGGAGAGTGGGGGTGGGGGTGCATATAGGATTGGGGGAGTGGTGGTGGGGACAACAGATGCCTGCTGAAGCCACAGGGGACCTCCCTGAAAGCATCCTGTTCCTACACCCTCCCTGACTGCAACTGGTGGTGTCCAGATTCATCCTCATTGATACATATCACCACTGTCTGTCATGTGGCTTTTTCTGGTAGCGGACAGCACTCGGTTTCACCTCTAAGCTGTGCAGAGTCTGATTCTGCCTCCCTCGCTGCTCAACTAAAGGCCATCATACGGAGACATTTAGTGGTCCAGACCCTGCTAACGTTCGTCAGCACATATGATAATCTATAATTTGTTTACATTAATTTAATTGAAGTGAAACCTAACCAATGACCCGTTGAGGGGGAAACCCAAGGAATCCCCCAAAGAGCCCTGATTTAAAACCACAAACGGCCTTGTCTTAATTTCACTTGTGAGCTCAGACTGCGATGCTTATGTATACGACAACCTTCCAGAGTGAACTGCGCTGTCCTAAAAATCACACTCAGTAACTAACAGGTATTATTAGTCTATAAATGTCCCCGTTTGAGCGTTACAGCAACAAAGACTGTGCAGCTTTAACTGTTGTAGTATTACAGCACGTCTGTTCACTGGTCACATATGTTTATCATTAGGTTATATGGTTACAGAGATTTCATGATAAAAAAAAGAGTGAAAAAAACCCATCAAAATACTGCAGATAATCCAGGATGAAGTATGACAGCAGTGTTATCAGCGTCTTTAACGGGCCAACGCGAATCCAAGCTAAACGCACAAAAGTAAATTAGTAAGACTTACCGAACAGTTCCACGAGAAACAGCAAGGCAGTAAAGCACAGAAGAACCAAGAACTCCTACAAAGTGTCTCCTGACATGCTACTCTGGATCATATCAGCAACAAAGCACAAAGTGGGAAAGATTTTAAAAAAGAAAATGACCCAGTAAAGTGGTGAGGACTAAGCCCAGGAGTATGGCCCGATTTTCTTTTAATGGAAAAAAAGGAAGTTAAATGTCTTGTATCCACTAGAGAACTGGAGAAAGCTGCCAGTCCAAGTGGGGCTGAGCAAAAAATGAGTTTCCTGGTCGAGTCTGGCAGCAGTCTTAAGTGATCAACCATGAAGTTCTCCTTTTTTTTTCTTTTTGTTGTTGCAAAGCAGAGTGATGTGTCCTGAAGCTGCAGGGCTAGCAGTGTTACTGACAGCAGATGGAGTTTAAGGCACCTACCGTCCCCTCCTCACTGTGAGTCTGCCCACCAATACGAGCACAGAAATCTCCTCGCACAGCTCACTTTCGTCTCTTCACCAAATCTCCTTCTGTACACATGCCAATCACCCCCCTCTCCACCAATAAAAAAGGGACTGTGAGATGTAGTAGGGTAACTCCACCCCTTCCCAACCCCTCACAGACACACGCACACATCACCAGACCATCCGCCGACCATCAGCCATGAATGGACGAGAAGGCATGAGTTGACAATAGAGGGGAGGGGGATACAAAGGAGGGCCCTCAGCGGGCAGCTGCACACGGACACACCGTCCTTAGAGCTATTACACCCAGACACACACGCACATGCACTCACAAACACACACACACAAACAGATACACAACAAGAAAGAATGAGTAAAAAAAAAAGGAAAGAAAGAAAAAACAGCACCCAGAATGGAGCCCTGCGTAACACCTGGCTCGGTGGAGACGGCTGTTGCCTTCTACATCTTTGTTTCATGGTGGGAGGACTGGCTTGACTCAGACAATGACACAATTATGTTAAAAGTAGTGTGTGCTTCCCAAAATGGGTGTCAGGAGTGTGATCGCCTACGAGTGCGTATGCATCTCTCTTATGGAAAGTTAGCAGGTGGGGAAGGAAGCTGCAGTGAGCAAAAGACACCAAACTAACGCAGTAAAAAAAACAAAAACAAAAAACCCCCAGCCATTACAATCAGGAGGAATTTTTCAGTCTCAAAGGAGGTCGGGCTGGACTTGAACAGCTAAAGTTAACCAGTCATTTCAAATTTAGATAGAAAAATATTTATGATTTTATTTTTCCAGAGAATAATAAAAACACATTTTAAAACATCCCGTGAACAAACGTAATCTTTAACAATTTCTGTGTGAGGTTTGCAAACACCTAAGGGGAAGATTGTGCTCCACGTTCCTGAGCAGATTAAATTCCTTTAATCTAAATGTAGATGTCAGCGAGGGAATGTTGATTGACATATAAATAACAGACTGTATACCAGAGTCAAAAACTGAAAAGTTAAGCCAACCGGAGGTATCCTTAATGACCAGCAGGGGGCGACTGCTTTAGTTGCAAAAAGACTTCCAATTGCGTCGAAGTCTAGGTTAGAAAAAAGACCCCTCAGCTCCTTTCATCAGCGACCATGGTTCAAACATTCCTGATCATTTTATGGGCTCAAGTGCTATTTTCACATCACACTTTTTACACGTGCACATCATCTATACACATCTGGCTAGCAAAAAGCAAAAGATCTCAGTTAGGTCCTGGGAGTAGACAGGATTTCATCCGATATAAAAAACTCTGCCAAATCAAACATGGTGGAGCTACCTGCTGTGGCAAGCCCTTGTAAATAAGGGAGCAGCTGAAAGTAGCTTTGTTGTTGAGATTTGAGACGTTTCATAATCGAATTTCTGAAATTCTTTGATAAAAAAATCTCAATACCAAATCTCAGGTCTTTAAATTCAAATTGAACCTCACGTAGTGGAGCTTTGACCTTTAATGGCTCTTTGATCAAATCTGTCTTGTCTCGTGTAGAGTCATATGTGGCATGTTTCCATTTGAAATGCAGTCAATATTGCCAGCGGACGACAGTCAGGAAGATGTTCCAGCTAAGCCCACACAGTCTCAGTGGAAAGTCATTTATGTGGCATGCCACTCATAAAGCTACACTAACAAGACACTCGGTTAGGTGCATACTACTAGTCCCAGGTTTGATCGTATTTTGCTTTGAGAACTTCATAAATTTTTCATGACTCTGCAAATTGAATTCTTGTCAAATGTGTGTGGGAATGTGGGAAATATAGAAGTGCGCTACTGAATTGCAATCTGATGTGTACGTCTGTGTTCTTAGTTGTTGTTTTTGTCTGATCGGGGACTAAAAATGAAAAGTAGCCCTTTGGCTAATTTTGTGGATGCACAGCAGCCACCTGCTGTTCAAACCGTCTGTTTTTGTGGGGCAGCCATTTAGAAGAAAGCTGGCTCAAAGGGTGGGGCGTTAATACTGAAGGGCTTCAACCTCTACACCGGGAATGTCAAATTTCATATTAGGGGTCAAATACAGTCCACCTTGATCTTCAAGGCGCTGGACCACTGAACTTCCCACTTCTATCAGTGTGAAGAAGTTTAACCACATATTAAATCTTTGACACAGCTTAATATAAGAAAAGGAAGTGCAACTCCAACAGTATGTCCTAGATTTTCCACATAATATAAGAAATTTTCAATGACGTTTTTAAGAGATGTGAAAAATTACAGAAAAAATTACAGTAGCTCATTGTGCAGATTGTCCCGTAACTATAAAACAGAAAGTTTCCATTAATTCACAGAAAATGTTGTTATTTGGAGACCCATTGTGAAAAAATTGTCTATAGTCAACAGTGAAAAAACTGGAACTTTTCTGTTATTTAATTTTTTGTCTTGCTTAATTACTGTGGTGCAATATGAATGATCATGTCTCTGTAAGCAGAAAATGCTGAAAAATGTAACTAAAATATGTTAAAAAAGTCCAAAACTTTATGCCCTCCTTCACATTTTCCAAAGTGTCCAATGCAACAGATTCAAGTCTTTGCCTGGCCAACACCAATTCTGGACCCCGGACCTTATGTTCGACACCCACGCTCCACCAATACAAGATAAATAAAGATTACATTGAACTTTACTTTATTAGAGCCCAAAAGTAAAGATGAATAGGTCTCCTTTCATTTTCTTAATTCTCTTAATAAATAAAATAACGACAATTATTACAAAGACGATGCTTTCCCGTAGCTGTTTCTAGTTCGTCTGTCTTCCCCCATCTCGCATACTTCTTCCCAACACCATCCACAATGTGCGTCCCCCTCATTCTTTGTCTCAACTTCTCTAAGTGACCCTTATTTTTTGTTTTACTTTTCGGTTGGCCAGTTAATCTTCTGTCTTTTGTCTTCCAAAAACAAAAAGAGAAAAAATATATAAGGCCCCCTTTGCTTGCTTAGGAAAAACCCATGGTAAACAACTTTACATGTGGTAAACATGGTTCTTAATCCAGGAAAATTACTTTAAATTACTTAACATGAAAAGCGGCCAAACCTGGCTCACCTGGAAAGTCCAGGCCATGCAAAACTGTTGGCCTGCTCCCATTGTTGTCTAAAGCCTCAGAATTTATCCCTCAGGGTTGAGCACTCGCTATGTTTTTACAGTAGGCATCACTGGTTCTTTAAATGCAAATCTGACCACATCAAGCAGTAATACCTGTTCTGTGTACGCCCATGATAAACACAGGCAGCATAATGGTGTCACTCCCTCTACAGGGAAGACTTTAAAAAGATGTAGGTGCAGAGTTTGTCAAAGTTTCAAACAAAGAACCCTCTGAGTCATCACAGGCATTAACTCTGAATCTGTCCCTTAAATAATTTTTTTTAATTTTATTTTTTAAATGTGTGTCAGTTAGACTGATTTTTTTTTCTTTGACTGATTTGAGTTGGAGTCATCACCGATGATGACTGAAACCTCAGATGGATAAAGGTGTGTTATGTGCTGGCATCTACATATCTGGTAGTTATAGTGTGAAATGTGGACTTCTTCTGCTAAAGAAATGCTTCATTGTATTATCCATTGTCTAAGCCGTTGGTTCCCTTATGGTGTGAATTGTTATTGTACTGTCTACTGTGTACACGCTTTGAACACACTCATTTCCTCAAAAAACAAAAAAACTCTGTCAAACAGAGCCCCAGTCCCTTTGCATGGTTCCTGGATGATGGGAAATTCAAAGGCCCTGAATGACAGCAAGGATCGTATGCGGCGTTAGCCATCATGATTCACCAGCACAGATGATTGGCGATGACCTTTAGAAGAGAGAAAAAGTATCACAAAGGCAACTTGTCTTAAAGTACAGCTAGTCTGGGGATGTCAACAGCCCCTACGCCGTGAAATCTCTGCGTTATTGTAACTTTAAGCGCCTTGGAGTCAACTGTTGTTGTGATTTGGAGCTTTAAAATAAAACTAAATTGAAATCTGAGATTTATCCTCCCACATCTTTAAGGGAAAATAATAATTCAACCAATCCAGAGGCTACTGATATGTTCCGCCCTCCAAAAGAACATTCCCTGACAGGATTAACTTTATGCCTAAACTGGATCGTAGCTTAGGCCCTTGCAAACATCTAGGATGTTTGCAAGGGGGAAAAGAGGCCAAGCATACGTAAAGAAAGAAACCTCCACAGATGACAATGGTTTAATTGCTTTAAACAAGGTTTAATTGTTTTAAACAAGGTTTCACTTCAGCAAAGTTTTTTGTCTGTTATTGCTTCTGTGTTCCCTGCAACAAGTGCCAAGCTTAAAAACCAACAGCAGAGGAGACCGGCTGTTCCACCCATTTCTGAAACAAGTGACAGTTCACACAGCTACAGCATGTAGGTGTGGCTCTGCAAAGCTCTGTTTAGACACTTGGGGACAGTTGGCGAACTCTAACCTTCACAGAAAACTAAAGAAGCATTTTTAAAAAACACAACAAACATCCCTTCAGATAAAAAGATGCTGCATCTGAACAAAAGGCAACACAACTTTGACCTGGATTATGTGAAACTGTTTGAGAAGGGAATTTAAGTCTGATATGCGCCAGCAAAAACAACCGACTCAAACGGGCTAAGAGAAAAGCAATCAAAAGCAGAACTTTGTGTGACTATTTACTGCAGATATGAATACACTGTGACTACACATTTTGGTTTTTCCCTTTTAAACCTCTGCACACAAAATGTTTGAAAGTGACTGCACAGATTTACTTAAAAGGATGCATCTTTCCAATATGGCACACTTTTCTCACATAAGTCTTTCCAATTCACCATAAAGAAAAACGTCCAATTAAATTATCTGAAACTTTTTTTACTTGGAAAAACAAACTGCTTAGTTTAAAGTGACAAAAGCATAGCTAAGTATATCATATATCTGTGTATGCTGATTAGATGACTCACATGTCGGGGGGTTAGTAATTAGTAAAGTAAAGAAGGGCTCCTAACTTAACCAGCAGTATCATGTCTTTTAATTCCACAGTCTGATTTGTTCAATTATCACGTCACAGTTATTTGATTATCAGACTGATTTTCCTCTCTCTCTCTCTATCATCCACCCCCACTCCCCGCTCCCCTATGACTTGCAGTGACTCCTTAATTGGGGCTCAGCTGACAGTTTTTCCCCTCGGGGGAGCAGGCGCCATGTGGACCATCTGCTTCAAGTCGCAGGATGAACAGGTGTCCTGCTCCCGGCCGCCTGCCTGCACCTTACCAACCCTATCGAAGTGTAGCACGGCACAGTGTTGCGCGGTGTAGTAGCCGCCGCCGCCGCCGCTGTGTACACAAGATAAATCCGAGTAGTTTTGTTTGACCTGAGCAGCATTTCTGCCTCAGACAAAGGAGGAAGCATATGGAAGCGCTACCTAATCTGACATAAAGATCACAGCCATGACAGTAAAGCCTGTTACTGCACGTCTGAGTCAGAGTTGTTTGGTTGATGCATCTGTTCTTAAAAGCATTTTGAAAATTGGGGTTTTGTGTTTTAATAAGCGATTTCTATATTGTGTCCATAATCCAGAAAATCCATATTTATGTTGTTCGTCTATATTCTACCCAGCTTTGGAACAGGATCTCACTCATGTGTGATAGTGGGTCACTACAAAGTGGTTCCTCTACAAAGGATTTCTATGGTTAGTTTGCGCTGAGTCTTGTTGAGTTTAAAATTCAGATAAGGAAATACAGACAAGAAGAGAACATATCAACTCTACACTGAAAACCACCATGTAAAACAGCGCAACTGGATGATATAACTATGGGTTAATACATGTCCCAACCTATATCTGGATGAATAACAACAACCGGTGATTGAATCAATATCAAAAGTGGCCTGCATTTCACAGGTACACATTTCCGATCTAATTCACCTAATTCTGCACCATCATATCCCACACCTTTACTATTTAAAACTACTTTTTTGCAAGACTAGGACTGTATTAAAACACATTTTACTCCTTTTTTTTTAAGCATTCTGCAGTATCGAATGAGTTCCAACAGGAAAATTAAAACTTCAACCTGGGTAAATTTAAACTTGAAACTTTTAGAGATGTCTGTTATAATCTTTGATGCTGCACCAAACATGCTGGTCTGCGTCGTGTGCGTTTCACTTCAGAGTTCTGGAGCTCTGATTGCAGATTACTTTAAATAACCTTTAACCTGTCTACACCACCCTGAGTACCTCCATTAAAAGATTATTTTAATGTCCTTGAACAGTGAATATCCAGTTGAGTCCTTTTTACTCTAAAATCAATGATCTAAGTAATCAAAACAAATAAGGACAGAGCAAAAAGGATAGAAATAAGTGTGGGTGTAAAGGTAATCCACGCTGAGGGCTGAGTAAGTGCCAGGAGCAGGGTCTGCAGCAGATCTTCAAACAGTACACTGGATAAACACTGATCCAGGCTGCAAGGATTACTCCAGCCCTTTAACAAGGCCTGAGGGGTGGAAACAGGCAGGGGAAGAGGTAGTCCAGCTGGTATCAATGACACACACGCGCACACACACACAATACTATGCTAACAGGCTCTACACATGCTGCTACCTATGAAGAGGGAAGTCAAACAAACCAGTGTGTGTCGGGTGTGTGTGTGGGGTTTGTGTGTGTGTGTGTGTGTGGTGGGGGGGGGGGGGGGGGAATGGGATGGGGTCACTCAGGACTTTGAAAGAACAATAGGTTGGCCTTCAGGCCAGTGCCCTCTGGGTCACTTAAGGAGGCAGCATGAAAACATGTTAGTGCGCACACACACCACCTGCTGTTTCCTGCAGGCTTGTATTTGGTGTAATGGAGATGGAGTGATTCTGCAGCCACACATTACTGAGATTTACCACATAGCTGAGGCCAATAAAACCTCCATGGCAACTTGGCTAGCATCTTTGGAATTGTAGTTTTAAAAAGCACATTAGGGCCGTAACTGAGGATAATTTTCACTGTTGGTTTGTCAGAAAGCGGTTAAAGACTGAAACATACACTGGCAATATATTACTGCATCAGATTGAACTGTTTGCTGGGAAATTACAAACCAAATTATAATGGCACACAACACACGACTTGGCTACCAGCAAAGCTCGCCAGGACTCGACAGAGAAATATCAGCAACTGACACTGATACAGGTCCTTTTTGCCTGCAGGCTAATATCAGTCAAACAGTCGACAGCGGTGACCTGTCAGTACACCCCTGTTTCTAAAGAACTGAAAAGCGATAAGAGTGCTACATCCATACATCCATATTTCTGCATTGCCAATTACCTGTGGCAATTTTCAAGCTGCTACCTGCAGACCTACTTCAGTGTTCCAAGTCTTTTGATGTTTATGGTAATGCTAGCGGGATTTTGAGGAGTTCTTTTTCACTTTTTTCGAGCACTCTGTGAGAATTAGAAGAAAAAATATGGGAATGATCTGAAGCAAAACAAATTTCTTAATGCTACATAAAGTGAATCAGGCACATGTACACGGTGTTTCACACATAAATTCACAGCTCTGTGATTAAGTCATGATGGATCGTCCCCACAGGGCCTGGCCTATTGAGCACCGTTGTGTGTGTATGTGTCTACAGGGCGCTTTAGCAAATAATCAAATTTACATATATGCCTGCACATCCTTGCATGTGTGTGTGTGTATGCGGGGTCATGTGTCTGACTATGTGCAGGTGTGCGAAAGTGTGTGTGTGTGTGTTTGACATCAGGGCGAGTGCCGGGTCAGAAGGGTCACAGAGAAACAAAAGCATGGAGCAGCTCCAGCAGCTGCCGGGCCAAACGTCATCCACAGAGACCTCTGGCCTTACCATCACCCTTTCTTTTCAATGGGAGCGTGCCGTGGTCCTACTTCTGCTAACACATGCATATTTACACACACACAGACACACACATGCTCTGCCTGGCGGGCCACAGTCATGTCTGGAGCTCAGTGCAGCAGGCGAAGGAGGTAAAAGGTCATTTGGGGACATATGCAGAGGATGTATGGGTGCAAATCAAGTGTAAACCTCTGTGGCTGAAAAAGTGAAGACATCACTGAAGTGCAAAAAAAAAGAAGTTTCTCTAAAAGTCACACGAGTCTGCCTCCAAAAATGAGCCAGTCTTCATAATTCAGCATCAGCTATGCTTAACGGTTTGATGTAAAACTCTCTATAGTCTATTCCCCCTTCATAAAATCATCTCATGCACAGTAATTATATTTTTTTAAAAACTACAACACAAGCAGCTTATTCAAATCACTGAGCTACATCTCTTTACTTGTGGTGTTGGTGCCTTCTGGAGCATTTTTAACTGCAATACTTGAAAAGGTTATGGTCTGCTGTGTGGTACATCCCACTCATGAAGTTTGTGCTTCAGTTGCTTTTTAAATTCTAATATTTTACACATATGTTGCACCCATGCAGTTTATGGCTGACATTATTAGCTGATAATGTCTAAAGATGGCCATTTGTCGCAAAACACAGCACTCACCAGAACCTAATAATTCAGGCTTCCTTCCTTCCTTCCTTCCTTCCTTCATTCGTTTATTAACGTTTGCTGTGCCCATCTGCAGTGTATGGTTCAAATGCCCAACATGATTATACCTCAAATCAACAACTACAAGACTCTTAAAATTATCAATCAATCAATCAATCATGTCACAAATTGTGTAGAAAATCCATGACCTCTTCACAACCATTTGCCTTTGTGTCACAGATCAGTTTTTCCTGTTCCTGCTCAATTCATCAAGCTCCCAGCTTAGATGACATGTTTGAGCACAAAGGGCTTAGTGAGAAAGTGAGTGGCAGTGTGTTTGTATGTGTTCACGAACAAGGAAACTGAATATACTTAATGAGGAATTATTTTAGTAAGTAAATTTTATCCCAACATTAGCTAATTATATTGTATACTGCACTTATGTCTGCAGACTATAAGCTGCACTGACCATGAGTTCATTCAGCACTATCACTTTACAGAAATATTTGTTTTTTTTTAAAAAAAAAACCCAACATAGAATAACTATACACCTGTCCCATATCTATTAACGATCTTTGGACATGTCTGTGATGCTACACCGACTTCATATTGATTTTACTAAAGTTAAAATATTTCCTGTGCATACTGTATTCTTGGTTCCAGTTTTTATAATGTTTTACTTTACTGATATCTTCTCTTTTCCCTAAATGTAAACTGCCAAGAATCAGTAAGGAATCTTTTGGTGCATTTTTGTTCAGGCAGTGTGAAAAGATTCATATATGATCCCTATTATATGTAGTATTTCATGATATAGTATTTCATTTCTTATGCATGTCGTTAATGATGACTATTCATTACTGTATATCTTGTTGAAAACAAAATAATGTCCACTTACTTTATCGTAGCATCCTCCCGTGTTGAATTCATTCTCCATCACATGTTACGACAAGTGTCCTTGTAAAAACTCTCATGGTAGTGCAAAGTTTGCATGCTGACGCTGCTGCTCTCGGGATCTCGTGGTTGTCAGAGAGGAAATCTACAGAACAGCCGAGCAGTGAGCGTTTCCTTGTGACTGCCTGAGAGTCTCCACCTAGCGGCCATGATCTGCATCTGCATGAAATCTGTTTCTTGCACTTTGCTCCAGAGACGATATTGCTACGCCTCACAGTCTATTGTGAAAGCATATTCACAAAATATGTCCCTTTATGCTCCAGTTTGTGCATTGAATGATTTCACACTATTTGCACATCAAAGCCTACTTAAGTCTATTCTTAGTGACAATGTGTTGTACTTTTCAGTGATGATCTCAATATTAAGTGCTTAAAATTTTGAACTACTTTGTTATTACATGTAAAGTGTGTTCTTGAAAAAAAATGGGCAAAATGTTTGAATTTCTTCTTTAATTTACCACAGACAAAAAGAAAAACACTCCTTACAGGGATAGTCTATGAAGGAGTTTCAGACAGACTTGACACTTCAACCATTATTTGGAAAACCTTTCAATACCTAAATTCTGGAAACATGACTACGTTTCCCCCCTAATACTATAGGTACTAAAGGCAGCACATATATTGCATACAAGCAATTTTTGAAATGGAAAGCTAAAGAAATTTAATTGAACTGTCTAATATTGTAAGATAAAGACATGACAATATTAAACAAAGCACAAAAACAAAAGAAAAAAACAATCCACAAAAAATATAAAACTGAAAAAGGAAAAAAAAAAAAAAAAAGAAAGAAAAGAAAAAAGCAAAACCCAAAGATCGAATGTGACCAAGCACTTGGCAACAGTGGGAAGAAAAAACTGGTTTAAAAGGAAACTTCCAGCAGAACCATGCTCAGGTTGGGGCAGCCATCTGCCAGGACTGGTTGAGGTTTTGCGTAACTGTAATTTAATTAAATGCCAATTTAAGCAAATTTTTTAGATTAGGGGTAAAATAGAGCACCTGGTGTAAAGCAAATGCAACATACTAAAGCCAGACTTCACACAGTACACTGACGTGCTAACCTTCTTTCACGAAGTTTAGGTTCGTTACCATGTTGCCCAGATTCAAAATCAGAGATCTATGTGATTTCTTTGAGTAGTTGCTCATAAAAGGTGCTTTCTGAGTCTGAGATTACCCACCCTGTGCTTACTGAGTCTGTGAAATTGCTGAGTTCTGTTTTTAGAGCATGTCATTGTCTGCATACATTCTCGCATTGCTCTTGCAGAGCCTCTCATTTTCGTTTTTGGTTTATTCACTTCTTTTTGCAGGATGTTGTTGTGCTGTGTAATGTTCTTTTTTTTCTTTTCTTTTTTTTCAGCTTGGGGAGCAGAAGTTAAAATCCTGAGGCTGTCGATCTCTGCTCTAAGTTCACTATTCTGCTGATGCAAAGTCTGTTCCTTAACAAGCTTTGACCGCAGCCCCTCAAGCTGTGAAAGCACAGAAAAAGTCTCCTACCAGCCAAGATACCGATACAGAGTATTATAATTTGCCTTAACAGCCTTTAGATCGTATAATCCATCCATTTTCATGAACAGTATCAATTTCTTTAGACACATTGTTATTTTCTTCTTTCTTTCTTTCTTTCTTTCAGTTTATTATGGTTTATTATGGTTTATTATGTTTGCCTCCAATCTTCATCAAGAACAACCTGTTTGGAGACATCAGCATGCCTTTTATAAAGCCTTCTGCTGCATGCCTGCAGGACTTTTTCTTCATTTTCCAGTGCGCTTAAAGCTTTTCTAATTTCTATACGATTATTTCGCTCACGTATTTGAGCTTTCAATTTCTCATTTTCTGTTTTCAGTTTTCTCATACATGTTATGAAAGCTTTGTTTTGAGAGGTTAAAATTGCGATGTTTAGGGGTTTTTATGAGAGAGAAGACAAATATGCACCAATTATAAGTTTTCAAAATTTATTATCAAAACTGTTAGAATTTCAAATTATTTTTACATGGCGCCATTAACCTCCTCTCTCTGGCTCAGAGACAAAAGGAAGTGGAAACGTATTCCTTTGAACAGATTCTGTGATGTTTAAATGCTCAAAGCAAAATACAGGAACAATAAGATGAAGAATTCCACAACAGTCACTGGTACTAAGTAAGGAGATGCGTCCTAATGCAGAGTATCTGTGTTTAGAAGAATAAAACACAAGGTATCTAAAGTTTGAGGTTAGTTTAATTTAATTTCTTCATTTAAAACAGAAGACTTCATTATTGAATCCACCATTTAGACAATCAAGTCCATATAACTGAAGTGAATACAATGTTTATTTTGAACAAGTTAAAAAAGTATAACAACAAAAACTGAGAAAAAGAGACAAACAAAAAAGGAAAACAAAAGGAATACAAATCAATAATAATTAATTATAAATGTCTTACATGTTCAAAAAGGAGTAGGAAGAAGCATAAGGTTATTTAATCCCACCCTCTTTCCACTACTTAGCAACTATCAGCCTACACTTTTTCTTCCTGTTTATGTGCTGTTTATCATAAATTGTTCATTGCAATTTGTTACATGTATTATTTATTTATTTAATAACCTCAGTAACACATCAAAAGATATACAAAACTTGAAACTTTGTTATGTGTATGACTTATATGAGACTTCTAGCTTATTTTATCATCTATTATCACACTAAGAAACTCTTTCAATTTCCACACCATTGCTACAAATCTGCACTTGTGAGTTCCCTTGGGAATTTGTAAATAAGACGATCTCTCTCTCTCTCTCTCTCTCTCTCTCTCTCTCTCTCTCTCTCATATATATATATATATATATATATAAAATGCTAATAACTTAAAACAAGTAATCGGATGTTTTCAGTCTCCCCTTTCCTTTTAAGGAACCTTACTTTGTGACAAATATTCTGTCAAGAGGGCAGATGAACACACAGTAACAGTAATATTTGTCTCCCTCTACAGGACAAAAACATGTATAATTTTCTACATGTTAATAACATGGACAAGGACAAAGCAGAAGAAATCATTTACAATCTTTGTAATATTTGTATTATATTAGCATTTGCATTAAATAAGAAAATACAAAACAGAATTAAAGCTGCAAGCAGCGTTATGAGGGCCCTCGCACCCCGGCATGTCGAGCCACGCCCAACACCTACAACCAGCACGTCCGATCTGATTGATGGAATTCATGCATTTAACCACCAGCTAACAATTCATCTCATTCAATCATGATTATAGTCGTCCCACTAGGTGGCGCTCTAAACATTACTGACAAATGGCATAACAAACATTTCCGAGCTCGAGTCTCATCATGCCTGCGACCAGAGAGATTGGACATTGTGTTTTTGAGTGACAGCAGATTACTGCTTTTTGGCGAGTGATTGAAACTCCACGTGCCGCCATGACCACCCCGTTTCCCTGAACGTAAAAAGCTTCGCAATTTAACATCACAAAGGTCTTTAGATTCCACACAGACGATATCGCATTAATCTGATGAAATCCCTTGGAGGAGTTCGTCAAAGAACGGTGCCTGAAAAGAGGGGAAAATGTCGCTAAAATTACACATTAATTTTAAAATGGCTGACTTCCTGTTGGATTTGGGATATTGCTCCAAGAGACTTTTTTCTACATCTTGATATCTTACATTAAGCTTGCCAGGTTTCAGACTCATAGATAAAACACAGAGCAGGGGCTGATGTTTTGAAATATTGTAGGGGGCGCTGTGGAGCCATTTTGCGCTATAGGGCTTTGGAGTTGACGTCACGCCGCAATGCATTGTGGGAGTGCAGCTCCATTTTCGGGGTCTACGAATCAAAACAAACACACTGTGTTGGAACAACGACGACAAGAAACATGCTTAAAAGCAGCTCAAAAGAAAACGGACGGTATAGAGACCGATTGCGTCCAGAGGCGAAGCAGCGGTACTTGGAAAAAAAAAATAGAGTGCATCGCAAATCTGGACCCATATGAAATACGGCAGTGGAGTAAAGACCCAGACGACTTACCGCCACTGTCCTACCCCGATATCTTCACGTATCTTGTTTGTGGAGTAAGCGCTTACACAGCGAACCAGTTTCGTAATTACAAGTCACTGGAGGCGCACATCCAATTTACAAATAGCTGGGTGCAAGATTTGGCTATTTTCAAGCCGCCAAACTCTGAGTACGTCGTCAAAGTAAGTCAGCTGGAGTGCATCGAGTGAAATAGCCATTTTCCACCCCCCACCATAATTAATGTTACACATTTATCATTGAACTGCTAAAATATCGTTATCATATTATATGCCCATAATTGTAAAGTACATGTAAATTAACACATTGATAATCGGGTAAATTATTAACGCCAATTTGTGTCCTTCCTGTCTCATTTCATTTATTGTCTTTACATCAACCAATCAAGTCACTCCATTCTATGTTTGATCGCAATTTCTATAACTTCCGAGACCACCAACGATGATATTATTCAGCTATAAAGTGTGATGTGAACATATTTAGAACTTACCGGAATGAAAATGTCTTGAGCACACCAGCTGATATATCTGGAGACGTAACAGAACTTGATATCAGCTCGTCTCACGGCTTCTATCCAGGCTAGACGCCTTCGTTTGGTAATATCCGATACATGAACTCCTTCATGTTGCTTCCAGGTTGGGAAAGCATAAAAAGACAATCGAAACTTATTCCCGTGCCGGTCGTAAGATCGAACATTGCAGCCGACCACACAGCAAGTACGAACCATGGCTATGCTTTCGCTCCTTACTTAGACCCCCAAAATGGCGGATCGGGCCAAAATCCTTTCCACGCCCACCCCCGTGACATCACGCTCCAAAGCCCTATTCAAGGAAAGTGATCACATAACAACAAAGCCTTCATCACATTGAATCTGTGGGCCAAATTTCAAGACTTTTTAAACTTTCCAAGCCCCTCAAAAGCCACTTCATTTTTCATGGTGGTCTGTATCCCTGAAGACGTCTGTGTCTGTCATGCTTAATAAAATTAGATTTATTCATTATATTAAACCAAACAACAGAAAGTTTAATGCTCCTAAAAGTTTGGAACTGAAACTGATATGTAAAACCAACTAGTGTCTCCACCTAACAGCCACAGAATTAAAAAGGATTGTAGATTACTGGTAAATTATTTTTGACAGAATGAATTAAGGCTATAGTGGGAATATCAAACACTAGGTTTAAAAAAAAACAAACCTCCTATTTGGCATAACTTGTTCTGGCTTATCTCACATGGTGATGAAATCCTTTAAAAGTTGGACTCAAAAGTTGTTGTTTTTTTTCCACAGAATAATCAGAGAACAGATCAAACTAATGGTTGTTTCTGTTCCTCTCCATCAGAAACATTAAACTGGTGCAGTTGGTTGCTTTTCATATGGAATGACCCATCTATTGCCTGGATATTCTACTGTAAAATGTGACAGATTTGAACTCTGATGAACCCAACTGCTATCTGTCATTCAGTTTATTAATAAAACCCACGTAGCCGGTTTTTGGACTGAAAGTTTATTGAACACTAAAATTACCATGCTTTACAATGCAGGAAGAGAAATATCAAAGTAAAATATGCCGTACAGATTTTTACAGTCATTCACCAAGAGAAATTGAATGGCCTCACCGCTCAGAGCCTCACTCCTTTAAGGTATTATGTGTGTTCTGTCTTAAATCTTATATCACTGAGTAATATTATACTGTACGTCTCTGACTAAAGTTAAATGCCATTAAAAACCATCTCTCAAGATTTTCAGTACAAGAATAAAAAGAAAAAGGTCTATTTGTTCCAGGTGTTATCCAAGTATTTAAACCCACCATTCATTCTCTAAATAAATAATTCTGTTAGCTCAGGTTGGAATTAAGAGATACAGATTAGAGCCGCTAGATGAATGCTTAATGGCTAGTGGGTAGTTTGCTTGGTACATTGGATCCACAACTGTCCAAATGTACGTGTTTGGTTAAAAACGGTATCAGTCCAGTATTTCTATGCCGTTTCCAACAACATAGAAATAATTCCCTGCAAATTAGATTGGGGGAAAAAAATATCTTATGAGTTATAAAACATGTTTGTTCAACTGAGAAATCCCTGAAAGTTAGCAAAATTTAAAATAATAAAATAGTAATAATTTAGCCTAGAGAAATTTTAATTTGTGTCTGCACCTACAGACTTAAGACAGGAAGGTTCATACTCGTGTTTTATCATCTGGTTTACTTCATTAAAGAAGCAAAAATGCGAGGGAAGGCGATAACTGGATAAGATGTCATCCTCTTTCTCCTCAGCTAAATCTACTGAACTGAAGTCAGAGCTCTAACACATGAAATGTGTAAAACATGTTCATTTTTTCCTGATTTCATCACAATTACTTATTGTTAGTAGATTAAACATGCGACCCTACTACCTACAGACAGCTGACACTGAGCTGGCTAAAACACAGCAGCAATAAGCTAATGCTATATTACCTAATGTTAGACTCAAGTGTCCTAAAAATCACATTTTCCCTCCAATAAACAATTTGATTACACTCTCACATTGTATGAGAGTTTATTCGCTAAGAGTCTGAATTTAACAAAGTTAGCTCCACTTCAAAGTGTCACTAACAAGGGCAGCACTTATTGACAGAGAAGTTCAGGATATCTTGAACAACACTGCAGTATCATTTTCAGACAGAAATGAGCTTCAATGACTCATCGACTCATATTGGACTCAACCACAAAGTTTTGCGTTTTCCTCCATAGATGTCGATACATATTGCTACTGCTGAGCTAAACAGCGGACTGACAGCACACACTCACTACAGATAAATGGAAGCCACCTTAGTTGGGATTGTGTATTTGGACTGGGAGGGGTACGAAAACAGAAATGGGTTGAATGCAGTCTGCTATGTACTGACATCTAGTGTTGAGATTTTGCACACTGTTACTTTAATCTTGATTAATATTCACAATAAAAATATTAATCAAACATTTTGAAGTCTGTATGTGTTTCATAGTGTCTAACTGTTCTGGTACATTTAAACCTAACAATTACTACATGATGGAAACACGTCATGTTATCTCTTTTAATAAAGTTTGTCTATGTATACACAGGTCATGCTGATATTGAACAAAAAACACAAAGATCAGATGTTAATCAGATTTATTTGCTCTCTTTCCTTCTTAAACATGTTTTTAATGTTAGTTATGATTCAGAATTGGTGACTGACCCTTTCTCACTGTCCCTCTTCCCTTCTGTTTTTCTTTTTCTTCATCTTTCTTTCTCCCTTTCCTATCCCTCAGTCATGTCTGTCCCGTCTGTAACAACTGAAAATAAAATAAAATAAACAATAACAACAAAGGTTGATCAAATGGACCAATACGGCAAGGCTGTGATGATCCATTTAGCAAAGTAAATCCATTGGGTATCCTTCTTGGTCTTCAGACAATTCTGACAGCTAAAGAACTAAATGGGACAGGCAAACAAGTATGACACATACGGACATCAGGAAATAAAGACACAATAGATATAACCTCGGTAAATGAAATTGGTGTACACCAGGCCAAAGCAATGGTTTTGACTGGAACAGTGTTAACCCCCTGGGTTTAATGTCATTAGTCAAATAAAATTTAAAATAAGTAATTGTCGTGATCCTGGGTCGTTGACCCAGCGTTTTGTGTTTCTTTTTGGGTTCATCTTGTGTTTGGTGTTTATTCTGATTCTGTATTAATTATTTGGGTTGGTTGTCGTGTTTATTATCCCTACCTGTGTCTCCCCTCTGTGCTCCGTTCAGGTCCCTGTGTTTTTGTTGCAAAACAGTCTGGGTGTTTCCGGTTTTACTTTGTAGGTCTGCCTCTCATCATGTCCATTAGTGTCAGCTGTGTCCACCCCTGCATGTCATCTCCTCATTACCTAGTGTGTATTTATAGTGTGTGTTGGCTTCTGTTCATCGTCGGATCGTCTGTGTTTCTCGGTGTAACGATGTCTCTCTGCATTCTCCGCTCCCCGTTTCATGCTTAGGTTTGTTATTTAGTTTTCCCAGTCTAGGTTTTTTCAGTCATTCGTCTTGTCTCACTACCTGTTCAGTCGCTCCACTTCTGCAAATAAAACTTCATTCTCATCACCAGTCAACTGCCTGCATTTTGGGTCCTTTTCCTCCTACACCACACGGCTCACGCCGGCAGCCGTGACAGTAATTTATTAAATGTTTGAACAGAAATATTTAAATCTTCATTTAGTTCACTAATTCCAATTTTAAATAACTGACACATTTAATTATTTAATGGTGTATTTAATTTATTTATGTATTTAATTTTGTCACTCCTTGCCCCCTAATATTAATATTAGTTGTAAATAAGAAAACACACGAAGACAAAAAAGTACCCCAAATTGGATTAAAGTCATATTTCACCAATATCTTTTCCTTGGGACCCAGTTTTTAAACACCTGAAACCTTTGACTCAGATATAATGTGTTGTGAGACACGTGTGGCTCCTGAGCCACTGTCTGTGAATCACAGCATTCGGTAATGTCCATGACCCACACATTGGATTCCAACTCACTGTTCATCTAAGACCTGAAGTCAGGATAGCTAATAATTTTTTGACAGCTCCATTACATGTGTGTGTCACAGGTCGTCTCTAGAAACCCGACATAACCACAGTTAATGCCTTTTATACATTCATCATTTGCTAGAGGGCATTGAAAACTGAATAACCTGGCGCAAATTTGTCCACGTTTGCTACCTCACGGTCCGATTTTGAGTGCGCATGCATTGGCACCATCTCCTTCCAGGTAACAAATTAACAAAATCCAGGAAATTAAACCATTCACATGGGTTGCTGATTGGCAGAGCTAACTCGAAAAAAAAATTACTCTAAATTTTGCGTTATGGATAGCTTTTTTTCTCTAAAGAGTGATACATGTGCCAGAAATGGCTGCCCCTGCTTCCTCCTCTGGATGCTTCTGAATTGAAGATTCACTTGTCCTCCTCCAAAAGGTCCAGGTGGTGGTACCAAATGAGAAGGAGGGGAAGAGGGACTGTAGGAGAGTTAATATCAATAAAAGCTGAACAGGAGCTAAGAGCATGAACTATGAGAGGCTGAAAACAGAGCAAGAACTATGAACTAGGGGACTCAGAGCTAAGAGGGAAGTGGCAAATAACGTGAACTGTGACACTATGAACTATGTGGAATGTTGTTTGTCTGTGTTTTATTGTGTTATGGTGTGATGATATCTGTGCATTCCTGGATTATCCCTTTGTGTTACACATTTCACTGTTTTTTCCTTTGCTACCTAACCTGGCCTGTCTCTCCAATGTGATGTTTGTGTATTTTATGTATGGTCAGCAAGGTCTGTCGTCTCAGTTGTGGGCAATTCACCTCATCTCATCTCATCTCATCATTATCTGTCCTCCAGGGAGTCAATTATGGTTAATTAGGTTAATTATGATCAGTGTTGGGACTAACGCTTTATTGATGTAAAGCCAGAAAAGCAGAAAAAAAGGTTCCAGCGGAATTCCGAACATTCGGGAACCTTGGCGCATTCCGGAATTCCGAACATTCCGGAACCTTGGCGCATTCCGGAATTCCGAACATTCCGGAACCTTGGCACATTCCGGAATTCCGAACATTCCGGAACTATGGCGCATTCCGGAATTCCGAACATTCCGGAATTCCAAACATTCCGGAACCTTGGCGCAGAATTCTGAACATTCCGGAACCTTGGCGCATTCCGGAATTCCGAACATTCCGGAATGCCGAACGTTCCGAAACCTTGGCGCATTCCGGAATTCTGAACATTCCAGAATTCCGAACATTCTGGAACCTTGGCGCGCAATTCCGACCATTCCGGAACCTTGGCGCATTCTGGAATTCTGAACATTCCGGAATTCCGAACATTCTGGAACCTTGGCGCGGAATTCCGAACATTCCGGAACCTTGGCACAGAATTCCGAACATTCCGGAATTCCGAACATTCTGGAACCTTGGCGCGGAATTCCGAACATTCCGGAACCTTGGCGCATTCCGGAATTCCGGAATGCCAAATATTCCGGAACCTTGGCGCATTCTGGAATTCCGAACATTCCGGAACCTTGGCACATTCCGGAATTCCGAACATTCCAGAACCTTGGCGCATTCCGGATTTCTGAACATTCCGGAATACTGAACATTCCGGAACCTTGGCACGGAATTCCGAACATTCCGGAACCTTGGCGCATTCCGGAATTCCGGAATGCCAAATATTCCGGAACCTTGGCGCATTCTGGAATTCCGAACATTCCGGAACCTTGGCGCATTACGGAATTCCGAACATTCCAGAACCTTGGCGCATTCCGGATTTCTGAACATTCCGGAATACTGAACATTCCGGAACCTTGGCGCATTCCGGAATGCCGAACGTTCCGGAACTATGGCGCATTCCGGAATTCCGAACATTCCGGAACCTTGGCGCATTCCGGAATTCCGAACATTCCGGAACCTTGGCGCATTCCGGAATTCCGAACATTCCGGAACTATGGCGCATTCCTGAATTCCGAACATTCCGGAATTCCAAACATTCCAGAACCTTGGCGCAGAATTCCGAACATTCCGGAACCTTGGCGCATTCCGGAATTCCGAACATTCTAGAACCTTGGCGCATTCCGGAATTCTGAACATTCCGGAATTCCGAACATTCCGGAACCTTAGCGCATTCCGGAATTCCGAACATTCCGGAATTCCGAACATTCTGGAACCTTGGTGTGGAATTCCGACCATTCCGGAACCTTGGCGCATTCTGGAATTCCGAACATTCCGGAATTCCGAACATTCCGGAACCTTGGCGCAGAATTCCGAACATTCCGGAACCTTGGCGCGGAATTCCGAACATTCCGGAATTCCGAACATTCCGGAACCTTGGCGCGGAATTCCGAACATTCCGGAACCTTGGCGCATTCCGGAATGCCGAATATTCCGGAACCTTGGCGCATTCTGGAATTCCGAACATTCCGGAACCTTGGCACATTCCGAAATTCCGAACATTCCGGAACTATGGCGCATTCCGGAATTCCGAACATTCAGGAACCTTGGCGCATTCCGGAATTCTTATGTCTGTGTCTAGTCTCCTCTAACTCTAACCCTCAAAGGTTCTCAGTCTTGTTCTTTAAAACCGGAAAAAATTATGGACTTGATCAACTGGCTCCGTAACGAAATTGAAATCCTCCTGGGCCTGGGAGAGTCCGATTGTCCTGCTGAGACGTTTACTGTCGGATACTCGATGGTTGGTTGCGTCCTGTGTCTGCCGACAGTCTCAATTGAGGACATTGAATGACATCTACCAATTCAGAAACATGATAACAGAGTTCTGGATGATTGGAGCCGGCTTGGACCTGGCTTATCGAAGAACAAGAACCGGCTACAGCTGTTCAAAATCCCACAAGGATGGCCGACATGATAGACCAAGATAGGGTCTAACCCTAACCCTAACCCTGGTACTCCAGGCCTCAAGGGCCGGTGTCCTGCAGGTTTTAGATGTGTCCTTGATGCAACACAGCTGATTTAAGTCCCAAATGACCTCTTCAATATGTCTTGAAGTTCTCCAGAGGCTTGGTAATATGTAAACCCTGCAGGACACCGGCCCTTGAGGCCTGGAGTTCGACACCCCTGTAATAGACAATGGGCAGGACTGTGAATACTCAGACTGTGTTTATTAAACCCAATATGGATAACATCTTGGAGAAGCTCATAGCTTTGAAATGGGTAAGATCTTTGAGAAGAAGAATGGGAATTGAGAGAATTGGTGACCAGTGACGGACATTTGACCAACTGTAAAAGTTGGATGCAGCTGTTCACACTAAACATAAACATTCACCGTCTTCACTCATGCAGCTATCGCACTGGCACCAGCTGAAGGCCTGCCAAGGTCAAAGCTGACTGGAACAACAAAAATTCTTCCATGATAAACAGGACTGTTGTCAGCACTCTTTGTCCCTCCTTTAAGGCCCCATGGGTCCACTGGAGACTGTTGTCCTTCGCTTAACTGGGCGTGGTGACACTTTCTCTCAGCTGAACACGGGATACACACACGCACAGACACATGTACACTGATACTGATACACTCTCACCGTCACCCTCCCTTCCCCAAATCCCATGCCTCCTCCCATGCTTACCTCCCATCCGATGTGGACAGCGGATCAGCTGGAGGTGCGATCAAAGATTGCAGCGGTCCCAGATCCAGCTGTGCACACTGGAATGTTGTTTGTCTGTGTTTTATTGTGTTATGGTGTGATGATATCTGTGCATTCCTGGATTATCCCTTTGTGTTACACATTTCACTGTTTTTTCCTTTGCTACCTAACCTGGCCTGTCTCTCCAATATGATGTTTGTGTATTTTATGTATGGTCAGCAAGGTCTGTCGTCTCAGTTGTGGGCAATTCATCTCATCTCATCTCATCTCATCATTATCTGTCCTCCAGGGAGTTAATTATGGTTAATTAGGTTAATTATGATCAGTGTTGGGACTAACGCGTTATTAATGTAAAGCCAGAAAATCAGAAAAAAAAGCAAAGCTTAAGCTCATCCTGCACAAGCTTTACTTAGCGTTTATTTATTTTATGCTTATTTATTCTATCCTGTTATTCTATTATTAATTTAGACTTTACCTAATATTTATTGATTTTATTCTTATTCATTTTTTAATCTTCTTACTCTATTTATATTTATATTTATATTGTATCCTGTTCTTATTTATTTTATCATTTTACCCTGTATATATCCTATTGTGTCATATCTCCAGTGTTTCCTCAGAGGGCGCTCTCTGCACCGGGGCTGTGATCGACTGTGGCTGCTGGGTCTCTGGGGGTCCTCTCAGCCTGGCTGGGGGGCTCCTTGGCCTCCCTCCTGCTGTGTGCCCAGCCTGGAGGCTGCGGTCTGTGACCGGCTCCCGGTGCAGACGGCTCCCTGTTATAGTGTTTCCTCACTTGGCTCATGCGAGCCCAGCCCAATTTTTACTCTTTAAGTGTGCGCGTGTGTGTATGTGTGTGTGTGTGTGTGGGGGGGGGGGGGGGGGGGGGATATGTGTGTATTCACATCATTTATGTTAATGAGAGTGTGGGGAGTGAGTTGGAGGGTGGGGTGGGCTGCTTTTAACTATGTAAAGCACTTTGTGCTACATTTTTTTTGTATGAAAAGTGCTTTATAAATAAAGATTGATTGATTGATTGATTGATTGATTGATTAATCTCTACAACCTTTAAAAAGGCAAACCTGCCGTGCACATATCAAGACCCAAGTCACATCGTCACTTGGCTCTTGGACTATGTATGGGCAGAACTGGAGGATGAAGAGATTTATATTACACCCAAAACTTTTAAAACTATTGACAAAAAACTTCTGAAAGACCTCTACAACACCATGGGCTTTATAGAACGTGTTATAGTTTCAATGGAATTACAAGAAAGTGAAACTGCAAAATGCATTTTGGCTAGTTTAAAAGATCGTCTGGGAAAACCAAAAGCGAAGCGTTCTGCCATTGTCAGGTTCTTTTGCGCACTGGGCAGAGCCATCGCCAAGCCATTCAGACCAAATACTTAGTCACCAACTTTTTTTAATCTTGAAAGAAAGAAACGATCCAGTCTTTCAAGATCAATACACAATTCACACAATTCCTGTATTCCATCTAAATTTTCAGCTCTCCTCTGCCCTCTGTCCCCTTCTCTCCAAACACCTCTCCATCAATTACTTTCTCCCCTCCCTTCTTCATCCCTTTTCTTTTTTCACCTTCACCCCCCAACCAGTCCCGGCAGTTGACTGCCCCTCCTGAGCCTGGTTCTGCCGGAGGTTTCTGCCTGTTTAAAGGCAGTTTTTCCTCCCCACTGTCGCCTAGTGCTTGCTCAGAGGGGATCGTTGGGGTTTTCTCTACCCTTTCTTTTTCCTTCTTTCTATCCCTTCTTTTTCTGCCTTCTACCTTTCCTTTACCCTCTTCTCCCCCCCCCCCCTTTCATTTCCTCCATCATCTCTCTACCCTGTGTTTTAAAAAGTGAACACAGGGTAGGGAGATGGGGGGGACAATAAACATAATTTGTTAAATTTAACATGTGTCAGATCAGTGTCTTCATTCAAGAATAATTCATCTTAATTATATCACTTTAAGCATATTTGCACTGCACAAGACACTTACAAATGTGGATTGCACAACACTGGACATTATATTTCTTCATTTCCATTTAATACTTGTACAGCTGCTGTTATTGTGTGTATATATATATTTATATTTCTTCATACATTCTTATATATTTCTATACTGTGTATTGTGTATTTTGTTGTACAGTTATTTTATTTTCAACTTTAATTTATATATTTTATCTTATTCTTTCCCATTTAAATTTACCCTTCATTCTAATTTGTGTTGTACAGTTATTTCATTTTTAACTTTAATTTTTATATTTTATTTTATTCCTTCCTAGTTAAATTTACCCTTTTTAATTTTCATATTTATTTCCTATCTTATTCATAGCCTTTTCTTTTTTCTTTAGGTCATGAGCAGTTGTGTAAGCATTTCACTGCATATCGTACTGTGTATGACTGTGTATGTGACAAATAAAATTTGAATTTGATTTGAATTTGATTTAAAAACAAGAAATGGGTAAAAGTGTATTTTTGTGCATAATATTCATACTTTACTCATTGTATCCAAATCCCAGAAGGAAGAAGAAGACAAATTTTTAAAAAAAAATAAACAAAAATAAAACAAAAATATATTTCTCTTTCTTCCCAGGTCAGTTTTGGTTTTAAATCCTGATTTTTAACACCATTCAATGAATCTGCAAGTTACATCGGGTGCAGACATTCATGTTCCCTTCATTATTCATCATCATCTTTGTCACTAGTTTGCTTGCAGTTATTTTTATTCATTAAATTAAGCAAAAAACTAGACTAACCAACTAATCTAAAACTAAGAAACACTAAAATATTACCTTAAATTTGAAAACCGGCTAAAACAAATATCCCCATTCAAAAATGTCAATCGACAATCGCATTGGCTTAGTGAGTGACGCCTTTAGAATCTTAGATCAAGCAGCAATTTTTAGTCGGTTTGTTCGCAGCAGTTGTTTTCTCAGACTTCAAATGTTCGACCAGAGAAACATTTGAAACATTTACAGAACAAAATTAAACAAACTGAAGAACAGAAGCTTCAACTAGAGGAGAAGAGCAGACAATGGAATAGAAGCAGAAAATAAAACCTTGGAAGAAAGAAAAGACCAACAAACTAAGAATATGCAACACCAGCAGAGGCGTAATTTCTAGGGGGGTTAGGGGCGTTATGACCCCCCCCAATAATCAGACCCAACCAATATAATCCCCCCTAATAAGATTATTTATTATCGTGCATTATCTTGTTAATTTTCTTTACTCACTTCAGGTTTTACCAACAAAATAGTTGCATGTTTAATCATCTGGGAATTCACCCAGATTTATTTATTTAGACAGAGATCTTGACCCCCCAATGTTCAGCACAAAGTTACGCCGATGAACATCAGCCTGACATAAACATTATTAATGAAATTATATGTGGTTTTGAAAAAGTTCACTAATATTAAACATTTAGCAACAGCAACGTAGTCACAATGTGACTTACGTGACTTCTGTGGTTTGCATGCAGCAGTCACCTTTTATGATTCTATTGTCCCCTCCCCCCATCTCTTTACCCAGTGTTCTTAAAAGTGAACACAGGGTAAAGCTCTTCATATTTTTGGCCACCAGATGTCACCAGAGAGGACTGCGTTGAAAAGCTTCGAGTAATGCCGGGGCAAGCCGTGTGTGAATTATTAACGGACCCAAGATGCAGACTGCTTAAGTTGTGAGTGAGCTTTATTAACAAAAAGGTGAAACAAACAGGGGCGAGGTGGACGAAAACCAAAACCTAAGAGTAAACTAAACTGGGAAAAGCTAAGCAAAAACAAACCTGAAACCTTGAGACGTGAAACAGAGATGCGGGGAAAATGCACAGGAAAGTGGAGGGGAACAACACAGACGAACCAGCAACTACTACGACAGAAGACACGACTAAAATACACTCAGAGAAACACAGGGACATTACACACAGGTGGGGGACACAGCTGGGAGTGATTAACGTGACGAGACCAGGGAGGCAAACTGAAAACACTCACATAAGACGCAGACCTTCACAATAAAACAGGAAACACATACACGTAATGACACAACACACAAACTTAACACAGACTGAGGGACACAGAACATAGGGACATGAAACGTGAAAAGGGAGAGTACAAGAAACCCAGAATAAACAAAACCACAGAATAATAATAAACCAAAACATAAACACGGATTCACAGACTCCGGACCATGACAAATGGCTTCTTGGGATTTATAAAAGATAAATCCTGATCATCCTTTTCTTACATTTCCCAATATATGTACAAAACATTAAACAAAACGTGTTGAAAGATGTATTAGATAATAGTAGACTGTGCACATTTTTTGACAGGTGTGGCAGGCATCAGGTATCTCACTCTCTTCCAGAAGCGAGAGTTCCATGCTGCAGCGCCTCCAGAGCCCTCTGGCCACTTCAAAGGGGCACTCTTACGAATCAGGTGCTGCAAGCCCGGGGGAAGGTGTGTGTATTGCTGTTGCCCCGTGTCTCCTAGCTGGATCAAAATCACACTCAGTTCCCTCTGGACCAATGCATGGTGGAGCCCCACCTGGTAAATCATCAACAACACTTTAGTCACCCTTTCACTGTACACTTAGTATTTTTATTTACATAAATGCTATCTAGTAGTGCTACACATTGAAAAAATAGAATAAACTTAAGTATAAAAATATGATGCCATAATACACATATAAGTAGAATCATTTGTTTTCACAACAATCAATCTATTCCTTATTAACACAGCAACAGATGCCTCAAGGCGCTTTATATTCTAAGGTAAAGATCCTATGACAATAGAGAGAAAACCACAACAATCAGAAAATTTCCTATGAGCAAGGATTTTGTGATAGTGGGAAGGAAAAACTTCTTTTTAGCAGGAAGAAACTGCTAGCAGAACCAGGATTAAGGAAGCGCAGCCATTTGGGGGTTAGGGGAGATAGGAGAAAAAACACGGTGTGACAAGAGCCAGATTAATAAGAACTGATGATTAAATGCAGAGCAGTGTATGAACACACAGAGAGTGAAAAAGGGGTAGTTATATGGACAAAATTGTTTTTCTTATATTTTTATGGCTCAGTAAAATAATCTCAATTAAACCTGCAGGTTAACTAATTTGTGTATGTGATCGAGCTTCATGGATACATAAAGCTGGGTATCGTCTGCATAATAAGGAAAACGTATGCTATGCTTTCTAATAATGCTGCCTAAGGGAAGCATGTATAATGTAAATAGAAATGGTCCTAGTACAGAACCCTGTGTAACTCCATAATTAACCTTAGTGTGTGAAGAAGCCTCCCTATTTACATGAATAAATTAAGATATGATATGTCACTTACCTTTGCTAGTGTCAAGGTAAGTGACGCCTGATAACTGCAATGCCTTTTCTAAACTTCTTAACATGTCACCCACATTATGTTAATAAAAAGGTTCAAACCAACAATTAAATTAGTAAAAACTAACCATAAATTAATGGAACTGAAAGGAAAAATTCAAAATGAAATTCAAAATATTCAATTGTGCACCAACTATTCAACTATGTGTAACTGCTATTACTGCTTGTTTGCTTACTTACACCAAAATAAAGTTGATGGTCATCGTGTATAAAGCCATATGGAGTGGATGTATTGAACTTGTAGCACATGGCCGTGGTCCCCAAATGTCAAATGTCTGTTTCTTCAAATAGTGTCTTTGTGGAGAAATATAGTATAACAGCCACACATTGTCCCATTTACCATTATGTTTATTTATTTCCAATATTTCAGTCTGTGTGACATGTCTAATAGCCAGGCATCCTTAATTGGCCGAACCTTACTGAATGCATGCATAGATGCAAATGTTTGCATGGACACTTTATCTCTGTATCTGACAAAGTTTGCAAGGACCAAAAAGTTGTAATTGAATAAAAATGTAATGGTAACAGTGTGTGGAGGTTATGCTACATTTCTCCACAAGGATTTTTTTCCCCCTATGTGCACTTGTTTCCTTAGATTTGCTGTAAAAGTATTGTACTTTTCCCACCGACGGTATTGTACTAGAGTACCAGTATCTTACATCATGCAATACCAATAAATTAGAGTACAGGAATATAACTTATATTTACTTGACTACTTTACTTGCACGTTATTTAAGTGCTGTACCATATTCTGCTTCTACTCCACTATATTTTGGATGCAAATATTACAGTTTGGATTCCACTTGTAGGTATTTTTTAAAATGATAAAAGAATCTGAAGTGTAATTCCACACAATAGGTATATACTATAAGTATTTAAAATATATTGTGCAGTTATATTGATTATACACCCTGTGCACCATTAAGCTAATTAAGTAGAAGTATAACTTTTCAATACTTTTTTCCACACTGCAAAACAGTTATCCAACACAAAATTATACTTGTGCAACACAACTTTTCATGTAATAAATCTGAAATGGGACACAGGGCTGCACAGGATTCTGAAAACTTTTGTCATTAGCCAGCTCAAAATTTCAAACAGACAAATATAAAAGGAACAAAAATGTATGTAATTAAATGAAATTGAAAAGAAGTGTGAAGTGGCTAAATCAGTCATATTTTAAAGAAAGATAATTAAGCAAAACAAATTTGCCTACTGTGGAGAAAATAGAGAGGATGTTAGCACCAAGCCTCTTAAACCATTATCCAGTGGCAACAAGTGTACTTCCTCTCAGGACCTGCCTCCTGCCCTGTTCGCCTCCTACAAAGCCAGGAGGAGGAAAGCCAAGCAGTTGGCAGGGTCCTCACTCCATGTCTAATGCTTTCTACAGCAAATTATTCTGCACTGAATTGATCTCTAACTAAATATTCCAGTTTCAGTGAAATTAAATTGCATTTTATTTATATAGCGTTAAATCACAACAACACTTGCCTCAACGCACTTTATATTGCAAGGCCCTACAATTTCTTGTGGACCTCCTTGTGTGCCTTGTTCTTGGTTCCACAACTCCCACCCCCATTTAAAAAAGATGCTACAAAGGCCCCTGCTCACGTTGCCTGCAAAGCAGAGAAAGACAGACAGAGAAAGTGGGAAACGCTGGATAAGCGTATTTATGTGAGTCTCTTAGTATGCAAACCTGCCAGGTTTCTGTGAGCCAGAGAATTCTGATGTGTGGATTGTGACAGCATAAAAGATGAACATAGCTACCTCGACCCCACTCACTGGTTTGTGAAGTCCAATTTTAAAGCCTTTGGATGAGCACTTTGGGTGCTTTACAAGTCCTTGAATAATGATTTGTCAATCACAGGTCATTAGGCCAATGAGCATACTCCCAGGCAGTCCCTGTCTCAGTTCTCACCTGCCAGTCAAACCCTCCCATCACTGAGGTTTGGGGTGAGGCAGGCCATCGCTCTGTCGTCATGGAGCCTGATCCCAGATCTGGTGTGAGAATGACCATGAGCCTCCTGCTCTGATTCATGCATTTCTCCACCAACTCCAGACGATCTGTTGTGGTACAACAAAAAGAAAAAAACAACAACAACAAAAAAAACCAGGTACATGATGGCTCTTTAAATTAGGCAGCACAACACTGGTATCCCTTTAACACTTAAGCTGGGCTACAAAGAACACTGCAGACAATAAAATACCTGAATCACAAATACAAAATATATTGGTTGTTGATGTCCAAAATTACAATTAAAGCACATAAAACACTGACCTTCCCCTGGTATGTCATCCCTCCCGTGGATAAAGAGCCGATATCCACACTTATCTTCGAGGACAGAGGGCAAAGTCTGTGTGATAAACTGAGAGAGTGTGTCCTCAGTGATCTTGTCCATTGGTGTCTGGTAGACCACATAGGCGTCATATAAACTTGTGTCTGGGAAACAAACAAACAAATCAGTGGAAATTTATGTGTACTTTCTTTGACAAGGTTTTCTCAGTTTTTTTATTAATGTTTCTTCCTTATCGGCTCATTGTGATGTAAAGTGACCCTGTCACCACAATAAGTCATTTGTGTTTGAACAGTTGTGGTCAGAAGTTACAAACACTCATCATTGACATGAATGTGTAATTTTTAACTTCTTTGAACCTTTCTTTTTCCAGGGTGGAACAATTGTACAGCATACATCTTTAATGAGTTGAAACATACAAAAAAAAACCCAACAACAATTGGGAGGACAGGTTTCAATTCATCCCACAAATGCAGAGTCAAGATTATGCATACAGGCTCAAATATATGATAATAATACTACCACTAATATTTGGTAAGATGCCCCTTGACCAGATGCTTTTAGCAGCCCCCAAAAAGTTTCTGACTCAATTCTGGACGGATGTTTGACCACCCTACTTGGCAGAACTGGTAGGTTTAAATTTGTGATATCATCTCGCTTTTGGGCGTCACTCACAAATTTTCAATATGGTTGAGGTCAGGCTTTGGGAAGGCCAATGTAGAAACTTAATATTCGCCTGGTTTAACCTTTCCAAAACCAGTTTTGAGACTGTGGAATATGCACACATGATAAATGGCTGCTGAAAACTGGGTATATATTATCGCTCCAACTGCACTTTATGGACCCCTGTGTTGCTGTAATATGTGAATTGCCACAGTGTGGGATTAATAGAGTCTATGTCATGCCATCTCAAAAGCTTTCTCCAAAAGGCATTTGGCTTACTTGTTCACCATAGCCAAAGTGAACCAGCAATTTTTATATGTTGTTTGAACCTTCAGAAGGAACCAAAACACTTCAGGTTTACTTATTTGTTATTCAATTTGGTTACTCTTGCATTTTTCTTATATTTCTAATTTGTCATATTGAAAACCACTGGATACCACTATTTTGTAGCAAACAAGCTGATGAATATTTTAGGAAGTAACTTTTGTTTTGACATAATATTTCAGGGTCTATAACCACAACATCTTCCTCTCTTAAGTCTTGGATGTGTTAAACTGGTGCATTTTTCCTTAAAGTATAGCACTGAAGCCAGGGAGCAGGAGTAGCAGCTAAACTGGCTCGGTCTATCCTCTGAAACTGACTAATTAGCATTGTACTTCATTCCTTTACTGTTGGTACAAAACTAAGATAATAAAGCCCCCAAGAAAAATATTTACTCTCTTACCTTTATTGCTACTGCTTAGTGGGAAGTAGGGTCTGAAGAACAGGGCTAAGTCAATGGCAAAGTATTTGACCAAAACAGCGACAAAAACACCAACGAATAACATGCATACTCCTCCAATGGCAAGTGGAATTATGGATTCTAGGAAACACAAAATTATAGTGTAAAATAACATTTCCATGCTTCGCTAAAAGTCAACAGACATTTTTGTTAGCAAGGCTAAAAAACAATCAATGGCCCTGTGACTGACCTTTCCGCTTAAGAGTTAAAGTGGCATTCTTTGTTACGTAATAGCCCTCGCCAAAACACTTAAACTTCTGTTGAAAATCCTTAGCAGACACTTTTTTAATGGTGAGGATTGCAGTGGCAATGGTATTCTTTGAAGGTTCCTCAGTTGCTCTAACAAAGAAGATAAGAGTTTGTTTTGTTAAAGAAGACAAAGGGTCAAAGACAAAGTTCAGCAGAAAGGTTCACTGCAGACAAATGAGAGGAAATACATAACAGTTACTATTTAACATATTTTCAACAGATCTTTGAGGTTCTCTTAAGTGTGACTCTTAAACAATAGCACTTAAAGAGGTCATGTTAACTTATTCTGTAAAACACCTTAGAAGCACCTTAAACTACATGTTGAAATCCACTCAAAGGATTAGCAAAACATTAAGTGTACATTGTGTAAAGTATAAAAGAGGCTTACATTTTGGTAGTTTGACTATAACCATCCCTGTTTTTGAAAGGAATTCCATTGATGTACCAGCTGGCATTACAGTCATGTTTCACATTAGTCCCACACAAAACTGAGCAATTCAGCTTAATCTCCGAGCCTGGAAGGAAAGAAGGAAGGGAAGAAGGAGGGAAAGAAGGAAGGATGAAGAAAGAAAGAGGACGGGTTAACCCACTGGAATACAGGGTAAGATGCACGACAAAGGCGCACATTCCCCTGAATGCACAGTCAGTAAAACTGGGGCATTATTCTTTCCAGAGTTTTTATATATTCCATGTGACCAGCTATGGAGTAGTAATAGGATGCCTTGAAAATCTTTCCCGATGGCCACTCGTTTAACACCTCCACCAGTTTGTCAAACCCCAGCCAATCGGTAACAAACATCAGGGGGTGCAACACAGCCCTAATTCTATGTTTATTCCTGTATTTAGTTTCCACTGGCACTAGGATGCCTGTAAGCCCTGATTGCAGCAACACTCCCTTAAACGGAAGGTGGCAAACTTGCAAGCCTGCACCATTGCCTTAAATGCATCCAGGAAAGTCTACAGGTCATCCACCTCCGTCATTTTAAATAAGTCCACCTCAGAGAGTGGAGGTGACAGTGCTGGAGAAGCCGCCACTCCTTCCTGGGTCACCGGGTACATTGGGCACCAGTGTGGCAGTTGCTCCTGCCACTGTGAGCTCTCCCCAGGAAGGGCAGAGGGATGCATTTTACAAACAATTTTATTCACACAAAGCGTTACACACAATCTTTCTCTCTTTCTGTTTTTGGCTTTGTCTTGTTTCTGGCCCCCACACCTACTGCCAGAGGAGAGGTTAATTAGACAGATGTGCTACCCTCATCATCAGGCACTGGTCCCCAAAAACACACTGCTCCACCTCCCCCCTTCTTAAGTGATGAGTCAGTCACTCCCTGTATGGATGCAACTTTAGTCCTGCTAAGTGCTAACTGAGTAACTTTCAGAGGATCACTGTTATTAACCAAGTATTTGCAGTGTTTGCAGCCTTACAGAAACCTGGTTGCAGCAGGATGATTATGTTAGTTTAAATGAATCAACACCCACGAGTCATTCTAACTACCAGAAATCTCGAAGCACAGGCCGAGGGGGCGGTGTGGCAGCAATTGTTCACACCAGCCTATTAATTAATGAAAGACCAAGACAGACTTTTAATTCATTTGAAAGCCTGATGCTTAGCCTCGTCCACCCCAGCTGTAAAACTCAGAAACCAGTCTTACTTGTTATCATCTATCATCCACCTGGGCCTTACACAGAGTTTCTGTCTGATTTCTCAGACTTTTTATCTGATTTAGTTCTGAGCTCAGATAAAAAAATAATTATTGTGGGTGATTTTAACATCCATGTAGATGCTAAAAATGACAGCCTCAACATGGCATTTAATCTGTTATTAGACTCAATTGGTTTCTCTCAAAATGTAAAAGAACCCACCCACCACTTTAATCACACTCTAGATCTTGTTTTAACATATGGCATAGAAACTGAACATTTAACAGTGTTTCCTGAAAACCCTCTCCTGTCTGATCATTTCCTGATAACATTTACATTTACAATAATTGATTACACAGCAGTGGAGAGTAGACTTTATCAAAGTAGATGTCTTTCTGAAAGCGCTGTAACTAAGTTTAAGAATATAATCCACCCACTGTTATCATCTTCAATGCCCTGTACCAACATAGAGCAGAGCAGCTATCTGAACGCTACTCCAACAGAAGTCGATTATCTTGTTAATAATTTCACCTCCTCACTACGTACGACTCTGGATACTGTAGCTCCTGTGAAAACTAAGGTCTCTAATCAGAAGTACCTGACTCCGTGGTATAATTCTGAAACACGTACCCTAAAGCAGATGACTCATAATCTGGAGAGGAAATGGCGTGTCACAAATCTAGAGGATCATCATTTAGCCTGGAGAAATAGTTTGCTGCTTTATAAGAAAGCCCTCCGCAAAGCCAGAACATCTTACTATTCGTCACTGATTGAAGAAAATAAGAACAACCCTAGGTTTCTCTTCAGCACTGTAGCCAGGCTGACAAAAAGTCAGAGCTCTTTTGAGCCAACAATCCCTTTAACGTTAACTAGTAATGACTTCATGAACTTCTTCACAAATATAATTTTTATCATTAGAGAAAAAATTACCAGTAATCATCCCACAGATGTAATATTATCTACAGCTACTCTTAGTACCATTGATGTTAAGTTAGACTCTTTTTCTCCAATTGATCTTTCTGTGTTAACTTCAATAATTACTTCCTCCAAACCATCAACGTGTCTTTTAGACCCCATTCCTACAAAACTGCTCAAAGAAGTCCTGCCATTAATTAATTCTTCGATCTTAAATATGATCAACCTATCTCTAATGATCGGCTATGTACCACAGGCCTTCAAGCTAGCTGTAGTTAAACCTTTACTCAAAAAGCCATCTCTAGACCCAGCAGTCTTAGCTAATTATAGGCCAATCTCCAACCTTCCTTTCATATCAAAAATCCTTGAAAGAGTAGTTGTCAAACAGCTAACAGATCATCTGCAGAGGAATGGTTTATTTGAAGAGTTTCAGTCAGGTTTCAGAGCTCATCACAGCACAGAAACAGCTTTAGTGAAGGTTACAAATGATCTTCTTATGGCCTCTGACAGTGGACTCATCTCTGTGCTTGTCCTGCTAGACCTCAGTGCAGCGTTCGATACTGTCGACCATAATATCCTATTAGAGCGATTAGAACATGCTGTAGGTATTACAGGTACTGCACTGCAGTGGTTTGTATCATATCTATCTAATAGACTCCAATTTGTGCATGTAAATAGAGAGTCCTCTTCACACACTGAGGTTAATCATGGAGTTCCACAGGGTTCAGTGCTAGGACCAATTCTGTTTACACTATACATGCTTCCCTTAGGCAGTATCTTTAGAAGACATAGCATACATTTTCACTGCTATGCAGATGACACCCAGCTCTATCTGTCCATGAAGCCAGATAACACACACCAATTAGTTAAACTGCAGGAATGTCTTAAAGACATAAAGACCTGGAAGGCCGCTAACTTTCTGCTTCTTAATTCAGATAAAACTGAGGTTATTGTACTCGGCTCTGAAAAGCCTAGAAATATGGTATCTAACCAGATTCTTACTCTGGATGGCATTACCTTGGCCTCCAGTAACGCTGTGAGGAACCTTGGAGTCATTTTTGACCAAGACATGTCCTTCAATGCACATATTAAACAAATATGTAAGACTGCGTTCTTCCATTTGCGCAACATCTCTAAAATTAGAAATATCCTGTCTCAGAGTGACGCTGAAAAACTAGTTCATGCATTTATTACTTCCAGGCTGGACGACTGTAATTCATTATTATCAGGATGTCCAAAAAACTCACTGAAAAGCCTTCAGCTAATCCAAAATGCTGCAGCAAGAGTGCTGACAGGGACTAGAAAGAGAGAGCATATTTCTCCTGTTTTGGCTTCCCTTCATTGGCTTCCTGTTAAATCCAGAATTGAATTCAAAATCCTGCTCCTCACATACAAGGTCTTAAATAATCAGGCCCCATCTTATCTTAATGACCTTGTAGTACCATATCACCCTATTAGAGCACTTCGCTCTCACTCTGCAGGCCTACTTGTTGTTCCTAGAGTATTTAAAAGTAGAATGGGAGGGAGAGCCTTCAGTTTTCAGGCCCCTCTTCTGTGGAACCAGCTTCCAGTTTGGATTCGGGAGACAGACACTATCTCTACTTTTAAGATTAGGCTTCAAACTGTTAGGATGCCTGGGTCGTTGACCCAGGGTTTTTGAGTTTACGATATTATTTATACTTTCTAGTCTTTGGTTTCTTTGAGTTCTGTCTTATGGTTTATGTCTCTGTCTTCTTTAGTTGCTCTGTCTCCCCTATCACCTGCATCCCCTTGTCTAGTTCGCGTCTATGTGTATCCTTAGTTCCTATATCCCCGTGTCCAGTCAGTGTTTGTGTCTGCCCTGGTCCCACGTCTCTGTTCCCTTTGTAGTGCCTGCATGTGAGTCTGCGTCTTTGTTCAGTCTGTGTTATGTGCTTCCTGTTTTACTTTGAAGGTCTCTGTCTTATCTCAGTGTGTTCAGTTTACGCTTCTTTGGTCTCGTCAGTTCTAATTTGTCCCAGCTGTGTTTCCCTCCTGTTACTCATTCCCTGATTGCTCCCTCTGTGTATTTAAGCCCTGTGTTTCTTAGTGTCTGTGTCGCGATCTACTGTTTTCTTAGCTGTGTGTTCTGTCATTTCTCTAGTTTAAGTTTGTTTTGAGTTTTTTTTTTTTTAGTTTTGTTATATTTTGAGTATTAAATTAAAGCCTTTTTTGAGTTCACGTCTGTCTCCGGAGTCTGCACCTTGGGTCCTATTCCTGCCTGCACACAGCCACACCTAACACAAACTTTCCTTTTTGCTAAAGCATATAGTTAGGGCTGGACCAGGTGACCCTGAATCCTCCCTTAGTTATGCTGCAATAGACGTAGGCTGCCGGGGGATTCCCATGATGCATTGAGTTTTTCCTTTCCAGTCACCTTTCTCACTCACTATGTATTAACAGACCTCTCTGCATTGAATCATATCTGTTATTAACCTCTGTCTCTCTTCCACAGCATGTCTTTTATCCTGTCTTCCTTCTCTCACCCCAACCGGTCGCAGCAGATGGCCCCGCCCCTCCCTGAGCCTGGTTCTGCCGGAGGTTTCTTCCTGTTAAAAGGGAGTTTTCCCTTCCCACTGTCGCCAAAGTGCTTGCTCATAGGGGGTCATATGATTGTTGGGTTTTTTTCTCTGTATCTATGAAGCGCCTTGAGGCGATTTATGTTGTGATTTGGCGCTATATAAATAAAATTGAATTGAATTGTTATGACAGCAACATGTTGACATGAAGATGAGATTTTATTACCTTCATCAGCAAACTGCTCCTGCGACTCATCAGCTGGGGTCAAAATTTCTAGGTAGTGCACAGCTTTTTCTGCGAGCAACCAAAAAGAGTGAGACATTTTTCATCCTCTAATAGGACATTTGGTATGCTATAATATGGGTATTGTTTTGAAAAATCAGGAAAACCTGTGACATACATACAAATCTTTAGCTCTGGCTCATTATTAAACATGTTAAATCAACACGCCATTACAATTTCACTTATAAAGTCAAGTTTATGTTGGTGTCGCAATGTGTTGTGTTGGTATCCAGAACTAAACACCAAAGAATGCAGTTTCACCTAGAAGTATAAGTTCCCTCGAACCTGACGTACTGTACACCTTATTATTGTATGCCCAGGTACAAATACAGGTGTAGAGGCCCTCGTGGTCTTTGGTAGCATTATGCACTCTCAATTCGACTTCATGCTGATCTTCAATAAGAGTATAGTCCTGCACCGAGAAGGGCACAAATAGGGAAAGCAACACATTTTACTTCAATGAACATGGTCTGTTTTGTAAATCATCACAATGGCCCTGTCAATTACATCATTGTGGCTTAGTTTGTAATTGTTGTATTGTAAAAGTTTAGAGGTTTTTAAAGTAGCTCCCTTTTTATTAACTTGCAATCAGGTTCTTGCTATAGCAATGAAACCAACACTTTTATCTTACATAAAAATGTACACTGGTATTAACATGGACAATGTTTAAAAAGTTAAATAAAATTCCTTTGTTCAGAAGTCAAGCAACATTTTAATGTCATCAACTTCCAGGGCCAGTGGAATCATCTTTTGCCCCACTGGTTTCACTGGTTAGTACTGGTACTTATTACCATCAGCAGTCAGTTCTGGCACCTCTCAGCTTTGCAGCTTGATGCTGGTTGGCAACTAGCTCTTGCACCTTTTTAGCAAAGTATCCAGAGTCATAAACCAGGCAGGGTCATACCATCAATTAATCCAATGGCCTTGATCCAAAAACGATTACCGAAAAGTCAGAAAAATCCCCCCCAAAAAAACGTGTATTCAAAATGGCCAAGCACCAAATCATTCAGCGTAACAAACAACTGGCAAACACACACCTTTATAGGGAGTTTGTACGTGTTTTGGAGTTTGCAAGTGTTTTGGAGTTTGCAAGTGTTTTGGAGTTTGTAACGTGCTTTGTCTCTAGGGGCCACCGTAAACCCCCCTCCCCCCTAAACAAGCTCCGAGTGAGCAACGACGTAATGGGAAATTCACAGAGAAACTTGCGGATTCTTCAACTGACCGCTGCGGCACTCCTGCTATACAGGTGAAAATAGAGCAACAGGACCGCTAGTCTTTGATTTTATTTATTTTCTGCTGTGTTTTACTTGCATCTATTTGAAAGACTGAGTGTAAAAACAAAAAATATTTTATGTGCTGGAATGTGCAGAATATAGGTTTAAATGTTAAACTAATTTCTTCAAGTCAGAGAATGGTGCATATAATTTAATTTTTGCTTGATGCATAAAGTTAAAAGCTTAAAACTAATAAAACAAGTTTTAAAAAGAGACTTTTCCATTTGATTACATTTTGTATGATGGATTATGCAGAAAAAGTAGAATTGGGCTGAAAGATCTATCGCTTTATCACCTCTTCAGGTTGTAAATCGTGTTTTTAAAAAGTAACTAAGTAACTAAGTAATTAATTACTTTTGAAAATAAGTAATCAGTAAAGTAACGGGATTACTTTTTTGGGGAAGTAATCAGTAATTAGTTACTGATTACTTTTTTCAAGTAACTTGACCAACACTGGTTCAAGTGCAGTTATTTTCCTCTGAGTTTTGATTCTGTCCCTAGTTAGCTAACATAAACTAAAGTATCAACTTCTATACTGACATAAGATGACATGAATCATCACACTGAACATGATTTTTAAAACTGTATTTCTTAAATCCAGCTTCACAGCCACACATCTATGTCCGTTTTTGAAAGCAGGGCTCCATGATGTCACTTAGCCCTTATATGTGTAGTGGCAGAGGTGGATGACCTGTAGACTTTCCTGGATGCATTTAAGGCAATGGTGCAGGTTTGCAAGTTTGCCAAACAAACAGGAAGCTGACCTGGGCTTTTTGGCCTACCTTGTACCAGGTGATGTTTCCTTTGAATGCACTACATGTGCTTTGGACTCGTTCTGGACATGGGACCTTTTTGCTCTGGTCAGAGTTTTTGATTTCTCCGTAGTTTAACATCTTGCGTCCTCTGTAACTTGCATTGAACACTTCAATTTTCACAGGGTGGTTAAAACATTGTCCTGAAGACTTGATTTCCCTAAAAGTGAATCAATGAGTGGGAAGCACATTAACAAAAAAAGAGACAAAAAAAAGAAGAAAATTGTTTTAGAGTTCAAGAAAACCCAGACCATCACTAATGTTAGATGCTAGATAGAAATTTTGTAACATATTTCGTAGAGATGATTCTTACCAAGCAGCGTAATCTCCAGAATCAGAAATGTTGAGGTTTAAGAGAAACAGTGCTTCGCCTTGGTAATGCACCCTGGCTTTCTTATCAGAGGAAATATTCTGAATTTGGGTGCTATATTTGTACCATGTAAAATTTTTATTGTTGAAGTTTGGTTCTAAAATAAAAGGTACATAAAAAAGAGACTCCCCTTCAAGCACTGTAATGCTCTCCTCATTCATGATCTCACATTGTGATTTGCCAGAATCTGAAACTGAGGGAGAAGCAGATAGAGATGATGATAAGTGCAAATGCAAATGTGAAAGGTGTGTTGCAGATGCTACAATGCTGTACGATGAAATGAAAATGTTTATGAAATGTTCCTTTTCTTTTTTGCCTTAATGTTTTTCAATGATTTTTATGGCCTTTCTGTCTTGCCATACATTTTTACCTTCTACATTTTGGCTTTGATGTTTTGCTGACCCATCAATGATAACCTTTGATATAACTTTTTCTACAACTTGCTCAAAATTGTCATGATATGCATTTCACATCAGCGGCCTTTTGAGCCTGATTAATACTGGGTGTGCTGCTTCACCAGGTTTCATTGTAAGGTGTAAGATGTGCGGTTTAGCACATGCAGATGAATCGTGTACTGTATACACCACCTGATTTCCATTCTGATATGGATGTCACCACTGCAACAAGAAAGAGAAGCTGGAAAGCATCCATTAGCTGAGAGAGAGAGAGAGAGAGAGCGAGAGAGAGACATAGGACATTCAAAGCCAAACCACACTGTTCTGAATCATGTGATATATTTCATATTTAATTACACTAACTTGACTTGCTTTACTCATACACTGTCAGTCCTGCACATAAGCTTTTACCATGGCCTCAACAGCTTAAAGTGCTTCTCCCTGTCTGTTCCACAAATAATGTGACAGTTCAGTGATTCTTGAGATAAGGGACAAAACATGTCCGGCAGATAAAACCCAATTTTGTTGTTAAAAATATGCATACAAGTGTTAACCCAACTGCCTAAAAGACAACAGCCACTATGGTGTGGTGTCCCTTTAAGACACCCAAGTCGAGGGTTGATGGTGTCATCGGTTTAGGGTTGCCAACTCCCTGAAAAATAAATAAGGGACACCTCGTGGCCAGGGCCGGGCGACCCAGTTGTCTTCACCCTTCCCAGTGTGGTGAATTTTCTAGCTCTTTTTTTGTGTGTGAAATTATTTTTTTAACCATTTGACTTGAATTTGATTTAAGTAGATGTGTATTCTTTGTGATATGAACACATGTGAAACAAATGATCATTTAGCCATTTATTTTTAGCTCAAAATGACAACATTAACACAGTAAAACAGGTCTCCTTCTTAAACAGAAGCCTGTCATGCTTAACTTTTGAGAATATAAGTAAATCTTTCTTTAAAAGAACTCTGTCCTGCTTAACTTAAAATAATAGAAAACAATAGAAAGAAAAACATTCTTGTAACAGTGCACATTTAGTGCATTTAGTACAATTGGCTTAATGCTAATCAGCTGCTCCTGTTTGTAAACCCGCTTGTTCCCATGATTACGCATCTTAACTCATCATCATTATTCATCTATGTATTACTTTTATGTATTAGTCATCTATTTGTTGTAATCATCTATCCTTGCAGTTGTTTATTACACAAAATAAATTATATTATCACACTTCTGGCCACATAGCGCTGATATTCACTGCACATGCCCATATTAACTTTTTCCAGCCAGGTGTTTTCCTTTTCCCATTTTTCCCTTTCTCTGAACAAACATTGCTGCTCTAATGCTGGGCTTACACTGTGCGGTTTTAGGCCCATTTTGAGCCGATTTTTGAGTGATCTTCATCGTGCGTCGTGTAGTATACGTGGGGTAACGAGAAGTGATTAACACCTCACGACCAACTCCCGATCATCAATCGCTCGTGAGGGTCTCACCACAGCCGCTCACACTGCTCGCGCGCAAACACGTAAACGTTGGTGTAAAAGATGGAGCAGCACGGCTGTGCAGCGTGTGATCTGGACACAAGCGATGGAGGCACACAACCGTGAAAATAGTTGGATTTACATTGCTGCTCAGTCACAGCTGCCCGATCAATGTTTTTCATTAGCAATTTAGCAAAGTTGATGGTGGTGGTGTGTGTGTCTGTGTGAGTGTAATGCTGGGCTTACACTGTGCGATTTTTGGCCCATTTTGAGCCGATTTTTGAGTCGTGCGACCGTTTTGGCGATCGGCCCGATTTTGGCCTTCATCGTGCGTCGTGTATCGTGTAGTATACGTGGGGTAACGAGACGCGATTAACACCTCACGACCAGCTCCCGATCATCAATCGCTTGGTCGGGAGGGTGTCACCGCAGTTTGTCACACTGCTCACGCGCAAACACAAATGTCGGCGAAAAAGACGCCGCAACACGGCAGTGCAGCGTGTGATCTGGACACAAGCGATGGAGGTACAACTTGTAGAACTTTGGAAAGCTCATCCGAGCCTTTTCGATGTGGCCTCAGAAATTATCACGACACAACAACCGTGAAAATAGTTGGATCTACACTGCTGCTCAATCACAGCTGCCCGATCAATGTTTTTCATTAGCAATTTAGCAAAGTTGATGGTGGTGGTGTGCGTGTCTGTGTGAGTGAAAGACGGAGAGAGAGAGAGCGCGACAGATTTTCTGTTATAACCTTCATTTTATGGAGGCACAGTGTGAGTACTCAGGTCGCATCAGAGCATCGGGCGGTATAGTGTGAGACCCTGCATCGTGACCTACCAACTTCTAACCCCTGCGAGTCAATCGTGCAGTTTGAGCAGGAGCTGAATAACGTGACTGAAAAAATCGCACAGTGTCTGCCCAGCTTTAGGTGTACTGTCGTCCGAGACTTGCACCGCAGTGTCGGCGTTTGTTTCCCTGTTGGCCATGCTTCTTGTTGTGGTCATCTGTTGTCTTCCGGTATTTTCTCCGTAAGCGACCTTTCCTTGACCAATGAGATGAGCGGTAATCTGAATTGTCATACTCGTAAGTGTGCTGTCAGCTCATTGGTCACAAAGCAGGAGAGGGGCTGGGAATTATGTTTTCAAACAAAGCGTTAATTCCATTAACATTTATAGACTACTTTTGATTCTCACTGTATTACGGGACAAAGTGCGTCCCTTATTAGCTCAATACGGGACGTGTACTTTTGTTTCTAAATACGGGACGATTCCGTATTTTAAGGGACGGTTGGCAACCCTACATCGGTTTGTGCCACTGCTCTGCTCTCTCTCTCTGTGATGGTGTGGACATGTGCTTGCACGCTAGTAGATGAGGAGGGACGGATTTTATGTTTTACCTCTCCAGACACCTTTGTTTGCAACGTTATGGGTTGTACGAACACTGTGCGCTATGTTTGTTAAGCTGCAGCCGTTCAACCGGGCTTATATGGTTGATGAAGAGAAGGTATACTAAAGAACACACTGTGGAATCCCCAACGCCAGCGTGAGTGTGTATTCTTTTGGCTACCCTGCTAAGTGTTTTGCCGCCTCCTCTCAACCACTAAACGCAACCCGACGTTACAAACTGTAACAGGGCGGCCCTTAGCGGCTGGAAACTAGTGATGTGACGTTCTGTATCGCGTAATGGAGGGGGCGTTTCCGCGATGCGCGTATCGAGGCTTGCTTCATTTATGGGAGGAGCTGAAAATGATGACGCCGAAGCCTCACTGCCCGGCTGTACCACGTGACTGGTTCATGAAGTGTTTCGAACTTTGCCGCGAGCTATGACAGCGATATAAACCCCTCAGACTTCATTCAAAAATGTGGGTGTTTGATGGAGAGTTGCGGTTAGTGAGAGTTTGGAGGTTTATGAGAGTGAGGAGAGAAAGTCAGGAGAGAATGGAGCCAGCTAAGAAGAGGAGGATGTCCTCCCCTGTGTGGGAACATTTTGATCTTATTCCTCCCAACAAGGTATGTAAATTTCTACAGAAGATGTATTTTCATAATACTGATGGTGCAATACAATTTATGTTAAGCGGCTTTACTTTTGTACAAGGTGAAGTGTTTGCTATGTGCCAGGCAGCTGGGATATAACAACAACACCTCATCCATGCTTAGGCACTACAGAGCTTTGCATGAGAATAAGGGGGACACCGATTGTGGAGCAAGACCAGGTGAGCCATCAAATGCCATGATAATACAGCATGCAGTAATGTTACTACATGATATAACAATATTATACAGCTGTAATAAGTTACGTGTGTGATATTTATATCTGTGCTTTGTCTTTATTGTCTTTCCTCAGGAGAACAATCTCAAATAGATGAAGACCTGGTTACCATGGTGATTGAGGACTCCCAGCCATTTAGCATTGTGGAGGACAAAGGATTCAAAAGATTTGTTAAACCATTAAATCCTAGCTATGTTCTCCCCACTAAAAAGGTCATAAAAGCAGTGAAAATTTAGTTTTTACAGAATAAAATGTGAATAGGCAGGACTGAGGCTCAGTGTGTAGCTGTCCATACCTCAACGTTACAAAAGCACAACTACTGTCCACACCCCAACCACACCTCACCTCACAGTAAATGATAATTTCCATTTTAAGCATTTCCAAATAATCATTTTCCATACTGCCAGTATAAATATACACAGTATACTGCCATCACTACAATATACATGTTTTACACATTCCTTTTGTTGTTGACATTTACAGGCTGTGTGCAAAAGGCCACATTTCAAATTCTTGCCAACTAATATTTTTACGTCCAGTAGATGTCCTACTAGAGCAAATGAAGCTTCAAGAAGCTTTGCGCTGGGGTGAACCAATTGGATGAAAAGCTTCAGTGCTTCATGAAGTTTCATCTGCCCATCACTATCCCCGGGGGTCCAGACACCATTTAAAGGTTCCAGGAGAGACCATTGGTAAAGAGAGTGTGGTGAATCTTTTTGTGCTTGGGTTTCTGGGTTTTTATAATATTGGGTTTGGTGTAACATTAAAGTGTGAAATATTTATTAATATGTAAATGTGAAAATGTATTTATTTATTCTTATATTTATCTACCACATTCCTTGATGATGAGCAGCTGTGCAGGATCTGAAATAAGGCTACCAACTGATTTTAAAATTCCCAATAAATAGTCAATAAATATTTAAACTTCTTTTGTGCAAATCCATGCTTAAAGTGCAATGCTAAATAAAGTGCTTGATAAGGTGCTTTTAATAAAGTGAAAGGTGTGCTCTAAAGTGCTATACAGATAATATAATATAAATAAATGCAGTAAGGGAGTCCTCTTCCTTACACAAACCAAGGCAATTTTTTATATGATTTTGCATTTTTTATACATATTTATTTATTTTAAATGGTACAATACATTACCAGTACCTTAAAAATCCATTGTCCAGAAGCAGGTGTGATAATATTAAAATACAGAAAAAAAAATTAAAAGTAATGTAAAATTAAACATCATGGCTCTCGTCACTAAGTATTTAATTCAATACCTAATATCAAAATATGCAATTGAAAATTTATTTTTACATATTTTTTAAGTGATTAAAATCGTGTCCAGAGTTTTTGTCAACACCATCAGATTTTTTTAAAAGTACATCAAAAATCAGGAATTATTGTGGGTAGCTTACACTCTGAGGACCCCTTTATCACTTCCTGTTTGATACACATGCCATGAGGTCACTGCTGTGATAATTTTTTTTAAATTTTAATGTCATTTATTGCATACCTTTCTGATAAAACTCTTTGTCACAACCATAGTGTGTCACCACCAAAGTCGATGTAATGCAAGATTTAATTATTTTTTTTGTAAAAAGAGCTTAATTTAGGTAGATTGTAAAAGCCATAAGCAACTGATGAAAAACAAGATGGCTTCTGTCAGATAAACATGTGTTATGAGACAAAGTCGGGTATTTTGTCAACACCATCAGGATTTTTGTCTGACGGTGTTGACCCTTTTCCTAATGGTGTTGACAAATGCCACAAACGTGTGCTATTCACCATTTATATTAAGTTATTTTTTTACTAATATTTCAGATATATTACGTCCTGTGTATTTTACTGATATTTCTGCTTCACAGATGTGTCAAATATTATCAAATTTGTCTTATCTTGAATCTCATTGTTTATGTTTATATTATTAATCCTGTAGGAAAATGCTTAGTCCTCTGCATTTAACCCATTCACTCAGTGATGCAGTGGGCAGCTACAAATCATGTGGCGTCTACTGAGCTAGCTGTGCCTCGAGAGTTGGTCTTTAAGTGATGATGTATGAATCCTGCTTCCGGGCCCAAACTACTCTGTGTTTATTAAGCCTGTTGTGCTGTTAAAATGTTTTAATGCTTTTTATCTTGTTCTATTACATCAGAACAAGCCCCTAAAAGAGCCCGTTCTCACTCCCGAGGCGTAATATGCTGACGATTTGTCACCTAGCGTAAAATGTTACGCTTTGGGAGTGAGAACGTGTTGCCTAAAAACAGTCAGTGATCACGTCAGCCTAACCATCGGGAACCCTCACGTTAACTTTTATCAAGTGGTAAAAAGTTAGCATTCATCCTCCAGCTTCACTGTATTTATATTATGCTAACATAGCTGTGTCACTAGCGATCATGTAGCACATCACTATATACCAGCTAGCCCAACTTCAGTAACCTGACAATAGTCACTGCTGTTCAATTTTCTGTCTCTATTTATGTTGGAAGTGGTAGCAGAGCTGGTTTATCATGTTCAGGTGGAAACAAGCAATCTAACTTTAACTCTGTTAAATTTCATATATTCTGTTTTCATGGATGCCTGGATGTTACACCTGGTAGAGCAGCCACACTGATCATTTTATTAAAGATGAAAGAATTTAGACAGATTGTAACTCTCAGTGATGCCGCAGAGTTCCTTTGACTTTGGGATCTGCAGCGGAGTTTGGACCTGGAAACGGCTAATGACATCAGACTTAAAGACCGGATAGCATCTCTATTGCTTAATGCATAATTGTGTTGTGAATATTCATCCTTAATCTGTAAAAAAGCATAAGGTTCAGAAAAATTATAGTAATTACAAAATGGTACATTTCAGGCTACAATAGCACAGGGGAAGCTGTCAGTAGAGGAATGAAAGAGAAGGAACAGGGATGATAAAAAAAAGGAGAGAAAAAGTTAACAGCCAGCCTGAGTTGAAGAAAGAGTTTCTCATAAAGGAAAGGGAAAGATGGAGAAATAGAGTGAAAAAGAGAAAAATAAAGAACATCAGTGATCTGAAAGAAAGAGAAAAAAGTCAGAAGAGAAGGTTTTGGAAACAAGCACAGAGACAAAAGGAGAGAAAGTCCAGCAGGGTCTAAACACACAACCACAGAACTTTAGGAATCAAGGAGTAGTAGGCAGCTACTTGCTGGTGAACTATTAAGATGTAGAACTTGACATGTGCAAAAACAGAATTGTTATGATGTGTCTTGTGATATTACAAAGGTTGCTAAGGTTTAATGGTCATTTTGAAAGAAATATATTGTTTTCTACTAGTGTGTCAACACCGTCAGATTTGTGTCACCACCGTCAGCACCTTGTCAACTCCATAATATGGAGTTTTTGTTTATTTTTCTCTTTTGGAAAACCATATATTTTCCTCCCTCATGATCTTCCTATAAAAATACGTAATTTTCTCAATGTGTAATTTGCATTCTGCTTAATATGATTGTTTCTTATAGAGATTAAATACAAGCTTCTGAAAATATGTATGACTGTAACTCTAATAATAAAAAGCCAAAACAATCTTACTTTTAAACCTGGTATAATTACTTTGAAAACATATGTGCATAAACAATAGAATAGAGAAGCTGCTAATAGTCAAAGTAGCTGAAACAACTTAATTTAAAATATATATTTTTGCATTTCTTTGTGTCTGACGGTGTTGACAAAAACCTTGCACTTCTCCAGCAAAAACATAAATTATTAAAAAATGTTACACCTGGGAGATTGTACCAAAACATGGTGAGACAGCCAAAACCTTGTGTAACAATTATATGTAAATATGTTTTTAAAAAATCAAAAAATATATTTTAGAAAATTAAAACCTGTTTTGTCCCTAATCTCAGGAATCACTGAGTTATGAAATCAGTTAAAATGCTGCTCTCTCATCACTGGTTGTTCAAAAGAACAGAATGCTGTGCGTTTTGTTTTTCTCAGGCTTGCGTGTTTCCTTTGGTTTTGAGCCAGCTGGTTGCTGGAGAAAGCTATCAACTTAGAAGCCTTTCAGTGGACCGATAACACAGGAACTTGTCAGAAGAAGTTTCAGATGAAATTGAATATGACACTGATTACCTGTGAAGATTGTTATCAAATAATTCCTGGTTATCAAACTTAATCATCTTGTCATTTAAGGACTTTTTGCACAGTGCAACACTTCTCACAATGTCCTTGACAGACTCAGTGGCTGAATAAGAAATAACAGCTAAAAAAACAGCAAAAGGACAAAGTGAACACAAGTCACATGGTGTTACAGTGCCAACAGTATAACAATCTGTCTGTCAAGAGTATAGTTGTAGCATCTCTGACATGTTTTTAAACATGTCTGAGAGCAACAGAGACACACCACATTCATCTTCAGTAGAGAGCCTGTTCACATAGAATTGCTACAAATGTTCACCAATATTTGTAACCGCTCAGTCGAGTTTCACTTTGAATCATATCTTCTAAACAGGAAGTTTATAATTTTGCAGCTTGAGCTCATATCAAATCAAAGTGTTAAAATCCTGAATAAGTCTTATAATAATTCTTGAATAATTCAAATTGAATACTGATTCGATCCACTATGAGTTTAACCCTCTGATGCATGAATTATGAAAGCCTTGGTCAAGATTTTTTTCTTAAGTGCTTTTATTCTTCTCAGGACATGAAAAAAAATGTTCAACTCTTTTTTCCCCAAAAATATGTTTTTTTATAAAGTTATAAACTTGTCCACTCCAGTGGACTACATGCGCCTGAGCACTTAGCATGAAATACTGTGAATTTACTATAAAAATTAATTACCTTGTGTTCTATTGTAAATATACAAACACTTGTTTGCTTGTATCCTTTGAAAAACATCTCAGCAATTTTTTTGGAACTTTCAACTCATAAGGCCCCAATGTTTAGACGTAAATAACAAAACCAATCAACAGTCCTAGCTGTGAATCCTACACCTGAATATGGCAAACTATCTCCAACAAGAGAAACATTTTTGAGTCTACACAGTTCTATAACGATGCAGGACAGTATTACCAAGCCCTTAGTAGCATGCTGGAAGAAAACACAAACTGACATCTTAGTCTCTGCATCTCCAAACACTTCTGTGTTCATCACACCTAGGCTGTCCGTAGTTCCTATGTCTCTGTTCTGCTCTGGCAGCCACTCTCATCATCACTGGACTTATCACTGAACTCATCATCACTGCACTCATCAATGAAATCATCATCACTGGAGCTGGATGGAATTTCCTGGACTATTCTGTACGCTGCCTTATTCTTTGCTGCATTTGAAGTCTACAAAATATGATAAAATAATTATTATAGTAACTCAAACTACAGCTGATCTGCACAGAAATATACATTTTAAATGAGTAGCTTATAAATGTAACAATTATATGCTTACTTATAACCAAAACAGTCCCAAAAAACAGTGAGACAATTTATGACTTATGTTAAAAAAATATAGTGGGTAATGCATGATGTCCACTACAGTGGACACATGGTTAATCGTAGTTTTCTACATATTAGACATAACAATTTCTTATTCCAAACAGATAATATCCTTCCCTAGATGTTACTGCATATCATCATATTTTTTTTACCTGTTGGGCTCTTTTAGCATAGAAGGATTGACAGGATATGCCAGCAGTGGTCGGCAGGGGTGACAGTTTGTCTGCCATCTTTGATTCAGAGGAAATTTACTTGCAGTTGCACTAACTGAACACTGAATTGACCTCAATGGAGCATGGCAGCAGAGAGCACTCTAGAGGCTAATATGCAGTTCCACCATAGAAACCAATGCATTAAAGAGATATGTACGTTTTAGTAGCTGTCCACTCCAGTGACCACTATGCATCAGAGGGTTAAAGAATTGCTAGCTTTAACTGTTCTGTTTTCCAGATGCTGTGGAAATAACTATGGAAGAGATCTGAGAAGATCTGTAAACAGATCTGTAAAGCCTTTATAAAGTTTATAAGTTATCTTCTCACCCTAGTTCTTCTTTCTGTCACTTAACTTGGAGTATACCTATTTAGAACCTTAGCATATCCTAAAGCAAGGAAGTTAAAATTGTTAGTAGTAATGAAAGTGTTTGCTTACCTCACAAAAGTGTGTGTGCTGGCCGTTGGAGTGTAATCAGCTCGAAGCTGCCGGTATGGTTGTTTCTCTCTCTCTCACTCTCTCTCTCTCTCTCATGCACACATGCTTCGTCACCAGCCTGTTTCCCGTCTCTCATGTTGGACCCGCCCGGGGTCCATGCTTACATAACAGTCACAACAACAGCAGTGCGACTGTTACTTCAACAGGCAGACTTGAAAAGCTACACATTCACCTGAACAAAACAACCACATGTTAATGCTGACGGGGTGTAGATGTAACATAGAAATCTATATCACTAAAAGCCACTCGGTAGATCAAAATTAGAAATGAACACCCATGTTTAGGCACATTTTCTTGTTTATGTTATTTAAATGTGTTTCAGCCATAAGAAAATTTGCTACAAATCTTTAAGCTAAAGATAAGCAGAAGAGAATGGATGGATGACAGATGTTCATATCATTTATGTACATTTTCAGCAGTGTACCTGTGTAATATATCTGTATTGTGAGAGCTTGTTTATACAGATCTGAACAGACGTGCCTGATGATCCTCCTTATGACTTTATAATTAAGGTAATCTGAGCCTGTGACATTTCATATTAAAACGGGCAAGATCGGTAAGTTCGATTCTGACTTAGTAATGTTAGGGTCACATGCTTGAGCCCCCATTTGGTGGATTGTCTTGTAATGCCTGCTTGCAATAGTTTTATTATTAGTTCAGGTATAGCAGATAAAGTGGCACTGAAATGTGAGCTTGGTGTTCTCTAATATACAGTTTCTACTATTTCTTGTAGGTGAAAAATTACATGTGAAGTTCATTATCACATCAGAGACACTTTTTACACTGTGATCCAGCATGACAGAATTAATTTTACAACAGGATCACAAGCCCATACACGCACCTTAAAGTGAGACCCGCTCAAACACCAAGGAATGCTCGGCTTATCCCACTCTGGGAATTATAATCACATTTTTCCATGACTGGAAACTACGCGGAATGGGCAAATATGCCCTTTCAAGTAAGCACTGCATGTGGGTGTTTCCAGTTAGGGGATTCCCTGAACAGATGTGACTTTCACCACTTCCAGTCAATAAACCCTCCCCACTGATCAAAGTCCTGGCCTGGAGTACACTGAAAAAAAGGGACTGGCCATCTCTTGGATTTATGTAAGCATCTTGCATGTATTTAACACAATTGCCTCATGTTTTAAAGTTAAATGTAACTATATAGTGTAAAAACTACATGATATGCAGAAAGGGTGTATTAAATTGTTCATATCATGTTCAGGTGAAGTAAGTCAATACGATAGCAACGTTAAATCTCGTGAAACCACGCGTGATTTCATCTCGCGGGCTTTGGATCGTGGTTTAAAAAAGGCATCCATCTCAGTCAAGTCCAGCAGCCAACTCTATGTTTTTTGGTATGTCTTGATTTTTTGAATTAATATTTATTTAAATGTAGTTAAACATCTAGAGTGTCATCATGTAATATGCTAAAAAAGAGCCGCTAACTTATTTGCTGTTTTATCTGTTGTCAAAGAATTGGCGCTTTTTCATCTGAATTTGTCTTTGGCACAAGAGCCGTAATATCACATTAAACCTAATTAGGAGGCACTCATAACATAATCTGGTTTTCTGTGTGAATAGATTTGCCAACTGACTCTTCAGTTACATTGTGTATTTACTGCACCAAGGTGTTAGTGAGATTTTGGACATTGAACAGCTTTAGCTAATATCATCAGCGGCATTATGCTAGCTTACATCCCTACACCTCCTGCCCTCACCTGCTGTCCTTTTGTTTTTGTTTGTTTGTTTTTTTGCTGCACATTGAGAGATGACCTCTATTCTGCATTTCACCAGGAGTCAGCTGATGGATTGTGGGTTCAAGGTGTTATGGTGAGAAAGTATATTCTATTTTCGCTTAAGGTTTCTGTAACTTAATTATAATAGGGTTTTTATAGTTATTAGGTGTATGCATACTCAAATAGACCACCCTATTAATACAACTGAGAAATCCAAAATATAGGTTTATAGGTTTAACTTATACCAGTATGTATTGTCAGAAAGGTGATTACTGGACTCACACTTGAACTAAAATGAGGTTTTAACTTGTGGGTTGTTGGGTTGCAAATCAGAAACAAACATCTTTGGATTTTTTTTAATCCCATAAGATCTGGAAACAGTTTTTATTCAACAAAACATTACTGATTAACCAAGCACAGTGCCTGCTGTTATTTCAAAATTATTTTATGTCATTTCAGATAAAATGAAGCATTCCAGTGCATCCCAACCATGCCTTTACAGTCAAGGTTTCTAACGGAGCTGAGTTTCTCTCTGACAGTCTGCTGAAAGTGTTTGCAAAGTGATCGGGGGAACAGGGCACAAAGCTAAAGGATGTAGCTGCCATGATGACAGTAAGAACTTTAAAATTCTTTAACTACAAAGTGTATATGTATTGCATTAGGTCAGTAAAAGATTTTTATGCTGCATCCATTGGTATGGGTTGGCTGGGTTGTTATCAGGAAAATGATATTTGCGGATTAATTTACAGTGAATTAAAAATGAATTGTTGGTCAGAAAAACTAAATCTGAAAATAATAACATTTGCAGCCTCAAAAGCACAGAAATCATAAAAAACCTTTTTTGATTTTAATTCTTACATAGCATTATTTATCAAGAACAGCTACAGATAGAACATTACTCCAGATGTTTTATCAGCTCCAGATATTCTTATCAGTCAGTCAGTAGTCATATATTTTAATTCTCATATAATATTGCAGATGAGCTATATCAGACATAGCAATTTCCCTTTGGGATCAATAAAGTCATTCTTCTTATAGCACAACTTAGTATGTATTAGTGGCAACCCATGTATCTGGGACCTGCATTCTGCCATAATCAGTGTTGGGGAGTAACGGAATACATGTACCGCCGTTATGTATTTAAAATACAAGATATGAGTAACTGTATTCCGTTACTCACTACGGCAGCCGTAATGCTCTGACAATCCATCAAGCAGTGCGGCTTACCAAAGTTGTACTAAAACATCTTTTAACAGATTTCTGCACGCCAAAATCGGTTCGAGGTCAGTAAGCACAACCAGAATTCATACATAAGGCACAATCTCGATTTTTGAGAAAATTAAAGGATTTTAAGTGTGCCTTATGGTGTGGGAAATACGTTATACAGAAGAAAAGAATATATCGTGAAATATATCGTTACCGCACATGCTTCAAATTATATCGCGATATGAATTTTAGGCCATATCGCCCAGCCCTAGTGGCATCATCTTCCATTTGAGTTATTGCATGCTTTGGTGTTTTTGTGTTTTGTCTTTGTGTTCTGCAGCTCTTCTCCAGCTGCCAGCTATTTAGAGTTGAGTACAGAGAGTAGTTGATTGGTAATGATTTGAGCCCTTCTCAATAAAGGGGAGAGAAAACAGGAAGGATGTTCTTTGTTTTTCTGTAGGACACAATTGGAGAAGGGAAGCCGGCTGAAATTGGAGACTCCAGTGAGATAAGTGAACATTTTAAAGGAAAATAGTTTTAACCTGATCTGGAGGGTTTTGCTCTTAAAATAATCAGTGACATCAGGAAGTTGATTCACTTTAATTAGAATTTATGTGGATTTGTTGTGATAAAGAGACTGGATTGGAAACTGTTGGTGTGCTGGACCTGCGTGTTACGCGAGTTTAACGGGGAAAAAGCTGTAATTAGGAGGCAACCAAAGAGAGGAAATTGTTCAAGACTTGGAGAGGAACAGCTTGACTGTTGAAGTCCCTGATGGGGAATCCCACTCCCTAAGAACACAAAGTTTGTTAATGTGGGTGGAAAGCCTTTCTCAGGAACATGCGAGATTGATGCACTATATTATCTTGGGTTCCAGCAGTACATCCATCTACAGATGAATGAGAGAATCATTTATGAGTAATGCTTGTGCATAACTGACTAATTTCTTTCTCACCAGTCTTTACTCAATATTTAGCACCAAGTTATAATATGTTTGCATATAATTTTAAGTTCAGCCCGCACAGCAGCTCTGAAGCTGAAGCCAGATTTGGATGCTTTGAGCTAAATATCACTATGATAATGATAACATATATACAAGCTCGTAATACGCTGAAGTTAAGCAGATTTACATCGTTCAAGTGTGTTGATATGCTGTTGAGAAACATTTTTCAGATGAGTGACCCGTTAGTGAACTCACTAGGTTTTGCTGTTTTCAGGCAATCAGATTTAAGGCATGGAAATGGGTTCGGTGATAGCCAAAAGTAGAACCCCTCCAATATATAGATCATATATAGACAAGCAGTGGTAACATGATTTGATCTGTCATTTCGTGCCTTTTATCGCTGTCAGTGCTCAGAAAATTCTGAGAAAATCTGTTTCGTCAGGAATAAAGTCTAGGTGACAGCCAACACAAACAGAAAGAGACCGACGACTCCCGCCGCATAAAACCGCAAACACAGGATGCTGGCAGTACACTGAGATCAAATGACCAAGATAAGTAAAAGAGGGGATTTTTTTTATACACTGAAAACAAATTGCACAAAGTGCACAGAAAGTATCAGTTAGGATTAGTCTGAAACTAATCAAAAACTGTTAAATATGCCACTGATTTCTAAGTCATGAAATTTAATTTTATTGTTTGTCTTTAAGTCTTTGACAGTATAGTATAAAATCTTTATAATAGTTTTAGAGATGCTTTTACAGTTCTTCAATGTTTAATTTTTCATTTATCTTTTTCTGCATGTATACAGTGAAGGTAACATCTTATGCGTATTGTACTTATTTAAGAGGAGATTGGATCAGTGTCAAACCTGCAAACTTTTACTGTGTTTAAATTGCATATATCTGGATATATTTGTGTTTCGATAAATCTAAATTACAAACCTGGCCCTCTTCACACACAAACTTATTTTTATTAAATTATTATTATTATTATTATTATTATTATTATTATTATTATTATTATTATTATTATTATTATATGGTTCCCCTAGCATCATCTGGCCTTTGGAAGGGACACAGCACTGTTAACAAGAAAAAGCGCAGCATTATGGTTATTTTGTGTATTTAGATGGTGTCTTTCCGTTAAACGGAGGATCTTGGAAGGTTCCAAAACATCAGCTGGCTAATATTAGCGCACTGTTTTTAGGGGAGTTTTCCATTTAGAGGTTTTTCCACTTCAAGATCATGATATCTTGTGTTTAAGGTGTATTGCCCTTAAAATGACTTGATTCAGTTGTGACTGGTTTCCTGTTCTTCAGCATACAAAGCACTAAATCATAATACAAAACAGCAACACCTTTTTAAAGAGATGTTTCAAATGCTAACAGCCTTCTTACATGGACATGTTTGCGTTTATATTCAAACCTGGCTGAAAATTGTAAATATTTTTACCTGTATAGTTAAATATCTTCTACATTACTGAAATTAATTTACTATTAGGTGACCATGAAGAATGGAGGGATTTTTTAAAACCATTCTTCTAGCAAAAGTGGCAATAAAACACTATAAACAAAGCTGTGGTGAAATGTTCCTCATCTGTGTTGTATAGATTAAAAATACTGCCAAAGTTATTAAGGCTGAACTAATTTTTAAATGTCTGTGAAGGTTCTCAGTCATCCAGGTCATCGTAGTCAAAGGAGCTTGCAAAGAAAACTGAAGAAGCTTCTCGGATGAGAGGTGAAACGTCTTCAAGCAACTTAAAGAAGTCCAGACGCTTTTCTTTGCAAGCTCCTTTGACTAATTTTTAAATGCTTTATACTCACCGTTTAATCATATTTGTAGTGGCTGTCCCTGAACATGAGACTGCACCTCTTCTGTTTAAATAAACTGGATCTTGCGCTCACTCCTTGTTATCAAGCTTTACCTTGCTAATGTGCTAAAGGAGTAATTAACACATTACTCCTTTAGAGTGCTGTATAATTACAGTTACACAGCACTCTAATTCCTCTACATCACACATATTGTCCAAGATGGCCAATAAGAGGAAACTTATCACAGAAGACTCTAGTTGCTAATGCTAGCTGTGTTTCCACACAAAGCAAAGCTGTTACTTGATCTGACAGCAGTGAAGCATCTTGTCTAGTGCACTAATATTCTATCAGTCTCCCATTAAAGACTGGACTTTATACACAATGAACATGCAAAATCAGTCAGAAAAAGCTGCTGGACTCTTGGCTTGACAAGCTCCAGCTATCGTTCATGGGACACAGACATGCCCATAAAACAGAGACACGCTACTGTTTCCATTGAGATCCCAGGCAAGTGCAGCTTTCGACAATTATACCCAGTAGCATCCAGAATATTCTAGTGATGTAGGGATGAATGCAAACAGGCGACGCGCATCATGACAGAGCACTGTTTGACACGAAAGTAGAGATATCGCTTCCTCTTGCTATGTTTTAATTAATGTCTAATTTTGAATTTGACTAGGTGCTTGTCTTGATGGAATGCCATTGCCTCAAACTATTCTACTGAATAAGTTTAAATCTTTTCCTCTGAGTAAACTGATGTGATGAAGAGACACAATCAGTAAGCCATACTTGGAAGGGAAACTTGGAAAAAAAGAATACAAAATATATAATACTTAAACATTTATACTCAGTCACAAATACTTAAATAACAGAATATAAATATGTATCATTCAAAAATCTATCATTCAGTATAAAAATAAGCAATGCTGTCGACATAAAAAATAATTATCCTTTCAAATATGTACACATATGTATGTACACAGCCCTTCTATAAAGGAAAGGTGCAATTTTAAAAGTTGCTAGCATGCCTGATGATATATTATAAGTGCATAAAAAAATACAATTCAAATGTAGAAAAAATGTATTGCTATCACTTATGAAGGAAGTAATAGCAAACATGCACCAATAGAAAAGTCCAGCAGATGCCTCCATCCTTGTTGCACATGTTGTGAAATTCATTGTGCAGAAGAATATATGGGCTTGCTTATTGTAGTCCTAGTGAGTCTTAAAAATACAGGTGACGACAGCTGTAAGCACGTAAAGTTTCCATTTGTCAAGTGTTCCAAGAAACAGGCCTGATGGATGAATCCCATCAATAAAACTTTAAGATATTGTTTAGACAATAGTTTGGAGCCTTCTTGTAGGTACTGGGGGCATGTGGTACCTGAGATTTATCCAAAAGTTTCTCTTTGAGTATAATTCTGTGAATTTGTGTGTCGCAAGAAAATCTTTCTTCCACTTCAGGGCTCCTTGTTTCCTCTTGATATAACGCACAGACTCTGGCAAGTGACTGTAATCCACTGGACCATCTGGCAAAAAAGAAAAACAGTTTAAATATAAATGAAAATAAACACGTTTAATAAGCTGACATTTTAATTTTTATTAAACGAAGTCCTGACCGAGTGCAACAAGTCCAGAGATGAACACACTTTATTCCTTATCAAAATGTACTAAGTTAGCTTAGCATAAAAGCTGGAAGTAAAATCTCTGTTTGTGATGCCTGCAAAGAATTATACATGACCAAATAGGGCATGAATGCTGAGCTATATAACCCGTGACTTAACAGAATTCATGTGGCTAGAGATTTTTGAAAAATGAGGAATCATTTACCAATTTCCACCAGGATAACTCTGGGATCATTCTTCGTCAAAGCATCATGAAGGCCAACTTTCTGCTCATACCACACTTGGCTTTGATTGTCACATATGCAAGTGCTTTCCTCCGTTTTCGCCTCAGGTGATAAGATGATAAGCAGTCTGCGGCACTGGTGCATCGCAGCAGCTGTTGCATCGTGTATTGCTGTAAGGGATTCATGGCCAGACACAAAACTGCAGGTTAGAACTCTTTGTCTGCAAACTGAAGACAGCCCATTTCAACAGCACAAACTATAATTTTGGGCAGAACTGTGGCTTCTTCCAGGCACTCATTTCTTCTTCTTTTTTTAACTTACCAGTTTAGTCTGCATTAATAAAATTAAAGAACCTTGTAAGTGCCTTGAGGCAGCTGTTATTGTGATTTGGCACTATATACATAAAAACTGAATTGAATTGCAATGTATCACCAATACAAACATAAAGGAAATAAACTAGAGCAATAAGAAGAACACAAAAAGAAAAGGGAAAAACAGAAATACAGAGGATAGCTAGACATCAGCTCAAGAAAGTATTAAGTCTGTTTTTAACTGTACTGTACTGTGTTCCAGTAATTTAGTAAACATGGCTTTTATCCAATTTCTCCCATGTATTATACTAGGAGTTTAACCAAGAAGCTCTTATTTTCTTTTCAAACTTCTCTTTCTTTTTTTCTTTTTTTTGCAACTATAAACAGAATTCTTACAGATACAGTTGTGGTCAAAGGTTTAGATACACTCATCATGAGAATGAATGCAATAGCAATGCCGCCACCATGCTACACAGCTGTTACACAGTTCTTTGGTTCAACAGCCTTTACTTTATCTTCCAGGTCATGGCAGGCTTGAGTCCTGGTGGTTCCGCTGAAGTTTTTCCTAACTAATGTTCTCTGATCTGAGGACAACATTATTTGGTCATCCTCCAGATAGTGGCAAAGCAGTGGCGCATCCAAAAAACTTGTACTTTTTTGTAGTTAGAGTTCTGAACTGAGGGTCTTGGAACCTGCTGTTGTTTAACAATAACTCCAGACTTTCCCTTCCCAATTGTAAATCTACAATAGGGCTGCCACGATTAGTCGACTAGTCACGATTACGTCGACTATTGAAATCGTCGACGACTAATTTAATAGTCGACGCGTCGTTTGAAGCTTTGTAAGATCCCAAAAGACGCAGGAATAAGTAGCAGGATTTAAGAGTGTAATAACGGACTGAAACAGAAGATGGCAGCACTGCATGTACAAGGATGCCAGCTGCCGTTAAACCCCGAAGAAGAAGAAGCTGTGTCCCAGAATTCATAGCGCGGCTCAGCGCAGAAGTCAACAATGGCGGCAGCTAGTTAGTTTTAACTTTACTCTTATTATTCTTTTTGGGTCACAAAATAAACGTTTAACATATTTTCAGGCGAGAATGTAGCTGTGCATACTTCAAATATCTGCTCAGTTTATCAGGACACCACATATTTTCAAAAGTGCTCCGACGTTTTTGGAGACGTCTGTTACCCACTAGCTCGATAGTTAGCCGGGGGCAAGGCTCACTAGAGCTGTGAGAACACCGGACTCCCGGCAAATCGTTTTTAAACCCACCACCGTCTTTCACTACTCAGGTTAAACATGATATATGAGTCACTTAGATAATTTAAAAATGTTATTGTTTGGCTTTTTTCAGTATTTTATTTGTTCCTGAGTAAATCGTTTGGCTGAGATTAAAGTTATAGTTTTTACACAGCTGAGTAAACCTCAAGCAGACAGCTGATTATCAGAAGTGTGAGATGCTCGAGAATATTCTCCGGTGTCCCGTTATATTTTAGATAGCAAGGAGCAGACGGCTGAGTTTATTAAACTTCACTGAAACAACCTGCAGATTTCATTAAAATTTAATAAACTATCATCTTGTCTTTATTTTTAGTTAGCACAGACCTTAAACACTTAAAGCTGTAAGCTAATGATAGTTATATAAGAGCAGATGCATGCTGGTGCAATAAGCTGTACGTTTTACGTCCAATGGATGCATGATCCATTAATCGGTGACTAGTCGACTATCAAAATAATCGTTTGTGGCAGCCCTAATCTACAATTGTCCTTCTTAGATCTTCACTGAGACCTGAGTATTGGTCAATCTAATGAGTGCTGTCAAACAAATCCTTTTCATGCTGGCAAAGAGAAGTATTGACTGACTACAACATCAGTTGTAATCGCTGATGACTTTAGTAGCACAAAGATAATAGGCCTTGGTCTTGTCAAGTTAACAGATAGTGTAGAAGCGGGGGTCTCGAATTCCAGACCTTGAGGGCCGGTGTCCTTCAGGTTTTAGATGTGTCCTTGATCCAACACAGCTGATTTAAATGGGTAAATTACTCCCTCAACATGTCTGAAGTTCTCCAGAGGCCTGGTAACGAACTAGTCATTTGATTCCGGTGTGTTGACCCAGGGTGAGATCTAAAACCTGCAGGACACCGGCCCTCGAGGCCTGGAGTTTGAGACCCCTGTTGTAGAGGCTTCAGCACCACTTATTAGAGGTTTAAGTGAGTGTATGTATATATTTGACTCTTTGAGTCTGTGTGCATTAGAGAAAATCAAAATGAAAATCAAGCAACCAGTTCTTGTTTTATAAAGTCATTAAAAACGTTAATTTAACCACATTTAAAATGCAACTAGTTCTACTTGTCTTTTACCTGAAAGCATCATAGCAACTGATTTAGATTCGTTGGTTATGTATTTGATGTCTTAATTTAATAAAAACTGTGAACAGCAGTTTGTGACAATAAACAGCTCAAAGCCTTTGTATGTTTTCCCGTCTTTTGGGGGTTGGAGAATGACCTTAACAACCTCAAGAATTACACTACATCTAGAAAGACAAGTCTTTCTACCTCTGTTTACATATTATGGATATCTGCTTCTTACCTTCGCCAGGACAGTCATCCCGTCCTCTGATAAACAGAGAGTAGCCATATTGTTCCTCCAGTTTCTCAGGCAGGATCTGCATGGCAAACCTCGCGCCCTCATCTGAACTCATGGCATTGGAATGGATGAAACTCACGTAGGCATCATAGAGCTTCCCATCTGGAACTGACAGAATCTAAATGATTGTTTATGTTCATTTTATAACGTTTGATCCTTTTAAAATGTGAATCAACATCCAGCTTTCACGGCTTTCAGTACTGTGTTAGTTGTGCTGTAAGGTTAGTAGTATCTCGTCAGATGATGCCACACAAAAACTTAAGTTCAACTGATAACGGCTTTACCTTGTTGTTTGGGAAAATGTGCCAACAGATCCCTGTAAGCCAATATCAGGTTTACTTTAAAGAAGAAGAAGCACGCAGCCAAGGCTAGAACAGCCAGAGATGCAGAAAGGCAAACAGCCCAACTCATGTGGAAAGAACTGCGGTCAGCTGGAGAGAGGAAGGAGACAAACGTAAGGCAAGTGTCTCAGACGACTATAATTCTTGAACACACACACATTTATATGTATATGTCTATATATATCTTTATTACCTTCTTTAAGCTTCACCACACTGATTTGTTCTCCCGCTAGGCTTTCTAAATGGCACTCGAACTCAAAATTCAGGAACTTGCGATGAACTTTAGCGATGGACAGAATGACCAGTTCGTATACTTTGCCTTCTCTATGAATACTAAAGGGTACAGAAACAATCAGTCAGTCAGAATGAATCATGGAATCAAAGAATAATATGTAAATGTTAGGTGTTAAGTTTTTTGTGCTGCTACAGTTGCAACATTTACAGTCTATTACTCAGAAAAGAAGTTCTGCCTCCAAGTGACATTTAATGTCTGACACATTGTGTTGTTTTGATTTAATCTCGATGCAGTATAATGCAGTGTTTTGTATTCGCCCTATTAATAGCCCCGTCCACGGTAATGTAAAACTCACGTTTTCCGGGACACACTAATCTCCTCGAGGTCCTCAGCGTAATCCTTGCCAACAGTCCAGTGCAGTGAAGACTCGTTATCCTCACTGTAGCCTATGAATGCTAAACACTGCAGCTCCACTCTCAAACCTGGTGGGCAGTGAGAGTAAAAAACAAAGAAACTGTCAGTCTACATTTCCCGTTTTGATCAAACAAAAATATGAAGTTAGCTCAAATGAAATTTAACGTCACGGAAACTTTTCAAAAGGCTTCTGACTAATTCTGTTCAGTCGCTAGATGACAAAGCACCATTGCAAAGGTTTTAAAGGACTTTATTGTCATCTTGACTTGAAAAACAACTGTTTGTCAAGTATTTATCATAAAGATCATACAGTCAATAAATGGATAATGGTGTAAATGACTTCATGATATTTAAAGGTGTTTATAATATTTTTCCATAGCACTAACATTCACTCTAATGCATTTTATTTAGTGTTTCACTTGCCTAGTTCAACTGTAATCTCTTGCTTGTCAGGGGTCACCAGCTGTGGCTCTACAAAAACTTTTTCTGGGAGGTCTGCAAGAAAGAAAGAAGGAAGGAAAAATAAAGAAAGTGGGACAATATACATTTAGCTCCATAAGCATTTGTATATATTGCCTCTGTACACCATCACAGGCTAATTTAAATCAGACAAACCAGATGTGATTGAAGTGCAGATGTTTAGCTTTAATTCAAGAGGTTTAACCGAGGTTTTGCATGAACTCTTTAGGAATTACACTCGTTTTTATCCATAATCCCCCATTTTCAGACGCTCAAAAGTATGGGAGATGAGGCCTGTTGCCTCGTCAGTCCATGATAAACAAAGTTAATTAAAGAGATCTGGATCTGAGTCCAATAGCTAAACTTGTATTTCAGCATTTCACTGGAACTTGTGAAATTCACTGAGACGTTGATGCAAATTAAGGAAATGAATCTGGCCCCAGAAGACCAAACAAACCTACTAGAGTTTAGATTTAAGAAAAAAAAGGCTAAACAACATTTACCACAGTTGTAAACACTCAAGGAAATATGGTGTCGTTATCAGAGTCTAGAATATACAATCAAGAGATGCCTTTATGAATGTAAATACAGATGGTTTACCAGATGGTGAAAACCACTGTTCACACTCAAAAACAAGAAGAGCCTGCATGTTCTGAGAAAACATCTTTGGACATATTTAACTTACAATAGCATGAGGAGAAGAGAAAAATAATGAAAATGGAGAGATACAACTCGTATGCCAAAGCATCCAATGATTTATTTCTTTTTTGTTAAACCCCCTGAATTAAGTCTTCAAGTCTATGATTAAACAAAACAAAATAATAATAATAATTATGTACAGCCAGAGTAATATATTAAAAAATGACACCAGAATAATTAAGGATTCAATATGAGAGCTCTACAGTACTTACCATCTTTAACAGTCAACAGGATGCTGCGTGAAGCGGTATAATTCCTGCCATCCAAGTTAATGTCTATCAGGCAGGTATATTTCCCATTGTCCTCCTCTGAGGCTTGAGGAAGCCTCATGTTGCCTTTCATATCAACAGAGATGGGTTTCCCTTGCCGCTGAATGAGCTGGCAATCCTGCAGACAGAAACCAATCCTGTAGTTAGTTTTCACAGTGCCATATTTTTGAGAGGCATTTTTGAGCCTCAAGACAAGAAAGAAGAGCCAGAAATAAAGGAAAACATGAATAAAAAGCAAAAAACTGGCATAGTGATCTCAAAATGTGTTGGTCGCAAGTTTCCAGGTAACAAAATGCATAGTACTACATTGTTGCTGGCCTGGGTGGCAACCAGTCTTATCTGCCAGGGGGGCAGATCTGGCACACATTTTTCCCTGATATCTACAGAAGGGGGCAGTGTTGCATTTATGGAAGTTGTAAAACAGAAGCCTGGGATTTGGCCCACCTAAGCACTTTAGGTGGAGCGATTGTGTATAAACTAGCCTAGTTTATATCTGCTGTTTCCACTGATAGTTTATCAGCAATTGTTTCTGTCCACTCTTCATGATATTATATTCCATAAAATGGGATTATACACCAATAGCATAGCATTATGACCACTGACAGGTGAAATGAATAAAACTGATTTATTAGCACCTGTTACTGGCTGGGATATCTTAGACAGCAAATGAATATTTTGCCCTCAAAGTTGATGTGTTAGAAGCAGGAAAAATGGGCACGCGTAAGGATTTGAGCCGAGTTTGACAAGTGCCAAATTGTGTTGGCCACACAGCTGGGTGAGAGCCTCTCCAAAACTGGAGTGTGATCCAAGCCAACAGACGAGCTACTGTAGCTCAAAATGCTGAAAGAGTTGATGTAGGTTCTGATAGAAAGGTGTCAGAATACATAGTGGATCACAGTTTGCTTTGGGTAACGTTCTGCTGGGAAACCATCCATGAGGATGTAACTTTGACATGTACCACCTAACTAAGCACTGCTGCAGACCATGTATGACCTCCCATAGAAACAGTATTCCCTGATGGCTGTGGAATCTTGCAGCAGGATAATGCACCCTGCCACAAAGCAAAAAATGGTTTACAAATGGTTTGAGCAGCACAACAATGAGTTTGGAATCTTGACTTGGCCTCTAAATTCTCCAGATCTCAATTTAATCAACATCTGTGGGATGTGTTGGACAAAGAAGCCTGATCCATGGAGTCTCCACCTCCCAACTTATAGGAATTATAGGATCTAGGGCTGAACGATATATCGCATTTGCGATAATATCGCGACATGATCAAGTGCAATTTTCTAACCGCAAAGGCTGCGATTATACTCTGGACATGTCCAAATTCATGGGCTGCATCCTCCTGAGGCCGCATTTGTAGACCGATTACGTCACAGCGACGCGCCGAAGGCTGTCCAAATTACTACCATATCCCAGAATTCATAGCGCGGCCCAGCCAAACTCCAGTTTCCAGCAATGGCGGCCGCTACTAAGTTTTAAAATTACTCATACTAATCTTTCTGGGTCACAAAATAAACTTTTAACATATTTTCAGGCGAGAAAGTAGTTGTGTAAACATCAAATATCTGCTCGGTTTATCAAGATATCCCATATTTGCAAAAGTGCTTCGACGTTTTCAGAGGCGTCTGCTACCCACCAGCTCGACAGCTAGCCGGGAGCTCGAGGGTTACTGATGCGGCCGAGAACGGCACAACTCCCGGCACATCATTTTCAGATCACCGCGGAGTTTCGCTGCTCGGGTTAAACGTAATATATAAGTCACTTAGACAACCTAAAAATGTTATTGTTGGGCTTTTTTCAGTGTTTTGTTTGTTCGTGAGTAAATCGGTTTGGCTGAGATTAAAGTTATTAGATTAGATAAAATAAAACTTTATTAATCCCCCGGGTGGGTTCCTCCTTGGTTTTCACACAGCTGACTAAACGTCAAACAGAAAACTTATTAAACAGAAGTATGAGACAGTCGAGAATTTACACCAGTGTCTGGTTATATTTTAGATAGCAAGAAGCAGACGGCCGAGTTTATTAAACTCCACCGAGACAGCGGTGACGCTAATCAGAACTAGACCGTCCAATTTCACGCCTTTAAATTTTAAAGGCGTGTTTGTGTGTGTGTTTATACAATTGCTATTATGTTTGCACTTTATGTGTAATGTTACTGACTGCAGAGATCAGTAAGATGTGTGTATTTTTTATTTATTAGTTTTATTTATTTAATATTATTTTTTAATTGAATGACTGTCTAGTAGTTCACAGATGTCGAAAAACTGAGTGTGGTAAAGCCACTGATTTTTTTTATGTATATTTCTGCAATCTGCACATTGTACTGACTTTCATTTTAATGTTTACACCAGGGTTCCTTGTCAGCACTTTATGCTCAGATGTTTGTAAGCTAAAAATAAACTATTGTGTATGTTCAAATATACTGTTGTGATTGAAGAAGTTAAATAAAAATGTCAGTCATCAATTCATGCATCACCTCATGTCATCATAACAGAGGTCTGTCTTCCAGGAAAGAACAGTTTAAAATTAATGTAATATAGTATTGGCCATACTATATGATGTATTGCTTGTCTTTGTTTAATAATACAGAAGACAAAGACCTTAAAAAATAATCGCATATCGCATCGCAATCGCAATATTGGGGCAAAAAAATCGCAATTAGATTATTTTCCATAATCGTTCAGCCCTAATAGGATCTGTTGCTTAGATACCACAGCACACTTTCCGGGGTTTTGTGGGGTCCACGTCTCGAGGGGTAATGTCTGTTTTGACAGTAAAAGCGTACTACAGCGGATAGTGGGAACAGCAGAGAAGATCATCGGGGTCTCTCTCCCCTCTATTGAGGACATCTACACCACACGCTGCATTCGCAAAGCCACCAGCATTGTGGCTGATTGGACACACCCCCCTCACACACTCTTCAAACTCCTGCCATCTGGAAAAAGGTACCGAAGCATTCGGGCACACACATCCAGACTGTGCAACAGCTTTTTTCCACAAGCCATCCGTCTCCTCAGCAAAAAGGGACTGACTGATAAACACACACACACACACACACACACACAAACATTATCACTCAGGTTAACTCAACTACCTCAAAACATTGAGACTGGACTGACTAATCAACACAAGCGCAAACACACTGACCTACACCACCAAACCATCGTACACACCAACCTGTTAATGCTCTTTTGCACAATATTATTACTGGACTTTTTGCACTAACTTCTGTACTTCCAAATTTTTGCTGCTACACTAAGGAATGTTTACTGTTCCTCCACTACCTCAACTCATCATCACAAAACCTTATTACAGTGAGGCAAAAAAGTATTTAATCAGCCACCGATTGTGCAAGTTCCCCCACTTAAAATGATGACAGAGGTCAGTAATTTGCACCAGAGGTACACTTCAACTGTGAGAGACAGAATGTGAAAAAAAAATCCATGAATCCACATGGTAGGATTTGTAAAGAATTTATTCGTAAATCAGGGTGGAAAATAAGTATTTGGTCACCTCAAACAAGGAAAATCTCTGGCTCTCACAGACCTGTAACGTCTTCTGTAAGAAGCTTTTCTGTCCCCCACTCGTTACCTGTATGAATGGCACCTGTTTGAACTCATCATCTGTATAAAAGACACCTGTCCACAGCCTCAAACAGTCAGACTCCAAACTCCGCCATGGCCAAGACCAAAGAGCTTTCGAAGGACACCAGGAAAAGTATTGTAGACCTGCACCAGACTGGGAAGAGTGAATCTACAATAGGCAAGCAGCTTGGTGTGAAAAAATCAACTGTGGGAGCAATCATCAGAAAATGGAAGACATACAAGACCACTGATAATCTCCCTCGATCTGGGGCTCCACGCAAGATCTCATCCCGTGGGGTCAAAATGATCATGAGAACGGTGAGCAAAGATCCCAGAACCACACGGGGGGACCTGGTGAATGACCTGCAGAGAGCTGGGACCAAAGTAACAAAGGTCACCATCAGTAACACACTACAACGGCAGGGAATCAAATCCCGCAGTGCCAGACGTGTTCCGCTGCTGAAGCCAGTGCATGTCCAGGCCCGTCTGAAGTTTGCCAGAGAGCACATGGATGATACAGCAGAGGATTGGGAGAATGTCATGTGGTCAGATGAAACCAAAGTAGAACTTTTTGGTATAAACTCAACTCGTCGTGTTTGGAGGAAGAAGAATACTGAGTTGCATCCCAAGAACACCATACCTACTGTGAAGCATGGGGGTGGAAACATCATGCTATGGGGCTGTTTTTCTGCCAAGGGGACAGGACGACTGATCCGTGTTAAGGACAGAATGAATGGGGCCATGTATCGTGAGATTTTGAGCCAAAACCTCCTTCCATCAGTGAGAACTTTGAAGATGAAACGAGGCTGGGTCTTCCAACATGACAATGATCCAAAACACACCGCCCGGGCAACAAAGGAGTGGCTCCGTAAGAAGCATTTGAAAGTCCTGGAGTGGCCTAGCCAGTCTCCAGACCTCAACCCCATAGAAAATCTGTGGCGGGAGTTGAAAGTCCGTGTTGCTCGGCGACAGCCCCAAAACATCACTGCTCTCGAGAAGATCTGCATGGAGGAATGGGCCAAAATACCAGCTACTGTGTGTGCAAACCTGGTAAAGACCTATAGTAAACGTTTGACCTCTGTTATTGCCAACAAAGGTTATGTTACAAAGTATTGAGTTGTATTTTTGTTATTGACCAAATACTTATTTTCCACCCTGATTTACAAATAAATTCTCTACAAATCCTACCATGTGGATTCATGGATTTTTTTTTCACATTCTGTCTCTCACAGTTGAAGTGTACCTCTGGTGCAAATTACTGACCTCTGTCATCATTTTAGGTGGGGGAACTTGCACAATCGGTGGCTGACTAAATACTTTTTTGCCCCACTGTATTATGTTACGTTGTGTTTTTCTATCATTCTGTCACTTTGCTGCTCTTGTTTGCACATTTGCACGTGCACTTTGTTGTCTGCTGTCTGATAACAAAAAAAAAAGTCTTCCTTAGATAGTTAGATAGTTTGGTTTTTTTTGTTAATTTATGTTGTAATTTATGTTAGGTCAGTCTGTCTTGTCTCTGCTAGCCAGCTAACTAGGTCTCTTAGTTGGCTAGTTGAGTGTTTTCTGTTAATTTATGTTGTAAATTTATGTTGCATGTAGCACCTTGGTTCCTGGAGGAACATTGTTTCGCCTCACTGTGTACTGTTAAACTGTATATGGTTGAAGTGACAATAAAGCCAACTTGACTTGACTTGACTTGAAAAGGGGGACCAGGTGGTCATAATGTTATGCCTGATTGGTGTATATGGAGGGCAGAGACCAGACCGCCAGTACGTTCTTCAGCCAGCTTTTTTTAGGTGCAAAATAATATTGATGAGCAACAGTTTTCTTTGTACTCAAATCAGGTCCTAACAAGGCAAACATGTCAATGCAGTAAAACAAGTGTATTAGGCCTCTTTATACCTTCATCCATCGTACATTCACCACGCTATTCAGGCCGAAGATTTCTTTCTGTTTACAAGGAAGACTGTCGCTCACTCCTTTTGTGATGGAAATGCTCTCAACGGTATAAGGACACTCTCCACTAGACACTGACACCCAAAACTTTAGCCTCCGTAATAATACTCCAGACTGATTCCTGAAAAGAAAAAGAATTGTAAAGCCAACAGCAAGAAATATCCCTGTACTTTTTGTTTATCCTAAATGGTTACAGACAATATGACTAAAATATGAATTGATGTTTCAGTTATGCCTCTATTCCACTGATAAGCTGAAGTTATATATCTGTTCAGCACTAATTAGATATAAGATTAAAAAAAATAACATCCATTAGGAATATAAATTAGCACACACACGTACAGAGACTGCCTGAAGGCTGGAACTGAGGAGATTTGATATCCCTCCTCTCATATATATTTGGATATTTATCCAGTTGCTCATTTGCTCTTAATGGTTTGATCATTTCCTGGATAAATAACACATTCATTTTTAGAAATGGCCAATCCCGTCTCCCTGTTGTATAGGAGGCTCCATATGCTCCCAGTACAACCTTCACACAGTCTCCTAAAAGTGCAACATCAAAGATTTACAGATGTTAAAATCCAGTTAGTAGGTTAGTTGGCATATCTTATAAAACAGGTCGCAAAAGGTTGATTTTGTTCATCTGGACGTAGCGTTTTCATTGGAGACTTCTGAAGAAGTCACTTGGATGAGTGACAAAGGGTTTCCAATACAACAGAGCTTGATCATAGCCTGCATACAACTGTTAGGTTTTACAGCATTTTATTATAAAGTAGGTTGTGTTTGTCTGTGCACGTGTGTTAAAGCACATTTATAAATATACTAGAAGCATGGAACTGCAGGGATCAGGAGAACTCATGCAAGAGAAGTCATACAGATATTTTTATACCTTATCTGACAGGTGTAAGATCCATTGTGGGACATCTGGACAGGTAGAAACCAAAGTAACCTGTCCCTCACTTCCACTCCAGTGGGCAGGCTCAGATTGTCTTTACTCTCCCCTCTGCTCCAGATCACGACATCATGAGCCTCTGCTGTGTAGCAATTCAGCAAAAAGAAATGGCCAGCACTCACATGGAAGGTATCTATCTCCCCACGGTGGTCTGTAGGTGACAGTGCAACAGGAGAACAACTATTTGTCATTTAATGTAAGATGTTAAAAAAATATATCAATCTACAAGGAAGACATGTTACTCCAAAAGAAGAACAGATAGAACAGAATAGGACTAAGTAAGTAAAGTAAGTAACATTTTATTTATATAGCACCTTTCTAGACAAAAGATCACAAAGTGCTTTACACAGAGATAACAAGGTATAAAACAAAAACAGACAAAAAGTTAACGAAATGCAATTCTAAAAAGATGTTTTTAGTTGTTTTTAAAAGAGACTACCGAGTCACATGTGAGTACTTCAAGGATTTGGTCAAAAGCTTTGCTGCAGCGTTCTGAACAACCTGCAGACGTTCCAGGGAGTTTTTGCTTAGACATGTAAACAGTGAATTACAGTAGTCCAAACGTGATGAAATGAATGCATGAATAATAATCTCCAGTTTAGTAAGAGATACAATAGGACTTAATTTGGCAATGTTTCTTAAGTAATAAAAGCAAGACCAAATCAGAGATTTGACATGGACATCCAATGTGAGAGCCGGGTCAAAGGTTACCCCTAGGTTCCTGATAGATGATTTCACAAATGTCGAAAGGGGACCAGCATTCATTATCATAGGTACAAGTCAGGAGCCACATGCAAGGACTTCAGTGTGTCCTTCATTAAGTTGGAGAAAGCTGTCATCCAGCCAACCTTTAATGGATTCTAAGCACTCATTCAGAATCTGCAGCATAGATAGATCTTGGGGCTTAAAAGCAATGCATAGCTGGCGTCGGGTCCAACATCAGCAAAACAAAACATTTTCCTGCATCGTTTTGCATCAAAATGTCACTGGAGACTCTAAGAAGGGCTGTTTCAGTAGAATGAGGTCTACGAAAGCCACTGACTGACTGAAATTTGTCAAGAATATCGTGTTTGTCCAAAACTGCTGTAAGCTGCTTAGCCACAACCTTTTCTAAAATCTTAGCAGTTAGTGGTAATTTTGAGATTGGCCTGCAACTGCTGTTTTTTTTTTTTTTTTAGATGGGATGTACAGCACAGGGACTTTACCAGTGACGTGTTAATTGTGGTGAGCACACAGGGACTGATAGACTGGAAGACATTTTTGAGTAACGATGCAGGTAAACTGTCAAATGAACAGGAGGATACTTTCTTTGAATTAACTAACTTTTCCAGCTCGGCTAGTGAAACCGATAAAAAGCTGTCTCAAATAACAGGCTGAGGCAGAGTAAGAAATGCTGATGGGGAAAAATGTTTTCTTACATTACTAAAAAAAAAATTCTATTAAGAAAGAAAGAAATTTTTCACAATCTTCATTTGAAGAAATTGGGGGCAGCAGGTGGACCAGGAGTAATAATACCAGTAATGGTGTGAAATAATACCTTAGGATTACCTCTGCTCTGGGTAACAAATTTAATTCTCCTCAGAATAAATGTGTGAAAACATCAATGCCCATTGCGATTTAACCCATCTTGTCACTCGCCGTAGAGTTTCTGTTTACAACTGTTTGTTCTTTTCTGTTCTTCTTTTCATTTATGGCATGTCAAGGACACAACCAATGTTAGGTCATTCATAAAGATAAATAACAACAACAAGGCAGGGAAATACCTCCAGCTAGTGTCGGACCAAAATGCTGACACTGAAGTTTCAAAAGTTGAAAACTCATGGGTGACCTGATGGTGGCCCATCTTTCATACTGTTTATAAAAGATATTTTTAGGACAAACACCCCTTGGTGGACCTAGCTAGCTGTTAGCCAACTTCCAAACTTCCATGAAAAGACATTTGTGTTCTTTTCCAAGCTGTGAATGCCATGTCCAAAGTAGAACAACACCAATATGGATTCCTGGAAATGGGTGTCTTGCTACAGTCAAAGAGCAAACATTTCGTAACAATGACTAATGCAACTTGTTAACTTCTAATATTGCAGGTTATCAACCACTGAGAAGGGCTATGCACGTCCATGCAGGTGTGCAAAGATATGTCACCACCACCACTTCATTATTGAATTTAATAGTAACTGTTTGGCATCTGTAAACAGAACTAGGGATGCTTTCCCGTTTTTCTTCCCCGTCTGTTAATAACATAGGATAAGATAAACCAGTATTTGTCCCACACATGGGAAATTTGTTGGGTCACGGCAGAAAGGGGACAGTACAAAGTTACAAGCACCAAAAATTAAGAAAACAATAGAATATAATACTTTATAAATAGAATAAAATAGTATGTTGCATCGAAAATTTACACTTTGTAGTATTGCACCTAAGGGAGACAAGGAGAAGGCTATCATGGTGTATTGGATGTAAATGAAATTCTATGATAATCGTATTTTGTGCCACTTTTGTGCTGAGCAAACAGTATGAGATATGCAGCAACCTGTGGTTAAATGTTTGCTCTGAAAAAGAGCAGTTGCTGCACAAACTGTACCAAATCATTTCTACCTTTTTCTTGAGTTTTTAGTTATCTAAGTTTTACTTAGTTAAATGGATGTTGCAGATATGTGCAAAGTTATTTTTATCAAGTTATATTCTGACTGGTCTGAAGAGTCAGCACTTTTAGAGCTATCTAAAATACTTTGCTATTCACAATGTCAGAGATACATGACGTTTGTGGTTAACAAGATTGTTACTGTGGTAGAAAATACCCACGTGTTTTAACATATTTAGTCTTCAGGCACAGTTGAGGAGCCACAACGAAGTTTTGGTCGATGGGCTGAGAACACGATACCTGAAAACGAGGTTATCAGCCCAATGTGATGATGTATTTTTTATTATTAAAAATCACACAATCAGACAGGCCCTTATTACATATTACCATAGGCTCCCTCCTGTTTATGGTAATGTGCAGGAGCTTTCTGAAGCTTTTCATACAGACAGCTAGAACGACATTTCACGGAATTAAAATAAACATCAAAATATGTCAAATTTGTTTAGAAATTTTACACACTATGTTCGCACTTCTTGCCACAGCTTGTGTGTATTCAGCTATGGACAGTAGGCAAACTGGATTTTTCACGAATGTGCAGTTGTTCTAAATTGGTGCTTTTTACATTAAATGTTTAAGCGTTTAGTGTTAATAGAAACCGCTGCTAATGTTTGCATTTTCGCTTGTTTAATGACAAAAAGGTTATGGGATTTTAAAAACTGTAGGCAATTTATGTTCTGCCTTTTCCACTATTGCTCAAGATTGCATCCTGGGCGCAGATTATTCAAACAGTGAGGAAGAGTCTTGTTTGCCACTTCCTGTCAAAGCTGTAAATCTGTCATCAGTGGAACACTTCATACAGCATTAACTGATGAGACATAACCCTCATCGGGTTTTTTTTAGACCTCAACATCATCCGTTTTTTAACCCTAATCCTAAACCTGTTATACTGTACTTCACATTACTGTGAACATTAAATTGCACTTTTGCACATTTCTTTTTTTCGTTTTAATTTATCAAAAAAATTATAAAATGATTTTATGTTTCAGGGTTTAAAGGATTAACAAGATATAAACACTGTTTTCACCTCATCATGCCAGTTTACTGTAAGAAGAAGAAATTTGTATTACACAGTCTAACTGTTAGTGAAGTTGTAAGGCTGCGTCAGCGAACCTTGTGAAATTCAGGTAATTCTAAAGCATTTGTTCGTCACAGCTAGTCAAACCCAGCTGACAAAAGTGCAACGTGCAGCCGTATCTTAGCAACGCTTAGTAAGTTTAGCAGATAGCTGTTAATGTTTGTCTTACACTAATACTTCTTATCTGTGTACAGCTTACCTCCATGTAATAATATGGAGGTAAGTCATGTCAGCTAGCCTGTATCAAAGTATTCAGGTATAACAGAATATTTAGAGTAGTACTTTTAAAAAGATTACTCTGCTTATTACAGTCAACTGTTTTATTATTGGCGCCACGCTTGGCGAGGGCTCCTTGGCTCTGCTGGAGCATTTTATAAAACCTTGTCCTTTATGTTCAGCCTGACGTGCACAGGTGCTGCAACTTTAATGCTGACATCTTTTAGCTAAGACGCTTCCTGGAGATTCACACATCAAAGTCTGAGTATAAATGTTTGGTCTCCTTGACCTATATAATCATCAAAAACCCCACAGACCTTTCAGTTGTTGTTTTTTTGACGTTATCGTCTATCAGAATCACTTCATTGTCGTGAGAGGAATGTTGAGGGGTATGCTTTTTTTACTCATCAAACCACAGTTTATCTTTTTCTGTCGTGATTGTCTGTCTTGATAGCAAAACCTACCCAGGTAACCTATCAGTTGAATAGAGATTTTATCATACTGCCGTATGCATTCTGTGCAGTCCCCTACCACAGATGTATGAATAGATAAATCCACTACAAGGAACACTGAAGAATCAGCTTTTATTCCAGTATCTATTCTGATCACTGATTTATGATTAATTTATGGTAACATTTGAGTTAGGATACATATGTACAATATGTGTGTATATATATATATATATATACACATATACACATACATACATACATACATACATGCATACATATAAATGTATTTGGCAAAGCTATAGGATAGTTTGCCCTGTCTGTTAACAGACAGTTTAACTGGTTTCTAAACCAGTTAAACTGGTTATAAACCATGACAGCTAACCCCACGACATTGGCATAAAGCAGACAGAGCTTGTCACTCAGCTGAAACTAAGTGTTCAGAAGAAGTTGGAGAATCAGTACTTACCACGCGTCACAACAAATGACAGAGACAGCAGAACAGTCACCAAGCAGACCCAACCTGCCGCTGCCATAGTTCTTATCTGAGGGAATCAACAGACTGCATTTCAGTAAAGTCCGGTGTGATTTTCTTGAGAACACGAGCCATCCTGTCAGGCGAGCGTATTCTTTGCAGTGTATACAAGTTTCTTGACATACTTCCTGGGGAGCACAGCTTCCCTTAAAGGGAAGTGAAAGATGGAGTGTTCTCAGCTCTCACAAGGAAGTCAGAGCCAAAACACTCCCAGTAAAGTCCCAGGAAGTTCCACTGATTGGTGTTTCTTTGTCAAAGGTTGAGAAAAAAAATTCTCTTTGTCATTTGCAGTAACTCTCTGCTGATGTAAATCATTCATGCGTCTTTGTTACGTCATCGAAAAGTAATAATTCATATATGAATTGCACTCATTTTGGTCATTAACATAAAGTGGATCGGAGTCAGGTTATATATAAGGGAATTTATGGGCAAGTTCATCTGCAGCACATATTTATTTAAAAATACTTCATATTAATAGAAAATCAGAATTTCCCAAAATATAATGCCAATTTTGGGCTTTCTGGGCTTTGAAAAACAATGATGACATTCCTATAAAAATGTCTTAATAATAAACTTTGTAGTAATTTTTGAAATGAGTAAGCCTTATATCTCACAACTGCTGTGATAAATACTTAAAGTAAGGGTTTACCCTGAATGGTCTTCAGTCGTCACTTGATATATGTTTTACATGGCAATTTTTGTCAGCATCGTATATATTTTCACAGTTTACTCAGATATCCCTCTTTAAGTTTGCATTATTGTAAAGTGGTAACCTTCCAAAGCTCAGTGAAGCAAGTGAAAATCACAGTCGCTGAGTATTTAAACTTCAGTGCCTTAAATAAATAGATGTCAAGACCAAAATTGAAAATCTGCTGCCAATATATTTTGTGTAAAAGCAATCAAAAGAAATATTGCTGAACAGAAAGACAAAGATAAAATCAACAGAGTGAAACCACGTCAATGTGAAACCAGTACTATAAAATTCAAAGAAGCCTACACCAAGTATTTAAAAAAGATGTAATCATAAAGCTTAATCGAAACTCACCTGTGACGTATATGAAGTTACTACAAAAATAGAAAGAACTATCTGTACAATTACAGCTGTAGTTTTAATTATAATTTTGACTTTCTACTCTGAATTATGAGACAGAAAGTCTGCCTGTCACTTACAGTACAGTGAACTTGCAGTGACTTGCTGGATTTTCCATCCTCCTACTCCTCCTCCTGTATTTGCATTATTTTATATTGTTCCACTACCCCGGTATGAAATTTCCTCTCAACTGAAAAAAAGTACAACTTGCTTTGCAGTACAGGTGCGGCACAGTTATTCAACCACAGCTAAGTAGCACTTGACAGATATAGGTCGAGTTGTTGGTGGTTAAGATTTGAAACTGACAGTTGTTTTCATGTAATAATGTAATGGCATTTAACTAACTAGCAGTGTACACTCTAAAAACTATTGTTTAAGCTCAACAAAAAAAATTAACGCAACAGTTTCCATTACTCTTTTTGAGTTACGATAACTTATGTTGAAATTAGATTGAACCAACAAACTATATTGAGTTAGGGGAATTAACTTTTCCTCCATAATCAAAGGTGATTTTAATTACCATTTATGTAATATTTGGTAGCTTAAAAACATATTTTTAAGTTGTTTACTCATAAAAATTATCTTCCTCCAATTACTTTTTCCACATTATTTAAAATGATTTTTAAGTGTTATGTAATTAATTACAGCAATTACAAAAACAATTTTTTAAAGTTCATTATTTAAAATATTAAGTTGCTGATTTTCATCATTATTAACATCATTTTAGCTTTCTCTTATTTTTTATTGTAATAGCTTTTAAGAAAGGAATTCATTCAACATTTTTTTTTATCAAAAAACTTTATTTTTTAACTGTAGGCATTTCAACACTTTGTATTTAAAAAGTGAAAATAAACCAGAAATTTAGATTTATACCATCTCAGCCAAGTTATAGTATATGCCTTTATGTATTTAACACCACAGAAACAAATGTGTTCAATTGGTTAAAGAAAACATTTTGTTACAGTAATACTTCCATGCAAGTGTTCAGTAAATGTTAACTTTCAATGCCTACCAAACTTTACAAGATCTTGCATCTTTCTATGACACAATGCAGCAAACACCTTTAAGATCAATGTTACACATACAGGATTCAAAACAGTTAACAATTTTTGAAACAGAGTCAACATCTTTAACATAATGATGGTTCCATCAAGGTCAAGGAACAGCTTCTGAACAACTTCAAAAGTATATTTCAGATCCTTGCATTAGCTCAGATTGAGAGCATATATTATGCCCATGAGCAAAACACAGCGCCTTGGGAAATTCTGGCCCTCCATGATTTTTGTTTCCTCCACCACAATGGTTGCAGTCTTATGGTTAGATCCAGGGGTGTACCGGTTACTGATGATGGCAGTTTTCATCACCTGCCTTTCAAGGTTGGCCTTAAGTTCTTCGGTGTTAACTTAAGGCCAACCTTAAGTTAAGGAATTAATAGGTTAGTGAATTATAGATTAGACTTTTATACTTACTGAAACTTAATGAATTCAGATGATCAATGGAACACACACACACACACACACACACACACACACACACACACACACACACACACACACACAATGCTGAATTACTTAAACCGAACTCCATGAAAAGGTCCTCTTCCTTCTCTCCAAGGAAAGTGATAAGGCAGCAGATGGCTACTTCTCTGCGTGTTTCAATTGTATTGTGCTATTTAAGAAAAAATAAAGTATGAGTATAAAATACATGGGTGACTGCCAACAAAGTGCATTTCAAAGCTACCCAAAGTCTAAATAGTTGTCCTACCTCAAGAAGCATGTCCTTGATCTGCCTGATTCTCACTCCCTTAGCTCCTCCCCTTGATAAAATGACATCCATCAGTTTTGGGGTGCAATGGTCAAGTGTAGCTATTCAAGGCTTACAGTGGTTATTCTCTTGAACTCCTCCTTTATCTGTAGACCACAGAAAGAGAAGAATTAAACCTTGCAGACTATTAGCTATACTGCATTAATGAATGCTCTAATACATTATTTAAAGAGGATAGATGTGATCTAAGGCTACCCCAAGTTTTGAGGGAACAAAAACAATCTTGGTGAAGACAAGGGAGACTTCCCCACCATAACCGTGGTGTAATCTCTAATGCTTTAGCAACCCTGTTTTTGCAGAGGTTTCGAATTTGCACATTGTTCACTCCCAGCCCATTTTGTAAAAAATGTGTCCCAACTTAACAAAGCACTAATGACCCTAGATTATCACACTATACTAACTGCTTACATAAAGTCTTAATGTTAAGTAGATTCACATAGCCCATGCCAGAATAATGCTATTGGAATGACATTAACAATATTTCACACAGTCTGATTTAAAAAAACAAAAAACAAAAAAAACAAAACAAAGATAGCTACAGCTCTTAAGATCAAGAACAATACTTACTTTAAGCTGTATCACAATACTAACCAAAATCAATGTAATATTACGTATGGGTCATGCAAGTTTTATAAAGATATAAAATAGGTGAGCCAGATGGAAAAAAGAAGCCTCTAGGTTATCCCTCTGAAAGAACTATTCACAGTTTAAAGGCTTCTAATTTTGGTAAAAAGAAAAACAAAATCAGCCTATGATCGAAATTAGATTGCACTGTGTAGCAAAACTTTAATCATGCTTTTCCTAGCCACAGTTGCACTCTCTAGCTGAAGACTTTTGTCAAATGAAACTTTATAAGTCTTATCCTCTGCTGTGCTAAAGTTTAGAATGGCTAGCATTAGCTACATGTGGTAGTGCAAAGTATTTCCTTATCTGTATGAGCATCACATCATACACAAATCCACTACAGGTGACTAGCACAAATGCTTTGCTTTGGTAGAACTGTTATTTGTAAATGAAATGTTACTTACCTTGAAATGTTTTTTACAAAAGCTTGCACCATGCAACGCAACATGTGTGAATTTGCCCGGGCTAGTTAAGTCAGTAGGGGAGGGAATTTGAAATCAGAAGTTACAGTGGAAAAAAATAAGTTATGTATAAAATTTCTTTAAGTAATTACAACTTGAATTTTATTTTGAACCCACTAACATTGGGATTTAATTTCAAATTACATATAAAATTAATTTAATGTAATTACCAACATTATTAATTCAACACAACCCAAAAAAATAAAGTTTGCAACTTAGAAGGTCTATCTTAATCAATAAATTAGAATTTTTATGTTGCAGCCATGGATTTAATCAAGTGGTGGTAAAAGGCCTGATGAATTACTTTTTAGAGTGTACATTTCCTGGAAATATTCCATTAAGACAGCTGCATAATACTACACTCAACAAAAATATAAACGCAACACCTTTGTTACTGCTCCCATTCCCCATGGGATGGACGTAGAGACCTAAAATTCATTCCAGATACACAATATAACCATCCCTCCCAAACAGTGGTCACAAATCAGTCCAAATGTGTGGTAGTGGGCACATCTGCTATATTGAGATAATCCATCCCACCTCACAGGTGTGCCACATCAGGATGCTGATCTGACATCATGAGTAGTGCACAGGTGTACCTCAGACTGCCCACAACAAAAGGCCACCCTGGAATGTGCAGGTTTTTGCGCTATTGGGGGTCTGGGGACCCAGAACCGGTCAGTATCTGGTGTGACCACCATTTGCCTCATGCAGTGCAACACATCGTCGCATGGAGTCTATCAGATTGTCAATTGTGGCCTGTGGAATGTTGGTCCACTCCACTTCAATGGCTGTGCGAGGTTGTTGGATATTCGTGGGAACTGGTACACGCTGTCGTATACGCCGGTCAAGCACATCCCGAACATGCTCAATGGGTGACATGTCCGGTGAGTATGCTGGCCATGCAAGAACTGGGACATTCTCAGCTGCCATCTGCCCTGAACAATGTGAACCATGATTCATCCGTGAAGCGCACACCTCTCCAACGTGCCAGACGCCATCGAATGTGAGCATTTGCCCACACAAGTCTGTTACGGCGACGAGCTGGAGTCAGGTCAAGACCCCGATGAGGACGACGGGCATGCAGTTGAGCATCCCTGAGACGGTTTCTGACAGTTTGTGCAGAAATTGTTTGGTTGTGCAAGCCAATTGTTCCAGCAGCTGTCTGGGTGGCTGGTCTCAGACGATCTTGGAGGTGAACCTGCTGGATGTGGAGGTCCTGGGCTGGTGTGGTTACATGAGGTCTGCGGTTGTGAGGCCGGTTGGATGTGCTGCCATATTCTCTGAAACGCCTGTGGAGACGGCTTATGGTTGAGAAATGAACATTCAATGCACGGGCGACAGATCTGGTTGACATTCCTGCTGTCAGCATGCCAATTGCACGCTCCCTCATTGCTTGTGGCATCTGTGGCATTTTGCTGTGAGACAAAACTGCACATTCCAGGGTGGCCTTTTGTTGTGGGCAGTCTGAGGTACACCTGTGCACTACTCATGATGTCAGATCAGCATCCTGATGTGGCACACCTGTGAGGTGGGATGGATTATCTCAATATAGCAGATGTGCCCACTACCACACATTTGGACTGATTTGTGACCACTGTTTGGGAGGGATGGTTATATTGTGTATCTGGAATGAATTTTAGGTCTCTACGTCCATCCCATGGGGAATGGGAGCAGTAACAAAGGTGTTGCGTTTATATTTTTGTTGAGTGTATTTATTTAAAAAGTACTTCCTTCTAAAACAGTTTATTTAGTCAAACTCAAAGCCAATATTTCGTATTCTTTTTCTTAGTGTGACACTGAGATAAGGATGAATAAAAACGAGGGAATTGTTAGTTGTTCAAAGAGCGATAAAACAAACACGGATGCGGCTGCAAATCCGTTATTGGAAAAAGCTGTGAAACTTCCCAGAAACTGTGTTGGAGCTTGGATCAGCGCAGTGTTTTCAGATTATTACATTTACAATGCAGTTTGATTTTTCGTCAATCTGTGAAAATCGTCAGCCAGATTTTCAAAACAAAAATGTAAACGTTCCCTAGGATCCACTCTCTCAAACCTCAAAGCTCTTTGTGGCGTTTTTCAATATATTGGATTTTATCCAAACTTAAAAAAAAATATTCCTACAATTTCTTCTCCAGTTTCAAAGAATTTTACAGACAGTCATCACAAGACTATTTTCACTAATGACGAAATGGCAATCACAGTTTTCTCAACATGCAATAGTGTTAAAAATGCCGTTTTCTGCTCTTTCCCTTGACGTCTCGAATGACTTGTAAATCATGAGTCACTGTTAAGTTCAAAATAATCCGATGGTTGTGGAAATGTAATGATGACTTCTAAGATTTACAAAAATGTTTGATTTTCAAAGCATCATTAAAACAAAAATCAACAAATGTTTGTTTTTTAAAAATTCCTATATTCGACGTTGTTGTAAAATCCAACTTCGTATCTGTTTCACTCTCGTCTGTTTCCTTCTCTTTTTGTCTATGACCAGTGAGATCCAGTTACACGTCTGGGCATGATGAAAGGGAACGAATGACTACGCCCACGAGACTTGGAACCAGACACGACAGGGTTGAACTACAGTGGCGCTTCCCAGTCGTGACTGACCTGAGACGCAAGTTGAGAGCAGTGCAGGGACTGAAAGCTAAAGGAAGAAATTAACATGAGCCAGTGTTTGATAGTGACCAACTGAGTGTTTATATTATGCTTGCTCTTTAAACTAACCAGAAGTTGGTTGGTGAATGAACCCAAACTAATATTCTAAATGATCTGTAACCAAATTAAAGGCACTTCAAATCCTAAGTGTGTGTATAAATGTACCCAATAATCTCTTTAGCCCCTTTGTTTGATTTACCTGCTGCAGTTAGGTAGATTAGACGCATGATATGGTCTTGCTATTTGAAATGTTCAGCCTTTTTTAACATAGCATCCATGCACAGCTGCCAGATGGCAACCTTTTTCTTTTATTTTCCATTCTTATTTTCGCAAATATGGAGCTCCTTTATGACACTCATGTACACTGACAAACATGTTACATGGTTTAAGCAAAGATTTAAGATTGGGGAGGAATTTTATATTTAAGTAAAATCAGTGTAGCAGAAATGTGAAGTAAATTGACAAAAAAAAAACACGCTATAATACTAGACCCAGTGTCTTTGTGGTGTATGTTTCTTGAGGAGGAATGGAAAAGAGTAAAAACTGAAAATAATCTTTTTATTTGCAAAATAGTCACACTTTAAAACAAAATTCAAATAGAAAACAGAGTATTTACAATTTCCCAGAATCATAAGTAAAAAAAAATCATTGATTAAAAATGTTAGCGCATACATTTTAACCTAGATTTTTATGCAGCCTCATTTCATGATGTTGTTTTTACAAATAATATACATAAATTTAAAAAATCATCATGAATGTATACTTTTCTGGTTGTTCCTCTTTACAGTTTTTACATGTTAATTTATATATTTTTTCTACATATTTACAAGTTTAATCATACATATGTACATTTCCTGATATGCCTATCGCCCAGTGTCAGCTGGGATGTTGAGGATTGTGGTAATAAAATAACTGTACGACCATTCAAGCTATTTTCATCTGCATTATTTTTCAGGCCCCTTCTGTTACTGATTGTCAGCAGTTCGCATACAAACTGTGGACAATTCAGACACTGCACTGATCTGTCCATGACCAGCTGTCATCTTTAGCCAATACTTTCCACATTTCTTACACTTTTTTTATACTCATTGCAATGTGTTACTTGAAAAGTTCCACAGAAGGTAAAGGTGACATCTCTGCTGAGAGAACATTTGGAGTTGCCTGTGCTGTAAACTTGACTCAGGGTCTTGGTGTCACTGCTTCTGATAACAGTGCCCACGATCTACCTGTGAGTGAGTAAATGCAACTGCCACATTTACATTAGAAACCAGGTACTCTCTGGTTCAATATCTGACAAACACAGATCGCCATCAGAATTACAGAAAGGCGATTGTTTCAGGATACACTACCCTCTTGCCCCGGACAGGCATGTGATACCTCAGTTCCTTCCAAAACCTAGAGGAAGGGGAGAGGGATGTTGACAGCTGTGAGTCTGTTCCAGTTTTTTCTGCATCAGCTCCACTCATGCACGTCTTCCACCTTTCCCTCGTCCTCTGGTTCTTCCACCAACACACGGCACCCTGCTTCTTCCTCAGATGACGCACTGACTCTGGAAATAGAGCCAGTTGAGCAGGCGTGATCTCCTCCAGCTCAACCAGAACCACCTGCAAAGCAGAGCTTAGATTAGACTCGGTGGAATGATTTAATACACATTAGGCAAAAGGGTATCTTTCTGTTTAAAGTTGTAGTTAGAATCAGATACAGGAAATAAACTCTGGGCTCTGAACTTCACATTAATCAGTAATTCTGCATTCACTTCTTACATTTATCATTATTATTTAATATTTTTTGATTTTGGGATAGAAGTACAGTCAGTACTTATGAAATGCCCATCAGTCCTCCTGTTACACTCATGTTTGACATCACAAAATTTAGCACAGAAATAAATTTCTCAGCTGCCTCTTTAGCTGATCAGTTAGCTTGATATAGGTGAGAATGGAAATCCATACTAAAAAAATCTGATCAAGATCGGAGCCATATGAATTTGATTTGGGCATCTGCATCTAGCTCACACATCACAAAATATTATGATGTTGTAATATTTTTCCCTTATACTTATCTATCTGTATGAAATACAGACTTATACAAAATTCATGTTTTTACATGAATAATTATGTGTTGTTGTCATTTTAGCCCATTCCTTGTGGTTTTAGGGAACACAAAGACCTCATAATGTCTGTCATACACTACGGGTCAAAAGTTTTAGAACACCCCAGTTTTTCCAAGTATTTATTGCAATTCATTACATTGAGGTCCAATGAATAGCTTGAACTGGTGCAAGGGAAGGGCTGAACTGTCAGAGGCTTAAAAAAAAGGTAAGGTTAACCAAAACTGAAATATAATGTGCATATCAGAATTATACAAAAATCGTGTCGCCTTTTTCAGGGGACACAATATATTTTAACAATTTAAAGCTGTTTTGCAGCAATTGAGATTAATCAAGCTTGATCAAGCTGAAGCTAGTGCAACTGATCAAGCTAGTGCAACTAATTCCTACAGGTGTTCCAGTTTTTCTGGATTACTTACAACCCCCTCTGTCTGCATAAAAGCAATGTTGGAACACACTGTGGTACCAAACCCTCGTGAGCATCTGTGAACAGTATTGTACTGCAGATAGTGGTGTGTTGCTACAAAAATGGCGAGAAAAAAAGGCAATTAACAATGGAAGAGAGACAGACCAGCATAACACTTAAAAATGTAGGTCTTTCCTACTGAGAAATTACAAAGAAAGGTTTCAGTGAATAAAGTTTCCTTCACCATCAAAACGCACTCAGAAACTGGGGCAAATGCTGACAGGAAGAGGTCTGGCAGATGAAACGCCGCAAATGAATCAGAGGACAAGTTTCTGAGAGCTAACATCTTGTGTGATAGGTGGCTCACAGGACAACAGCTTCAAGCACAGCTCAATAGTGGCCATAGTAAGTAATTTCAATTGAAGAGTTTGAGCTTCAGGGTTGACTGGATGAGTTGCAGCAAGAAAGCCTTTGCTATGACGTCAGAATAAGACAAAGAGGCTTGCCTGGGCCATGAAACACCACCATTGGACTACTGAAGACTGGAAGAAGGCATTATGGACTGGTGAATCAAAATTTGAAATCTTCACGAACATCGAATTGGCGAAAGGATGATTCCAAAGTGTGTGGTATCAACTGTGAAACATGGAGGGGCAAGTGTGAAGGTCTGGGGCTGTTTTGCCAAATTCATGGTCGGTGACTTGTACAGAGTGAGAGGCCCTCTTAACCAAAATGATTACCACACCATTGTGGAGTGCTATGCAATACCCTCTGGTATGCACGTAGTAGGGCAGGGGTTTATCCTACAGGAAGATAATGACCCAAAACACAAGTCCAAGCTATGCCAGAACTGCCTTGGGGAAAAAGAACGAAATGATAAGTTTGAAAACATGGAGCAGACAGCACAGTCTCCAGACTTAAACCCCATTGAGCTGGTTTGGGATGAACTGGACACAAGAGTGAAAGCAAAGCAACCTACAAGTGAACTGAACTGCAACAGATATGGGAAGAACTTTGTGAAGAATATTTGATTTTTATTGTAGAAAGAACGCCACGGGTGTGTTCAGCTATCATCTACCAAAGGTGGCAACTTTGATGAGTCAAAAGTTTTGGTCTATAAATTGATTCCATGCTTTTTTTTTTTTTTATTGCTTATTTTTTACTATGCTTTTATTTCAGAGTGCATGAAACATTAAACAGCATCATTTTCAATAAAAAACTGGAAAAGTTGGTGTGTTCAAAAACTTTTTACCGGTAGTGTACATAAGAATGGACCTAATATGTACCTGTGTGCCAATTTTTGCTCAGCTCCTGATCGTGTAGGAGTTCATGTTTAATAGCGAGATATGCAATTGCCTCTGTTTGACATTAGTCTGATGTCTGGCAGTTTTTTCAGAGACGTGCCTCTGAAGAGTGTCTATTTCCTCACCTTGAGGGAGCCCTCGATCAGCACTCGGTGCATTGCTGCCACACACTCCAGCTGCTGCCTTGTGTCTTTACAGACTTTATCACCAACATCAGAGCTTGTAATGCTAAAGCTGTCACTGGCATTTCTTTGACTTTCATCATCGCATTCACCGCTCTTAGAAATGTTGTTATTATTACTGCTGGTGCTGCTTGTATGTCTTTTGGTGGTAAAAGAGGAAGCAGTGTAGAGAAGGAGGACACGGCGGCTGGCTTGTATGTTTTCTTCAACAGAGTCCACCATAGCTGCAGGAGGGAACAAATAATGAAAACACACGGTTAGAAAATAGGAGCTAAATAAGGGAACTTAAACTTAGCTATATGCAGCTCTAACAGTTATATTTAGAAGTTTATTCCTTTTTAAACTGAAAAGAAGTAAATGCAACCATCGCAGCAGACAGCCAAATTGCCTTTCTTCACAAGCTAATGCAATGCTACTTTTTAACTGCATGAACAAAAAATAAATAATTTGGCTTTGCCACATATTTTCTACTTAGGAAGTCACAGCAACAGGCAAAATATTTGAAAATGAAACAAGCTGATGTGTACAACACTGGGGAATTCGTCTGTGTTTGTGCATTTCTAGCTAGCAGTTATTGTTGACCGCCCTGAAAAGGCAAGACAAGATCACCACAAAACAACTTATATAAATCCTTTCTCATATATACTCTATCTCATGCAGTTTCGTAAAGGAAGAAAGTGAAGACAAAAAGAGGCTAGCTTTTACCACCTACAGCCCATGGTATTTACTTAAAAATACACCATGACCAGCTAAACGAAATGCAAACAGAAGCTTTTTGGATAGTCTTTCAAGATTTTAAGCTTGCTACGTGTAAAACAGCCTAATAATATTTAAGATCTTGAAGTGATCTGCCAATAATGGGTGGGATAAAAAAAATCACAAATTAATTTAAAGAAAAGCATGAAATTGTTGTTATTATTATTTTTTATAATACTAAATGCCAGTCCTTCTTCAAACAGTGCAAGTTAGGCTCTGTGGTTTAAAAAATGGCTCTGGGCCACATGTCTCCGTACTGTTTGCTGTGGGTAAATTACCTTGCCCAGGCAGGCAGTCACGGCCTGCTATGAAGAGTTTGTAGTCACAGGCCCTTTCCAACACATGAGGCAGTGTTTGAAGGGCAAATGTTTCCACATCCTTGCTGAATCCGAGGTCACAGGGCTGTGGGTATGCCACATAGGCATCGTAAAGCTTCCCATCCAAGTCTAACACAAGAAAAGGAAAAGTTTATGACATGCATAGTTTCGACAAAAACCCTCAAAATTTGATCTTTCAATTAAATATTTAGAGCTGTCATCTATAAACTCAGTTATTCTAATTATTGCTGTGTTCATGCTTTGCAACAAGAAGTTAGATTTATATTGTCAGACAGTGTGCTACCAAGCAGGCAGGGACAGGTACATTGCATGTAATTTATTGCAAAATGACCCCAAGACACCAAGCCATCGGGAAACCGGCAGATATGCCTGGAGTTCACCGAGCATGTGCAGCTATCCTGCATTGTTTCTTAGACTGGAAGCAAATTGGAGACATTATGTCAAACATGTGTAAAAACATTTAAATTCACTGAATAAATTCAGCATGAAACAATTTGTTCAAGCAACAGTGTAACAAATAAATAAATAAAGTTACCAATATGCTAATTGATGATGACAGCAAACAGTAGCTACGTTAAAGCTAATGTTCAACGTAGCTACTGCAATTGCACTTTCTTTTTGAGGTGTTACCACATCAAACTACGTGCTACTTCTGTGTTTCGCTATCTGCATATACGATTTCACATATGTCAAACTGTGTGGGTAACGCTGTTTTCCTTCTTGTTCGGGTTTTCAAACAGTACTTTTCTTACTGATTCAGCCGTGGATGCTTTCTGAAGTCTTAAGAATCATCGACTTTTAGCAAAAGCAGTCCAGTGTTTGCTATCCCTTTCTTTCATAATCAGCAAATGACATTTGATGAGAAGCAGAGTAAGCAGTCCTGTGGTTAGCTTGTTTCCTTTGTTTGTTCTCGCTGCTGACACATGCAGAGTTTATGACTCTGTAGGTTGTCGTGAATATGTGGGTACTGTGTGTGAAGTAAAGGTGCAAGCTGAAAACATTGCTTGGGGTATTTCCATTGTTAAGTACTGTACTGTTAGATGACATTATTGTTGCTATTGTTTTCTGTTTATAATACGTAAATCAATTGCACATTAATAACTACAAAGCTGCTGAGAACTTACCTTTATTTTTGTAAAAGACTGGAAATGCTCTCCTGAACCACAGCACTATTTCAATCTTAAAAAGGTAGTATAGGGTGACGGTGATGATAAACAGAACCATCATACCACCAAGCACAGATCCGATAGCTATGCCACTTGGATCTGTGGAGATGAACAGCAAACATACCAGACATAAAATTTTAGATTATATATTTGCTGCTGATGCACTGGCTCCAAATTCATTATGGCTTCAAATGTCTAAAAAATTACTTTTCAGTCAAATTAACATTTATATGAGATTTAACTGGTATAAAAACAGCATAACATAGCAGTGTAAAAATGTAACTGTTTTTCAGCTACTTCCTCTTGTAATGTTCATATTTTCACCAGCATCTTTGAAAGCATGAAATTTTGCCTCTGGTTTAATTATGTATATTGAGTAGATTGAGCAGGCTGAACAGCTCCCTCTGCTGGTCATAGTTCTAATAATGCCTCCGAGAACTACAATTCATGCATGTTTGTAACAATTTCTAATCCTCTAGAAATAATACTTTAGATATAGACTCCTTTGTTATTTTGTTTGTTTGTCTGAATATTAGATGCTATGCTAAATGCCATAGCATTTAGCATAGCTAAAGAAGATAACAGAGTGTAAATAAAGTCATAGTAAGACTTTATTTACCTTGAACATGGCTCTGTTATCATGATACTAAATGTTTCTTACATGAGCCTCGTTTGCTCTTTGAGGCCTCGCCAAATCCTGGGTTTTTACTGTTATACAGGTGATTTCTTAGTGAGGTACATTACCATGATGACTTATTAAAATATGTAAAATTGTGAAAATACTTATCAAAGCTTGTTATTTGATTGACCTCAAAAGATTTTCAGATTTTCATTTTGCTGTGCGTTTGACTAAAGCGGTGCAGGTTTCATACTAAGTTATTAACAGGTCCAAGTCATAACAATTACTGTATATGAACAGTTCATTCAGCTATTTATTCAGCTGTGGGACCCTAACAGCAATTTGACTGCATTGCTATTATGAACTGTGTTCATTAAGTAGAAAGTTTGCTAATGTGTTTGGTTTAGCTGGTGGTTTAACACCTATCAAGAGGCAAAACATTTACATTGAAGGCAACATTTTCTGTATTGTAATTAACTAATTCTTATTCATGTATAAGATAATCACTTAAATGAAAAGATTACTTGATTAAGTAATTGTGAGTGGTATTCTCAAATGTAAAGCTTTGATTGCTCAAGGTTAGAGACAAACTAAAATATCATGTTTAGGGGAGACTCTGTTTTTACCTTCTGGTTGCAGACTGAAATATCTTTCAGGAAAGCCCCTGTCACTGTACGCACGGCAGGTGTAGTTGACGTAGAAGTCCTCCTCCCTTAGCTCAGAAAATATCAGCCAGGTCTCTAACCACGCACCTTTACTGGAGCCATTTTGGGGCAGCAAACTGTCGAGGACAATCAGATGAAACAGTTAAAAGGTGATGTGACAAAATGCCTGTTAAGGCAGGAGTCTCAAAAGACATCAACTCTGAACATTGGTTCACTGATAAAGCAGATCAATTAAATAGATTTAGAGTAAAAAGGTACTGACCGCTGTTCTAACATGTGGACACGGTGAGAGGTGTTAGTCTCAAAGAATCCATCTTTGTCCAACCAATAAATATCAACGATAGGCTTCCCAACACCCGGCACAAACACCAGGCACCTTTTACTGAAGTTGTACCCTGAAAACATGCGCAAAACAGTGACTCAGTATAAACATGAAACTGTATATTTAGCATTTACTCTCCCTGCAGAAGTCTGTGACTTTCAACCCAATATGTTGGCCTAAATGAAGCCTGAGATACATAAATATGAAATCAACAGAACACCACATTTCTCAGAAGATCTTAGAGGACTTACCGCTCTGTGCTTTGATTACATCATTGGAGGGTTCATGCACTTGTGGAACCAAAGAGTAATCCCCTGAAACAGAGAACATCAAATACTGTGTAGCTTACAGTAGAGGTTGAATAATCACAAAGATATAATGGAAATTGAATCATATTTCTCTTTCACAGTTTTACAGTAAGCAAACCTAAGAAACCATTATTACTAACACAACTGATGTTTCTTTTTCTGTTATTATTTTTATTGTTAAAATGAAGCGATTATGCTTTTTTCACCGGATTTTTGTCAACGTACAGTAGTGTCAAGATAGTCTTTGAGGCCTTTGGGCTGGGATGTGTTGGGCAACCGTGATTCTGTCCTTTCAACTGCGCTCAGTATAGAAGTCACGATACCTCAGCTCGCTTGCAAGTGTTTGGGAGCTGTTCTGTTCTGTTTTGTTTGTGTTTGAGGGCGTTACTGTATATGCCTGACTAACTGAAGTGGATATCACGGTCAGTTAGCAGTCAAACATAAACCTTGCTTGAATAACAGAACAAAGACACAGCTGCCCTTCTCAGCTGTGTGGGGGCTCCTGACGAGGTCTTTATCTTGTGTAGCCCAAGGCAAACACAGTTTTTGTTTTGTATTTCCCCGTCTTGTGCCACATGCTTGTTCAAGATATAACATAACAATTTTCACTAAGTGAATCTGTGAATCATAATTTGAGGTATCTAGGTGCTAACCTATAAGCTACATGAGGCTTAGCGGGGGATAATTATGACACAGTCAAACCCAAGTAAATGAAAACCAAGTTGAGTGCTCGGAAATACCAGCTTTATGACTGAAGAGCATTGTGCACATCTATACAGTTACTTATTGTATCATCACTGTTATTTTATAATTCATCTTTACATATGGACAAAAAAAATCACTCTGTTGTCTTCTTCCTCTTTTTTCAGCTGCTCCCTTCATGGGGCGCCACAGCAGATCATCTGCCTCTATCTCGCCCTATCCCTATTGCCCCTTTCTATCACACCCACCCTCCACATGCCCTCCTTCACTACATCCATGAATCTTCTCTGTGTTCTACCTCTTTTCCTCCTGCCTGGATGCTCATCCTCAGCATTATATGTCTAACATAGCCCCTTTCCCTCCTCTGCATGCGTCCAAACCATCCCAGCCTTTCCTCTTTACATTTATCTCCAAACTGTTAACATTAGCAGCCTCTCTGATATGTTTAATGCTAATCTTAATCATTTTTGTCACACCCAGTATAAACCTATATAGATCTTCAAATCCCCCAGCTCGGCCTCCTGTCTCTTTATCATTGCCACCATCTCCAAACCGCCATTATCATTATCTTCCCTCCAGTCAATACTTCCATTGCTCTAGGTTGTCTTCCACCTGCTCCCTGCTCTCACTACAGGTCTGCAAACATCATAATTCACATCATCATAATCCTGTCTGACCTCATCTTCAGCCTGTCCATCACTATCGCAAACAGCATGGTCAATCCCTGGTCCCACCCCCACCTTAAACACCTTCTATCACTTCGAATGCGCCCCGCACCACTGTCTCGTTGTCCTCATACATGGCCTCCCTCACATACTTCTTCACCATTCCTGACTACGTCATTCAGAGCCAAAGTTCCTCTCCTAGCATACAAAAGTATGTCATCTGGACCAACTGCCCTTCCACACTTCATCCACTTCATAGCCCCCTCACTTCATTTCAGTGTTTCTCTTAATCTACAATCTCACCTTTGACCTCTGCGCTAATAGTCTCTGACACAGATCCTTTGATGCCACCCAGGGTGAATGTCAGAGTACAGGTATAAGTGCCTTTGTGTTGAAGGTCCACACTGGTAATTTTCAGTCTGGTACCCCAGTACTCATAGCTGCCTGTTCCGTCCTCTATGGGGTCACAACCCTAGAGGGAGAAACGCATAAGTCTTTTTTCAAATTAACAATGCATGAAGAAAAATGTTAACTATTTAAATTGGAGAACAGTTTACAGCCACTGGGATAGTTTTGATGCTCCTAATCTGTTCAGATAGACATTTAAAGAGTTCCATGATTTTTAATATTATTAAACTGTTTGTTTCCCTTCCACAAAATTAAAGGGCACGCACACAAACACACCGAGACTGGGATCTGCTGTCAGTCAAATTGCAATTTTTAAACACTCGTATCTCCCCAGAGTTTCAATACATTCCTGGTATTGATAGAAGTTGGAATAGTGGTAGTAAATAGTTGAGGCTGCAGCTACTGTGCAGTCTCTCCATTAAAACCATTAGGTTTCATGCAGCACTCAACAACAATTCTGGAGAACTCACTCTGTACCACTTGATGGAGGAAGAGATGTTGTAGCTGTTCAGCTTATTCATTTCGTTCTTCAGAGGGCAGCTCAGATTGTCAGTGACTCCTTTTGTAAGTAGCTGATAAGCTTTCCTCGGCCTTCCACATTCTCCTGTAGGTCTTTCATCCACCACCAGTCGGCTAGCCTCCCTGTAGCAGTGGGAAGGAGTCCTGTTGGGAAATTAAGCAGAAATATTATAAATGAATAGATAATTGGGCACACTCGCCCTGGCAGTGAGGGTCATTGTTTGACCTTCTCCACAGTCAAAAATCAAACAATATTAATATTAAATTTGTTGGAATTGTAAGGGATCTTGATCTTAGATTTTGAAAATCTAAATCTAATTCTGTGTTGGGGATAGATAATATTGCAGCAGTGCCGCTGCACGGGAGGCGGACGCACCTGAGCGGAATCCGGTTGTTGTTGTTGGAGTGTGTGGCTGCAAGCTGCAAAGCTGCAGCCCGTGTGTGAACGGCAATCGGAATAAAAGTGTTTGAAAGTACTGAGATGTGGGCGGTTTCGTCATTCTCCTATTATAATTTCCAATACAGTAAAAGCCATAAACCACTCTGTGTTCACTGTGATTACTGATAGATCATGGAGGCAGTTCGATGAGTTGTGTAAGGTGTAAATTAATACTGTGTTCTACTCATTTCTAATATTTCTACTTCTACTAGTGCTTCCTACCTCAGTATGGTCACATAATCCCCACTGTCATTCATGGTTACATTGAGAATCCACAGAGTCTCCTCGTGCACCAGGATGTGACCAGTCTGACTGCTGATTTCTTGGCCTGACACCGAGTTGTACCACGTGATGTTGTACGGGACAGTTATGAAATCAAAGACGTCTGAGGACACCAGTGTGCTTCTCAGCATAGCCACATCTCCAGGAACAGAGAAAACCCTCTCAAACTGGAGTTTGTAGTCAGTACAGTTCTCTGCAACATACATGTAAGTGTGGAATAGAGAAAATAGTTATTTAACCTTTTATTGCTGAGAAATCAAACATTTCAAAGTCAAATATAATGTTGTTATTTGTTTGAAATTAATTGAATTGAAATGAACTGAACTGAGATGTGACATATTTCCTGCTCCATGTGTTTTTACTTGAACTTTCCCAAGCAGAGTTAAAAATCAGTGTTGTTGTAATTCTATCCCTGGCCACAAGAGGGCAATAAAATACTTCAGATCATGCTAGTGGCTCAAACTGCAGCTTGGCAAAAACATGACATATGATAAATTTACAGAAACATTTAAAAATGTGTTAATGTGTTCAGTGTGTGTGTGTGTGTGTGTGTGTGTGTGTGTGTGTGTGTGTGTGTGTGTGTGTGAAGCAGTGTTACTCAGCTCACCCTGTTCAAATCCGCTACAGATTCCACACAAACCAAAGAAAAACACAAGGCTTGCCAGTGTTGAACTTGAACCCATGGCTGAAAAACAAAGATACAGAACATTTAGAAGTGAACATGCTAAGAGTCACAGCAAAAACCTGAAATGGAAATCAGCTGACCTAGTGCCAGGTCTTCCTGCGTCTTTAAATTACATCCAGAGAATGTGAAAAGCCCAAGAGCCTTTAAAATCCAGCAAAAACCAGAGAAACTGAAAGAGCTAACTGTACACTGCCTGATATTTTCTCTCTCCTGCTCACTTCTCCTTTCTCACGCCATCTAGCTCCTTCTCTTGATCGTGAATGACTAGCGCTCTGGTATTTGAGGAGCTGCGTGTGTAAGCCAAAATGCTGCGTAATGCTTTATGACTGGAAGCAGACCCAGAATTCCTGATAACAGTCCAGTGTTAAGTGTTGCTCCCTTGGCCAGCCTCTACATTTTTGCATGGAATGTATTAACCCCTCAGGAGGAACTGAATTAAAACTGGTGAATTTGTATGAGTGTCGGACAACATCAGATTTGTTGCTATGCAAATCATACCCCCAGACAGTAAAGTGTCAAGTGGGACTAAGTAAATGCACAACCCAAGCCTCCATTAGTTCGCCAAAAACACATAAAATAAAGTTTACTAAGATAAACAAAGATAGTCGCCATTCTTCCGAGGTTTCTTTACAATTATCCACTTCTAGAACAGTTTGGTTGCCCAAACTTTTTAACGAGCACAAAAGTGATCGTTTGCCAAAAACTGATTTCCAGTGTTGCCGTGTGTGTGTTTTTTTGTTTGTTTGTTTTGATGTGTAATGTCTTTACTTATATTGGTAAGTAGATTTTAGTGAACAGGGTTTACGGGGTTATATATAAAATTTTAAAATGACCTGTTTTTTAAGTATCTTTATGACTCTGCGTTATTGTACCAACATTAAAACCAATCCAGTCCCCTTTTGGCCACTAAAAATATCTTTATGGAACTATTGTTATATAGTTGCAATTTCTGCTATCCTCTTAGTCACTTTGTCAAAAACTGACTGCGGCTTCTAGCTTGTGATACCAATGTTGTTTTGTGGCTCAAGATGACTTATTTTATATTATTGAGGGATACATTTGATATGCTTCGCTGTTTAAAGGCCAAAAGTTTATTCATGGCAGTTTAAATACTTGTAATTACTTTTTGGCAAATGCCAGAAATCAGTTTTTGGCAGACGATCACTTTTTGGCACATCGGTAGCCTACGCCCACTTACACACACATGCAGTGTAATGATTGTTTACGCAGGCAAGCTTGACCTTCAAAATAAAAGCACCACAATTTGAACTAAATAAAATAACAAATAACAAATCCCACTTTAATATGGTCATTGGTTTACTGAAACCCACAATTGCTCCTATCGCATCCACCGTGATGAGTGCGAGTGTGATTATGACTGTTAAAGTGTTGTACGAATATGAATGTGAATGTGGCTTGTAGTAAAAAAGTGCGCGCTGAGACCGATTTGATTTAACTGCATGCGTCCGTAGTTTTAATGTGGTTGTTTACACATAGTGAGGTAACCTGGTAACCTCGACAGATTGCGGCTGTTTAGCCCGTTGTGTTTGGCACTGAACATTTGATCTAGTTTTAAACAACATGTAAGCAGGGACTGTGTTTACAAGCAGATAAACCAGAGTTTGTCTTCAAAAGGTGCAAAATGTGGGCCTGTACAGGGCAGGGGTGCCACCAAGGGGGTCGCTGGGCAACCCCCAAAATTTGCTGCCCCGCCTTAGTGCCTCCGGGCAAGACTGCCCTATGTTGGTAATAATGTAATAAGGTTGCAGACAAGCTGGTGCAAATCCCTGGACAGATCACTGGTGCATCTCAGGGCATAACATAACATAGAGACAGGCAACAGTTCACACTCTTGCCTGATCTAATATTTATGATTCTAATTCTTATATGATTGTAATATTTATTTGTCTTTCCTGACCAAGTTTGCTCTTAACCCCGGAGAACCAATGGGGCCAGAGCCGACCCCATTGGCTTACTAGGGAAACCATGGGGTCAAATTTGACCCCATGGTTTCTCCAGGGTTAAAGGATAACTCCATTCTGGGAGAGCCGATGCTTCTGCTCGGCTCTGCTGAGAATCATTAAAACAATGGTTGAGACTTCCAATCAATCAATCAATCAATCAATCAATCAATCAATCAATCAATCAATCAATCAATCAAAACAGATTATTATGGATTTTAAAATCTTATTTGGTTTTGATATGTACCTATTCTTAGTGATATCAGCTGATATCGACAATTAACCAGGCAGAACATTCATTTTGCTCTTTGTCATACTTTTTCAAGTAAACTATATTTGCCGACAGCATATTAAAACTGGAAATTCTGGTTTTATGGTGTGTCACCCCTGTATGGCCACCTCTATGAAAACATTCTGGAGGCGACAGGGACACAGACAGAAGGGCAGGGTGTGGTCGAGTGAGAGCGAGGGCGAATGTAAAGAAGGTGCAGTGCTTGTTACAACCACGGCAGTGAATCAGAGAAGTAAAATGTTACGGTCCCAGCAGTTACTTTTTCAAGCAGAAATAAACACGCCCACACCTCCCAACAAGCCAGAGGGATGGTCTTGCTTCACCAGCTTTTGTGTGAAAGTAACCGTAACTTAGTTCCCATGTGTAAAAACAGTGGATTGAAGGGACCTTTTAGTTCCCTGAATCAGCTCCTGTGACTGAAAGTTCCAGAGAATCTGAGTTGAAGCCCAGCATATGACATTTTCTAATAAAGAAGCAATAAAATTTAAAATCTTCCCAGGAATTCAGTACCAGCTTTAAGTGCCGTTAGAAGCAACATCTGGGTTTTTTCACACCTGAGCACCTTGTTTCTTCTGGCTGACATCAGTTCATGAGTTTGCATAAATGTGCATGGTTTTCTCATCAGTTCAGTGTGGTTTACGAATATGTCTGGGCAATTATTAAAACCAATAGAAGACCAGAGAAAATGGCTTTTAACTTAGAATTACATATTACCAGCCTTTCACTGAACTAGTACTGGTATTACACAATCAGTCCAGTCATGAGTCCAGTCATCAGGTTCAGTTACAATTAAAGTACACGACTAAAGCAGAAGGCAGACATGAGTGTACTGAGTAAGGAGTGACTTACTCGGTACATTTTCTACATGGATCTGAATCAAACATGCTGATTTACTGAGTGATTAACATCTTAACAGATCCATTCATGTTTGATCCAAAATGACTGTTACTGCTGGTTTTAACTTCCTATTGAATTATTTGCATGGATGTGGTTGGAAAGCGCCAGAGGAAAAAACAAAACAAAACATTGCTTTCCTAAATATGGTACAGAAACCTGTCATTAACAGCACACAAGCAGTTAAAATAAAATCTCAATTGTTTCATAAATTCCCCTCACCCCCACCGACTTCATCCACCCATCTTCTGAAACTCTGTATGAATAGTAGTTTAGCATACATGCTTGAACTGGTTGAAACAGCAGCTGTAATACTCTGTATGAGGTCACGTTCAGATGAGATTTAATGACAGATTTTTTTTCTAACATTGTGTGACTTCACACCCGCAGAGTCTGTAGCTGCAGATAGTGTGGAAACTTCACACAAAACAAGTGCAGTGCTTTTCTGTGTTGAAAAGGTGATAAAATATAGAAAAAAATAAAAGGAAATATAAATTTAAAAAAATGACAGATATTAAACAAATGTGTGTGCCAGTCCCGGCTTTCATGATATTGTCCCCCCCTCCCATCAGTAGTAATTTAAAAACGTTTATAATGCTTTAACAGCTTTGGGGCAGAAACTGTTTTTAGTGTATATGACCATGATTTCATTGCATTGTCTACCCGATGTTTCGCGATGGTCCGATAATGAATCTATCAGCACATCTTGAGTCGTTTGCAATTTTAAGTAAAAAGAAATAAATTGGTACATAATATCACAAATCGGTATGGTAAGTTTTGACAATCTGCACCAAGGCAAGCAAAGGCTTTTAGAAGAACACAGTAGCAACGAAATGTGTGCAGCTGCTGTGGGAAGAAGGAAAGGAAATGATCGAAACCTCAAAATTCTCACCTGTGTATCACGATACAGGAAGAGCTACTGCTGATGGGAAAACTATAATGAATGGGAGATTGCTTGTGGTTAAAGAGGGCTCCAGTGAACGCTGTGAACGTGTCTTAACACTGAGTGGTGTTTGTTTAGTTTTGTTTCATCAAAATGTTTCACATCTTTCTGGGAAAAATGTAACCAGTATGCAGTGTGACACCACAGATAAAAACAAGCCAGTGCCTTCAATAAGTGTTATCCTGGGTTCACAGGCCAACCGTCAAAGGCAATATTGGTTGGTATCGAGACTTGGCTAATATTAGTGCTTTTATTGTTGGCTTGTGTTTTTTTACACTGCATGCAAACCACACAGGATCTCGATTACACGTGCACTTTTCAAGTGGTTGTTGTTTGTTTTGAGCAGAAGCTCTTCTGAAGAAATCTCGTTTCTAAGAAGAAAAGGTTCACAACATTTTGACTGTGAGAAACAGGCATGCAAAAGCAGGCTCCATCTATCTAAAGCTTATATTCACTCAGTTTTTGTTCATAAAAGCAAAACAAATAATGGAAAATAAGCACGGCTTAAAATAAAGTTGGCTAAGTGGTCTTTAGATTTAAACAAAAAATATTTTCAAGGTATAAAAGGAGAACTGAATTTTAATTCATTTTAGACCCAATATCTGTGTCTGCTTCCAGTGCATAGTTGAGCTATTTAGACAAGTTCAGGCAGAGAGGGGCGAGCGTGGGAAGAAGTGAACTGGTTCATCGGGTCACGCTGCAGACATGAGGCTGAAGAAGACAGAAACGAGTGAGTCACCGGAGGTGTAAACCAGCGGGCAGGTCAGGGATCCCAGAGGTTGGCTGCGCAGTGGATTCAGACTGAGCTCATGTTTACCAAAAGTCAGATGACGCTTAACTTTTTCTTTCTTACTGTACTTTTGAATGACTCAGAGCCACACATGCACTCTTTGTGAAATGGTGGTGTACCACCTTAACTCCAAATAGATTTATAGTTGTGTAATATTACACTTTTCAGCACCTTATCTTGGTACCACTTTCACACATTACTGGAAACATCCTTAACTGCAGACAATGGCTAATCAGTGCAGCTCAAAATATTGCTTCCTGGCAGGAAAGAAGCAGGTTTCCCAGCCAAGATCTGCCTATTTTGAGCACTATTTGGGTTTTTGGAAGAGAAATTCTCTATCATTTTTGTCATTGGCAGTGTTGCAAGATCTACAGTTTATGCACTATTACAGCTACAGTCAATAATAAACTTCAAGCGGACACCTTATGCTCTTTATTTTGCTTTTTCCCCCTCATAAATACTCTGTAATAACTGTGGAAGCTCACATTAAATATAGTTCTCAGTAAAACAAAAGTAGAGATAAACTCTTTTTCAGTCTTTGGTCTACTTTAAGATCTTCAAGATCAGGTAGAAAGGGATCATCTATAATAGCTCATAACTGTTTAATATTCGCTGGGAGCTATTTGACTGTTATTCAGAGATCACACTCCATCTACAAAGGGCCACACAGCTATGACAGACTTGTGACATGCTAGCTTCACCATGCACAGTTCACAGCAGACCTCCCATATGATGTAGCCTTCACAGATGCCAATGACAGTATTTATACTTTTGTGTATCGTGCACCTCCATTACTTTGTATTGTCACTGCCAAAAGGCTATATAGTGAAGTTTTCTCTTCAATTCGATCTATTCTCGTTCAGTCAATTTAACACAGGACCATGAATCCGGCGTGAGGCACACAAATCTGCCTTTGATCACAGTGTATCCACTCGCTTGCTGTTCAGACCTTTTGTTTGCAAGGGGTAGCCAATCAGAGCAAAAATGACTTAAAGGGACAGGAGCTAAAACACCAATACTAAGCAGTTGTACCAAGACCCACTATAAGATAAATGACTATTCTGAATAATGTCATTAGAGTTCAATAATAACAATAATAATAATAATAAAAGTTTTGGATGAATTAATCAGAAAGCATTTTGAATCTAAACCTCCCCGATTAAGTTTCAGTCAAGGCACAAAACAAGAAAGTGATGCAGTTTTTCCAGAGCAAGCAGCACTAAAGATGTCTGCTTCTGGGAACAGATGGTGGAAGGAGTGAATGGCTGATGAGAATATCGTTATCATAGTGTTGATAACCACTTTAGGGAAGGGCGCAAGAGGAGCAAGGCTGCTGGAAATCATTTCGTATCTTAAGATATCTTAAAGCAATAATCTACAGTTTATAAAATCTGCTAATCATCTTCAGCACGACCTTTTCTGTTTGCATTCATTGGACAAAGTCAAGCTGTATGTTGTAAACCACAGCAGTGTTATTGAAAATGCTTGCATGGCAGAAAACTTACAGAAGCTGTTGGGAAATGGGCCTCGCTAACGGGCCAAATTTGTGCAATGTTTAAATTTCGCTACAGCAAACTGACAGAGAGGAACAAGCGTCTGTTTTCTGTTTACATTTGGTTAAATGTTCATTTGGTCTACAGATCTGTTCAGTCATGTGAACTTTGTCCATCTGTTTATAGGGCAGCGATTGCCACATACACTGAAGAGCGGTCACAGGTGCAAGGTACTGATAACACGAACATCTCAGGAAAAGACAGACACTTTACGTGCATGCGTAGCTCAGGATTTTACTTTCAATTCCATGTTATGTTGGAATTAAATTAGTTTGTCAGCAGGTTTGGTGTAGCAGCTTAAAACTGCACGAGCCTGAAACAACAAGTGCTTTCTGTAGGGCAGTCAAATATTTAAAATCAAGGATGATGTGGAAACAAACAGCAGTGAGCTCAGCAGTGATTGGCTTTAAACAGAGGTTGCAAACTTTGTATGCGTCACCATAAACATACAGATTCCGGTTGTGATTCAGATAAACGTGCAACAGCAACAAAATGTTCTTTCAACTGCTGTTAACAAACAGCTCGCAGCTGTAGGAGACAAACTCTGGACTTCAGGAAGGGAAATATCACAATACTCAAGCACTGCTCAGGGTTCATCTTTTTGACTGACTGATCAGTCGAAACCAACATTAAGTTGCTAAAGTTTGTCCTTAAAAAAATTCTAAGCAGTATTTTAACTCATTTAAATGTTCATGTTTACTCAATTTCAGTTTGCTCTTCCTCCAATTTGCCTTTAACCTCATTTAACCCCATCTTGTGAATAGTTTGAACAGCGCAGAAATGTTTTGGAGAAACGTGGCAAATGTCAGCTTTTTAACATTTCCATGTTCCTAGAATGATGAAAAAGTCCTTAGCTAAGCTAAAACAACAAACTTTTTTTTATTTTAAGGGGAAGAGGATGTGATTTCAATGGAGAATTGAAACCCAGATCTTCAATGAATCGCATCAACCAGCAATAAAAGTAACAACTTGCTCACAAGACTGACACACCCTGTAGGTCAGTCATAAAGATGACTTATTTATCTTTGAGCACACAGCCTAGTGTGCTCAAATAACGCCTAAGACTTTTGGATTATTTTCCTTTGTATAGTTGTTGTGGATTTGTTAAAATATGCAGAGGAGGAGAATCTGTGCACCTGTTCTTGCACCTCCAAGTTTCTACCTTCTGTTGCTGCTTTTAAATCCAATAAATAGTGTTTGCATTCTCAAGCGCCACCTGAATTTCATGGTTTGCATAGCCTTTCCTAACCAAATATCTGTATTTTTATATTTATTAATTATTTAGGTTTTTATTTGCACCCAGAGAATTTTCTGCACTCTAATTCAGGATGCTCACGCCTCTTGATTGTTAAGCATCAGATCAGACTATTTTCACAAGCTGAAAGGAAACACGCTGTCCTTAAGAACACTTTGAATCTTGTTCTCATGTTTGCTAAACCAAGTTATTTTTAACCATGTCTGAGAAATTCTGTTTTAAATTAAAGATGCGGTATGAGGAAGCCTTCCCGGAAATGTGAGGATGACCATCCCTGCTGGCCTGATAAGAGACGAACAATGTGGGAATTTTCTAATATAAATGACATTTCAGCCCTTAAGAGCGCAAAGGGAGACGTCTCAGAAATAGTGATGGAATAGTTTTCTAAAACTAGCCTGCAGAAACCGTGCCATCCTTGAACAAGGGTTAATGGCTTAAGTTTAAGACATGGAGCTTGTGGGAGGTTATCAAAATACATGACTCATTTAGCTCTGAAAAAGGGAAAGCAACGGGAGTTACCCTTCCTTCAGCCGAGCCTGAGAACATGAATAGTGTGACTGTGTTTTTTCACATTGTGGAAACAATATTGCAGGTAGTGTGAAATGGTAATTTGTTTGTGCTTTTTGGTTTGAGGTGAAATCCTCTGTGAGAAGGCTGCTCTCGTTTTTTTCTATTGTGGCTCTGTTATTTTTCCTCTAAGCTATCTACCTTAAACATGCAAGAGAACATAATGTAGAAGGGTCTAAATGTCCAAGTAAACACAGTTTCTAAGAGCAGCAGTAACATACAGCTGTGAATGAGCCAGGTCTTCCGGTTGAGTGAACGCTGGCGCGACTGGCTGCCGCTACTCACCGGCCGCCACTCACCTAAGTCCACCCTCAAAACTCATCTGTTTAAAATTGCCTATTCTTAAATTTCTGTATGTTTTAACTTTTATCTTCTATTTTTATCATTGTGTATATTTCCAGTTTTTATCTGTTGTACAGTGTCCTTGGGTGCTTTGAAAGGCGCTATTTAAATAAAATGTATTATTATTATTATTATTATTATTAAACTCGAACAAACTGCAGGCTTGGGAATGCAGATGAATGCTCCAGAATTACAAGATTTTGTTCAGGGATTATACTGCGTATCCACATGAGAAGCTGAAGCCTACAAGTGTTTTGTTTTTTTCCCTTTGCTGTCAAATCACTGTGTACACTCCCTGCAGTCCCTGCCTTAAGCAAGCTGTGCCTGCTTCAATTTCCTCTTTTCTCCTCCTTATACTAATATTTGACAATTTGCTTAATTTCCTCCTGCATCAGTCTAGCCTATCCCTCATCACCCTGCTCTTTCAACACAGAAATATTCATAGGCTATTGTTTATGAAAATATCCCAACCAGACACCCTCTCATACATCTGCAGGTGGATTGTTCACAGTTCAAGCTTGGTGTTTAAGCTGCTGTTTATAGAGCTGAACCAAGTGTATTGACTAATCCCCATATGCATCATTTATAATGCTAAAGAATAAATCCAGTGTCCTCTTTCTTAGCAGGAGAGTCAATGTACAGTTGATGTAAACATGGGGCAATAACCTGTTTTAACACAACAGAAAAATGACTGAAGTCCCACACAACTTTTTCTTATTTTCTAGCCAAACCACTGTGCATATGTTACATCTGCAGCAGCCATCTACATTTGCTCTTGGATTAAAACAAATAACAGTTATAAATAACTGTCCAAACTCCCGAGGGAGGTAGAAAGGTCTAAAGGGGAAGGACAGAAGCTGAAATATCCGCACAACATGACAAACAAATGCCTCTCTGTGTAACTCTTGAACTGATTTGACGATATGCATTTCAATACATTATTAAATCAGAAAAACCTTCCCTAAATCAAATCTCTCATTCCTGTCATCAAAGCCTTCATTGGGTATATTTGTGCAGGGTACTGATAACACACAAAACAAACAGCACTGTGGCTACAGGAACCTGTTATCAGGGTGCAGCGACAGCAAAGTGTTCACGTAAGATCATTTTACCTTTCTTGAAAATACATGAAAATACATGAATCGATAAATTTGAAATTTAAAGACCTTAATGTCATGTCATCATTATATAATATTCTGTAAACTTTCTAGGCATTTTAGGACAGAATATTCCTGATGAGTCTGTTGGTCTGGAATTACTCAGCTGCATGGCATTGCAGGATGTGAAAAAGCACATACAATGTTGACAAAGTTCAGTCACGGTAATGCAGGAAGAACTCCTACATAAGCTTTGGAGATGACAAACTGCGAGAAAACCGCACAGTACAACCCACACTGAACAGCCACCCAGAATGCACCTAAATGAATCACTCCTTTAATGTGAGGTTTTTGATTTGGCATGAAAATCGTCCCTTTTTCTTCTCATCATCTGTCAGTTTTATACAAGAAAAAAGGTGTCAGTATTGCTATTCCTGCTCTATGAGATCTATCCATCGCTCAAAAATCAAACATTTGTGTTGGCTGCAGTGGGCATCTTTACTATAGTGTGAAAGGAAGTGTGCCTCCTTTGTGGTAAACATTACAAACGCACTTTTTCGAAAAAGTAAACAGGCGAATGGTAGACCTCATATTTCTAAGAATTCGAGCACCGAGGCCACATTCAGTGGCAGAGTTTGCCCCAGAAAAGTCAGAAATTATTAAGAACATAAACAGCTTAGGAACAAGTAAGTGGTAAATATTGACTCACCTAGGAAAAAGAGACACCGAGGCACAACACAGGCGAAGGAAGGATGAGACAGTTTACTCGACACGGCAGACCTAAGAGAGGAAATCTCACCTCTGACCCTTGCATGCAGAGAGGAATCTCAAACGTGCTGCCCAGCCGGTGACTCAACAGCTTTGTTCCACCTCCACAGGACGACGCACAGACACAGAGGAGGAAGAGTGTGTTTGGATTGCACCTCTCAGCTCTCTGTTCTCCTTCCTTTGCATTTCAACACAGCGTTAAATCAGCTAAACCTTCCCGAAATCAAATCCCTCACTGCTATGTTAACTAAAAATAACTTATTCTGGTTCACTAACTGTTAACCAGAAAAAACGCCCATAACATAAACACGGATGTTAAATATAAACAATATATTTAGTTGCTCATATTGTCTACAAGAGCATAAGCACATTTATATTTGTTGTTAAATATGACTGAAAACTCACTTTTCATTCACAGGATATTTAACTGTTGCAAGATTTCAGCAAGAAATGTGAAATCTTTGTGTTGTTTTTTTCCGCAAAAGAAAAAAAGTCTTTGCTTTCAAAGAAATGTCTATAATGTAATGAATTAACAGAAGAACTAAATTCACCCTAAGCATGTTTAAAACGCTTCATTTTACTTTGGCGGAAAAGAAAATACACGCTATTATAGTTCTAATTGAAAAGATTAAGCCAGAAGAAGCAGAAAGCAGAAAAACTGTATATCCTTACTGTCAGATTTAATGAGGACGAGACCCCAAAGCAGGACTACAAACAAAAAGCGAAAAAGCAGGGAGCCAGAAAATCAAACACACAAGACACAGTTCTGGGATCAGCTCGGCATTGAGGCAAGCATGGGGAAGATGGCGGTTCGTACGGCCGGCCAGGTGGCCAATCGTGCAGATAAAGCAACTCTGTGGGCTGCCTGAGAGACCAGTGACTGAAACCCTCTAATGGTTTGAGTGGTGACAGGCATTGGTGATGGGACACGTCAGGCAGATGGACAACATGCCAGCAGTGGAGGTTCAGTGAGAGACTGTGTTGAAGGAGGAGAGGGGACTCCTCTAGAGGCTTGTGTGGAAGCCAGCGATCACTGAGACAGAAATACGCTGAAAGATGGATGGGAGCCCAGGAGCTGAGATGGAGCAATCACATGTCGCAGCAGGTGGTTGACAACAAGAAGGCTGATGCTGACAACAAAGGAGACCCTGGTGTAGGCTTGGGGGTAGGAACAATGTAGGAACTCCACAGAAGGCTCAGCAGGTATCTGCATTTAAGACAGAGACCCTTATACTCAGGCTGTTTGTTTGGAACTCTTGGATTCAGGATTGTGCTCACACACTTGCAGAGACGAATCAATGGACTCAAGCTGAGACGCAGGTGGAGAGGGACCCTTGGACTCGGCATGTTAACGGCAGTCAGGGTGCCATTGCCTGTCCTCTAAAGGTCTGTGTATCCCTTCATGGATATGTCCCAGATTATCACTGACCCACCGCCAAACCGTTCATGCTGGATGATGTTACAGCAAGCAAAACCTTCTTCTCCACAGCTTCTCCAGACACTTTAGTGTCTGTCATATGTGCTGAGGGTGATCCTGCTCTCATCTGTGAAAAGCACTGAGCATCACTGGTGAACTAACCAATTCTGGTATTCTATGGAAGATGCCATTGTTTCACTGTTGCCCCTCTAATGCACCTGTATTTAATTTAACATCAAAGCAGCTGAAATTAATTAACACCCCCCTCTGCCACTTAACGGACAAGATCAATATCGCAGAGGTTTAATTGCATTGATGCTGAGTGCAACACAATGCAAAGGAGGAAAGACATCAGTAATGATCACAGAGAAGCAACTGTTTCAGCCCGTCAATATTAGACGGGTTATAAGGCCATTTCCAAACAATATGAAGTCCATCATTATGCAGTGAAAAGATCATTCAGAAATGGAAAACATTCAAGACAACTGCCAATCTTCCCAAGGAGTAGACGTCCCAGCAGATTCATCCCAAGATGCTCAGAGAAACTGTAAAAAACACCCAAATAACAACCCCCTGTCTAAATCAGAGACAAACAGCTGTTTATGTTTTTAAACCCATTTTGCACAGAGAGGCATTTTTTGAAAAATGTATTGATAGCAATGTTGAATATTATTACACAGGAAAAAAAAAACTACACGTAAAATAATCACACCGTGACGCCTCTGCCTTTGTAAATGGAGGGACAGTAACTGCGTGTTTATATGTAAGCGTGTAAAACCTGCAGATAGTCAGATTAACAGTATTTTGTCTCTATCTGCCATTCTGCAATTCATCTCATGTAAACAATAACGTGGCGCACAGCGTGACATGAAAAAAGGCACATACCTTTGACGCTGCGTGACGAACTCTGTATTCCTCGTCCACACGGAAACGCAAAAAAGGAGGAAAATCTCAGTTTTCGCTGATTCGAAACGGCGTTTACGTGTGGATGAAACAGCTGCGTTTTCAAAAATACCCGCGTAGGTGCGGACGTAGCATAAAAGAGTTAGTGGTTTATTTATTGCAGTTTACTTGTATTTGCTTAATTGTTTACTAAATGTTTGAGGTGTGAAATAAACCGCAATGGAGCAAAATATGGGTGTGTGTGGTTGGAGGATGTGTTTGTGCATGCATGCGTGTGCGTGGGGGGGGCGCGAACATTTTTCATGTAAAACAAAGGGGGGCCCAGCAAAAGAAGTTTGGGAACCGCTGCATTAAAGCATTAATAAGGCAACCACGTGTTTGTGAATGTCAAAGCACACAAACCACAGGAAGGCATCCTTAAAACATGCTTCAGCATATCTGTGTATTCGGCACTTGACTCAGATAACCTAGAATCCGGACATACTGGGTCCTAACTAGAGCCCATTCAAAAAGTTGAGATGAGGTAGTCCATCAAAGCAACAAATGATAAGGGGAAAAAAATTCCTCCAGAAATTCAATTAAAGTCTCTTGAGTCAAGCCCAAAGCAATTATACAGAGGTGTGAAGCCACACCCGGGCTTCCCCAGTGGATAAAGGAATCCCCATGAGCCACAGCCATTCGTCAAGATATGAGTCAAGCCCTACATCGAGTACAATCCCTGAGTAAATGTCACATTTTCAAACAGGATGTGCTGCGAGAAATGTGTACCAGTTCAAAGCTACAATTCAGCAGTGAGACATATCCCGAGCTCACGCAGCAAATGTTCTCTTTTCTGTTTAAGTGAGTAACCTGAAGGTTTTTTCCCTTTTTCTCTGCCTACTCACTGTGTAGACTGTTGGTGACTTGTGATATTGTATTTACAATTTTCAGGTATCTGTACTTTACTTGAGTATTTCTTTTTCTGGCAACCTTTTGCTTTTACTCACTACATTTACATAAATATCAGTACCTCAGCGCCTAGCTAGCGTTACAGAAGAGGAGCGATTATAAAAGAAATAACGCTTTTTAACCGTTTGTGTGCAGTTTGTCTCACAGTCTAGCTAAAGGTTCAGCTGTTGTATTTCAGATGGAGAGAGAAGAAAGAGAGCTAACGTCACTCAGAGATAGAGAAAGATAAGAAAGACAGGACAGGAGAGGAGAGGAAGGAGAGAGGTTAGATGTAAAGGTAGGGGCTGCTAAGTGATATTTCATAAACTGGAAATTTCAAATGTTTTTAAATCAGATATTGGGTCTGTACATGAGACATTATATTTTTTCATATGTGAAACGTGCTGCAAAACAAACTGAAGTAGACGAACTATGTTATTTAAAGGTTGCGTGACAATCCTCTACAGCAGGGGTAGGCAACTCCGGGCCTCGAGTGCCAGTGTCGGTGCCAAGTGGATCAAGGACACATCTAAAACCTGCAGGACACCGGTCCTCGAGGCCTGGAGTTCCCCACCCCTGCTCTACAGGTTAGTGCAGGATAAACAGGTTAGTTTGCAGTTGTGGACATCCACAGAGGGCAGCAGGTCAGTTGATTACAGCCTGCACACTAAGAAAATCTACTGGAGCTCTCAATAGAAATGATTGTGACTTATGATTCTTTTCCCCACACTGAGCCATTAAAACAATTTAAGATTTCACCACATCCCACCAGCAATGTTGGGAAAGTTACTTTTAAAATGTATTCCATTACAGATTACAGAATACATGCCCCAAAATGTATTCTGTAACGTATTCCGTTACGTCACTCAATGAGAGTAACGTATTCTGAATACTTTGGATTACTTAATATATTATCATGCTTTTTACAACTACGTGAATGTACTATTGCTGTGATTTATTACTGTTACTGAAGGTCCGCGGGTCCGAACCATAGTAAAGGGACCTCTGGTGTTGGGCTCGTAGCCGAAAAATAGCTTTACTTTGTTGTCTGGGTCAAGTTTGCTAGCGAGAGACAGAGAGAGGAGTTGAAAGGCTGCTCCAACGGAACTTATTGTTTCGGAGGAAAACACGAACACAGCATACAGTCTAGTCGTAATAGCTTACTTACAACTGGGCTCGTCAGGCACTCTTCTTGGCTGCAGTGGTTATTATTATATTTACATGCTTCCCGCTCCCGTTTCTGCTACGATAACTACTTTTCCACTCTCCTTTTTCTCCCTCCTCGCGCTCACAGACACATAACGGGTATGGCAGTCCATTCTCCCTGCAGCACGGACTACACTGCCCATAAGGCTACATTCTTTAGGGCTATGCCTGTAGCATTCTGCCTATTAGCTTAGCACAACAACAACAACAAAAAGGCGCTCTCTCACCCAGGAAACACACAGTCACAGAGAGAGCGCGTGTCGCCCTGTAACCATGGCAACCGTAACTCTGCCGCCTGGAACAACAGAACATAGCTGTCAAACCAAACCCAAACAGTCCTGACCCGCCACAGTATGAAACAGGAAAATTCTGCTGTGTAATCCATTTATTTCAACAAAGTAACTGTATTCTAAATACGTAACGGCGGTACATGTATTCCGTTACTCCCCAACACTGACCATTGTACTCCCATCCTTTATCCAGCCGCTGGTCTGCCATGTTTAAATGACACCGGTTAAGAGGGAGCATGCCAACTGCATTTGTGAGCGTGTTTGTGGGCGTGTGCTTGTGAGAAGAAAGTAGCTTAAATAAATATCACGTGTTTTTTCTTTATTTCTGAGTCCTCTGTTGGTTTACTTCAGGCTCCAGTGAGCAATGCTTTTGTAAAATATCTGGGCACATGTACGTAAAAGCATTAAAAGTAGGAAAATCATTTGAATCTGTCTCTTGAAGGAACAGAAAAAAATGTGTTAAAGTCTGTCTGGCGCTTACGTCACCGACAGGACTTCGTACCAAATCTGTTTTGGTCAACATGACACTGATCTAGAAATGAGACTGTGTTGAGTGCCACACATGCAGAAGCATCATGGATGATTAGAGTTCAGAGGTTTTGATGTTATGGTGTTAGATACCATTGTTTAACACAGGAAACTCACCAGACTGCTGTTATGTCAGTCCTTCTGTCAAGGCAACCGCCTCCTTAGTTTACGTGAAAGTCTTGTAAAAACATCTTAAGGTGGAAACAAAAAAATCTCATCTTAGACGTGTCCTTCGCAGCTCATACTTCCTCTTTCTGTGAGGACTTAAGCACATGTGGCAATTTCCTTTTTGGGAGATATTTTGAAAGCCAAATGATGTCCTAACATGTTGGGCAATCTTTGGGAGGAGAGCGTGCTGTTCGGGTGATTCACACATACACTGATCTCTTCCACGCCAATTACTGTGGAGCACCTTTTTAGTTCTTGTTAAAACAATCTTTATTTTAAGTGCAATTGTTGTTGTTGTTGTGTGTGATTTTTTTTTTTTCCCGTTTTCTGTCACATTAAGTGGTTCCAGCAGCCTGAGTGCGTCTGTCTCCCACATTTCTGCGTGTTATGACGGTCACACTGAGCCCTCTTGTGGCTGCACGGGGAGTCAGCCTGACACAACGTCGAGCTTTAGCCGTGAAATGTGTTTCAACTTATGCTAAACTTTGATTTTAATGGTCCTGCTGCACTTTGAGCGCTTTTTTAGCCTGTTTCTGGGGAGAGGATGAATCGAGAACTTTCTGTGTGGACTGCGTGTTTCTCTCTGTGTCTGTGTGCTTTCCCCTGTTACAGTACAAAGTCAGTCAGGCAGTTAGATGTTGGTGTGGCGGTGTTTGATTGTCTATATCTGCCCTTTACTGGATGTATGTGAAACAGGGCAAACAAGGATGTGGTTTTAAAATTAGGTGACTGTTTCCATGGCCTTGTTTTTATAGGCCTCTGTGGTACTCAGAACCACAGAACTGTTTAAAACTGCTTGTGCTCTGCAGATGAATCACATTTATTCTCTGGAAATTCACACTGTAGAAAATGAGGCACTCTTACATTTGTGGAATAGGGACACTGCCTGCACTGTACACAAGGGCTCGTTATGGAAGCCTTTTTCTGCCAATGAAAAAATACTAGGCATCAAAATGTCAAATTAGGGACTTCAAAATTTCAATTTACTAGCTAAAACTTAGGGGTTAAGTAAAAATTGTGAGACACCTAACAAGGAATTGTGAGCTAATAACCCCAAATATTATGGTTGGAATTTTTTTAAAATGGTGAAAACAAGTTTCCGTAGATCCCACTCGAAAACCTTTTCCTGTGAAATGTTTGGGTCTGTTTGCCCACTGCTCTGTGTCACATCCTGCCGAACGATGACGGGTTTGCAGGGTCTCTCATGTGGAGGATGATGTGGACAGCAGGACAGATATTACATCAGAGTCAGCTCACCTTGGTAATAGAATAGAATAAACCTTTATTATCCCACAAATAAGAAAATTTGGTGGTTACACAGATCTTATAGCAAGAGGGATATAAAATATAAATGCAAGACACAAAGTGGTCCTATACACATAAGCAACTGAAGTTCGTATGCATGTACAGTGAACAAACAAGCTGATGAGTAAGATAACCAAAAAATTGTTAAACTGTGTTACAGAGTCTGACAGCTGTTGGTAAGAATGACCTGTTGGTAGCGCTCCTTCCTACACCGTGGGTGTAAACGTCTACTGTCGAACGAGCTGCTCAGTGCTCGTACAGTCTCATGCAGGGGTGGGAGGGGCTGTCCATGATGGATGTTAGCTTAGACAACATCCTCTCCTCCCCAACCTGCTCAGTGGACTTCATTAACCCAGCAAATGTCCAAGTGTTCAGTGATAATTTTCATAACACATGTAACGATGGCCCTGTAATATCAATTCCTTTTCAGGTGTGACTACACATATAAGAAAGATTGTCTCACTACCACCTATGAAAACCTTAACTTATAGCAACAAAACATCATGACTGGTACATTGCACTAAGTCAAACATTCAGGTCACCTTGAAGATTTTCTCAAACCACTTTCTTTTAGGATAGCTAGGTTTGCCGTTTAAATGTGTAGATATAAAGGTTTGTAAATTAACACAACACTCGTCTACTGAACAACATGCTCAGAATATTTATTGCATATATATATGTGTATATACAGTGGACACTGATTGCAGTAGTAATATCTTGTGCAGTACAACACAACAGCTCTATTACATTTTTCCCACGTTACAAAGAAAACATTGTTTATATTTGGTTAATTCATTCCAGTAAATCCCCACTGCAAACTACAACCTCAATAATTAACATAAAATTATTCATTTGCTGATTAGCAGCCATTATAAGTGGATTTTACAGGCAAACCTGATAAAGATGGAGTACTTTGCTGATGCATCAGTTTGGTTACTGTGCGTTACAGTCAGGCACCAGTTACAACGGTGATGTTTGAATCTGGGGAGATGAACAACCAAGAGAATTAAATGTCAAAAAAGCGAGTGAACCTTAAAAATGTAACATTTGATTTACTTTACAACAGTTTTCCCTTTAGTTTATTTTATTTTTCAGTTTCATAAAAAAGATCATCATTCAAAGCTGGCACAATTCCCTTAATGAAAATGTTGCATCTGGTGTAATTATTGATATTAAATAGATGTTTAAATTATGCTAACATTTTTCCTGTCTTATTATCACTTTGAACAAAGACTTGCAGTCCAATTCAGGTTGGTCCTTTCAAAGCGTGCCGACTGCAGTGATGAAATAAACTAAATAAATAAAAAGCTTAAACAATAATCATAACTCTTTGTAACAGTTTATAAATATCTTCTACAGATAATGTTTTGGATATAGACTTCTTTAATATTTTGTAGTTAAAAGTTCGTTGTGCTGAGACCTGTGATTAGTCTGACTGGGAGTTTATTTACCTTGAACATCTGTTGTCATGGTAATAAAGTTATCCCATGTGAAATAATATAAAACTAGTCAACATGAATAAAAGAAGTTAATAGAAATGCTTTGGTGGATTAAATGTTAATAATTTTTTCACTGACCGGATGTTATTCAAAAAGTTTTTTACATTGTGCTCGTTCACACTTTGAGGACTGTTACACAAAGCATGGTTTGAGTTTAGTGAGGTAACTTCACTAAGCTCAAATCCAGGTTTTTCACTGTTACGAAGGTTCGCTTCTTACTGGAGTACATCGCCATGGTAACTTGCACTGCAGTCCTAAGCTGCTCTGAAGCTCTGTTTGGTATAAGAGAAATCACCACCTACTGACCAGTCAGTTTGACTTCTTTCTTTTTCATATTTTAGAGAAAAGATTACTTGATTAACTGATTGGGAGAACATACACTAGTCCTCAAGGTTAGTAAGCAACATTAGGTGAGATATAATGTTTTTACCTGCTGGTTGCAGACTGAAATATCTTTCAGGAAAGCCCCTGTCACTGTACGCACGGCAGGTGTAGTTTATGTTGAAGTCCTCCTCCTTCAGCTCAGAAAATATCAGCCAGGTCTCTAACCACGCACCTTTACTGGAGCCATCTTGGGGCAGCAAACTGTTGAAGACAATGAGATGAGATCGTCCTAAAATTCCCAAAAGTCTCAACGTTCTCAAAAGTAAGCAAATAAAACAAATTGATGGAGATTTAAGGTACTGACCGCTGTTCTAACATGTGGACACGGTGAGAGGTGTTAGTCTCAAAGAATCTATCTTTGTCCAACCAATAAATATCAACAAAAGGATTCCAGACACCCGGCACAAACACCAGGCACCTTTTACTGAAGTTGTACCCTGAACACATGCACAAACAGTAACTCAGTATATATACAGTGGGGCAAAAAAGTATTTAGTCAGCCACCGATTGTGCAAGTTCCCCCACTTAAAATGATGACAGAGGTCAGTAATTTGCACCAGAGGTACACTTCAACTGTGAGAGACAGAATGTGAAAAAAAAATCCATGAATCCACATGGTAGGATTTGTAAAGAATTTATTCGTAAATCAGGGTGGAAAATAAGTATTTGGTCACCTCAAACAAGGAAAATCTCTGGCTCTCACAGACCTGTAACGTCTTCTGTAAGAAGCTTTTCTGTCCCCCACTCGTTACCTGTATGAATGGCACCTGTTTGAACTCATCATCTGTATAAAAGACACCTGTCCACAGCCTCAAACAGTCAGACTCCAAACTCCGCCATGGCCAAGACCAAAGAGCTTTCGAAGGACACCAGGAAAAGTATTGTAGACCTGCACCAGACTGGGAAGAGTGAATCTACAATAGGCAAGCAGCTTGGTGTGAAAAAATCAACTGTGGGAGCAATCATCAGAAAATGGAAGACATACAAGACCACTGATAATCTCCCTCGATCTGGGGCTCCACGCAAGATCTCATCCCGTGGGGTCAAAATGATCATGAGAACGGTGAGCAAAGATCCCAGAACCACACGGGGGGACCTGGTGAATGACCTGCAGAGAGCTGGGACCAAAGTAACAAAGGTCACCATCAGTAACACACTACAACGGCAGGGAATCAAATCCCGCAGTGCCAGACGTGTTCCGCTGCTGAAGCCAGTGCATGTCCAGGCCCGTCTGAAGTTTGCCAGAGAGCACATGGATGATACAGCAGAGGATTGGGAGAATGTCATGTGGTCAGATGAAACCAAAGTAGAACTTTTTGGTATAAACTCAACTCGTCATGTTTGGAGGAAGAAGAATACTGAGTTGCATCCCAAGAACACCATACCTACTGTGAAGCATGGGGGTGGAAACATCATGCTATGGGGCTGTTTTTCTGCCAAGGGGACAGGACGACTGATCCGTGTTAAGGACAGAATGAATGGGGCCATGTATCGTGAGATTTTGAGCCAAAACCTCCTTCCATCAGTGAGAACTTTGAAGATGAAACGAGGCTGGGTCTTCCAACATGACAATGATCCAAAACACACCGCCCGGGCAACAAAGGAGTGGCTCCGTAAGAAGCATTTGAAAGTCCTGGAGTGGCCTAGCCAGTCTCCAGACCTCAACCCCATAGAAAATCTGTGGCGGGAGTTGAAAGTCCGTGTTGCTCGGCGACAGCCCCAAAACATCACTGCTCTCGAGAAGATCTGCATGGAGGAATGGGCCAAAATACCAGCTACTGTGTGTGCAAACCTGGTAAAGACCTATAGTAAACGTTTGACCTCTGTTATTGCCAACAAAGGTTATGTTACAAAGTATTGAGTTGTATTTTTGTTATTGACCAAATACTTATTTTCCACCCTGATTTACAAATAAATTCTTTACAAATCCTACCATGTGGATTCATGGATTTTTTTTTCACATTCTGTCTCTCACAGTTGAAGTGTACCTCTGGTGCAAATTACTGACCTCTGTCATCATTTTAGGTGGGGGAACTTGCACAATCGGTGGCTGACTAAATACTTTTTTGCCCCACTGTATTAAACTCTATTTCTTTAAACTCTATCAACCAAAAAATGTATTTATTGAAACATTTTTATATTCATTGCTATGTTCATCCTAAATTATGGTCTCTCCCTGCACTATGGAAAGAATTAAAGCAGAAGTCTTTGACTTTCAACACAATATGTTGGCCTAAATGAAGCCTGACATACATAAATATTAAATCAACAGAACACCACATTTCTCAGAAGATCTTAGAGGACTTACCGCTCTGTGCTTTGATTACATCATTGGAGGGTTCATGCACTTGTGGAACCAAAGAGTAATCCCCTGAAACAGAGAACATCAAATACTGTGTACAGTAGTCTACAATAGAGGTTGGACAATCACAAAGATGTGTTGGAAAGGAATGATATTTTCCACTATGTAGTTTACAGTTAGCAAACCTAAGCCATCACAAGATCACTGACCACCTGGACCCCTATAAACAGACTCCCTTCTAGATGTCTGGATTGTGGGTTTTAGGGAGGTCTTGGGCTCTCTCATGTTGGGCTAAGGAGGTTTAATGCACGTGATTGCAGAAACACTGAGTCCTGGGGGAAATGCTCTGACCCTAGTAAAGATGTGTTTATTAGTTCAGCTAACATTTTGGTTCATACTACTCGAAATATTCAGTACAAGTTTCAAAAGGGATATTTACTCACGGTATGCTTCTTAGCTAATGACTTGCCATTGGCAAGTTGTTGATTTGCTATTTTGTCTTGTAAACCAATTTGCCCAATGCTATGTTGCATAGAAAAAAACAATTTGAACAATGTTTACTGTGTCGTCACTGTTATTAGAAAAATCCCCTTTACATATGGACAAAGAAACTGCTGAAGTCATTTTCTGTTTCTACAATCTCACCTTTGACCTCTGCGCTAACAGTCTCTGATACAGACCCTTTGATGCCACCCAGGGTGAATGTCAGAGTACAGGTATAGGTGCCTTTGTGTTGAAGGTCCACACTGGTAATTTTCAGTCTGGTGCCCCAGTACTCATAGCTGCCTGTTCCGTCCTCTATGGGGTCACAACCCTAGAGGGAGAAACACATAAGTCTTTTTTCAAATTAACAATGCATGAAGAAAAATGTTAACTATTTAAATTGGAGAACAGTTTACAGCCACTGGGATAGTTTTCAATTCAATTCAATTCAATTTTATTTATATAGCGCCAAATCACAACATAAGTCGCCTCAAGGCGCTTCATAGATACAGAGAAAAAAACCCAACAATCATATGACCCCCTATGAGCAAGCACTTTGGCGACAGTGGGAAGGAAAAACTCCCTTTTAACAGGAAGAAACCTCCGGCAGAACCAGGCTCAGGGAGGGGCGGGGCCATCTGCTGCGACCGGTTGGGGTGAGAGAACGAAGACAGGATAAAAGACATGCTGTGGAAGAGAGACAGAGGTTAATAACAGATATGATTCAATGCAGAGAGGTCTGTTAACACATAGTGAGTGAGAAAGGTGACTGGAAAGGAAAAACTCAATGCATCATGGGAATCCCCCGGCAGCCTACATCTATTGCAGCATAACTAAGGGAGGATTCAGGGTCACCTGGTCCAGCCCTAACTATATGCTTTAGCAAAAAGGAAAGTTTGAAGCCTAATCTTAAAAGTAGAGATAGTGTCTGTCTCCCGAATCCAAACTGGAAGCTGGTTCCACAGAAGAGGAGCCTGAAAACTGAAGGCTCTCCCTCCCATTCTACTTTTAAATACTCTAGGAACAACAAGTAGGCCTGCAGAGCAAGAGCGAAGTGCTCTAATAGGGTGATATGGTACTACAAGGTCATTGAGATAAGATGGGGCCTGATTATTTAAGACCTTGTATGTGAGGAGCAGGATTTTGAATTCAATTCTGGATTTAACAGGAAGTCAATGAAGGGAAGCCAAAACAGGAGAAATATGCTCTCTCTTTCTAGTCCCTGTCAGTACTCTTGCTGCTCCTAATCTGTTCAGATAGACATTTAAAGAGTTCCATGATTTTTAATATTATTAAACTGTTTGTTTCCCTTCCACAAAATTAAAGGGCACGCACACAAACACACCGAGACTGGGATCTGCTGTCAGTCAAATTGCAATTTTTAAACACTCGTATCTCCCCAGAGTTTCAATACATTCCTGGTATTGATAGAAGTTGGAATAGTGGTAGTAAATAGTTGAGGCTGCAGCTACTGTGCAGTCTCTCCATTAAAACCATTAGGTTTCATGCAGCACTCAACAACAATTCTGGAGAACTCACTCTGTACCACTTGATGGAGGAAGAGATGTTGTAGCTGTTCAGCTTATTCATTTCGTTCTTCAGAGGGCAGCTCAGATTGTCAGTGACTCCTTTTGTAAGTAGCTGATAAGCTTTCCTCGGCCTTCCACATTCTCCTGTAGGTCTTTCATCCACCACCAGTCGGCTAGCCTCCCTGTAGCAGTGGGAAGGAGTCCTGTTGGGAAATTAAGCAGAAATATTATAAATGAATAGATAATTGGGCACACTCGCCCTGGCAGTGAGGGTCATTGTTTGACCTTCTTCACAGTCAAAAATCAAACAATATTAATATTAAATTTGTTGGAATTGTAAGGGATCTTGATCTTAGATTTTGAAAATCTAAATCAAATTCTGTGTTGGGGATAGATAATATTGCAGCAGTGCCGCTGCACGGGAGGCGCACGCACCTGAGCGGAATCCGGTTGTTGTTGTTGGAGTGTGTGGCTGCAAGCTGCAAAGCTGCAGCCCGTGTGTGAACGGCAATCGGAATAAAAGTGTTTGAAAGTACTGAGATGTGGGCGGTTTCGTCATTCTCCTATTATAATTTCCAATACAGTAAAAGCCATAAACCACTCTGTGTTCACTGTGATTACTGATAGATCATGGAGGCAGTTCGATGAGTTGTGTAAGGTGTAAATTAATACTGTGTTCTATTCATTTCTAATATTTCTACTTCTACTAGTGCTTCCTACCTCAGTATGGTCACATAATCCCCACTGTCATTCATGGTTACATTGAGAATCCACAGAGTCTCCTCGTGCACCAGGATGTGACCAGTCTGACTGCTGATTTCTTGGCCTGACACCGAGTTGTACCACGTGATGTTGTACGGGACAGTTATGAAATCAAAGACTTCTGAGGACACCAGTGTGCTTCTCAGCATAGCCACATCTCCAGGAACAGAGAAAACCCTCTCAAACTGGAGTTTGTAGTCAGTACAGTTCTCTGCAACATACATGTAAGTGTGGAATAGAGAAAATAGTTATTTAACCTTTTATTGCTGAGAAATCAAACATTTCAAAGTCAAATATAATGTTGTTATTTGTTTGAAATTAATTGAATTGAACTGAACTGAACTGAGATGTGACATATTTCCTGCTCCATGTGTTTTTACTTGAACTTTCCCAAGCAGAGTTAAAAATCAGTGTTGTTGTAATTCTATCCCTGGCCACAAGAGGGCAATAAAATACTTCAGATCATGCTAGTGGCTCAAACTGCAGCTTGGCAAAAACATGACATATGATAAATTTACAGAAACATTTAAAAATGTGTTAATGTGTTCAGTGTGTGTGTGTGTGTGTGTGTGTGTGTGTGTGTGTGTGTGTGTGTGTGTGTGTGTGTGTGTGAAGCAGTGTTACTCAGCTCACCCTGTTCAAATCCGCTACAGATTCCACACAAACCAAAGAAAAACACAAGGCTTGCCAGTGTTGAACTTGAACCCATGGCTGAAAAACAAAGATACAGAACATTTAGAATTGAACATGCTAAGAGTCACAGCAAAAACCTGAAATGGAAATCAGCTGACCTAGTGCCAGGTCTTCCTGCGTCTTTAAATTACATCCAGAGAATGTGAAAAGCCCAAGAGCCTTTAAAATCCAGCAAAAACCAGAGAAACTGAAAGAGCTAACTGTACACTGCCTGATATTTTCTCTCTCCTGCTCACTTCTCCTTTCTCACGCCATCTAGCTCCTTCTCTTGATCGTGAATGACTAGCGCTCTGGTATTTGAGGAGCTGCGTGTGTAAGCCAAAATGCTGCGTAATGCTTTATGACTGGAAGCAGACCCAGAATTCCTGATAACAGTCCAGTGTTAAGTGTTGCTCCCTTGGCCAGCCTCTACATTTTTGCATGGAATGTATTAACCCCTCAGGAGGAACTGAATTAAAACTGGTGAATTTGTATGAGTGTCGGACAACATCAGATTTGTTGCTATGCAAATCATACCCCCAGACAGTAAAGTGTCAAGTGGGACTAAGTAAATGCACAACCCAAGCCTCCATTAGTTCGCCAAAAACACATAAAATAAAGTTTACTAAGATAAACAAAGATAGTCGCCATTCTTCCGAGGTTTCTTTACAATTATCCACTTCTAGAACAGTTTGGTTGCCCAAACTTTTTAACGAGCACAAAAGTGATCGTTTGCCAAAAGCTGATTTCCAGTGTTGCCGTGTGTGTGTTTTTTTGTTTGTTTGTTTTGATGTGTAATGTCTTTACTTATATTGGTAAGTAGATTTTAGTGAACAGGGTTTACGGGGTTATATATAAAATTTTAAAATGACCTGTTTTTTAAGTATCTTTATGACTCTGCGTTATTGTACCAACATTAAAACCAATCCAGTCCCCTTTTGGCCACTAAAAATATCTTTATGGAACTATTGTTATATAGTTGCAATTTCTGCTATCCTCTTAGTCACTTTGTCAAAAACTGACTGCGGCTTCTAGCTTGTGATACCAATGTTGTTTTGTGGCTCAAGATGACTTATTTTATATTATTGAGGGATACATTTGATATGCTTCGCTGTTTAAAGGCCAAAAGTTTATTCATGGCAGTTTAAATACTTGTAATTACTTTTTGGCAAATGCCAGAAATCAGTTTTTGGCAGACGATCACTTTTTGGCACATCGGTAGCCTACGCCCACTTACACACACATGCAGTGTAATGATTGTTTACGCAGGCAAGCTTGACCTTCAAAATAAAAGCACCACAATTTGAACTAAATAAAATAACAAATAACAAATCCCACTTTAATATGGTCATTGGTTTACTGAAACCCACAATTGCTCCTATCGCATCCACCGTGATGAGTGCGAGTGTGATTATGACTGTTAAAGTGTTGTACGAATATGAATGTGAATGTGGCTTGTAGTAAAAAAGTGCGCGCTGAGACCGATTTGATTTAACTGCATGCGTCCGTAGTTTTAATGTGGTTGTTTACACATAGTGAGGTAACCTGGTAACCTCGACAGATTGCGGCTGTTTAGCCCGTTGTGTTTGGCACTGAACATTTGATCTAGTTTTAAACAACATGTAAGCAGGGACTGTGTTTACAAGCAGATAAACCAGAGTTTGTCTTCAAAAGGTGCAAAATGTGGGCCTGTACAGGGCAGGGGTGCCACCAAGGGGGTCGCTGGGCAACCCCCAAAATTTGCTGCCCCGCCTTAGTGCCTCCGGGCAAGACTGCCCTATGTTGGTAATAATGTAATAAGGTTGCAGACAAGCTGGTGCAAATCCCTGGACAGATCACTGGTGCATCTCAGGGCATAACATAACATAGAGACAGGCAACAGTTCACACTCTTGCCTGATCTAATATTTATGATTCTAATTCTTATATGATTGTAATATTTATTTGTCTTTCCTGACCAAGTTTGCTCTTAACCCCGGAGAACCAATGGGGCCAGAGCCGACCCCATTGGCTTACTAGGGAAACCATGGGGTCAAATTTGACCCCATGGTTTCTCCAGGGTTAAAGGATAACTCCATTCTGGGAGAGCCGATGCTTCTGCTCGGCTCTGCTGAGAATCATTAAAACAATGGTTGAGACTTCCAATCAATCAATCAATCAATCAATCAATCAATCAATCAATCAATCAATCAATCAATCAAAACAGATTATTATGGATTTTAAAATCTTATTTGGTTTTGATATGTACCTATTCTTAGTGATATCAGCTGATATCGACAATTAACCAGGCAGAACATTCATTTTGCTCTTTGTCATACTTTTTCAAGTAAACTATATTTGCCGACAGCATATTAAAACTGGAAATTCTGGTTTTATGGTGTGTCACCCCTGTATGGCCACCTCTATGAAAACATTCTGGAGGCGACAGGGACACAGACAGAAGGGCAGGGTGTGGTCGAGTGAGAGCGAGGGCGAATGTAAAGAAGGTGCAGTGCTTGTTACAACCACGGCAGTGAATCAGAGAAGTAAAATGTTACGGTCCCAGCAGTTACTTTTTCAAGCAGAAATAAACACGCCCACACCTCCCAACAAGCCAGAGGGATGGTCTTGCTTCACCAGCTTTTGTGTGAAAGTAACCGTAACTTAGTTCCCATGTGTAAAAACAGTGGATTGAAGGGACCTTTTAGTTCCCTGAATCAGCTCCTGTGACTGAAAGTTCCAGAGAATCTGAGTTGAAGCCCAGCATATGACATTTTCTAATAAAGAAGCAATAAAATTTAAAATCTTCCCAGGAATTCAGTACCAGCTTTAAGTGCCGTTAGAAGCAACATCTGGGTTTTTTCACACCTGAGCACCTTGTTTCTTCTGGCTGACATCAGTTCATGAGTTTGCATAAATGTGCATGGTTTTCTCATCAGTTCAGTGTGGTTTACGAATATGTCTGGGCAATTATTAAAACCAATAGAAGACCAGAGAAAATGGCTTTTAACTTAGAATTACATATTACCAGCCTTTCACTGAACTAGTACTGGTATTACACAATCAGTCCAGTCATGAGTCCAGTCATCAGGTTCAGTTACAATTAAAGTACACGACTAAAGCAGAAGGCAGACATGAGTGTACTGAGTAAGGAGTGACTTACTCGGTACATTTTCTACATGGATCTGAATCAAACATGCTGATTTACTGAGTGATTAACATCTTAACAGATCCATTCATGTTTGATCCAAAATGACTGTTACTGCTGGTTTTAACTTCCTATTGAATTATTTGCATGGATGTGGTTGGAAAGCGCCAGAGGAAAAAACAAAACAAAACATTGCTTTCCTAAATATGGTACAGAAACCTGTCATTAACAGCACACAAGCAGTTAAAATAAAATCTCAATTGTTTCATAAATTCCCCTCACCCCCACCGACTTCATCCACCCATCTTCTGAAACTCTGTATGAATAGTAGTTTAGCATACATGCTTGAACTGGTTGAAACAGCAGCTGTAATACTCTGTATGAGGTCACGTTCAGATGAGATTTAATGACAGATTTTTTTTCTAACATTGTGTGACTTCACACCCGCAGAGTCTGTAGCTGCAGATAGTGTGGAAACTTCACACAAAACAAGTGCAGTGCTTTTCTGTGTTGAAAAGGTGATAAAATATAGAAAAAAATAAAAGGAAATATAAATTTAAAAAAATGACAGATATTAAACAAATGTGTGTGCCAGTCCCGGCTTTCATGATATTGTCCCCCCCTCCCATCAGTAGTAATTTAAAAACGTTTATAATGCTTTAACAGCTTTGGGGCAGAAACTGTTTTTAGTGTATATGACCATGATTTCATTGCATTGTCTACCCGATGTTTCGCGATGGTCCGATAATGAATCTATCAGCACATCTTGAGTCGTTTGCAATTTTAAGTAAAAAGAAATAAATTGGTACATAATATCACAAATCGGTATGGTAAGTTTTGACAATCTGCACCAAGGCAAGCAAAGGCTTTTAGAAGAACACAGTAGCAACGAAATGTGTGCAGCTGCTGTGGGAAGAAGGAAAGGAAATGATCGAAACCTCAAAATTCTCACCTGTGTATCACGATACAGGAAGAGCTACTGCTGATGGGAAAACTATAATGAATGGGAGATTGCTTGTGGTTAAAGAGGGCTCCAGTGAACGCTGTGAACGTGTCTTAACACTGAGTGGTGTTTGTTTAGTTTTGTTTCATCAAAATGTTTCACATCTTTCTGGGAAAAATGTAACCAGTATGCAGTGTGACACCACAGATAAAAACAAGCCAGTGCCTTCAATAAGTGTTATCCTGGGTTCACAGGCCAACCGTCAAAGGCAATATTGGTTGGTATCGAGACTTGGCTAATATTAGTGCTTTTATTGTTGGCTTGTGTTTTTTTACACTGCATGCAAACCACACAGGATCTCGATTACACGTGCACTTTTCAAGTGGTTGTTGTTTGTTTTGAGCAGAAGCTCTTCTGAAGAAATCTCGTTTCTAAGAAGAAAAGGTTCACAACATTTTGACTGTGAGAAACAGGCATGCAAAAGCAGGCTCCATCTATCTAAAGCTTATATTCACTCAGTTTTTGTTCATAAAAGCAAAACAAATAATGGAAAATAAGCACGGCTTAAAATAAAGTTGGCTAAGTGGTCTTTAGATTTAAACAAAAAATATTTTCAAGGTATAAAAGGAGAACTGAATTTTAATTCATTTTAGACCCAATATCTGTGTCTGCTTCCAGTGCATAGTTGAGCTATTTAGACAAGTTCAGGCAGAGAGGGGCGAGCGTGGGAAGAAGTGAACTGGTTCATCGGGTCACGCTGCAGACATGAGGCTGAAGAAGACAGAAACGAGTGAGTCACCGGAGGTGTAAACCAGCGGGCAGGTCAGGGATCCCAGAGGTTGGCTGCGCAGTGGATTCAGACTGAGCTCATGTTTACCAAAAGTCAGATGACGCTTAACTTTTTCTTTCTTACTGTACTTTTGAATGACTCAGAGCCACACATGCACTCTTTGTGAAATGGTGGTGTACCACCTTAACTCCAAATAGATTTATAGTTGTGTAATATTACACTTTTCAGCACCTTATCTTGGTACCACTTTCACACATTACTGGAAACATCCTTAACTGCAGACAATGGCTAATCAGTGCAGCTCAAAATATTGCTTCCTGGCAGGAAAGAAGCAGGTTTCCCAGCCAAGATCTGCCTATTTTGAGCACTATTTGGGTTTTTGGAAGAGAAATTCTCTATCATTTTTGTCATTGGCAGTGTTGCAAGATCTACAGTTTATGCACTATTACAGCTACAGTCAATAATAAACTTCAAGCGGACACCTTATGCTCTTTATTTTGCTTTTTCCCCCTCATAAATACTCTGTAATAACTGTGGAAGCTCACATTAAATATAGTTCTCAGTAAAACAAAAGTAGAGATAAACTCTTTTTCAGTCTTTGGTCTACTTTAAGATCTTCAAGATCAGGTAGAAAGGGATCATCTATAATAGCTCATAACTGTTTAATATTCGCTGGGAGCTATTTGACTGTTATTCAGAGATCACACTCCATCTACAAAGGGCCACACAGCTATGACAGACTTGTGACATGCTAGCTTCACCATGCACAGTTCACAGCAGACCTCCCATATGATGTAGCCTTCACAGATGCCAATGACAGTATTTATACTTTTGTGTATCGTGCACCTCCATTACTTTGTATTGTCACTGCCAAAAGGCTATATAGTGAAGTTTTCTCTTCAATTCGATCTATTCTCGTTCAGTCAATTTAACACAGGACCATGAATCCGGCGTGAGGCACACAAATCTGCCTTTGATCACAGTGTATCCACTCGCTTGCTGTTCAGACCTTTTGTTTGCAAGGGGTAGCCAATCAGAGCAAAAATGACTTAAAGGGACAGGAGCTAAAACACCAATACTAAGCAGTTGTACCAAGACCCACTATAAGATAAATGACTATTCTGAATAATGTCATTAGAGTTCAATAATAACAATAATAATAATAATAAAAGTTTTGGATGAATTAATCAGAAAGCATTTTGAATCTAAACCTCCCCGATTAAGTTTCAGTCAAGGCACAAAACAAGAAAGTGATGCAGTTTTTCCAGAGCAAGCAGCACTAAAGATGTCTGCTTCTGGGAACAGATGGTGGAAGGAGTGAATGGCTGATGAGAATATCGTTATCATAGTGTTGATAACCACTTTAGGGAAGGGCGCAAGAGGAGCAAGGCTGCTGGAAATCATTTCGTATCTTAAGATATCTTAAAGCAATAATCTACAGTTTATAAAATCTGCTAATCATCTTCAGCACGACCTTTTCTGTTTGCATTCATTGGACAAAGTCAAGCTGTATGTTGTAAACCACAGCAGTGTTATTGAAAATGCTTGCATGGCAGAAAACTTACAGAAGCTGTTGGGAAATGGGCCTCGCTAACGGGCCAAATTTGTGCAATGTTTAAATTTCGCTACAGCAAACTGACAGAGAGGAACAAGCGTCTGTTTTCTGTTTACATTTGGTTAAATGTTCATTTGGTCTACAGATCTGTTCAGTCATGTGAACTTTGTCCATCTGTTTATAGGGCAGCGATTGCCACATACACTGAAGAGCGGTCACAGGTGCAAGGTACTGATAACACGAACATCTCAGGAAAAGACAGACACTTTACGTGCATGCGTAGCTCAGGATTTTACTTTCAATTCCATGTTATGTTGGAATTAAATTAGTTTGTCAGCAGGTTTGGTGTAGCAGCTTAAAACTGCACGAGCCTGAAACAACAAGTGCTTTCTGTAGGGCAGTCAAATATTTAAAATCAAGGATGATGTGGAAACAAACAGCAGTGAGCTCAGCAGTGATTGGCTTTAAACAGAGGTTGCAAACTTTGTATGCGTCACCATAAACATACAGATTCCGGTTGTGATTCAGATAAACGTGCAACAGCAACAAAATGTTCTTTCAACTGCTGTTAACAAACAGCTCGCAGCTGTAGGAGACAAACTCTGGACTTCAGGAAGGGAAATATCACAATACTCAAGCACTGCTCAGGGTTCATCTTTTTGACTGACTGATCAGTCGAAACCAACATTAAGTTGCTAAAGTTTGTCCTTAAAAAAATTCTAAGCAGTATTTTAACTCATTTAAATGTTCATGTTTACTCAATTTCAGTTTGCTCTTCCTCCAATTTGCCTTTAACCTCATTTAACCCCATCTTGTGAATAGTTTGAACAGCGCAGAAATGTTTTGGAGAAACGTGGCAAATGTCAGCTTTTTAACATTTCCATGTTCCTAGAATGATGAAAAAGTCCTTAGCTAAGCTAAAACAACAAACTTTTTTTTATTTTAAGGGGAAGAGGATGTGATTTCAATGGAGAATTGAAACCCAGATCTTCAATGAATCGCATCAACCAGCAATAAAAGTAACAACTTGCTCACAAGACTGACACACCCTGTAGGTCAGTCATAAAGATGACTTATTTATCTTTGAGCACACAGCCTAGTGTGCTCAAATAACGCCTAAGACTTTTGGATTATTTTCCTTTGTATAGTTGTTGTGGATTTGTTAAAATATGCAGAGGAGGAGAATCTGTGCACCTGTTCTTGCACCTCCAAGTTTCTACCTTCTGTTGCTGCTTTTAAATCCAATAAATAGTGTTTGCATTCTCAAGCGCCACCTGAATTTCATGGTTTGCATAGCCTTTCCTAACCAAATATCTGTATTTTTATATTTATTAATTATTTAGGTTTTTATTTGCACCCAGAGAATTTTCTGCACTCTAATTCAGGATGCTCACGCCTCTTGATTGTTAAGCATCAGATCAGACTATTTTCACAAGCTGAAAGGAAACACGCTGTCCTTAAGAACACTTTGAATCTTGTTCTCATGTTTGCTAAACCAAGTTATTTTTAACCATGTCTGAGAAATTCTGTTTTAAATTAAAGATGCGGTATGAGGAAGCCTTCCCGGAAATGTGAGGATGACCATCCCTGCTGGCCTGATAAGAGACGAACAATGTGGGAATTTTCTAATATAAATGACATTTCAGCCCTTAAGAGCGCAAAGGGAGACGTCTCAGAAATAGTGATGGAATAGTTTTCTAAAACTAGCCTGCAGAAACCGTGCCATCCTTGAACAAGGGTTAATGGCTTAAGTTTAAGACATGGAGCTTGTGGGAGGTTATCAAAATACATGACTCATTTAGCTCTGAAAAAGGGAAAGCAACGGGAGTTACCCTTCCTTCAGCCGAGCCTGAGAACATGAATAGTGTGACTGTGTTTTTTCACATTGTGGAAACAATATTGCAGGTAGTGTGAAATGGTAATTTGTTTGTGCTTTTTGGTTTGAGGTGAAATCCTCTGTGAGAAGGCTGCTCTCGTTTTTTTCTATTGTGGCTCTGTTATTTTTCCTCTAAGCTATCTACCTTAAACATGCAAGAGAACATAATGTAGAAGGGTCTAAATGTCCAAGTAAACACAGTTTCTAAGAGCAGCAGTAACATACAGCTGTGAATGAGCCAGGTCTTCCGGTTGAGTGAACGCTGGCGCGACTGGCTGCCGCTACTCACCGGCCGCCACTCACCTAAGTCCACCCTCAAAACTCATCTGTTTAAAATTGCCTATTCTTAAATTTCTGTATGTTTTAACTTTTATCTTCTATTTTTATCATTGTGTATATTTCCAGTTTTTATCTGTTGTACAGTGTCCTTGGGTGCTTTGAAAGGCGCTATTTAAATAAAATGTATTATTATTATTATTATTATTATTAAACTCGAACAAACTGCAGGCTTGGGAATGCAGATGAATGCTCCAGAATTACAAGATTTTGTTCAGGGATTATACTGCGTATCCACATGAGAAGCTGAAGCCTACAAGTGTTTTGTTTTTTTCCCTTTGCTGTCAAATCACTGTGTACACTCCCTGCAGTCCCTGCCTTAAGCAAGCTGTGCCTGCTTCAATTTCCTCTTTTCTCCTCCTTATACTAATATTTGACAATTTGCTTAATTTCCTCCTGCATCAGTCTAGCCTATCCCTCATCACCCTGCTCTTTCAACACAGAAATATTCATAGGCTATTGTTTATGAAAATATCCCAACCAGACACCCTCTCATACATCTGCAGGTGGATTGTTCACAGTTCAAGCTTGGTGTTTAAGCTGCTGTTTATAGAGCTGAACCAAGTGTATTGACTAATCCCCATATGCATCATTTATAATGCTAAAGAATAAATCCAGTGTCCTCTTTCTTAGCAGGAGAGTCAATGTACAGTTGATGTAAACATGGGGCAATAACCTGTTTTAACACAACAGAAAAATGACTGAAGTCCCACACAACTTTTTCTTATTTTCTAGCCAAACCACTGTGCATATGTTACATCTGCAGCAGCCATCTACATTTGCTCTTGGATTAAAACAAATAACAGTTATAAATAACTGTCCAAACTCCCGAGGGAGGTAGAAAGGTCTAAAGGGGAAGGACAGAAGCTGAAATATCCGCACAACATGACAAACAAATGCCTCTCTGTGTAACTCTTGAACTGATTTGACGATATGCATTTCAATACATTATTAAATCAGAAAAACCTTCCCTAAATCAAATCTCTCATTCCTGTCATCAAAGCCTTCATTGGGTATATTTGTGCAGGGTACTGATAACACACAAAACAAACAGCACTGTGGCTACAGGAACCTGTTATCAGGGTGCAGCGACAGCAAAGTGTTCACGTAAGATCATTTTACCTTTCTTGAAAATACATGAAAATACATGAATCGATAAATTTGAAATTTAAAGACCTTAATGTCATGTCATCATTATATAATATTCTGTAAACTTTCTAGGCATTTTAGGACAGAATATTCCTGATGAGTCTGTTGGTCTGGAATTACTCAGCTGCATGGCATTGCAGGATGTGAAAAAGCACATACAATGTTGACAAAGTTCAGTCACGGTAATGCAGGAAGAACTCCTACATAAGCTTTGGAGATGACAAACTGCGAGAAAACCGCACAGTACAACCCACACTGAACAGCCACCCAGAATGCACCTAAATGAATCACTCCTTTAATGTGAGGTTTTTGATTTGGCATGAAAATCGTCCCTTTTTCTTCTCATCATCTGTCAGTTTTATACAAGAAAAAAGGTGTCAGTATTGCTATTCCTGCTCTATGAGATCTATCCATCGCTCAAAAATCAAACATTTGTGTTGGCTGCAGTGGGCATCTTTACTATAGTGTGAAAGGAAGTGTGCCTCCTTTGTGGTAAACATTACAAACGCACTTTTTCGAAAAAGTAAACAGGCGAATGGTAGACCTCATATTTCTAAGAATTCGAGCACCGAGGCCACATTCAGTGGCAGAGTTTGCCCCAGAAAAGTCAGAAATTATTAAGAACATAAACAGCTTAGGAACAAGTAAGTGGTAAATATTGACTCACCTAGGAAAAAGAGACACCGAGGCACAACACAGGCGAAGGAAGGATGAGACAGTTTACTCGACACGGCAGACCTAAGAGAGGAAATCTCACCTCTGACCCTTGCATGCAGAGAGGAATCTCAAACGTGCTGCCCAGCCGGTGACTCAACAGCTTTGTTCCACCTCCACAGGACGACGCACAGACACAGAGGAGGAAGAGTGTGTTTGGATTGCACCTCTCAGCTCTCTGTTCTCCTTCCTTTGCATTTCAACACAGCGTTAAATCAGCTAAACCTTCCCGAAATCAAATCCCTCACTGCTATGTTAACTAAAAATAACTTATTCTGGTTCACTAACTGTTAACCAGAAAAAACGCCCATAACATAAACACGGATGTTAAATATAAACAATATATTTAGTTGCTCATATTGTCTACAAGAGCATAAGCACATTTATATTTGTTGTTAAATATGACTGAAAACTCACTTTTCATTCACAGGATATTTAACTGTTGCAAGATTTCAGCAAGAAATGTGAAATCTTTGTGTTGTTTTTTTCCGCAAAAGAAAAAAAGTCTTTGCTTTCAAAGAAATGTCTATAATGTAATGAATTAACAGAAGAACTAAATTCACCCTAAGCATGTTTAAAACGCTTCATTTTACTTTGGCGGAAAAGAAAATACACGCTATTATAGTTCTAATTGAAAAGATTAAGCCAGAAGAAGCAGAAAGCAGAAAAACTGTATATCCTTACTGTCAGATTTAATGAGGACGAGACCCCAAAGCAGGACTACAAACAAAAAGCGAAAAAGCAGGGAGCCAGAAAATCAAACACACAAGACACAGTTCTGGGATCAGCTCGGCATTGAGGCAAGCATGGGGAAGATGGCGGTTCGTACGGCCGGCCAGGTGGCCAATCGTGCAGATAAAGCAACTCTGTGGGCTGCCTGAGAGACCAGTGACTGAAACCCTCTAATGGTTTGAGTGGTGACAGGCATTGGTGATGGGACACGTCAGGCAGATGGACAACATGCCAGCAGTGGAGGTTCAGTGAGAGACTGTGTTGAAGGAGGAGAGGGGACTCCTCTAGAGGCTTGTGTGGAAGCCAGCGATCACTGAGACAGAAATACGCTGAAAGATGGATGGGAGCCCAGGAGCTGAGATGGAGCAATCACATGTCGCAGCAGGTGGTTGACAACAAGAAGGCTGATGCTGACAACAAAGGAGACCCTGGTGTAGGCTTGGGGGTAGGAACAATGTAGGAACTCCACAGAAGGCTCAGCAGGTATCTGCATTTAAGACAGAGACCCTTATACTCAGGCTGTTTGTTTGGAACTCTTGGATTCAGGATTGTGCTCACACACTTGCAGAGACGAATCAATGGACTCAAGCTGAGACGCAGGTGGAGAGGGACCCTTGGACTCGGCATGTTAACGGCAGTCAGGGTGCCATTGCCTGTCCTCTAAAGGTCTGTGTATCCCTTCATGGATATGTCCCAGATTATCACTGACCCACCGCCAAACCGGTCATGCTGGATGATGTTACAGCAAGCAAAACCTTCTTCTCCACAGCTTCTCCAGACACTTTAGTGTCTGTCATATGTGCTGAGGGTGATCCTGCTCTCATCTGTGAAAAGCACTGAGCATCACTGGTGAACTAACCAATTCTGGTATTCTATGGAAGATGCCATTGTTTCACTGTTGCCCCTCTAATGCACCTGTATTTAATTTAACATCAAAGCAGCTGAAATTAATTAACACCCCCCTCTGCCACTTAACGGACAAGATCAATATCGCAGAGGTTTAATTGCCTTGATGCTGAGTGCAACACAATGCAAAGGAGGAAAGACATCAGTAATGATCACAGAGAAGCAACTGTTTCAGCCCGTCAATATTAGACGGGTTATAAGGCCATTTCCAAACAATATGAAGTCCATCATTATGCAGTGAAAAGATCATTCAGAAATGGAAAACATTCAAGACAACTGCCAATCTTCCCAAGGAGTAGACGTCCCAGCAGATTCATCCCAAGATGCTCAGAGAAACTGTAAAAAACACCCAAATAACAACCCCCTGTCTAAATCAGAGACAAACAGCTGTTTATGTTTTTAAACCCATTTTACACAGAGAGGCATTTTTGGAAAAATGTATTGATAGCAATGTTGAATATTATTACACAGGAAAAAAAAAAACTACACGTAAAATAATCACACCGTGACGCCTCTGCCTTTGTAAATGGAGGGACAGTAACTGCGTGTTTATATGTAAGCGTGTAAAACCTGCAGATAGTCAGATTAACAGTATTTTGTCTCTATCTGCCATTCTGCAATTCATCTCATGTAAACAATAACGTGGCGCACAGCGTGACATGAAAAAAGGCACATACCTTTGACGCTGCGTGACGAACTCTGTATTCCTCGTCCACACGGAAACGCAAAAAAGGAGGAAAATCTCAGTTTTCGCTGATTCGAAACGCCGTTTACGTGTGGATGAAACAGCTGCGTTTTCAAAAATACCCGCGTAGGTGCGGACGTAGCATAAAAGAGTTAGTGGTTTATTTATTGCAGTTTACTTGTATTTGCTTAATTGTTTACTAAATGTTTGAGGTGTGAAATAAACCGCAATGGAGCAAAATATGGGTGTGTGTGGTTGGAGGATGTGTTAGTGCATGCATGCGTGTGCGTGTGGGGGGGCGCGAACATTTTTCATGTAAAACAAAGGGGGGCCCAGCAAAAGAAGTTTGGGAACCGCTGCATTAAAGCATTAATAAGGCAACCACGTGTTTGTGAATGTCAAAGCACACAAACCACAGGAAGGCATCCTTAAAACATGCTTCAGCATATTCGGCACTTGACTCAGATAACCTAGAATCCGGACATACTGGGTCCTAACTAGAGCCCATTCAAAAAGTTGAGATGAGGTAGTCCATCAAAGCAACAAATGATAAGGGGAAAAAAATTCCTCCAGAAATTCAATTAAAGTCTCTTGAGTCAAGCCCAAAGCAATTATACAGAGGTGTGAAGCCACACCCGGGCTTCCCCAGTGGATAAAGGAATCCCCATGAGCCACAGCCATTCGTCAAGATATGAGTCAAGCCCTACATCGAGTACAATCCCTGAGTAAATGTCACATTTTCAAACAGGATGTGCTGCGAGAAATGTGTACCAGTTCAAAGCTACAATTCAGCAGTGAGACATATCCCGAGCTCACGCAGCAAATGTTCTCTTTTCTGTTTAAGTGAGTAACCTGAAGGTTTTTTCCCTTTTTCTCTGCCTACTCACTGTGTAGACTGTTGGTGACTTGTGATATTGTATTTACAATTTTCAGGTATCTGTACTTTACTTGAGTATTTCTTTTTCTGGCAACCTTTTGCTTTTACTCACTACATTTACATAAATATCAGTACCTCAGCGCCTAGCTAGCGTTACAGAAGAGGAGCGATTATAAAAGAAATAACGCTTTTTAACCGTTTGTGTGCAGTTTGTCTCACAGTCTAGCTAAAGGTTCAGCTGTTGTATTTCAGATGTAGAGAGAAGAAAGAGAGCTAACGTCACTCAGAGATAGAGAAAGATAAGAAAGACAGGACAGGAGAGGAGAGGAAGGAGAGAGGTTAGATGTAAAGGTAGGGGCTGCTAAGTGATATTTCATAAACTGGAAATTTCAAATGTTTTTAAATCAGATATTGGGTCTGTACATGAGACATTATATTTTTTCATATGTGAAACGTGCTGCAAAACAAACTGAAGTAGACGAACTATGTTATTTAAAGGTTGCATGACAATCCTCTACAGCAGGGGTAGGCAACTCCGGGCCTCGAGTGCCAGTGTCGGTGCCAAGTGGATCAAGGACACATCTAAAACCTGCAGGACACCGGTCCTCGAGGCCTGGAGTTCCCCACCCCTGCTCTACAGGTTAGTGCAGGATAAACAGGTTAGTTTGCAGTTGTGGACATCCACAGAGGGCAGCAGGTCAGTTGATTACAGCCTGCACACTAAGAAAATCTACTGGAGCTCTCAATAGAAATGATTGTGACTTATGATTCTTTTCCCCACACTGAGCCATTAAAACAATTTAAGATTTCACCACATCCCACCAGCAATGTTGGGAAAGTTACTTTTAAAATGTATTCCATTACAGATTACAGAATACATGCCCCAAAATGTATTCTGTAACGTATTCCGTTACGTCACTCAATGAGAGTAACGTATTCTGAATACTTTGGATTACTTAATATATTATCATGCTTTTTACAACTACGTGAATGTACTATTGCTGTGATTTATTACTGTTACTGAAGGTCCGCGGGTCCGAACCATAGTAAAGGGACCTCTGGTGTTGGGCTCGTAGCCGAAAAATAGCTTTACTTTGTTGTCTGGGTCAAGTTTGCTAGCGAGAGACAGAGAGAGGAGTTGAAAGGCTGCTCCAACGGAACTTATTGTTTCGGAGGAAAACATGAACACAGCATACAGTCTAGTCGTAATAGCTTACTTACAACTGGGCTCGTCAGGCACTCTTCTTGGCTGCAGTGGTTATTATTATATTTACATGCTTCCCGCTCCCGTTTCTGCTACGATAACTACTTTTCCACTCTCCTTTTTCTCCCTCCTCGCGCTCACAGACACATAACGGGTATGGCAGTCCATTCTCCCTGCAGCACGGACTACACTGCCCATAAGGCTACATTCTTTAGGGCTATGCCTGTAGCATTCTGCCTATTAGCTTAGCACAACAACAACAACAAAAAGGCGCTCTCTCACCCAGGAAACACGCAGTCGCAGAGAGTGCGCGTCACCATGGCAACCGTAACGCTGCCGCCTGGAACAACAGAACATAGCTGTCAAACCAAACCCAAACAGTCCTGACCCGCCACAATATGAAACAGGAAAATTCTGCTGTGTAATCCATTTATTTCAACAAAGTAACTGTATTCTAAATACGTAACGGCGGTACATGTATTCCGTTACTCCCCAACACTGACCATTGTACTCCCATCCTTTATCCAGCCGCTGGTCTGCCATGTTTAAATGACACCGGTTAAGAGGGAGCATGCCAACTGCATTTGTGAGCGTGTTTGTGGGCGTGTGCTTGTGAGAAGAAAGTAGCTTAAATAAATATCACGTGTTTTTTCTTTATTTCTGAGTCCTCTGTTGGTTTACTTCAGGCTCCAGTGAGCAATGCTTTTGTAAAATATCTGGGCACATGTACGTAAAAGCATTAAAAGTAGGAAAATCATTTGAATCTGTCTCTTGAAGGAACAGAAAAAAATGTGTTAAAGTCTGTCTGGCGCTTACGTCACCGACAGGACTTCGTACCAAATCTGTTTTGGTCAACATGACACTGATCTAGAAATGAGACTGTGTTGAGTGCCACACATGCAGAAGCATCATGGATGATTAGAGTTCAGAGGTTTTGATGTTATGGTGTTAGATACCATTGTTTAACACAGGAAACTCACCAGACTGCTGTTATGTCAGTCCTTCTGTCAAGGCAACCGCCTCCTTAGTTTACGTGAAAGTCTTGTAAAAACATCTTAAGGTGGAAACAAAAAAATCTCATCTTAGACGTGTCCTTCGCAGCTCATACTTCCTCTTTCTGTGAGGACTTAAGCACATGTGGCAATTTCCTTTTTGGGAGATATTTTGAAAGCCAAATGATGTCCTAACATGTTGGGCAATCTTTGGGAGGAGAGCGTGCTGTTCGGGTGATTCACACATACACTGATCTCTTCCACGCCAATTACTGTGGAGCACCTTTTTAGTTCTTGTTAAAACAATCTTTATTTTAAGTGCAATTGTTGTTGTTGTGTGTGATTTTTTTTTTTCCGTTTTCTGTCACGTTAAGTGGTTCCAGCAGCCTGAGTGCGTCTGTCTCCCACATTTCTGCGTGTTATGACGGTCACACTGAGCCCTCTTGTGGCTGCACGGGGAGTCAGCCTGACACAACGTCGAGCTTTAGCCGTGAAATGTGTTTCAACTGATGCTAAACGTTGATTTTAATGGTCCTGCTGCACTTTGAGCGCTTTTTTAGCCTGTTTCTGGGGAGAGGATGAATCGAGAACTTTCCCCTGTTACAGTACAAAGTCAATCAGGCAGTTAGATGTTGGTGTGGCGGTGTTTGATTGTCTATATCTGCCCTTTACTGGATGTATGTGAAACAGGGCAAACAAGGATGTGGTTTTAAAATTAGGTGACTGTTTCCATGGCCTTGTTTTTATAGGCCTCTGTGGTACTCAGAACCACAGAACTGTTTAAAGCTTCTTGTGCTCTGCAGATGAATCACATTTATTCTCTGGAAATTCACACTGTAGAAAATGAGGCACTCTTACATTTGTGGAATAGGGACACTGCCTGCACTGTACACAAGGGTTCGTTATGGAAGCCTTTTTCTGCCAATGAAAAAATACTAGGCATCAAAATGTCAAATTAGGTATCTCAAAATTTCAATTTACTAGCTAAAACTTAGGGGTTAAGTAAAAATTGTGAGACACCTAACAAGGAATTGTGAGCTAATAACCCCAAATATTATGGTTGGAATTTTTTTTTAAATGGTGAAAACAAGTTTCCATAGATCCCACTCGAAAACCTTTTCCTGTGAAATGTTTGGGTCTGTTTGCCCACTGCTCTGTGTCACATCTTGCCAAACGATGAAGGGTTTGCAGGGTCTCTCATGTGGAGGATGATGTGGACAGCAGGACAGATATTACATCAGAGTCAGCTCACCTTGGTAATAGAATAGAATAAACCTTTATTATCCCACAAATAAGAAAATTTGGTGGTTACACAGATCTTATAGCAAGAGGGATATAAAATATAAATGCAAGACACAAAGTGGTCCTATACACATAAGCAACTGAAGTTCGTATGCATGTAGGGTGAACAAACAAGCTGATGAGTAAGATAACCAAAAAATTGTTAAACTGTGTTACAGAGTCTGACAGCTGTTGGTAAGAATGATCTGCGGTAGCGCTCCTTCCTACACCGTGGGTGTAAACGTCTACTGTCGAACGAGCTGCTCAGTGCTCGTACAGTCTCACGCAGGGGTGGGAGGGGCTGTCCATGATGGATGTTAGCTTAGACAACATCCTCTCCTCCCCAACCTGCTCAGTGGACTTCATTAACCCAGCAAATGTCCAAGTGTTCAGTGATAATTTTCATAACACATGTAACGATGGCCCTGTAATATCAATTCCTTTTCAGGTGTGACTACACATATAAGAAAGATTGTCTCACTACCACCTATGAAAACCTTAACAAAGCCATCAATCATTCTTCGGTTTGTGAGTCGCAAAACAAAGATTGAGTTACTGAAACAGAGTAAGAAGCTAAAAGGGACTGGTGTGTATTTAAATGAACATTTAACAAAAAAGACTGCTGAAATTGCAAGACAGGCACGCAGCCTGAGAAAACAAAATAAGATACAAGCGACATGGACGAGGAACTGCAAAGTAATGATAAGACTAAATGGCAATCCCGAAGAAGCGAAATCAGGATATGCTATGGAATCTATTGGAAAAGTGACGATTGGATAATGAACAATGGGTATGGAAAGTGTTTCTGGCCTTACGGCTCAAAAACAATGGAAACAACAACAACAAAAACAAAAACACATAAATGACAAGTTTGGACACAGATTATAGGTTTCCATTCAGAGATATTGAAGAGGAAGACTTTGATTATGAAAAGGACTGTCAAGGTGGACATCAGAAAACAACTCCCTTTTCCCTGTAATTATAAAACCAAGTAGAATAACAATTGATACAGCTACATTGATAGATAATATTTTCACAAATAAAATTGACCATGAAATAGTAGGTGGACTTCTTATAACTGATATAAGCGATCATCTTCCTGTTTTTGCAATTTTTCAAAATTATTTTGGGATTAAAACTAAACAAAAGAATCAAATATTTAATATGATACGACATAGAACAACAAGAGCCATTGCTGCCCTCCAGGTGGACTTAAAGGAACACAGTTGGAATGAGGTTTTTGCAAATGAAGATTCAAATAGTGCATATGATGCATTCTTATCAACTGTAATTTCACTATATGAAAAACATTGTCCTTTAATGAAGATCACTAGAAAGCATCACAGATCAAATAAGCCATGGATCACTAAGGGGATAGAAGATGCATGTAAAAAGAAAAATAATCTATATAAGAGATTCATAAAACAGAGGACAAAAGATGCTGAAATAAAGTACAAGTTATATAAAAATAGATTAGTAAATATTATAAGAACAAGTAAGAAAGAATATTACCAAAAATTATTGGAGCAAGGTAGAAGTAACACACAAGAAACATGGAGGATATTAAACAGTATAATCAAAAAGGGCTCAAAAAATAAGAATTATCCAGATTATTTAAAAAAAGATAAAGATATTGTGCTTGATAAAACTAAAGACATTGCAAATGAATTTAATTATTTGTTTGTAAATGTTGGCTTTAATTTAGCAAAAGAAATTCCAGAGTCAAGAAATAATAACGACCTAAATAAACATATTACTCAGAATGTGTCCTCCATGTTTATTGGTGCTGTAACTCATAGAGAAATAATTAACATTGTGAAAACATTTAAAAATAAAAAGTCCACTGACTGTTTTGGTATTGACATGATATTAGTTAAAAGTATTATAGAATTATAGTATTATAGTATTATAATATTATAATAATAATAATTATAATAATAATAAGTATTATAGTATTATAATACTAAGTATAATATAATAAGTAATAAGTAATAAGTAATAAGTATTATAGTATTATTATAGTATTATAGTATTATAGTATTATAGTGCAACCTTTCGCATACATTTGTAATCTGTCCTTTCAAACTGGTGTGTTTCCCTCACAAATGAAAATAGCAAAAGTTATTCCAATCCATAAAAACGGAGAGAGATGTCAGTTTACCAATTATAGGCTAATATCACTACTCCCACAGTTCTCAAAAATCTTAGAGAAGTTATTTGTTAATAGACTTGATAAATATATTGAGAAGCATAATCTCCTAAGTGATAACCAATATGGCTTTAGAGTGAAAAGGTCCACTTCGATGGCAGTGATGGAACTTGTTGAAGGGATATCTAATGCAATAGATAATAAGGAATATACTGCTGGTGTTTTTATAGACTTAAAAAAGGCGTTTGATACAATTGATCATTCTATATTAATGAATAAACTAGAGAGATATGGCATAAGAGGGATAGCATACAAGTGGATGAAAAGTTACCTGGATGAAAGATATCAATATGTCGAATTCAATAATGTAAAATCTAAGCAGTTGAAGGTAACTTGTGGTGTTCCTCAGGGCTCTGTGCTGGGCCCTAAATTATTTATATTATATATAAATGACATATGTAGCATTTCCAAACTGTTAAAATGTGTATTGTTTGCTGATGATACCACTCAGTACTGCTCAGGTAAAAACCTAGAACAGCTTCTGACTACAGCTGAAAAGGAGCTAAATATATTAAAAAACTGGTTTGATGTAAATAAGTTATCATTAAATATAAAGAAAACAAAATTGATTATTTTTGGCACTAGACAAATGAAAAATGTATCTAAAATAAAGGTTAATGGAATTGAAATTGAAAGAGTGTACGAAAATAAATTTCTTGGAGTGATAATTGATGATAAGCTGAGTTGGAAGTCTCATATAAACCATGTGAAAACAAAAATGTCAAAAACCATTGCTATTCTCTATAAAACAAAGCATGTCCTGAACAAAAAAATCATTATACACACTTTATTGTACTCTGTTGCTTCCATATATGACTTACTGTCTGGAGATATGGGGTAATGCATATAAAACGAACACTCTTCATATTTTCAAGTTACAAAAAAGAGCTATAAGAATTATAAACCAATCAAACTATATAGAACCAACTAACATTTTGTTTATTAATCTGAATACCCTGAAATTTTATGATTTAGTTGAATATACAGTGGGGCAAAAAAGTATTTAGTCAGCCACTGATTGTGCAAGTTCCCCTACCTAAAATGATGACAGAGGTCAGTAATTTGCACCAGAGGTACACTTCAACTGTGAGAGACAGAATGTGAAAAAAATATCCATGAATCCACATGGTAGGATTTGTAAAGAATTTATTCGTAAATCAGGGTGAAAAATAAGTATTTGGTCAATAACAAAATTACAACTCAATACTTTGTAACATAACCTTTGTTGGCAATAACAGAGGTCAAACGTTTACTATAGGTCTTTACCAGGTTTGCACACACAGTAGCTGGTATTTTGGCCCATTCCTCCATGCAGATCTTCTCGAGAGCAGTGATGTTTTGGGGCTGTCGCCGAGCAACACGGACTTTCAACTCCCGCCACAGATTTTCTATGGGGTTGAGGTCTGGAGACTGGCTAGGCCACTCCAGGACTTTCAAATGCTTCTTACGGAGCCACTCCTTTGTTGCCCGGGCGGTGTGTTTTGGATCATTGTCATGTTGGAAGACCCAGCCTCGTTTCATCTTCAAAGTTCTCACTGATGGAAGGAGGTTTTGGCTCAAAATCTCACGATACATGGCCCCATTCATTCTGTCCTTAACACGGATCAGTCGTCCTGTCCCCTTGGCAGAAAAACAGCCCCATAGCATGATGTTTCCACCCCCATGCTTCACAGTAGGTATGGTGTTCTTGGGATGCAACTCAGTATTCTTCGTCCTCCAAACACGACGAGTTGAGTTTATACCAAAAAGTTCTACTTTGGTTTCATCTGACCACATGACATTCTCCCAATCCTCTGCTGTATCATCCATGTGCTCTCTGGCAAACTTCAGACGGGCCTGGACATGCACTGGCTTCAGCAGCGGAACACGTCTGGCACTGCGGGATTTGATTCCCTGCCGTTGTAGTGTGTTACTGATGGTGACCTTTGTTACTTTGGTCCCAGCTCTCTGCAGGTCATTCACCAGGTCCCCCCGTGTGGTTCTGGGATCTTTGCTCACCGTTCTCATGATCATTTTGACCCCACGGGATGAGATCTTGCGTGGAGCCCCAGATTGTGGGAGATGATCAGTGGTCTTGTATGTCTTCCATTTTCTGATGATTGCTCCCACAGTTGATTTTTTCACACCAAGCTGCTTGCCTATTGTAGATTCACTCTTCCCAGTCTGGTGCAGGTCTTCAATACTTTTCCTGGTGTCCTTCGAAAGCTCTTTGGTCTTGGCCATGGCGGAGTTTGGAGTCTGACTGTTTGAGGCTGTGTACAGGTGTCTTTTATACAGATGATGAGTTCAAACAGGTGCCATTCATACAGGTAACGAGTGGGGGACAGAAAAGCTTCTTACAGAAGACGTTACAGGTCTGTGAGAGCCAGAGATTTTCCATGTTTGAGGTGACCAAATACTTATTTTCCACCCTAATTTACGAATAAATTCTTTACAAATCCTACCATGTGAATTCATGGATTTTTTTTTCACATTCTGTCTCTCACAGTTGAAGTGTACCTCTGGTGCAAATTACTGACCTCTGTCATCATTTTAAGTGGGGGAACTTGCAAAATCGGTGGCTGACTAAATACTTTTTGCCTCACTGTATAATGTAAACAGAATTGGTCCTAGCACTGAACCCTGTGGAACTCCATAATTAACCTCAGTGTGTGAAGAGGACTCTCCATTTACATGCACAAACTGGAGTCTATTAGATAGATATGATACAAACCTCTGCAGTGCAGTACCTGTAATACCTACAGCATGTTCTAATCGCTCTAATAGGATATTATGGTCAACAGTATCGAATGCTGCACTAAGGTCTAGCAGAACAAGCACAGAGATGAGTCCACTGTCAGAGACCATAAGAAGATCATTTGTAACCTTCACTAAAGCTGTTTCTGTGCTGTGCTGAAAAATCCCCTTTACATATGGACAAAGAAACTGCTGAAGTCATTTTCTGTTTCTACAATCTCACCTTTGACCTCTGCGCTAATAGTCTCTGATACAGACCCTTTCATGCCACCCAGGGTGAATGTCAGAGTACAGGTATAGGTGCCTTTGTGTTGAAGGTCCACACTGGTAATTTTCAGTCTGGTACCCCAGTACTCATAGCTGCCTGTTCCGTCCTCTATGGGGTCACAACCCTAGAAGGAGAAACAAATGGGTCTTGTTTTCAAATTCACAAAACAAAAGACAAGTATCTGTTCAAAATTATGATAAACAGTGCAGTTGGTGAGTTTACAGCTGCTGGGATCCCATTTGAGTGCAACTTGGCGATTGCTAACTACATTTCTACTATTGATAGCAGGATGATATTGATCTTTTGAGTAAGCACTTTTAAAATGTGAAAGTTCAAAATGGTTGTAGTTGCACAAATTATGAAAATATACCAACAAAAAACACATGAATACTGGGATCTGCTTTCAGTCAAATTGTAGATTTTAAACACTGGTGTCAGAGTTTCAATACATTCCTGGTATTGATAGAAGTTGGAATAGTGGTAGAAAATAGTTGAGGCTGCAGCTACTGTGCAGTCTCTCCATTAAAACCATTAGGTTTCATGCAGCACTCAACAACAATTCTGGAGAACTCACTCTGTACCACTTGATGGAGGAAGAGATGTTGTAGCTGTTCAGCTTATTCATTTCGTTCTTCAGAGGGCAGCTCAGATTGTCAGTGACTCCTTTTGTAAGTAGCTGATAAGCTTTCCTCGGCCTTCCACATTCTCCTGTAGGTCTTTCATCCACCACCAGTCGGCTGGCCTGCCTGTAGCAGTGGGAAGGAGTCCTGTTGGAAAATTAAGTAGAAATATTATGAATGAATGGATAATTAGGCACACTAGTCTTAGCAGTGAAGGACATTTTTGACCCTCAAATTCAAATGAGAATTTCAAAGTACTTTAAATTTGCATAAATCTGAAATGATCTGTAAAATCCTTATTACCTGCTATAGTGGATATCAAGGCATCTAAGCTGGAAAACATGGTAATGGGCATGCATGTATACTTTAAGTGCAGCATCTAAATATAAATTCAGTTTAGTGGAAAAGCCATCTAACTTTAATACTATCAATATGTTTTATATTACAGGCCAAATATTAAAATAGGTTTTACTGGATACTTATTATATTGGTTTAGTTCACTAATTGTCTAGTCACAACCTCCAGAGAATCGTGTCTCTATTTCAACACTTATATTTATGTTAGGTTTCTGAAATAGAATACAGTGGTCCCTCGTTTATCGTGGGAGTTACGTTCTAAAAATAACCCACGATAGGTGACATCTGCGAAGTAGCCAACTTTATTTTTTACAATTATTATGGTGTTTTAAGGCTGTAAAACCCCCCCACTACACACTTTATACACTTTTCTCAGACAGGCATGAACATTTTCACGCTTTTCTCTCTTTTTTAAACACTCTCAAAGTTCAAACCTTCGTAGAAAAATAAGTCCAGTATTATAGAATGAAACCAAAGGCACCCATGGTTGCCTTTGACAGTGCAAAATCTTTCGTCAACATTGTTGTGTTTGCTGGGGAGAAAACTTACAAACATACAGCACTTCAGAGACAGACAAGCTGCACACATTCTGTACTGTACAGGAGACACGGCACGAGATTGATTCACAATGGTCCACAGCAGGGGTAGGCAACTCCAGGCCTCGAGTGCCGGGGTCCTGGAGGTTTTAGATGTGTCCATGATCCATCACAGCTGATTTAAAGGGCTAAATGACTCCTCAGCATTTCTTGAAGTTCTCCAGAGGCCTGGTAATGAACTAATCATTTGATTCAGGTGTGTTAACCCAGGGTGCGATCTAAACCCTGCAGGACACCGGCACTCGAAGCCTGGAGTTGCCTACGCCTGGTCTACAGCCAGTCAGGATGCAGAACACAATGCGCTGTCCAAAAAAAAAGCATGCAAAATTGCACACAAAAAATCCGCGAAACAGCGAGGCCGCGAAAGGTGAACTGCATTACAGCGAGGGACCACTGTATAGTATAATAGAATCTTTCAGGTTATATTGAAATTGAGTTACATATTTTTGCATGTAGCTCTTGCTTTTTTAACAGTATTTATTTTATTTTTTTCAAAATTCTTGCACGAGTTCTCATAATCAAAAATAAGCAGTCACATAGGTTGTGTAACTTACTGTTTTCTATTATTTTCTAATATTTCAAGATCTGCAGGTGCAGATCATGTGAGGTGAGGTAAGGACCCATATGCAGACAACACAGGAAACAGTGAACTTGGGATCAAAAAGCAAGCTGTTTATTTTGGGCTGAACATTACGATACAATATAAAGAAAAACCAGAATGCAAAAATAACCTAAACCGGTAAAACTACTAGGAAACCATGAAACACAATGAGACAAATGAGCAGAGACTCGGAAGAGGGACAAGAGAAGACTGAAACAATACATACACAAAAGGGTGATAAGGAAAGTGGAAACACATGGGAGCACAGCAGGAACAAATTAAACACAACGAGATAGGGGAAGCAAAACTGAACACAATGAGACAAGGGACCATCAAAATAAAACAGGATGTGACCTGCAGACTGAGACCCACACAAGAACACAGACTGGTGAGACAACCACAAGGAGGAGAACGGGTAAGGTGAACACAGACATGGCAAAGGTGTTGAGTGAGAGGGAGGAAGGAAAGAGACGTAAACACACATAACACGACAGACACTTACAGGCAACAAAGGGCAAGAGACCAAGACACAAGAGGAACCTAACAGACAAGAAACTAAACTGGGAATACCAGGGAACTCAGGAACATGAAAAGAACAGACTCAAGACTAACTAGCGGAAACTAAATATCATCATTACATTACAAAACAATCACGAAAACACAGGAAACTCAAAATACTAGGTCCAAGGCCCAGAACCACGACGCTAGTGCTTCCTACCTCAGTATGGTCACATAATCCCCACTGTCATTCATGGTTACGTTTAGAATCCACAGAGTCTCCTCGTGCACCAGGATGTGACCAGTCTGACTGCTGATTTCTTGGCTTGACACTGAGTTGTACCACGTGATGTTGTAGTCAATGATGTCTGAGGAGACCAGTGTGCTTCTCAGCATAGCCACATCTCCAGGAACAGAGAAAACCCTCTCAAACTGGAGTTTGTAGTCAGTACAGTTCTCTGCAACATACATGTAAGTGTGGAATAGAGAAAATAAGTTATTTAACCTTTTAATGCTGAGAAATCAAACATTTCAAAGGCAAAGATAATGTTCATCCATCCATTTCTCTGTTCGTATGTCTATTTTCTACCACTAATATGGGTCTGGGTCACGGGGGCAGCAGTCTAAACAAACCACTATTTCCAACAGTGTCCACATCATCACTGACACTGCATCGATCCTTCAGCTGATCTCCCGTTCCACTGTCTCCTCATGAACAAGATCCTGAGATATTTAAACTCTTCCAGCTGGGGTTCAACCTTGTGTCTGAACCAGAGTCAGCAGTCCACCATTGTCTTGCTGAGAACAATGGCCTCAATATTTGAAGTGCAAATTTTCATTGTAGTTGCTTGACACTCGGCCACAAATTTCCCCAGCTAGAGGTCACCAAGAGATGAAGCCAACAGAACCACATGACATGACATGGTGGAGGAAAGGTGGAGAGCAAGCTTGACTTTGTGATTTTGTAAGAAAATCTTTGATCCAGGAGCAAGTGAGAGTAAGTAAGATCCAGTAAGATCAAAATATCTGGAATGATGATGTTGAAATAAAAATGGATGAAGAGCATTGGTACATATTCCCCATTCTGTTTTAAAATAATTAGTACTACGTCGTGAGGGATCGTAAGAGCCTGTTTGCCTGTTTAAGATGTATGGAAACTGAGGTAGGGTCAAAAGTGGGACAAAAGTCTATTTTAATTTGCCTCATTGGCAGTCTGTCAAACACTTCAAAACACTACATTATTAGTCAGCGTAACAGCTTTGAAATCATTCAGACTGTCCACAGCAGGCTTTTTAAGAACTTGGATAATAGTGGGTGACTTAAGACAGAATAGGATGTTGACTTTTGCTAAATTAAAGATAAATGTAAAGACAGACGTTCATTGATTGGAGCACACCTTCAGGACTTTCCCAGGTATTCCATCAGTTTACTGACCTGAGCAACTGGAGTGCTTTATATCCCTGCACAGACAGGGCCGTAGTGTGTGCATCAGGTGTGGGTGTTGTTGCTGTGCTCAGGACAGGTGCGTTCTTGTCAAATTGGGCAAAGAGTCAATTGTACTCCTTCTCTCGAGTGAGGCATCTGTGTTGGAATGCAAAGCATTCTTGGAGTTGGGCAAGAGTTCAGGCCATGTCTTATTACTCTTGAATATGGGCCTTGTTTTCAGCCTGAGGGGGTGTAGGCTGGGACAAGGAGCATGGAAAGGTGGCCTGATTTCAGTGAAATCACCACGATCACCTTAAATATACATAGTAATAAAGTTGTTTTCTCTCCCTGGAAAATACACAAAGTTACTCCATTTAAGGCCAGTCTTCCTCTGTAGTGTGAGGAGGTATCATGACCACAACTATACATGTGAACTATGATTGCACAGGGTGGTTCGTGGGATGTTATTATTTTCTTAGAACTTTGCAAGTATGTCTGTGCTATCACCAGAAACAACGCCAAGCTGCAGGATGCAAAAAAAATTAACTCCACAGTAATATGCATGAATATGCCTGTCAGATTTAATTATTATTTAACTGAAACTGAAGCTGCTGTAACGTCATTCCATGTCATCCACTTTAACTCCTCAGTAATTTGGTCCAATATTGACTTTTCCACAAAAGTCTATTTAATTGCACTTGTTGTGGCTCTTCACCTAGGATGAGTTTTATTTTTTCTAATCATGGATTAGAAAAAAAACATCACTCATCAAAATACTTTGAATTTTTAGTGTACAGTTAACTTTTCCTTTTAGTGATTGTACTTTTCCAACATTTGATCAGCAGCTCCATAGGGTAGCTCAGATATAAATACTCTTAGGATTTCATGACTGACTCTTAGTATTTTTCCAAAATGATTTATCACCAGTAATACAACTGAATTGAAGTGGTGTACCATCACATGTAATATGATATTTTTTTTATAATGCTAAGGGACTATTTCCCTTGAGGAAAGCATTGTGTGTGTGTGTGTGTGTGTGTGTGTGTGTGTGTGTGTGTGTGTGCGCGCGCGCGCAACATCGGCATTTGTTTACTCAGATCCAAGGCAGGCCAAACCTCTGTGTTACAACCTACATACAAAAGACACACATTCACAATATATGGGTACACAAGTCTGTTTTATTTCAAAGTGTTTCAAACTTTACAGCGTGTGTGTGTGTGTGTGTGTGTGTAAAATAGTGTTACTCACCCTCTTCAGATCCTCTACATATTCCACACAGCCCGAAGAAAAACACAAAGCTTACCAGAACTAGACTTAAGTCCATGGCTGAAAAACACACAGATACACAACATTTACAACACAGCATTCATGCTAGAAAGTATATAAACATAAAATAGCAGTCAGGCAACAACTGGAAAATTTTATGCAGTGAAAGCAACAACTTACCAGAGCCTTTAAAACCCATCAATGATCAGCAGAAATGAACGACTTTACTCTGCCTCAGATTTTTCCTCTGCTTGCTTCTCCCTTTCTCTTTCTCTCACGATCTAGCTTCCTCCCTCCTCATTCCTCATGAGTGACTTGTGTTGTTGCATTTGAGGAGTTGTTTATATAAACCTCAAATGCTACATAATGCTCTTTGAGTGGAAACAGAACTTTGCAATTTTAGGCGTTGCTGGAAGAAGGAAACTGTCTTGTAAAGAAAAGTAGACTGAAACTAACAATGCAAAGTTTCCTCAACTGCAGTGCAGCCCAGAGAGAAAGTTTCAAGTGTAAACTGGAAAATACAAAGTCTCCAACCAAACAATTATCATGGTAAATGGACTGATTCTTATATAGCGCTTTTCTACGCTCCCGCAGTACTCAAAGCACTGTATACAACATGCCTCATTCACCCATTCATAGAAGCACTTCTAAACTCAAGTGGAAACTAATAAACATTCACACTCCAATGAATGCATCGGAGGGCAACTTGGGGTTATTATCTTGCCTAAGAATATTTGGCATGCAAACTAGGGAAGCCAAGGATCGAACCACCAACCTTCCAATTATGGTAAATGGACTGGTTCTTATATAGCGTTTTTCTACTCATCTGAGCACTTAAAGCACTTTACACAACTTGTGCATTCACCCATTCTCAAGCACATTTTTCTTAGTGCTTTATAACTAACATTCACACTCCGATGGATAGGGATGGGTATTGATAAGATTTTAACGATTCCGATTCCATTTTCGATTCTGTTTAACGATTCGATTCTTTATCGATTCTCTTATCGATTCTTTTTTTTTTTTTTTTTTATAAAAAGGAGAACACTAAGGTCGATTAGCTTAGAACTTTGTTTTATATCTTCTCTTTGAACAAGATAGAAACTTAGGAGTAACATGGCCTTACAAACCCAACAGTGAGAGCTTCAGAGATCCAGCCTACGGCTCTTCAATGGGGTGTCACAGGGTCCCCAGGAAAAAAAAAAAAAAAAATTGTAAATGTAAAATAATAAAATAAATATTCTTCTGTAGCAATAACAAAGTATAACATAAATTGTTCTGTGGCAATTACACAAGAATATCCAGTAATGTCCCTGCCTACAATTAAACACATTCACTTACCAAAAATCATCTGCTGTGGCAAACGGGTGCAAGCCTTTGACCACAAACTGAGTCACTGCTCTGTGACATTCGTCTATCCTGCCTGAAAGGAGACGCTGCCGGCAGACTGCAGCGAGAACTGCCAGCATCTGAGCCAGACTGTCACAGTGCGCTGTGACAGACCGTGTGGTGGTGTGTGTGGTGGACCCAGGTGCGAACACAAGTGAGCAGACGGGAGTGAACTTTAAACAAAAGCGAGCCTTTTATTGTGGCTGGTAACGCAAGAGAAACAAACAAGAATAAGGGCAGCACAAAAGCAATAACTAAAACAGAAACCTAAACTGGAAATGAACTAAGGTAAGGCTATGACTTAGAATACAACAGACCGGGCATGGAAACATGGAGGGTGGGAACACAGACGATGCGACACAGACTGTAAGAAACACAGAGACTAAATACACATGAGGGATGATCAGGGGAAGTGGCCACACATGGGAACGCAGCTGATATACATGAACTTAACGACAGGAGGAGTGAAACTGAATACACTGACATTCAATACAGACTTTCAAAGTAAAACAGGAAACATGGAGATTAGACATGACATGAACTAAACATAACCATGCAGACATGACTCATGACAGATAGACGCACGAACCAGGGAGACTCAGTACAGGGGAAGATGACAGAAGCGACAGCATGAACTTGACAACACAAGACACACGGACATAAACACATGAAGGGCAAGGGAGGCTATATACAAGGGTAATATAATTACAAATGAGCTGGAATAACTAAATGAACCTAAACAATCAATAAACATCAAAACAGACTAAACACAAAACACTGGGTCGCACGACCCAGGACCATGACACCACCCCCCCACCAAGGGCTGGCTCCAGACAGCCCCAAACCAAAAGAAACAGACCACCGAGCCCGGGCGGGCGGCGGGGGACCAGGACGGAGGGACCAGAACAAGAAAAAAAACAGCCAACAGAAAACACTGGAGCATGTGACAAAAGTCCAAACATAGTTCAGGGGGTCGGCCCGGAGGGCGGCAACACACCAGCCCACAGTTTACGAGTTCAGGCGGCCGACCCGGGGGTTGGCAACCCAACAGGCCACGCCATCTCCCATCAGGAGGCCGTCCATGTGAGAGGCAGTGGCTGTGCAGTTCGGGAGGCCGACCCGGAACGCGCGGGCACAAGAGTTCAAGGGTCATACAGTCGGGGGGGCGACCAGGCGGGCGCCACAGGTGACAGAGCCGGTCAGGAGGCCAGCCGTGCGGAAGGCAATGGCGGCGGCGAAGGGGACGGCGGAACAGCTCAGGGGGCCGGCCACGCGGAAGGCAGCGGTGGTCCTCCAGTGTCAGGCGTACTGGCCGAGGCCCGGTGGGCACAGGACCAGTCGAGGCAGGACCAGGCGGTGGCGTGGCAGCCACAGGCGACGGAGCCGGACCAGGCAACGGCGAAGCAGGAGCTGCGGCAGAGGCTGGACCAGGCGACGGCGAAGCAGGCGCTGAGGCTGGGCCAGGCGAAGTAGGAGCAGAAGCCGAAGCTGGACCAGGCGTAGCAGAGGCAGAGGCTGGACCAGGCGTAGCAGAAGCAGAGGCTGGGCCAGGCGAAGCAGGAGCAGAAGGTGGCTGGATGGGCGGCTCGGGCCCCCCAGCTGACGTGGCTTGAGGCCGGATGGGCTCCTCGGGCCCCCCAGCTGACGTGGCGTGAGGCCGGATGGGCTCCTCGGGCCCTCCAGCTGACGAGGCTTGAGGCTGAACGGGCTCCTCGGGCCCTCCAGCTGACGAGGCTTGAGGCTGAACGGGCTCCTCGGGCCCTCCAGCTGACGAGGCTTGAGGCTGAATGGGCTCCTCGGGCCCTCCAGCTGACGAGGCATGAAGCAGCGGGGGTGCTGCGAGGTGCCGAGGTGGCACACCCAGGCATCCAGCTACAGGTGCAGGATGAGCAGTGATGGAGACCCCTGGCAAAACAGAGAGCTGAACAGGGGACTGAGCCGTTACCCTGGCAGAAGAAAGATGCCGCTGACTCTCTGGGAAGTTTAATGTAACATCACACGAGTCATTTTCCTTCCCACACACAAAGTCAGTGTCTTTATTCCCAGTCTTTGGTTCTTTACACTCAGAGGCAGAAAAACACAAACTCAGATTGGCTGCCTCACCCTCACCAGGATTACATAGATTAATCTTGGTCACACAGGCAGCATCTACCCCGTAATATTGCCCAGAGTCCGTAACGGTCTCAGCATCAGCTCCAGCGGAAGTTTCGCCATCCCTAGCAAGCGAGTTAACTGTTAAGAAAAACCCCTGTTCGAAAGTTGGACCCCCAAGGCTCTCAGAACAGTTCATTTCCTCTAAGGAAACGTCACGTTGTTTTCCTGTGACAGTCTTCACCTGTGACAGGGTTTCAGTCACCAAAGGGGCTAGTTCGACCACATGAGCTGCGTGTATAACTGAACCGTTCATGGAAACATGGTTAATCAGTTCATGGCTAGGTTCCTGGACCTCCATTAAGTCGACTGGGTAAAGAAGACTCATTCACGTCCATTTTGAAGTCATGTGGTGGACTTGTAACCTGATCAGAGTCTGTGCTTACAGATACAGCAGTTACACTTAGTTCTGATGGGATGGCTGGCACTAGGTTAACGCCAAGAGTCTGAATGAACTTTTCTGTGATTGGTTTGACAGAGCCATTAGCTTTAGCAGAGAACATATTAGGCACAAATGAAACAAAAGTGGTGCTGTCAGAGGGGATTGAAGCCTCATTACGCTCTGACTGACAGGAATCATGCGGCTCGGCCTGGTATTTGGCAGTCTCAGGCCTGCATTCCCCAGCTAGCCCCCCACCAGAAGTTGATTTAGACAGAGACTCTGAGTCATCTATGAATGGAAGTGCAGCTAACGCAGTGTCTGATAGAGCAGTGGCTGCCAGTGGTGGTGCAGACTGGGAGCTTACTAAATCAGTAGTGCTCCCAACCAACACCCCATCCTGAAATGAGTTAGAAGAAACAAAAGAACATGATTCCAAATTTACACAAACTGAAGGTAAAACATGATCATTAGAGACAGTATCGGAGGCCCAGATCTCAGCCCCAGCATTCACTGTGCCCTGAGGGGTGCTGGAGCTACGTGGTTCAGACATGTGTTCCCCATCTTCTTCGGGGGGGCACAATTCACTTTTAGAGTTCAGAACATAACCCACATTGCCATTACTGTCCTCTTGACTTGGAACACAAAACTCAGGTGAATTGTGCTTATCGAGTACAGGAGTGAGAGCATCACTCAGAGGCTGCTTTGAATTGTTCTCCTCTGGTTTACCTAATAATTTGGTCTCACACAATTCATAACAAGCAGTAGAGTCACAAGATGAATGAGCTGAGGACCAGTCAGGTTGATCACTGAGTACAGACAGGGTGTCCTTATTTAAGTCACACCGCTCATGACCAGAGGTTATATCACCACCCTTCACACCAAACATGAGTTCGAGATCAATACTGTCATCGTTTAATAAGAGAACGGGTGGTGTTGGGGAGCACTGGGTCGCTATTGCTCCTCCAGCACATGTAGAAAATGTCTTTCTCTCTGGGGCGTCTGTGAACCCTTCATGATAGTCACATTCCAGCAACTTAGGGAGACTTTGAGGCAAAGGATTGTCACTAACCTCGAATATTAACGGGGTCCGAGAGGAAACGAGGGTCCCACCAACCTCCAGCTGCTGCGTGGTGCTCCGGCGACGTGGATGTCGCCTCCTCTTCGAAGAAACCACTGAGGCTGAAGCGTTGGCTGATGGGGAAGTGAGGGGTGGCAGACCCTGGCGGCTCCGAGGGCCCCCGAGAGCCAGGCGTGTTCCCCGAAAGATGTGCTGACAATCGGGGGTAGGCCACGGCTTTCCCCGGAGCTCCTCCTCTACGTGGGTGCAAGCTGCTTGCTGCTGCTCACAGAGACCGGACTCCATGATTTCCTTAGTAGGTCTTTCTAAACAACTAAACACTGTACTGTCAGTCTCCGAACACGATTCAGTCATAGTGTCCGGCCCCGGCAAATCAATGCTCATCTCACTCTGCTTCATAGAGGGTACGTGAGGCACGAAAACGCAGTCACTCACCGGAGTTAATGCGGTGCCACGGCGGCGCCGGCGCCGCCCCCTTCTGGTAGCTGGCGCGATGGGCGCTGATGGCACCAATGCAGGGGGTGACGTAGCGGCGATCTTCCCGTCGTCCGCCCACATCCTTGCCAGAAATGAGGCAGGCGAAGTAAAGTCTAAGCGGATTGGAGACGGCGAGCGGCTGGTAGGCTGTGCAGCAGGTGAGAGGTCCTCCTCCGGGATGAGCCAGGGCTTCCACCGGAGCTCGTCCTCCCGATAAGCCCGTAACACCTGCTGCCGCTCTTCCTCGCCAAAGTCTATGGCCTCCGTCGTCTCCGTGTGCCACGCCGTGCGGCCAGACCGCGGTGAAGACGCGGAAGCCGACGGGGCGCGAGCGGAGGGTGTGTCGGTGGCGAGCCTCACCGTTCCAACCGCAACTGCTTCTGGCTCGCGAAGCAGCGGGGAAACGGGACAACAGCAGGGCTCTGGCGGCACCGCCCGCACACTAGGCAGCCGTGGCTGCGGACAGAGTTGGAGAGCGGTGATGAGAAAGTCAGTGATCAGCGGGTGTAGTGCCTCCCATAGCCAGGGAAACACAGACACGCATACTCCCGCTTGGCGGGCTAACTCCTCCCGTTCCTCCTCTCCGGAGCACCGCAGCCATTTACCACATAGCGACTCCACCGTCTGGAGGATCTCCCTCTCTTGTGTCGCTGGGTCCGACATGGTCGCGTCGTACTGTCACGGTGCGCTGTGACAGACCGTGCGGTGGTGTGTGTGGTGGACCCAGGTGCGAACACAAGTGAGCAGACGGGAGTGAACTTTAAACAAAAGCGAGCCTTTTATTGTGGCTGGTAACGCAAGAGAAACAAACAAGAATAAGGGCAGCACAAAAGCAATAACTAAAACAGAAACCTAAACTGGAAATGAACTAAGGTAAGGCTATGACTTAGAATACAACAGACCGGGCATGGAAACATGGAGGGTGGGAACACAGACGACGCGACACAGACTGTAAGAAACACAGAGACTAAATACACATGAGGGATGATCAGGGGAAGTGGCCACACATGGGAACGCAGCTGATATACATGAACTTAACGACAGGAGGAGTGAAACTGAATACACTGACATTCAATACAGACTTTCAAAGTAAAACAGGAAACATGGAGATTAGACATGACATGAACTAAACATAACCATGCAGACATGACTCATGACAGATAGACGCACGAACCAGGGAGACTCAGTACAGGGGAAGATGACAGAAGCGACAGCATGAACTTGACAACACAAGACACACGGACATAAACACATGAAGGGCAAGGGAGGCTATATACAAGGGTAATATAATTACAAATGAGCTGGAATAACTAAATGAACCTAAACAATCAATAAACATCAAAACAGACTAAACACAAAACACTGGGTCGCACGACCCAGGACCATGACACAGACTCTGTCTCTCTCATCATGGTCACCTACATGTACAGTAATGGCAGGTCTTGTAATAAGGCAGATCGCGCTAACATAATATGCACTGTTAGTTGATTATTTACCTGCCGCATTAACGGAAGAGGGCGTGCAAACGTTACCGCTGCTGCTGGGAGAGTCACGAGTCCGGAGTGGAATTAAAAACACGACATTCATTTAAGGTCATCGCGTGTTTTGTGAGCAAATGCTTTTGCATATTCGTAGTGTTTCCTCCCTTAAATGAAATATCTACTTTGCAAGTTGCCCTGTTGTCATCGGTTCTCATAAAGTATAATCAAACTTTTGAGCGTTTGAGCCGCTTAGGCGCCATGTTTCCTGCCAGGTAAATGACGCTCCGCAACGTGGTGACGTCATTCGGGGCGACTGGAATCGATAAGGGAATCGTTTGCAAAAATGGCAAACGATTCCAAGGAATTGAAACAGTGGGAACCGGTTCTTAACAAGAACCGGTTTTCGATACCCATCCCTACCGATGGATGCATCGGAGAGCAATTTGGGGTTAGTATCTTGCCCAAGGATATTTGTCTTGCAGGGGAAACCAGGAATCGAACCACCAACCTTCCAATTAGTAGGTGATCGGCTCTACCACCTGAGCCACAGCGCCTGGTATTCCCAGGTGGTCTCTCATTCAACTACTAACCGAGCCCAACCCTGCTTAGCTTGCGAGATCGGGCATGCTCAGGGTGGTATGGCTGCAGTCAGTCACTGCCTGACTCTGCCAGCGTTGGAGAAAAAAACTGCTTTACTTATTATTTTAACCTTCATCTTGGCAACTGGGGTGAGCACAGACCGCTGAAGTATTGTCAGTCAGTTTGTTCCCAATGATGTCACATTATTGCTTTCCATTTCTACTTTGATTAGTGCTTTAAAAATCCAAATGTTTTGGGGTCCAAGGGGACCACAATCAAAAGCACCCAATCCGATGTGTGAAGTTTTAATAAGTTTTAAGTTTAATAAATGGAACTCTTTGTAAATATTTGTTTCTCCTATCACATGCAAGCATGTCTGAAGACTAGCACGAGGCAAAACTGTGTGCTGTAACTGCCTGCAGTCCTACTGTTGTCTAAGGCTGTGCTGCCCTATAGGCAATTATTTGAGACTGTTTTTTGTGTTTAATACATCTTGACAATTGTGATTTTTAAAGTCTAGAAGAACTGGCTCGTTTCCCTTAGTTTTACTTAAAAGTAACTTTATTTGTCTGGGTAAGCCTGTGATGACATCACTTCCTGTCCAAAAAAATTCGGCCCTGTCTCACTATAGCTGTGTCCCAATTCAGGGACACAGCAATGACTGTTTAAAAGACTTTTATACAGTCATTGGTAGCGACACGTACAAATCGAGTCTACCCGATCCATACCTCGCATGTGCAGGTGTTTTCCAGGGATCTGGAAGCTGTTCGGCTGACTTAAAGCAGCAGCACTTTCTGCACCTGCATAAACTCCAGGACACGTTTACTAACAGTGTTTGTTGCTGTGTGTGCTGCAGCTGAAGCTTTGAATTTTTTTTTTGAGAGTTAATATTTTGGCTAAGATAAGATAAGATAAGATAACCTTTATTAGTCCCACACGTGGGAAATTTGTTTTGTCACAGCAGGAAGTGGACAGTGCAAAAGTTATGAGGCAAAAATTAGAATACAATAAGAATAAATACAGTACACAACTGTACAGAATAGAATAAAATAAAATACTATATACAGTAGAATAAAATAAAATAAATATACAATAAGATAAAAATAGAATACAAATACAAATACTATATACAACTGAGTAAAAATACAACGATGACAGAAAGGATTATTGCACTTAGTATTATTGCATATGTATGGATGTGTGTGTTTGATCAGTTAAAGTCTTTGTTGTGGAGTCTGACAGCAGTGGGGAGGAAAGACCTGCGAAATCTCTCCGTCCCACACCGTGGGTGCCGCAGTCTCCCACTGAAGGAGCTGCTCAGTGCTGTCACAGTCTGCTGCATGGGGTGGGAGATGTTGTCCATCAGGGATGACAGCTTAGCCGCCGTTCTCCTGTCACTCACCACCTCCACTGGGTCCAGAGGGCATCCTAGAACAGAGCTGGCCCTTCGGATCACCCTGTTCAGTCTCTTCCTGTCCCCAGCAGAGATGCTGCCGCCCCAGCTATGGTATCTTGTTATGAAATGTTGTGTGTCAAAGCTAAGTTTGATTGGGAAACTCAAAGCTCAATAACCTGTATCAACAACAATTCACTGCAGCCTGTGCAATATTTGATGCATCATAATTTATTCCAGTCTATCTTGCAAATACATGTTTGCAATGTCATGCACAAACACACACAACTATTAGATCCTTAAGATCAAACCTGTGTCATTCTTTTGGTCCACTGCAGTGTAGTAGTGCGACCATGGCTCAGGGGGTTGGGAAGCGCATCTGTAACCGGAAGGTCGCTGGTTCGATCCCTGGTTGTTGTGTCCTTGGGCAAGACACTTTACCCTACCACTGGTGTTAGCCTCCCTTCTGTCAGTCTGCCCCTGGGCAGCTGTGACTAAAACTGTAGCTTGCCTCCACCAGTGTGTGAGAGTGAATGAATAGTGGCATTGTAAAGCGCTTTGTGTGCCTTGAAAAGCGCTATATAAATCCAATCCATTATTATTATAGTAAAAAAAAAAAAACTCCCCCCAAAAAAAGAAGTGAAGTGGCCCCAAATGGCCAGGATAGAGATCAGAGGGTTAATGCGCAAAATGTATAAAAAAAATATTGATTACAGGATAATACATTAATGTTAATATCAACAATAAGCTTTTTACTCTGAAGTTACAAGTATAAACAATGCTGTTACATTTACACTTAAATTCTTTACTACAAGTATGGAAACAAGTGAACAACATTTTATAATAAGTTTAACTGGAATTCTGTACACTGAAAAGCAAACAACACATAAAAAACACAAACAAACAGCCATTACCTTCATCTGTCCATTAAATGTCAAACATCGCATTGACCCGTAGTCCCTGCTCATCAGCACATGCTTTTAAAAAGAGCTCCATGTCCTCTGCAAACTGAAAAACAAAGAGGAAGAAGTCCCTCTACACAAAAACACTGCAGATGACAGGCCAGGCAAACATCTATTGACCTGTTTGAATGCCTTCACATCATGTGAGCCTTGAAGTTTTTTTGTAAGAAGACTAAGACCACAGTGAGGGCGTTTCATTTTCATGGACTTTCCACAAGCCACAGTTTCATTTAGCACAGAGGGTAGAGCACATGAATGTTCTACCCAAGATTCAGAAAATGGTTTAGATGCCGGAGACAAGACATCGAGAGGGAGATGGGGCTCCACGGAGAGTTCAGTGGGGAGCAGTCCTGAATGCTGACATGACAATAATTGACTTGCCATATCCCCACGCTGTATGACTGTCATGTTGCAGACCGGGCAGTGAAAGTGCACCGGCATATCATTTTGTCTGTAAGAGAGAAAAAAAGAAAAAAAACAACAACAACATCTAATTTAAATGTAGTTATATAGAATGCAATCAGTTTATCTAACAATCAGATTGTACATATTAACAAAAATATCCAAGCCATCCTCAATAATGAAAGCAAAATGGTGTGGATCACAAGAGCTGTCAGGAAATGTGGTGAACAGGAAAAAATATTTAATGAAAACACTTTTTTCTCTTGCTGATGAATACACTGAACTGCACAGTGTGAAAAGCAACATTTAAGTCAACAAAGAGACTGCAGAGGTGCTGAAAAGAAGTGCATATTTATAACTTTAACTATGAGGTATATTTAATACCAACATACCTTTGAAGGCAAAGCATTTTTAATGTGTCCATTTATATGCTGCTCAATCTTTGCCCTGACAGTAGGGCTGAGAGTGGGGCACAGAGGGCAGTGAAACAGCCAACACGTGGTGCATTCCTGCAATTCTGGCTTGGAGGCAGAACTCCAAATTGATATTTGCATCTAAAACAGATAGAAAAACAGATAAACACCATATACACATTTAGGTTCAGGTTTTAGCAGAAATAACACGTTACAGTTAGCATGTAAGAGATTTGGGAGAAAATTCTTTACAAAAACATAATTTACAAGACACTTATTTGTGACATACGTATAGATTGACATATAACAGACAATTTAACAAAGGCAAACTAAAATCTGGGCAATAAAAAAGCAGAACAGAATGGAATAGAGAATATTAGTATTTATACATATATAAAACTCTGTGACGACCTTTACAATGTTTTTGCAGGTGGAATGAGAGACATGAACAAAGTGCAATATGCAGTAAATGGAACAATGTGCATTGATGTTACAGATTGTGAAAAGTAGTGAAGTGAATTTGTTCATAACAAGCAAAAATCAAATACGTTTGAAACTGACCGCTAAATGCTAATCAGAGGTGTCAAAAGTGCACACATTCCTTACTAAAGTTTAGATACCGCGGGGGTCTGACCGTTGTTGTAACGCTAACAAAGTGTAAGCAAACTAGATGATTCCTAGAATTATATAATTATTAACGGCAAATTTAGACATGAAAGACTCTGTCCCAACCTTTACAATCCAGTGGCGTGTCCAGGGGGGTGACCTGGGGGGGCACAGGCCAACCCCGGTGCCACCCCGAAGCTAAATGTATGATTATGTTTTCACAGTGAAGTTCAGATATCCGAGTGTAAGTGAATGCAGCATCGGCTTCTGCACTATGAGCATCATGTTAGCAAAGGTAGGAGAGCCAAGCACAAAAGACGGCGCAGCAGAAAACAATTTTTCAGCGAAAGATTAACAGGTTAACATAGCTGGACTGGCCATCGGGCATACCGGGCATTTTCCCGGTGGGCTGATGACTTATTTATTTATTTATTTTGTAACAGCATGAACAATGAGAGGTGGTGGATTGGCCAGATGCTGGCCGATGTGTAAAAAAAACTAAGTTGTTTGGTGGTGGCTATGGCGGAGCTTCCACAGAGGCCAGCAGGTGGATGAGGGAAGGGGAGGCAGGAGGAGCAGAGACCCGAGGCAGCCGCCGGTCCGAGTGTCAGGTGAACTGAACTTCAGGTAAGAAGTTATGACCTGCAGTCTATCTGGGTCAGATATGAACCAAGTTTAGGTGCAGTTTATTTTCATGTTGCTGACCTTTTACAGTCAGTTACAATAACTCATACTGCGTGAGCTACCATGACGGAGTTTCTATACAGCTGGGTGGGTGCTATGATGTTACTGATAGTGAACTTTATTTTATTCATAAGGTTAGTTAGTAGAGTTGCCAACGGCTCCTTAAAAAATGCAATGGTCCCTCATTCAGAGAAAATATTACACGTTTTGTGTTGAGCTGAGAAGAGACGCAGTTTGTCCCGTTAGCTATAATGAAAAAAAGACACAAAGCTGGATTTATTCTGTCTTTACGCTGCACAGCTGCCTCTTCTTCTCTCATTCTCTCCCCTGCCTCTCCTGTTCCTACTTCAATCATGAAACTGATCAATGATCAGCTGATCGGCTTTTCTCTCTTGTTTATTTATCGCCCACTTTGCGCCAGAAAGAGGAAACCAGCAGATGTCGCGCTAAACAACAGCAGCACATTCAAGCTTGATCAGCTGTTGTTAGAGTTTATTTAATATTAATTTCTAGTATCAGCTGATGTTTGCTGGAGCCACAGCTGTAAAGCTGCTGGTCATGATGTCGGTTTGGATATGTGGTGAGAGGGAAACATGAAGATGAAACCAGGAGATGTCCTTACTGAATCATCAGAGCTGAACAGGTGATGGAGAAATAGGTTTACCTTTTAGGTGACATGAATGAGTTGAAGGGAAGTTATGAGCTGTTTCTGAGAGACAAATAACAACAGGATCCTTTTCTAAGTAGCTGACAGCTGGTAACTGTGCAGGGGTGGGTCTAGCAAAGTTTTGCCAGGGGGGCTGTTAGGGCATTAACAGGGAGAGGGGGGCACAAAGAAATACTTTTCTTTCTTATTCTCATTTAAAATGTCTCGCTTTTATTAAATAATTATCTGAATCATGCGAACAAAGTTTTTATCTGACGTAAAATGTATAGAAATCATACATATACCAACAAGACTGTACATCACTGTCACAACAGCATTTGTTTTCATTCAAAGTCTTTATGGCTTTAATACCTGGTGGGTCGGTCTGTAGTCAAAATGCTCGATTTTCTGTCCCAGTCCAGCCCTGCAGGTTAATACTGGAAGTGTCACCATGCCAGCTGACTGTATTTCATCATCAGCCAGTGTTGTTCTTGATCAATATTACCAAAGTTTACCATAAGGCAGCATAGAAAGTATTTACTTGCTTTCAGGTTTTATTCAAATGTTAGTCTTTTCAGTTGTTTCCCCACTTTTTTCCTGTTTCAAAATCAAACACCAGTTTGTAGGAAGATTATCTTTTAATAGGCAGATGAAGTTTTACATTGGCATTGGCTAATTTGCCAATTGTATGTTAAAAATGTTCGTATTTTAATATTCAAAAATGTTTTTGCCCTGTAACACCGTAGTGGTTAAAATCTCATTCTAATAAGAGTTAAAAGCGCATTCGGTTATTAGGTTTACAGGGTTATTGAATTATGGTGAACGGTTGGTAGAATTTTTTTTTAACATTATCTGCCAATTGCATCTGCCACCCTTCTCCAAATCTGTGCCCCTACCTGGCCCCCCCAACAAAAAATTTCTAGACACGCCACAAGGTTTCCACAGTCGATGATCCATGCAGGAATGTCTTTCTGCCTGCTGTGGAGGTCACGTGTTTCCGGCCACTGTGGCGGTCACGTGTTTCCGGTTAGTGTGGAGGTCACGAGTTTCCGGTTAGTGTGGAGGTCACGTGTTTCCGGTTAGTGTGGCGGTCACGTGTTTCCGGTTAGTGTGGAGGTCACGTGTTTCCAATTACTGTGGCGGTCACGTGTTTCCGGCTACTGTGGAGGTCACGTGTTTCCGGCTACTGTGGAGGTCCCAATATGACCCTCCCCGGTGGCTGCAGCCAGACCCTTCTCAAAAAATCACGGTTTTAGTAACACAGTAACGCAGCGTGTTTATGGGAAAGTAACAGTAATCTAATTACTCTTTTTGCAATAGTAATCCCTTACTTTACTCGTTACTTGAAAAAGTAATTGGATAACGCGTTACTGCCCATCTCTGTTCACGAGTGACGGGAGAAGGGAACAGGAGATCGACAGAGGGATTGGTGCTGTGGCTGCAGCGATGCAGACTCTGTATCGGTCTGTTGCGGTGAAGAGAGAGAGTAGAGAGCTGCTCCTTCACATCGAAAGGAGCCAGTTAAGGTGGTTCAGGCATCTGACAAGGATGCCTCCTGGGCGTCTCCTGGGTGAGTCGTTGCGGACATGTCCCACCGAGAGGAGGCCTCGGGGCAGACCTGGGACATGCTGGAGAAATTAAATCTCTCGGCTTGTCTGGGAACGCCGCGGTGTTCCCCTGGACAAGCTGGAGGAGGTGGCTGGGGAGAGGGAGGTCTGAGCTTCTCTGCTGGCCCTGGATAAGAAGATGATGGATGGATGGCACTTGCAAATCTTGCATCTTAAAATCTCGTTGAAATGGTGCGCGTTTCTGTTTCACCCCTTCAAAAGGTATACACAGGCATTTTGAGGCATGGCAGTGGATGGAGATGATAAACAAAAATGTGTAACGTACTTGACATAGGTCAAGTCAGTTTTTCCATTTAAATGTGTAGATATGAAAGTTTGCAAATTAAGCTCTTCAACAGAACACGATGCTTCCCTGAGAACATTTATTGCACTTTTTAACACATACACAGTATAAACACACCAGTAACAGTGGTAAAAAAGCAGTTTGCTACTGCAGTGTTTTCACCTGTGCCAACTTTGATGATGTTCCAAGTATTACACAAAGAGGATAACTGGACAGAAACAGCACTTCAGCATTTAAGAAATAAGTTTAGTCCTGAGAAAAGTGAAACCAAAATTAAGGAAGATGTTTTTGAATCGCTACCTTATCGTGGTGGAGGGGTTTGTGTGTCACAGGGATCCCAGGGGCTATGTTGTCTGGGGGCTTTTGCCCCCTGGTAGGGTCTCCCATGGCAAATTGGCCCTGGGTGAGGGACCAGACAAAGAGCGATTCATAAGACCCTTATGAAAAGGACACCGAGGGAACAGTTTACCCTGCCCGGGATAGGGTTACCGGGGCCCCGCCCTGGAGCCAGGCCCGGGGAGGGTGCCCGAGGGCGAGCGTCTGGTGGCCGGGCCTTAGTCCATGGGGCCCGGCCGGGCACAGCCCGAAGAGGAGACATGGGCCCATCCTCCCGCAGGCCCACCACCCGCAGGAGGCGCCATAGGGGTCGGGTGCATTGTGTGCCGGGTGGCGGCCAGGAGCGGAGGCCCTGGCGGACTGACCCCCGGCTGCCAAGACTGGCAATAGCGACATGGAATGTCACCTCTCTGGTGGGGAAGGAGCCTGAGTTAGTGCGTGAGGTTGAGAGGTGGCGGGCTGGGATGGGTATCCTAATATACCCTCGGCTTGCTGCCGGTACATTGGGATTTTTCCCGGTGGACGAGAGGGTTTGTTCCCTGTGGGACTCCGGAGGCAGCCGACAGGTATCGACAGGCCAAGCGAAATGCGGCTCGGGCAGTGGCGGAAGCAAAAACTCGGGTGTGGGAGGAGTCCGGAGAGGCCATGGAAAAAGACTTTCGGACTGCCTCGAAGAGATTCTGGCAAACCGTCAGACGTCTCAGGAGGGGAAAGCGGTGCTCTACCTGCACTGTGTATAGTGCTGGCGGAGCGCTGCTGACGTCGACTGAGAAAATTGTCGGGCGGTGGAAGGAATACTTCGAGGACCTCCTTAATCCCACTGACACGTCTTCCGAGGAGGAAGCAGAGTCTGGGGATGAGGGGAATGACCCGCCAATTTCCGGGGGCGAGGTCACTGAGGCAGTTAAACAACTCCTTGGTGGCAGAGCCCCTGGTGTTGATGAGGTCCGCCCCGAGTTCCTGAAGGCTCTGGACGTTGTAGGGCTGTCCTGGTTGACACGCCTCTGCAATGTTGCGTGGAGATCAGGGCCAGTACCTGTGGACTGGCAGACCGGGGTGGTGGTCCCCATCTTTAAGAAAGGGGACCGGAGGGTGTGTTCCAACTACAGGGGGATCACACTCCTCAGCCTCCCTGGGAAAGTCTATGCCAGGGCGCTGGAAAGGAGAGTTCGTCCGTTAGTCGAACCTCGGATACAGGAGGAACAATGCGGTTTTCGTCCTGGTCGCGGAACATTGGATCAGCTCTTTATCCTCTCCAGGATACTTGAGGGTGCATGGGAGTTTGCCCAACCAGTCTACATGTGTTTTGTGGACTTGGAGAAGGCATTCGACCGTGTCCCTCGGGGTGTCCTGTGGGAGGTGTTGCGGGAGTATGGGGTGTCTGGCCCATTGCTACGGGCCATTCGATCCCTATACAACCGTTGCAAGAGCTTGGTTCGCATTGCCGGCAATAAGTCGGACTCGTTCCCGGTGGGTGATGGGCTCCGCCAGGGCTGCCCTTTGTCTCCGGTTCTGTTCATAATTTTTATGGACAGGATTTCTAGGCGCAGCCAAGTGGCGGAGGGCTTTCGCTTTGGTGGCCTCAGAATCTCATCTCTGATTTTTGCAGATGATGTGGTTCTGTTGGCTTCATCGGGTGAGGGCCTCCAGCTCGCACTGGAACGGTTCGCAGCCGAGTGTGAAGCAGCGGGAATGAGGATCAGCACCTCCAAATCTGAGGCCATGGTTCACAGCCGTAAAAGGGTGGAGTGCCCACTCCGGGTCGGGGATGAGTTCCTGCCCCAAGTGGAGGAGTTCAAGTATCTCGGGGTCTTGTTCGCGAGTGATGGGAGAAGGGAGCCGGAGATCGACAGACGGATTGGGGCTGCAGCTGCAGTAATGCGGACGCTGCACCGGTCCGTCGTGGTGAAGAGGGAGCTGAGTGTAAAAGCGAAGCTCTCAATTTACCGGTCGATCTACGTCCCTACCCTCACCTATGGCCACGAGCTGTGGGTAGTGACCGAAAGAACGAGATCGCGGATACAAGCGGCAGAAATGAGCTTCCTCCGAAGGGTGGCTGGCCTCTCCCTTAGAGATAGGGTGAGAAGTTCGGCCATCCGGGAGGGGCTCAGAGTAGAGCAGCTGCTGCTCCACATCGAAAGGAGCCAGCTGAGGTGGTTCGGGCATCTGACAAGGATGCCCCCTGGGCGCCTCCTGGGTGAGGTGTTCCAGGCATGTCCCACCGGGAGGAGGCCCCGGGGCAGACCCAGGACACGCTGGAGAGATTATATCTCTCGGCTGGCCTGGGAACGCCTTGGTATTCCCCCGGATAAGCTGGAGGAGGTGGCTGGGGAGAGGGAGGTCTGGGCCTCTTTGCTTAGGCTGCTGCCCCCGCGACCCGGCCCCGGACAAAGCGGATGAAGATGGATGGATGGATGGATGGATGGATGTTTTTGATGGACCTGAAATCTGGGACCTGATGCTTGACACTGAGCGCAAAAGGAAATTGAAGCCAACTGAATTGGAATAAACACATTATTACAGTTTTGGTGGGAAATAGTTAAAATTCCACTCATCGTCTTGATATATCATTATCCAAATGTGTAAAAACATCAGTGATGTCAGTGTGTATCTCAAACATCTGGCGTGTTGTCTTAAATTGGATTTCATGTCTTGAATCGGTGTAAAAGAACTAGGTAACACAACGGCTCATCTTTTACATGCTTCTAACCTTACAAAAAACATTGTTCACCTTTGAGTGTCAGAGAGGTATTTGTTTAATTCATTCCAGTGAATCCCCCCAGAAAACTATAACATCAATAACAAACATAAAGTTATTCATTCGCTGATTAGCAGCCTTTAGCAGTGAATTTTATGGACAACCCTAAGAAAGACGTGGTGCTGCTCCTGGATATCACACGGAAGTAATGCATAAAAAATAATCTGATGTAAAAGGTAAAGTTTAAAAGGAGGTCTCTGATGAGGAAGCGTGCACAGCGCCAGAGCTAGAAGGTGCTGCTCTGCCGAGCCAGAAAGTAATCCCTGTTCTTTTTCCTTCTAGGTTTGAAGAGGACGTAGAGAAACACAGAGACCACTGTGAGGAATGAGATCACAGCCCCTGCAGCCACAACCACCCATGTAAAGGTGGAGTCTGTAGACAGAGAGGCAAAGGTAGATTAGTGTCTTTATATATCAAGGTTTAGTTGTCCTGTCTTTGGTTTGTTGAGGTGATCTCAACAAACTAAGACAAAAAATATAACTTAATACTGTGTGTGTCGTCAATTTTGCGAGAGTTCGCAGCCTAATGTGAAGAACAGCTCACCTTCTAGTCGAAGCTGTGCAACAACTTCTCGTCTTCCTCCTTTGTTCTGAGTGACACATTTTAACTCTGACTTCTCGTCTTCTTCTGTTATTGGTTCGACAATTAGCCTCAACTCAATCTGGCAGCCTTTGGACACCCTGGTAACCCTGGAAACATCGAGACAAGCAGCCGTCTGTTTTTAATGCTGTGAACGAGGCGTGTCTCTAATGATTTCACATAAAGAGTAATCATTAGAGTCAGAGCTGTTAGCAACACCTGGTAGTAGATTATTTCAATACTGGTGGATCAAATATCCATAACAACCTCTCAGAAATGTGTTATTTAACTTGTCTGAGAGGCAAGACACCATCACAGTTTTTTACAGACCAGATCCTGTAGGAGCGCAAAAGGTTATGTTGGAAATAGGCACGATCGCAAAGTGGGTTTGGAAGAGCACGATGACCCGTGTTTCCGGCTACAGGGCTTATCTTTAGCATGCACATACACATGTTTGTCTGCTGGCCTTTCATTTGTATTTTCTTTTGCAATTTTTCTCATAATGGTTCCATCCATTTATTCTCTAACCTGCAGTCAAAATCGAAGAAGCTATTATCATTCCAAAGTAGCATCAGTTGAACTCGTAATAAACTTACATTTAAGTTAGATAAGGTTTACGTGTAATTTTAGAACCAGTGCAGACAAAATCAAAAATTACCTTCTTCCCCCCTGCAGAGCACGCTTGTCAAGGTACGATGACTCCACTGTCTGGCTATTTACCAACCACGTGACCTCAGTAGAATCTGCTGTTTGACATTCGGTGAGCACCTGACAGAACAGTTTCAGTCCTGAACCTAAAGAAAGTCAGAGGCAAATCTAGATGAGACATTCAATATATATTTACAGTCTGTTTGGTTGTATGTTTATTTAAGAATGAGGTTGTATTGTTATTATTTATTTTAGGACTAAAGAGTTTTATCACTCACCATGTGGACTTTCAAAAACGGTTCCATTTAGTGGTGAAACAATCACAGGTGGCTGAACTATTGGAGCTAAAACATAAACAAGGCATTTCTTCATGAACAGTCCCTCTGGGGAATTTGAATTAATCAAATAAAAAAAAATAAAACATCTATCTATCTATTAAAAAACTCACTGTTGACAGTGCTGGTGCTGATTAACCCAAGGTCAGAGGTCACAGAGATGTTAGGCACAGTGGATTTGGTTGTGATCTCAGGATCAGGGCCTGGAAGACACATCCAAACAAACGGCTCCTTAAATAATAACAACAGTGGACTATTTGGCACAGTAATAATCATTAATGTGTTTGATGGAGTTATCTGTGCGGCCCATGCTATTTCCCTAGTGGGCCAGTAGAGGGCAGTGCACCACAACGCTCTAGTTGTAAAGAAGTAAATTGATGATCTTTATGTAAAGTACTTGACCGTTGCACATTGTCATAAAATTAAAGTGATTTGCTTATTTAAGTATTAATTTAATGAATTTTTTTAAAGATTTTTTTTCTCATTTGCTCTGCATGTTTACTTAAAAAGAAGCGTAAGTGTGATCTGTCCTCTAGCCTGACAGTTGTATTATACTTAATAATCTAAAACTATAAATGCAGTAATAGCCATGTAATAGATAAAAACTCTTATTTAACCCACATTTCTCAGCACATGCATGACTTTGCAGATCACAAACCTTGCACATGGAGAAGATAGACTCTGCTGACTTTGTACTGCTGGTTGTTAATGCGCACCCTGAGCTTGCAGGTGTAGATGCCTGCATGGGTTCGCTTCACAGCTGGGATCATCAGTTTGCCTCTGTGCTGTTGGAAGGACCCTGCTCTGCCTGCTGGAGAAGCAGTGGTGTTGGAGTCCTGCAAGAAGGCAGCATGTGGTTAAATGACTCATCACTACCAGCCTTAGCCGATTACCTCAAAAGAGTGTAAAAAAATATCCCTGTCAACCGCATCAGGCAGAAAGTTCCTTGCCAAGCGCCGACAGGTTCGTTCACTCACCTTGTACCACTCTATCATGCTGTCCGTCTTGTTGAAGTTACGCAGAGATGGACACTCTAATGTCAGCGTCTCTCCCACTGCGGCTGTCACTTTATGCGTCAGCTTTTTCATGTCTACTAAAGTGGGCTCGTACACGTGCAGCTTGATACTTCCAGTTACGCAGTAGGTCTCATTTCTGGAAACAAAAGTGTTACAAGTGACCAAGTTTTCTCCAGTTTGAAAGTTTCAATCCGGAGAGGAAAGTATAAAAAGAAACATACTTTCTGCTAGTTTCTGATATGTTGCTTTGTAGCCACCCTGTCTGTAAATTGGAGGGGGGGCGGTTTTCCATCTAATTTCTAACAAAACAGCAAGTAGTTTAAAAAAAAATTGTAAAAATTGAAATGTGAAAAATAATACTTTTATTTTAGGTAATCATTGCATGTTTAAGTGTTGGACATAAAAACTAAACAATGTTGTCATTTGTTCCTATCAGATTACTTATCAGCTTTTGCTAGTTTTACCAGCATCGCCTGTGGAAAGAACGGTCTTGTTACTTGGAGAGATCATTTCTCTTGACTCTGGTTAACTACCTGTATGTGCAGGTGTATTTCCCTGAGTCTGAAGCCACAGCTGGGAGGAGCCACAGCTGGTTATCCTGCTGCTGAACACGTCCCTGATAGTTTGTGCCCTCCATCTCATTGTCCTTGGTGATGGAGTACTCAGCGGTTGGGGGGGCAATGTTGCGTTTTTCAAGAACATGGCTGAATATCGGGAAAGAGAGGATTACTGCTTCACCCTCCACTCTGAATGTCGCCACCTCTGGATCGACCAGGTAGCAGCCATCTGCAAGTACATATTAGGGCCATGTAGTGATTAGAAACGACACGTGCAAAAAAATCTAGCAGTGCAACTCATAAAGTGTGATTCTCACAAGGCAGTCACACTGTCACATGAGCATTAAGTCAGTATTATCAAAAACCTCTTTCAGTCCCTCCAACACACCACCTACAGTGCTCAACATTAGACCTCCACCCGGTGAAAGGTTGATCTTGCTTAACCATTACAGTAACACTTTTGATGTTTCTGCAATGGTTAAGCAACCAGTATGATCAAGCTCTGAGATCCAAATTCTACTTTTTAATGTTAGAAAATAATTATCAGATTTTTTTTTCTTTACACTTTTACGAAAAAGCACATTATAATTTTTTGATGAAGATGCCGTACCTAATAATTTGCCAAATATATAGCTATAATTTTTAGTTTTAAAGAACTTTTTGACAGCCTTCTTTGTGTTTTCTCGTTCTAATAATTTTGGTAACGGCTGTACCTGTAGGGCTTGAAAGATCGCGCCCCAGCATCTACATGTAAACATATGTAGAGTGGGTGATGATCATGGAGTCGGTTGTAATAAGATATCTGTCTAAAAAGCAAGATCACCCCGCTGTAATACTGTAATGATCACAATGCATTCTCTCTGTGATGAATACTACTGCCTCTTACAGTATGCAGTGTGTGTAGTGTAGCTGCTGCAAGCTCACCTTTCGTTGGCAAAGGAGGTAATGGAGGTCCTCCATAAACACAGCTGATGATGACCACAGCACATGTTAAAGGCAAAAAGACCATGATGGCAGTCTGCAGGGAGACAAACGTCTGAAATAAAACATCCACCAGCAAAACTTGTAGTGATGTTTAAACAAGTCGGTTCAGTTGCTTCCAGCTTTCCAGCTTAAATGTTTTTTCCAGTAAAACATTAAAGAAAAGGCTTAAGAGAAAAAATAACCCACAGAGAGGATAAAAAAGGGCATCGAAGGCCAGAAAAATAACAAAGGAAAAACTTCAAATGTTATCCGGACATGAGGCTTTAAACACTGGGCTGCTGAGGTATAAGTGTCCTCGCCTCATAAAGCTTTAACCAAATCGGCTTTTATGCAAACTCTTTTCAGATTGTAGAGGTTGTGACATCAGCACATCGTCATCAAAGATGTCGGCAATCCACTTCATCTCGCCCCCACATCCTAGAGTCAAATTTAGGGAGTTTACCAATGGCACCACATGGGATGACTCATATTAAACCTTTTAAAGTCACTCACATCATAGGTCAGTAAAATGAATAACAATAGTAACTGGACTAAAGATGTAGTATTAAAATATGTTTTTGATGTTCGAATGAACAGAATGGCTTGGTGATAAATTGGGGTTTAGCTACTATTTTTTTATTCCAATACTAAAGACCTAAACTAGTAGTGAGGACAGGTGTAACCTATAGCAATTTTTTATTAAGATCAGGGCAACAATTTGGTAATATATTGCATATTCAGTCAACAATAAATATACATTTAGCAGGGGTGGGGAACTCCAGGCCTCAAGGGCCAGTTGTTGCAGCTTTTAGATCTCACCCTGGGCCAACACACCTGAATCAAAGGATTAGTTCATCACCAGGATTCTGGAGAAGTCATTTAAATCAGCTGTGTTGGATCAAGGATATATCTAAAACCTGCAGGACACCGGCCCTCGAGGCCTGGAGTTCGACACCTGTGATTTAAAGACGCATAAAAGTGCTGCATAATAACATTAGTGTAAAGTCTACTTGTATTTAATTTTTTCTAAATATAGTCCGTTTACTGTATCCTATTTGCACACATATAGTAGTATATAGCATACTTTGAAAGTTTTCCGTATCGTATTTAAATGCATTTTGTTAGGTAAGATTTCCATAGTTTTGTTTCCGTGGAAACAAGTGGATTTTCGCTTCTGTTTTCTCCTCCGATTACAAGGATCAGCTGAGAGAAGTGAACATTTTCTCGCTCACTCTTACACACAGACAGACAGACACGAGTGCCACACACATGCGCGTGTGATAAATCATTTCCACACTGAAATCCTCCATGTGTCATTAAAAGGAAGGCCCATAAAGTGTGGGAGTGCCAGTGTTGTAAATGAATATGCATACACAAGTCACAATGCACTGACACATTTTCCAGGATTAAGAGTTTCGATTAAAGCCGAGAACAATTTTATAACTCATTTATTATGACCGTTTTTTTTACTGCTACTGCCAAACCTTACAATGCTATCTGTAGTTTCCTTCAGTTTAAGTATAATATTATAAATACTGCATGTGCTCTTATGATAAGCTCAATATTTCATAATTAAATGAACCTTTTGTATTCACACAGTCTACGACGAAACTAGAGAATTTGACCTCCACTTCAAAAATATATCTCAAATTATTAACGCAATGATGGCGACTTAATTCGACATTAAGTTGCGGATGCCTTTGCATTTATCGTGAAAATCACTTATTTAAGAAAAAAAAGTATACACATCCTCGTTTGATTCAGTAGAACTGTCGGTCTGAGAAACATTTACATTTTCTTCCTACAGTGCACCCATACAAATATTTTATTATAGTAGTTTTGGATAAACTCTAAAGTCTCGATCTGTTGCAAACTAAGTAGATTTAAACATTTGTGCAGCAAATGAAATATTTAAAGTAAACATGCTGTGACAGTAAAACCCTGCAATGTAAATGGTTGCAAATATGACAAAACAGAATAAAATATGGAATTTTCAGTACTTATTAGTACATAACAAGCGCATTATTGTTAAAAAGTTATATATTATAGTTAGGCAGTTTTGTTATATAAGCAACCATATGTGTGTACATATAAATACGGCACACGCGTGTACCTAACCTTACTTTCCTATGATTACATACACAGCAATGCAGTATACTCACGGTGTAAAGGTGAGCGTGGCGGTGGTCCTGGCAGTGTGACACTGGTGACAGGTAGATGTGGTGACAGCGTGGACTGAAGCAGCAAATGATCAGTTTCCTATTAGCTCAGGGGAAACCTGCAGTCTCTTTTCAATGTTCCCACCCCTCTGAGGTGGAAATTTCTCAGGTTTCCCAATGTAATGCATTGTGATGTACAGCTCACCACTCAAGTCTGGTGACTCCAAACACACAGTATATACACAAACCCACTCAGATGCACTGTGGGAAAAGACCTATAATGATTTCCAAACAGTTTCCCGAGTCTAAAGGCAGCATTCTTGTCTTACATCTGTTTACAGCTGTCGCTCACTGGAATGAGCTGCTGCTTGTGTCTGCATGGACATCTCTGTTTGTTTTAACACATGAACACACATCATCACGAGCGTCACAATGTACTCACAGCCAGCAATGCTGTGTGGAGCCATGCAGGCAGTTCCCCCTGTTGAGATATTGAGCTGCCTTTAGCCACCCCGTCATAAAGGGGTTTGTACTTTCACTGTGGTTCTGAAATTACTTTTTAAAAACTGTGTTCATTGAAAAGCTGTCATTTAAAAGACCCTCAAAACCTTTCTGCTTTCTTACCACTCTTTCTCACAAGGTCTAAGCAATTTGGACACAATAAGGCAATTTGTTTATTCACAGTTGTGATTAAACTGGTGGAGTAGGACAGCTCACCAGCTGTGGCGACACCTTCTACAGTATGTGAGCATGCACACCTTCACATAAGCAGGGAGCGTTTGACATTTCACTAAGCAGAAACAAGAAAAGCAGCAGTTTTGCTGATGTCGACATGATAAACGATTTAATGTTAGCGTAGCTGAAACTGTTACTCATTTGGGATCTAAACCTTTAGTCATAAAATTACTGGAATTCTGGATTTCAATGTTCTTATTATAAGAAATGTAAACTTTTCTTCGAGGGATCCAAAGACATTTCCAACTACTTTATTCATCATTTATATATCATTACTCCTCCTCAGTATGCCATTTATAAATACAGATATTATTATGATTATGATTATTACTAGCAGTGATGGTGTAGCACTCATGGCTGTACAAAGTGTAACAGTAACAGATGGATGAATATATCTGTACTTATAAATGGCATACTGAGGAGGTGTAATGATATATAAATGCTGAATGAAGTACTTGCTAATACATTATTAAAGTATTACCTTTTGTTTATATTATGTATTTTGAGAGAATAATCTAGCTCAGAGGTGGATGCCTCAGACAATCAGCCTGGCAGTGTTATTGGATTTAGCACTGAAATAGTTTTAAAGGCTTTTTCTAATAACTGATTTGCAATTTAACACAATAAGCTTACATTAGGTCACACTATATACTACTGAAAAACAGAAACCTACTTAGATTTCTGTATTAAAAATTATACATTTATTTTACATTTAAAAAGTGTAATTTGTTTAAGAAAAAAGAAAAGAAAGGATCCAAACTCGTCCATTTTGAGGTTTTTTTGTTTCCCTCGGCCAAATTTGTTTACTCAAACATTTAGAAAATGATATGCATAAGTTCTGCACATGTCCACAAAGCTTGCCCTCCGTATAACTAGAACAAAAGACAATTGCAGTATAGTTTTATTTTATTTCATCCAGTCTTATAAGCAGAAATATCATTGCAGTCGATTTTCCAAAATCCACAAATATAAACTGTGTTCGTTAGAAGAGAAAATTGGCATCCAGCTTTGCAGTTATTAATCAAACACAGGTCCGTAGTATTGCAGTGACTCATTGCTCTGACATCTCCTTGCGTAGCAAATACAGCGTCCATCTCTTGCCCATTATTCCTGCATTGCTCACTTTGATCCTGACTGGACATTTTCCAGTGTAGAAGTATGCGTATGTGTGACATGAAAACACTGAAGTGATGGAAGTGATGGGAAATAATCCCATATCAGGCTAGTGTTCACAACACAGGAAAAGGTTCCTGTTTAGATTCAGTGTATTTGATTACAAGTGAGACCAGCACATGTAAATAACAGTACTTGACTACATTCTAGAAAATGGCAACTTTGTGTCACAGTCCTTTTGAACTTTAGCCCAGTGTATCCATATAATGTGTAATCCTGTAATCCTCCACCTGCAAACTCATGAGTCCCATTATCCTCCACCATCTCCTTTATCAAAACCTGCTTTAGCAGCTGTGTCACGTGTGACATTTTGTGTAAAACTACGATAGTTTCCCATTAAGGTAATATTTATGCATTCAGGAAATGGAATGAATAAACATGCAAACGTATGAGCGTTGACATGTAGGCCAGAGATACACATTTTTTTGGTTGCTGTAGCCTTTTCCAAATAGTTTATCCAACAAAAATAACAGTAAATATTACACACTTGGTATCAGAAGACAGGAACAGGGCGGATAATGCACAGCTATGCACAGGCCTTTATCACACACACAGACACTCACACACAAACGCATATATCCAAATTAGCCAGTATCTTTAACCCTTGGAGGTACCTTAAAAAGACATCCACCTTTGTGCCTAAGGACAATAAATGTCCTTAAGATCCTCCAAGGGTTTAACGCATGCAGGTTAAAAGGAGACCAAGACAGAACATGCCGTTCCTTTGATGACCGGACTTTGAGGAAGCAGAAGATGTTGCGTGTTTTGGGAATTTTCGAGTTCGCCTCAGCATCTGTAGATAGCAGTACTGGATAGATGACTAAACAGTTTGACACGTTGGCTTTCCTGTCCGGTGCTAAGAAATCCACCTTTTAGGGAGTCGACATCCAGCAACAGGCCAATTTCTGTTTAAGAACCTGTTGAGCAGCTGAATATTAATTGACAATGTCGTGCTTAACTGAAAAGAGCACTTCCTTATGGGGGCACAGAACAAATGCAGAACCAAGAAGTGAGCTTAAAAACACGTTTAATTGTTTTCATATTTTTTCACCTTTATTTATTTACAGGGCTACCATCTGTGAACCAAGTATGTAAACTGACATTTGTACATTAAAAAAACATCTAAGAAGGTGAGATTCGACTCCCCGTGTGCTGTAAAATCTGCTGCTCACAGGAAACGACACACACAATAAATGCCATTGTTTCATTACCCAGTGTGACAAACTAGACAAACTACAGGTTGTATGGAGTTGGCCAGAGCAGTTAAACTAAATTAAAGCTGACCCCAAACCCGGAGTAGTGTGAAGTTGAGAAGATTTGAGCTTTGTGCTGAAAGCAGCCATCAGACAAGGAGTACACTGTGCTCATGAGCTAAGTCAGGGGTGTAGAACTCCAAGCCTCGAGGGCCAGTGTCCTGCAGGTTTTAGATGTGTCCTTGATCCAACACAACTGATTCAAATGGCTAAATTACCACCTCAGCAAGTCTTGAAGTTCTCCAGAGGCCTGGTGATGAACTAATCATTTGATTCAGATGTGCTGACCCAGGGTGAGATCTAAAACCTGCAGGACACCAGCCCTCGAGGCCTGGAGTTCGACACCCCTGGGCTAAGTGTTGCAGGAAAATATCACCCACACCAATGCACCTACCATCCAGCAGACTCAGCCGACCAGCATTCTTCCAATTTTCAACTTTTAGTGAACCTGTGAGAAATGAAGTCTTAGTTTCCAGTTCTTAGATGAGTGCATTATTATTATTGCCTTCCTATCGGCTCAAAACAGTCTGGCCATTCACTTTTGACTTTTAGCATCATTGCGGTGACTGGGTATGGGAGTTCAACACTGCATTATCAGAGTGTGAATGTGTCTTACTGTGATGCAGAAAGCACTCGGACACAAAAACAAGTATATGGGTGAATGTTGTATACGTGGGAAAGCCTCTGAGATCTTCCTTATTGAACTTGCGCATAAGCTTCATTAATAACATTGCCATTCAAATGTTCAGCTTCAGCAGGAAGTCATGATATGTAATACATCTTGATATATGCCTAAATGCACTGAGTGGTGCACGTGATTGCACAGAAAACAACACTTTCACACAGCCCCAATCGGCCCCTACCTGAGTCTGGTTCTGCAGGAGGTTCCTTCCTTCCTATTGTCGCCAAGTGCTTGCTTGTAGGGGGTTGTCTGATTGTTGTGTTTTCTCTGTATTACTGTAGTTCCTTTACCTTACAATATAAAGCACCTTGATAGGACTGTCATAACTTGGCGCTATATAAATAAAATTGAATTGAATATAAATAATTAAAAAAGCTGTTATCTTTCAGAGAGTAAGCTGTTCGTGTGAATGAATATCCTCTTGCACAAGATATTCTGAGAAAATTACCTTTTCTTATTACTTCCCTTTTTAGCTGAGCTCAACAAGAATTCAGAATTTACAACATGCCAGTAAGATAACTGGACTTTACCGTGTCGTGAATAAAGGAACAATCAATATAATCCAAGCTTTTTTTAGTGCATTGCATCGTGTAGCTGAGCGGAAATGGTAATTTTGTCTGAAAACAATATGCACAATTTCCACAAACAAAGCATTTGTCGAAATCGCCCCATACATGCAACTGATGTGTTCCATTTTGGTCTGTTGGCCAACACCTGTTACAACATGTCTGTTTTCAATGTGCGTGCGTGTACTTGGGGAGCAAACATCACCATCAAGAGAGGCCAAAGAAGGAAGGGCACAACATTGTTGTTTTAAAATTACTTTTAAAGTTTATTCAAAGAAAACAAAACAAAAAACTCTCAGGAAAATACATGACTTCCTGTCATACACAGAGAGGACATAAGTTAGAGTAGCACGGCAGAAACAGCAGAGGAAAAAACACGTTGCCTCACGTCCAAGCCTGCAAGGAACGTTACTGTAATGTTTCCATGTTGAAGCAGCGTTGTGTGAATACCTGAAATGAACAACACGTGTGTTCTTTGTTGTGGAAAAAGTTAGCAGGGGTGGGAGAAATGACAAAGAAAAATAAATAAAAACTAACGAAAGATTTAAAATATCCAATAAAAAGTGGGCTCAAAAAGCAGAAAGTATGAGTTAAAGAACTAAGATGCATTATGCTCTCAAACATAAATACCATGATGCACATTAGTGTAACAAAACATTGCCTCTGTAAACAGTTTCTCCACCTAAGGTGAGTGTAATAATATTAAACCACCGCAGTCGCATAGTTACGTTTACATAGACTTACAGAAACAACAGAAACTATTGTTAAGCTTCTCAACTAGCTCTAAAACTTAAGAATACACAATGCTTCGAGTGATTTTTTAAGTTTTTTTGTTGTTTTTATTTTTTGAAAGAAAGGATTTCCAAGTAGTGGTTCTTATAACAACAGGTTTACACGTTTTAAATGCTGCCCTCTTGGCACTTTTTCCAACACAAGCCTGCAAACGACTGATTCGTCTCAATCGGCCGAAGAGCGCGTTTCTTTCTTTAGATCAATAAGAATATTGATAATAGCCACAAATTATTTTCATGAATTCAATACAGCCACTCATCAAGGCCTTGATGCAAGAAGAGACACACACCGAGCACTACTGCACACGCAGACCTCACTGGGGCCCGAACGGCTTCTCCATACAGAGACATAAACTAAGTGACCAACAGTAACCTTATCGTCAAGGAGGGAAAACACCCAAGATAAGCTTGTTTGTGTCCTGACAAAAGGTGTGTTTGGATATGACGTCATAGATCGGACTCTCCCCTTGCTCTTCCTGTGAGCAAATGATGAGAAACATTGCAAAAAAGAAAGGAAAAAATCCAGCTGGGCAAAGATCGTCCATGCCGAAGGTTGTTGCTCAGTCTTTCGCATACAGGGAACTTCAATAACAGCTGGAGTGGGACATGAGGGGGTTAGGGAGGGGCACAAAATAGACAAACTATTCCTTCCTATAAAAAAAAAAAGAAAAATGGGGATTCTCTCGTCAGTTCCTTCACAAACAGCCGAGTGAGGGAAAAATCTCTGCTCAGTGTTGCCTGTTTGGAGACACTTCATCACAGTAACAGAGTGCTGAATCAATAAAGGCGCGCGTGTTCTCGTTTGAACGGGAAAGCCGCGAGAAACGCTCCTCGGCTCTGACACACAGATTGCCGAAGGCTGCGAAACAAATACGGAATCGAAAAATGTACATCTGACGCAGAGGCTCTGCTGCCGCCGCCGCAGCTTCGACTCCAAAACCGAACACCTAGGATTGATCACTCGTGACAAGATACAAAGCAAAAACGTCATCTCATGCCTTGGACCACCACACAGTAATAAGTCTTTCTACATTCTTGACACTTAGTGCATTGAATACATACAAATGTTCTAAATGAAGCATGAAATGAGTCGAAATCATGAAATGGAAGATGGAACTCCGCCTCCTGTGCCAAAACAAACCCGCCGACCACGTGTTTACCTCTCTGCCACTTAAACCCAAAGCGATGCCGAACTGTTGACGGCACACGCGCACACATACACGTACTAAACTTTCTCATCTACATTATCTCTCGATTGTTTCCCCTCTCTCCACGTTATATCTGTTTATTCACAGCAGTTCAAGTTTCTCGAGTTAAGATCAGGTCGTCATGCTTCCCCGCCGCCGGTCCGACACGACAAAAGTTCCCAAAGCTTTATTTGTACATAGACACTTTATTTAATATTTTGGATCACACCCGCATTGCATTCTTTTCATACGGACACACCTTACACTTCTGTGGTTTTAGAGCAAGCAAGTTGTGTAGGTGGATGTGTGTGAATGATTAAAAAAACAAGGTAAAAGACATGTTTAACTCCACATAGTTACACTTATCTTCAAGGAATAATAATGATTCAAAAAATACTATTCTGAAATCCATCACCTACACCAACTCTCTCCGGCCTCCCCTTCTTTTTAAAGCGCCTGTCCGATACAACACTATACTTAAACCACACACACGCACGCACACACCCTCATGTTTGAGTCCTGTCAACCTGACCTTTGTGGTAAAAACCTTCAATATTAGGTCCCTTTCTCATGCTTGTCACTGAGCCTCCAGCTCATTGGACAAACCAGCATGTTAGCAGTAGGTGGACCAAACAGAAGTACACACACACACACACACACACACACACACACACACACACACACACACACACACTACTGTAGCATTAATACAACACACTCTAGAGCCCCACCAGCCCCACGCTCACAAGAAGGGGCGGATGGTGGGAACATGGGGCAAAGGGGGGGACTCCCTTACAAGAGGCAGACCTGCAGAAGGTAGTAGCAGTGGTAGTAAGAACAATAGCGGTAGCAATAGTAGTAGAAGACCTCAAGCTTACTAACCAACCCGGGAAAGGATGCAGAGGTACAAAAATCTATCCCATCGCAATGCATCCGATGAGCACCAAGAAAACTGAGAGGGAAACAAAACGTTGCTTGCCCCTCCCTTTTCTTGAATTCACATTTACAGTATTACTACTTCCTTTCATTTATTAACCTTTGATTTCATTATATAAGCCGTCGCTTCGGATTTTACGGAAGGGACCGACGACTTGACCGTCTGTCTCTGCGTCGCAGGCAGACCCAGCAAGGCTGCAGCTACAGGGCGTTGCTGTCGACTGCTCCAGACGGCTGGTAGGTTGCTGTGTTTGTTCTCGTTTGGTTGTCCGAGGGCTGACAAGACATCAATGGTGGTTTTCTGAGATCCAGTGTTAGAGAGAGGGGGAGGACAATGAGGAAGATGAGGAGAAGGAGGAGAAAGAGGGCAGGCCGTGGACCTCTACCAGCTCAGCAGGTTGCTTCGGCCCAGAGTCATGAAGTACACCTGGCTGGAGCCTCCAGAACGTACAGAGGCGAAAAACACCTGAGGAGACAAAGTGAGATTTTACTGCTCAGCACAATCTGAGCACAAATGTTGTAACTGAAAGTGCCGGTGATTAAATACAGTGTTAAAAACCCCTAACCTTTAAATATATATATATATGTATACACTTGTATATATGAATATTCAAATAAAATTATCTGGGGAGGTCTTAAATGATTTCACAAGTCACTAACACTCAGAAACAAAACTCGGGTGGTTAAAAGTTTCTTCATTCATTTGTCATATGTTACCGTACTCTAAAAGTTCCCATTATTTACCGCACATGCTGTCAAAAATACAGACCCACAAAAAGAGAAAAACAGTCCAAAAAAAGAGAGAAGAGAAACTAGAGCGGCCTTAAGTTACTTCCACAGCTGAGTCAACAGAAATTGTGCAAACAAATTTGATGCCAGGATTTAGCTTCACAGCTAACCTGGCACATCTGATGTAGGTAGTCACTGTGTGTTTGCATGTAACTGAAGACATAAGGGGAGCCTTTTTCATGTTTCATCACTTAAAATCTGTAAACAAAATCAGTTTGATTTTAAAAGATGCTTCTCAGATGGCCTGCAGTCAAGTTGGAGGAGCTGGTCTTATTTGCTTGGAGGAGGGTTTTCTTGTGTTTTATTTTTATCGAGCAAACACAAAGTTGACTAATCCCAAAGATGTGCACGAGTCGGTTAGGTCACTGGCAGCGGTGCTGACATGCCAATCTCACCTTGTCATTTCTTTCACAGAGGAACTTGAGTCGCTGAGCTCTCTTGTGCATGAAGACGCCGTCCAGGTGACCGGTCTCCACAGAGCGGATCTCGATGGCCTTCTCGCCCCAACCCATGATTTGGTTAGACCGAATGTAGGCTGTGAAGAGATGTTTTAGTTAGTCTACGGATATCTAACTCTATTTAAAAACAAGACGAAGAAAATGTTAAATCCCTAGACCAGAGGTGTCAAACATAAATGTGCTAAAACAATCGACTTGTTGATGATTTTTAATCATTAAAAGAAAAAAAGCACCACTTTAAAAAAAAAAAAATCAGGTGTAAAGGTGTAGGTGCAGGGACACTTTAGCTCTTGGACGGTTGTGAGGCAAAAAGGCTGGGCAACACTGACCTAGACAGACAAGAAAACATTATAGGGCAGGTGTTTGTGTAGCTTTTCACCCAGTTACTCACCCACTGAGGTGGGCATCTCCCCCCACTGCAGCACCACGTCCTTGGTGATGCGTCCGTAGGTGTTGACATAAACACCCTCGTCCTCGTAGCACACGAGCAGTTCAATGCCATCAGTGTTAGGCAGAATGATGATCGCGTGAGACTGGATGCTCGTCTGGATCTGGAGGAAAAACAACAGACATTATAAGAGTGACTCCTCTTTTAACACATACAACAAACGAGCATGTGCGTTATTTTACAGCTGTGTTCTTACGTGTGTGGGCAGGTAGATGTCGTAAACGGCCCCAGAGTCGACATCCACGGCGTGAAAGCCTGAGTACGAGCCATAGATTACCTTTAACCTCTGACCTTCCTCCACAGTCAGGTCAACCAGCAGCGGCTTATGCACCAGATCACCGAAAGACTGAGGCGCACACAGATCAGAAATCTTAGTCTTTCAGCTTAATATCAGTAGATAGTTGCCAAAACACAGAGATGATAGATTGCTATCATTTGGAAAAGAAAAAACACAAAGAGCACAATAACAAGCAATAGCACCAACAACTAGCTGGCCGGTTTATTTACCTTGAAGGCCATGAATTTGTGGTAGGGCTTGGGTGCCCAAGCGTAGACCTCCACAGAGTTCTTCAGAGCCAGAACCAAGAATTTGATCCTTTCATATTTCACTGGGGAAATAAAAATCTGAATAAATCACTTAAAAATAGCATGTTTACCACAGGGCAGGAGAGTAGTGTGGGCTCATCTCTGTTTACTAACTTAATATTGCAACAAATGAAGGGAGAAAGTTATTATTTTAACTGATGTTTATTTGGGTTTAATCTGAAATATTCACAGCAGTTTGTATTGCACCACAGAAACAACAATTCCTGGCATCTTAAAAAGAAAACGGTTAGCCCAGAATGCCTGCACAATTAAATTAACAGAAAGTGCTGCTTTCAGCTTACATCTATGTAGAATAAGATAAATGCCCTCTAAACCCAACCCCGGTACAAGCTTACTTTTTGCAAACCATCTGAGGAACACAGTTAAATGTGCACTCTCAGCTCTTTTCCCCTACGTCCACATAAACCCACTGTTTTGGCAACAGTGTTACAAATGTTACTTTTCCAATATTGATTTTCTCATCATTGCTGCAAAGCCCTGTACTTTCCACAAGTGCTGATTCAAGAAAATAATGAACATGCATGAATAAAGCTGTTGGACGGGAAACGGATTCCTCAGCCAACAGCTCTGATCACTACATAGGAGTTTCCAACAGGAAGTGCCAGTCTTCGCAAAGCAATAAAATCATGAATGACATTCTGAGTTTTAGACAGGAAGGTCTACTTGCATGTCTTCTCAGATGCTTTTACCACATTATTACTTAATCAAGGGTTTTCATTCTACGATTTATCAATGGCATGTAGGTTCCCGAAGCACATATCCGATTTGAATTCCTACATATGAAAAGCACAAAGCGGAAACTAAAGGCTGATATTCATAGACACTGATAGATAGACATATTTGGCAACCTTGTTCCCAATTTGTTGCAGTGTGTTTGTTGTTGTTTTGCATTGTTAAGCACTTTGTGCAGCATGGACTGTTTGGAAATGTGCTATATCAGTGTCCAACTCCAGTTCTTGAGAGCTACTGTCCTGCAGCTTGAATGGCTTCTTATTAGGCCTTTGCCTTGATGGCATGCTGAACCATTTAATTCAGCTGTCTTGGAGTAGGGATGCATCTAAAAGCTGCAGGACAGTAGCTCTCGAGGACTGGAGTTGGACACCCCTGTGCTATATAAATAAACATGACCTTGACCTTTTGATCCCTGTCAATTTAAAGTTTTTGTTTTGTTGTGTTTCTTTGTATTTGTAGTTTCAATTCAATTCCATTTTATTTATATAGCACCAAATCACAATAACAGTTGCCTCAAGCACTTTATATTGTAAGGCAAAGATCCTACGATAATACAAAGAAAACCCCAACAATCAGACGACCGCAAAACTAGATGAACAAGAACTTTGGCGACAGTGGGAAGGAAAACTCCCTTTTAACAGGAAGAAACCTTCAGCAGAGCCAGGTTCAGCGAGAGCCGGCCATTTCCTGTGAGTGGTAGACAGGTCAGAGATTTCTCCTGTGACATTTAATTTTAGTCTTCATGACTCAGAAAAATTTGGGAATCACTTTATTTATTTTATTAATTATTAAAGCACTGAATAATTAAAAAGTATTATGTACATGGATCTGTTCTGTTCAGAAAGCTGCATAGCTACAGCCAACTTCCCAGAAGAGAGTAACCTCTCCTAGTAGTTCACAGAGTTTTACATGAGAATGAGCATCTGTCTGTGTTAAAACTGGTGGGGAGAAGCTGCTTGTTTTGCAGGCAGTGAGCTAAGAGGTGGCTGTGACCAATATCAGGGACCAGTTATCATGTCTACAGCTGCCAGCAGGTTTCTAAGTAATTATTCAATCAGTAAAAACTATAGATTCTACTAATCCCTTTTGTCCTTGTCAGATTGTCTCTTTGTTCACTGCACGTTGGCCTCTTGGTTTTCTTTTTGTGACTTTGTGTATTTTGCAATCTAGTGAGTGGGTCAGTTAATAGTTTCATTTAGGAGTGGTGTGCAAGTAACCCCCCATTAGGTGTGAAGTCAGTAAAAAAACAACACCAGTCCCTGCTGTGATCTCCACACACACTGTCCCCATGCACTTGCACTTTTGCACTGTGGAAGGCCCTTATCTCAAACTTACCACCTTGGTAGTCTGTTATGAGTATTTATGCTCATAAATACAGTGAAATCTTCCCAAACTCTTAAATGCAACATGTCCTTTTGTGATAAACGTACCAACTTTGTAGTGGACGCATCCCTCCAAGTCTCCTACGGTTGTCCAGCCTTGTTTCTTCTCAACCTCTGGGTCATTATGCAGAATCTTATTCCTCAGCCAGGACAGGTAGTATACACGGAGCTTGTTCTTCTTACCTGTAATTGATTGAGAAACACTGAAGTAAAGAAGAGCAAAAACAAAATGTAAGAATTGCTATGCGGTTGATCTTATCAGAGGCTCTGAGAAATGTCTGAAGCTGCTTGAAACTCATGAGGTTGTGTGTGTGTGTGTGTGTGTGTGTGTGTGTGTGTGTGTGTGTGTGTGTATAGAGGAATTTTGCACCATCCTACAAAATAATTTCAGGTTGGCAGCATTTCTGCATCAAATCTTGATGGAACAGCCTTTTTCAGTTGCCTTAAGGTCTGAACTTTGACTTGACCATTTGAAAACATGAATTTAGTTCTTTTTAAGTGATTCTGTTTGTTTATCTTGCACCACTTAACCTTTCTAAGTTTCAAGTCATGGACTGTGGTTCTGATTTTCTCCTGTAAAATGCTTTTTCTAATTTTTTTATTCATGATTCATTCAACGACTCCAGAATTTGAGGTAAAAAAATAGCCCTAAACTCAGACATAATCCAAATCTGTTGCCCTTACTGTATATATGATCACTTATGGTCCCTTTTTCCCATATCCCACTTACTAGCACATACCAACTAGGGCTGGGTATCCCACTGATTTCTAGAATCGATTCGATTCCGATTCACAAGGTCCTGAATCGATTCGATCCACGATTCAATTCGAATCTGGGAAATTTTGCCTCAGACAGTCAGAAATATTATAATTCAGATCAGTACATTTACATATTTTTGTATCTATAAAAGGGAAGCTGACACTTTCCAGACTTTATCAAAGGTGTGAGCATCACAGCAGAGGCCTTTGTGTCAAAGTAGCTGAAGATAAAACACAGAAAAACATGAAGGTGATTTTCCTGGCCTGGGATTTTATAAAAATATTCTGCAGTAGATCAAAAACGAAAGAAAATCTTTAATCAACTTATGAACATCACCTCTGACGTTACAGCGGTTTCATTAGAGACACAGCGTTTTGTATTTTGTATAATTTTTAAAAGTTTAAATTTGTTCAGAAGCCTGTTGAACGGCAGAAATTAGGTTTTCTTTTCGGAAGTAAGTAAAAGGAAAAAAAAAAAAAACATCGGCCGACAGCGCTGTAAATAACGGTAGACTTGTGCGTAACAAGCAAGCAAATAATACAGAAAACAGATTTTTAGATGGGAAACTGTTCTTGAAGTACAGAGAGAGAGAGAGAGAGAGAGAGCTGTGCATGAAGTGTGATTTTATTGTGGTGGAAGCAAAACAGCAAAAGTAAGAGGGAATCCATGACGATGTTTATGTGAAGCCTAGTTTGGATCTTCTTTTGCTGCTGGTTCGGTCAATATTGTTTGGAGAGTGTGGTGGGGCGTGGTCTGCGGTGCTGTGCAGGGAGGGCGGACGCACCTGCACGGCATTCATAATCACGCCCGCTGGGTTAAAACACAGTGACTAAGGTGTGTGTGGTTGTTGTTGTGGTGAGTGTGACTAAAAATGTGCCTTATTCTCACCACAGAGAGATCAAACTAACAGCTTTAGAATCAGCGCAAAAAGAGCGTAAACACAAAGCGTGGACCCGCCGAAACATCAGAATCAGCGAGCTGTCGGCTTTCAGCCCCGAGCGTGTCCGTGCCGTCGGGTGAGAAAGGCAACATCTCACCGATTCTGATCCGCGGGTCCGGGCTTTGCGTTTACGTCTTTGTGCAGAAGCCGTGTACCTGCTCTCATTTACTGTTTTAAATGTTTGGTGGTTGTTGAAATTTTGTGACGTTTCACCTGAGATTCTGGAATTTTGGGCAAAATACATTTATATAAAAAAATCGATTCAGGATTTTAATGAATCGATATTACGTTATCCAAGCCAGAATCGATTTTAATCGATGAATCGATTATTAAAACCCACCCCTAATACCAACCTAACCTGAAATAAAAAGTTACATTTAAGGTAAGGTGTTGTCATGATCCGGAGTTTGTGACTCCGTGTTTATGTTTTAGTAGTTATTATTATTCTGGGTTTTGTCCCCCACCTGTGTGTGTGATCTCCCTGTGTTCTCTGAGTGTTTTTAAGTCTTGTCTTCTGTCTTAGTCGTTGCTGGTTCGTCTGTGTTGTTTCCCCTCGGTCTCTCCGTATGTATTTCCCCGGACCTCCCTGCATCTTCGTTTCTGGTTTGTTTTATTAGTTTTACCCAGTTTAGGTTTCCGGTTTCATGTTCACCCACCATTGCTGTTTGTACCCACTCCTGTAAATAAATACTCACCTGCACCAGAGCTGCCGCCTTTTGGGTCCTTTCTACAACTCCACACGTCTGCCACACCGGACGTGACAGTACGAACTGGCCAGCATGGACCCTGCGGCACTCAATCCGTCCGAGGAGCTCCAGGATGACATCAGCTACAATGTGGAGATCCTCCTCGGGCTGTGGCTGGAGAATCCTCCGTACGAGCTTCGCCGCACCGTTGAAAACCGGCTACAACGGCTCTTTTCCGGCCTGCCATGGCTTCTAAAATCGCTTCCTCCGACCATGCAGGCTTTTCTCCGGCACACACCTCACCTTCTCTCAGCCACTCCTGCCTCGCTGCCCGACTCGCCGGATGTGATCTTGCCCGGCCCGTCGGAGCCAGCTGCGGGGAGGAAACGCAGATCGCGCCGCCGGCGCGCCACCCCACAGCCGGACGTTCGGGCTTCTAATTCGCCGGCTGTGGTGAGTGAGGACTCTTTTCCGTTTTCGGACTGTGTGACTGTTCATTCAGGGGCGGTGTTCTGTGCGGCAGATGATTATGTGAACAGCATATCACCTGCTCAGCAGCCACTCTCAGCTCAGTTAACTGCCCAGCAGCCACTCTCAGCTCAGTTAACTGCCCAGCAGCCACTCTCAGTTCTGTCTCCAGTGTCACCCTCAGTTCAGTTTCCAGAGTCACCAGCGTCACTTTCAGTTCAGTCTCCAGAGTCACCTGCAGTTCAGTTTCCAGAGCCTCCAGTGTCACCTGCAGTTCAGGCCCCTGCACTTCCAGTGTCACCTGCAGTTCAGGCTCCAGTATTACCAGTTTCACTCATTCACTCCATGCAGGGAGAAAGTCTAATTTCAACTCAAGGTGCTTTTCATAGTTTAGCCGCCATTGGCACAGTTTGCCGCTCCAGGGCTTCCCCAGAGGCTAGGTCTCAGTCCCCAGCTGATTCTGGACCCCTGAAGTTTAAGCAGCCACCTGAGAACTGCACCATGTCAGCGTTGCCTGGGCAGAGCCAGTGCTCAGTGCATTGCCAGTCGCCTTTGTGTCAGCTAGTGGCCTCCATGACTGCTGGCTTAGTGATGACTTCTGCTGGAGGGTCCGTAGGACCGCTCCGGCCTTCGTCTCCTGTCGTCGCTGGAGGGTCCGTAGGACCGCTCCGGCCTTCGTCTCCTGTCGTCGCTGGAGGGTCCGTAGGACCGCTCCGGCCTTCGTCTCCTGTCGTCGCTGGAGGGTCAAAGGGATCCGTCCAGTCTGCAGCGCCTCCATCTCCGGCTTCCACGCCGCCGCCTGCAGCGCCTCCGTCTCCGGCTTCCACGCTGCCGCCTTCAGCCTCGTCTGGTCCAGCTTCAGAGCCGTCAGCCTCGTCTGGTCCAGCTTCAGCCTCATCATCCACGCAGCTGCAGCCTCATCATCCACGCCAGCTGCAGCCTCATCTTCCACGCCAGCTGCATCCACGCCAGCTGCAGCCTCATCATCCACGCCAGCTGCAGCCTCTGCTTCAGCGTCGCCTGGCCCAGCCTCCGTGTCTTCGTCCTCGCCTGGCCCAGCCTCCATGTCTTCGTCCTCGCCTGGCCCAGCCTCCGTGTCTCCGCCTTCAGCGTCACCTGGTCCAGCCTCGTTTGGGTCTGCAGCTAAACGGCCACTTTCCAGGCCACTGGCCAGGCCACTGGCCAGGCGCCATCGCCGTCGTGGGCGGCCCCCAGACTCCCTTCACCTGAGTCTCCACCGTTGCCTTCCGCACGGTCGGCCCCCTGAACTGTGTCCATTTCGGCACCGCTGCCTTCCGCGCGGCCGGCCTCCGGACCTCCATCGCCTGGGTCACCGCCGTTGCCGACCGCACGGTCGGCCCCCTGAACTGGTTCCACATCGCCGCCGTGGCCTTCCTCGCGGCCGGCCCCCGGACCCCCTTCGCCTGAGTCGCCGCCGTTGCCTTCCGCACGGCTGGCCCCCGGACCAGTGCTGTCGTCGTCGCCGTTGCCTTCCTTACGGTCGGCCTCCCGGACTGTTTCCACGTCGCTGCCGTTGCCGTCCGCACGGTCGCCCCCCTGAACTGTTTGGACTCCTGTGCTGTCGGCCCCCTGAACTCTTCTGTTTTGGACTCCATTTTCTTGGCTATGGTGTATTTCATTTCATTGTTTTTTGGTGCTGGACTCGTGTTTTGTTTTTTGTCTTTCTGGTGCTCCTGTTTTGTTTTGCCTCGATTATATAAAAATACAGCTGTGATATTAAGAAAACTTTCTCCTGCATCTGTGTCACTTCATTTATGACCAAATTCTTGAAAGGCACACAAGAACATGCATGTCTTTTATGTCTGCATGGTGGAGTTTTAGAGTTTCAAACATGTCTGGACTGAGGCCTTGGCTTTGCTTTGCAGTGGATTTTCCCTTTTTTCCTCCAAACACAGCGCTGTGCACGCCTGCCAAAAAGTTCAACTTACATATTATCTGATTGTGGAACAATACAATTGATCTCTGGCTTCAGACACGTAGCAATGGCAAAGTGTTTTATATTGTGGTAAAGTTAACAAAGATTATATATAATATAATGATACCCAAACATTTCTGTGAGCTAGTTCTCGTTCTCCTTTGTGCAGGACAGCATGTCGTGTTGTTGATCTGATTTTCTACCAGATCTTAGGAAGAGCAGAAGTAGCCCTGAATTATTCGGACAATCTGTCTTATTGAGAATTAATGAACATGAAATTTTCATTTAAAACCTGCATTTTGTCTACCGTTAAAATTTGTTTGATGATCTGAAACATGCAAGTGTGACAAATATACAAAAAAAATAACAAATCAGGAAGGGAGCCAGTACTTTTTCACGGCTCTGTAATGTGCCTTTATTTATAGGGATGTGGAAACTTTTACAATCCACACTTCCAATCTCATACTCCTAACTTGAATATTATCCAAGATTCACGTCCCTTTTTCAGCTAAAGCTGTGAGTAATCACTCAAGAGCTTTTACTAGTAAGTGTTTGTGTTATGAGTTTAGTCAGAATGTGTTTATAATAGTGGATTTATGAAGACCCAGTAACATTTTGCAGAGTAATGAGTGCTGAAATCTTGGTAATTTTCTTCTGTCACACTGTCTCCTAGAAATCTACTGCAAATCAGTTACATGGAAGAACGTTTCCGTCCATCATGGAAATCTCAATTGTGTGTCAATGTTACATAGCATGCACATACATGACGTGGTTTCAGCTAACAGAGTTTTACTCAATATCCTTTTCACTCAGATTATCTGTTGTGTCATTTCTGTGCATTTGGGAAATTGTGAAAGGAGAAGTACGAGTGCGGGTGCTCTTTCAATGTGCGAAAGTAGAAAGCAGACTAGAAAACGACGGTCAAACAGATACTGAGCAGACTAAGCTGAACAAGCAGAAAAGTGAACATTTTTTGGCCACATAATGTACAAACTGAAGTATTGTGCAAAAGTCTTGAGCCACCCCTCATTTTTTAAATATTTTACTTCCAAGCAGCCAAATTTTTCACTTTTACTCCTTAGTCATAAAAGGCTGATTGGGTATTGTCATCACCCCGCTAGGCAGGCAGCAACGACACCCAAGTCTGTGAAGGCGATAACTCAAGATAAGGCAATGTAGGAGCTTCAAATGTATACCATAGGTGTAGCTGCTAAAACTCTCAGACGACTTTGAATCTCAGTGATCTTGACCTCAAGGTCAGAGGTCAAGTTCTCTGGAAATCTTGTAAATGCAATTACCTGGAAACAAGACAATGTAGGATTTTGAAATTGCTGCTTTGCTGAGTTTGTTTGTTGAGCTACTTATCACTGGTCGGTGAATCATTCAAGCATGAAAAAAGCATTAACTCCTGGGATGTGCCAGTGTTGTGTCTAAACATAAAAGACAGCTTTGCAAAGATTCAATTTTAAATAGTATCTTTTGTCACTAGAAGCTGAATCCAGGAAAAATGAATACAATGAAACACAACATAAAATGGTTTGGCATAAAATATTTGACAGCAGAAATTTCTGGAACAATTTCGCCTACTTCCAAGGTGCATGGACGGGATGAAAAACTCACAACGCAGGAACTCCAGCAACACTTAATATGAAAGAGGAACAACTTTATTGACTGACCAACGCGTTTCGAAACGCATTAGTCAGTCAATAAAGTTGTTGCTCTTTGATAAAATATTTGACGAAAAATATTTTTTCATCTACAAAGTGATTCTTAAGAGTGATTACCTGAAAACTTGACAAGTAGAGAACAAAAGAATTTGCAGATAGCTGAAAGTCAAGTCTTAAAGAAACAGGAAAAAAGGCCAGCAAAACCTGACACAGGACCTGAAAGATGTATCTGGACCTTCAGCTGATCCATCTATTCTACAATGAAGCCTCACCAGCGGTCTCAGTGGAAGTGTGGCTGTCAAGAAGCCACTCTTAAGGACAAATTATACAAGAACTGGACTGAAAATCAGTGGAAACAGGTCTGATGGAGAGATAAATATAAATTTGAAAATTTTGGTCCAAATCATCATCATACATACAGAAGAGTTGAGGTAAAAATGAAAATACCACCAGATTTTCAACCACAATGCAATATGTTAAACATTATTGGCAGTGACTTCACTTTTTAGCACACTGCCAATGCAGTAAAAGCATAGCTGGACAAAAAAACACAATGAAACACTATCAGTCATAGCACGTCAACATCATTAAAGCAGTGTGGTATCAACTTGAGAGAGAGAGAGAGAGGTGGCCAAAGAAGAGCTTTGAATGTCCTTCAAGAAGCCTGGAGAAGAGTTCAGACTATGTTGAAGAATAATAGGCCGCCTACAGGGAGGAGGTGGATCGTCTGGCTGAGTGGTGCGACACAAACAACCTGCTGCTTAACACCGAGAAGACCAAGGAGCTCATCGTGGACTACAGGAGGAATGCTGGCCCACATCCACCCATCTACATTAAAGGGACGGCTGTGGAGCGTGTGAGCAGCTTCAAGTTCCTGGGAGTCCACATCTCCGAGGATCTCATCTGGACGACCAACTGCTCCAAGCTGGTCAAGAAGGCTCATCAGCGCCTCTTCTTCTTGAGGACTCTGAGGAAGAACCACCTGTCCTCAGACATCCTGGTGAACTTCTATCGCTGCACCATCGAGAGCATCCTGACCAACTGTATAACAGTCTGGTACGGGAACTGCTCTGCCTCGGACCGGAAGGCGTTGCAGAGGGTCGTGAAAACTGCCCAGCGCATCGCCGGAGCACCACTTCCTGCCATAAAAGACATCTACAGGAAGCGGTGTCTGAAAAGGGCTGGGAAAATCATCAAAGACCCCAGTCACCCATCACATGGACTCTTCACCCTCCTGCCCTCTGGGAGGCGCTACAGGAGCCTCCGGACTAAGACCACCAGGTACCGGAACAGCTTCTTCCCCACAGCTGTCAGACTCCTGAACTCTGCCTCCTGACATCTGACCCACGTTAAACTCATGGACTGAACATACACACACACACAATGGACAACTGTACCCTCAAACACAATAATAACATGGACTGAACCACCACTCACAAGCACTAGCACTTTATATACCTCTGTAGAAATTATCCACACCCTCACTTATCTTAACTGCACTACTGTATAGTTCTGTATAAATAATCATTCTGTACATACGATAATTTTAATTCTACAACTGTTTACAACTTGCATAGGTCATATTTCTGTATAGCTTTCATATTTATATCCTGTTCATAGCCTGTACATAGCTTGTACACCACTACAGCCTGTACATACTTATAGTTATACATTATTTTTTACATTACATTATTATGTGTACATTATAACATACCATAATAGACCCATATTTTGTACCCTCATACCTATAACAGACCCATTTCTGTAATATACTCACATATCTATATTATTGCTAATATATATTTGTAATATATCTATATCATGGCTAAAGCACTTCTGGATGGATGCAAACTGCATTTCGTCGCCTGTACTTGTGACATGTCCAATGACAATAAAGTTGAATTCTATTCTATTCAATTCTAATAGGTGGTCAGATTAAATACTAATTTCTGAGGCTACTTGAAAACGTATATACTTTGTTTTCACATCTTTTATCATTACACCTAATTCCAATTTTCCTAGCAAAATATAATGAGGGGTGGCTCAAGGTGTTTGTCGAGCACTGTACTTTCAAGGTAACTCTGTGTGCAAGTTTGTGCTTTATACTGCACAATTTTAGACGTTGGTTTCAGTCCATCTCTCATCAGTTCCTAATTCTAGTTGCACTAATCAGGGTGCTTAAAGTGTGCCTGTCTGTGTACCTGATATAGTGACCAAGACATTGAGTCCTTCCAGGACGTCCATCTGCTGGAAGCGTCGGCGGTTAATCAGAGGGTAAACTTTCCCCTGACCACTGCGATCCAACAGCATCAGGCCGCTTTCTGTTCCCACCAGTAAGTTCACTCCTACACACAAATGCACAAACATGCCCATAAGGATAACGTCCAAAAAAAGCCACTGAGCTCAACTGGAGGTCTGCTGCTTGGCCTGACGGCGCTAATATGTGGCCTTATTAGAGCTTTGCTGCCACCATGTGGTGAAGGCCTTTATAACTACAACTTCTGGTAAAAAGCTGGACTTTGATGAATGTTAATACAAATACTTAAACATTGGCACAACAAATTTACCTTTAATAATAATTTACATCAAAAAAATCCTTATTAAATAAGTAGCATTTTCTTTAAGAACCCATTATCCCCCCACCCCCACCCTGTTATTCAAAGTGACATCATAGTCTGATCAACTGATGGGTAATTATTTTAAAGTATCCTTTCTTTTAAGCCCTATCTTTTTGTTCTTACCCCAGAGGGCAGCGCAAAGAATCTCAGAGTTGAACCTCTTCTTGTATTTGCGGATCTCTGGGGTGTCACTCTGAGGGCGGGTGTTGACCGGATTGACGTTGACCACGGAGCCCTTCCGGGATGGATCTGCTCTCAGTGCCTCTGCCAGCCGGGCATCGTTCCCATAGCCTAAAAGGTCAAAGGGAAGGGCTTAGGTAGGATGGCGTAGGATTGTAGAGTTTACCGAACGGGGTGAGGGTCAGTCACATGATCAGCATTAGAAAGCTGTGTAGTGAACTGTGATATTTAAGAATGGAATATCAATATTGTGTGATTGATGTACATTTTATATTACTGTGAATAATTGGTCATGTTGTAAGTATGAAAGTTTGGAATGGGATACAGAAATATAAATATCAATGTAATGATTCCCACTACTGCTCCGCTCAAACCAGTAAAAAAGGGAGCTGATGTGAGTTTTTATGGTGTCTGTTGTGGATTACTCATTACCCGGCTCTCTTACATGCATTTGGTTCTAGATTCAGGCATCTGTAGGAAAACTTAACTGCCTCAAATCAGTGATTAAATGCTGACTGAACAATCTAGTATACTTAAGGGGGTCAATGGCTGGTCACCAGCTGCATCAGGTGAGGTAATGGCTTAAGATTTGGCCTTGACGATGAGAGAACAGGGCTGTAGTGATAAGAAAGCTTTGTTTGTTAATGACGATAGCTAATGAACTCTATGACCTGAGTGAAACAGAGTCCAACTCTTTTTGTTTGTTAATGATAATGACATTTTCATGTGCTCAGCCTCTTTACTCCTTGAAAAGAAGAAGCTGTGTTTGTCAGAGCTTCTGTGTATCTGAGTGCAAGTTTGCAGCTGTGGACACTGGCGGCTAGTCAGACGAAGTCAAAACTGAAGCGGTGGGTTTAACCTAGAGGAACGGTTTTCAGAGAGCCACCACTGGGGGTGGCTTGGGGACGAAAGTTGTGTCGAACTTGGTTGTTAATAATGATGAATGATAATCATCAATTAAATCAGCAAAGATAAACAACCAAAAGCTTCCTAACAATGATTTTTAGCACACTAAAATTCAAGTAAGATCTCTTTGTTTCACTTATGATTACTGAAAGAAGTGTGTTGGACAATATGAACCTCTTTTATGACTTTTGGAGGAGGAAATATGAGAAAAAGTCCCAGTCGTCAAGAAGATATTAATATTAATTCCCATTGCAGCCATTTATATGTTCATACTACCGCTCACCTGGCCAAATGCTTATTCAGCATCCAGGGAAAGACCAGCACTTGAAAATGTTTATTGTAAACTACAATAACTCAGTTATATTATTTTAAACCAAGCCTTAATTTCTGAAGCAGATCTCCATGTATTAATCTCTTTAGTGTTGATTATAGTTGATTATGGTCAATCACACACCTACTGCCTCAAAGACCTCACCTTTAGGCAAAGTCGATTTTGCAAAGCTCCTCATTAGTAGTTTTTTTATCCTCTTTCAGTCCTTCTTCTTTTTCCAGTTGCTCTCATTAATGGTCATTAAAGCAGATCATCTGCTCATCATCTCACCCTGTCCCTTTCATCATCCTCTGTCACACCAAGCTTCTGCATGTTCTTCACTACATCTTTCTCTCTGATTTTTCTCCCCTGCTGGCAGATGCATCATTTCTCCGATATATCCACTCTCCCTCCTCTACATATCTCCAAACATCTCAGCCTTGCCTCCAAACTGCTCAACATGAGCTGTCCCTCTTTCATATTTAGTGTTTTGGATGAATTTCACTAAACTATTATTATATTTTTTTCATTATTACCTTGATTCAGTTGTTTAATAACTGTACTAATAGTTTACCAAAATTCATCCGAATGACTAAAATGTCCCAAACATTTGTAAATTGTCAGAAAAGTAAAGAAAACCAGCCGTCAGTCATCATATGAGTCAACTGTTTGAAAGCTCACAGACTAGGGCTGGGCGATATGGCCTAAAATCAATATCATGATAAATTGAGCAGTTAACCTCGATAACGATGATTGGACGATAACCACCCCAAGTGCCAAAAAAACAAACGTTTTTGTTTTTTTTTTCATTTGATGGGGCTGTGGCAGGCAGCATAGTTCCTCCAGTTATTTTGATAATATTATTCCCCCCAGACCTATTCATTGCAATTATACTATTACCACTTTAAAGGACTGTAAAATGTCACTGAAAATAAATGAAGACAATAGTAGTAAGTACTTTTAGTGGTTAAGATTTATTAACTGAACAAAATAAAAAGTGTAGGACACCATATGTAACCATGCTCTCTAAAAAATGTATATCCCTTGTAAACAAAATAGTTTAATAATAAATATTATTTATTAAGAGGTTGGTTGTGTTACCTTGACTTGACACAACAGTCTTTTTGCAGAGTTTACATTTAACAATTTTTTGATCAATATCATCCTTGTTGAATCCAAAATGTTGCCAAACGATTGATGATGCATTTTTTTGTTAACAAGCGTCTCCTCTTCCTCCTCCACCAGCTCTACCTCCGTCGCTGCTGCTTCAACATTTAAATCGTCCTCCATTTGTTCACCCGTGTCTCGTCTTGTTACAGGTAGTAGAGTCATGTGACTCCACCCCGTCAAGTCTGTAACGTAGCACAGCGTCTTAAAGGGACATGAACATCGCCAACCTGCACATGCCTTTCCTTTTTTTTTTTGAATACCGAATTTACCGACATGGGCAAAATGACGTCGATGAGAGTCACGATCGGTAACGATAAATTTTTGATATATCGCCCAGCCCTATCACAGACTCAAGTCCCAATCTGAACAGCTAAGGAATTTTTGCTATCATATTTTGAGGCACCTGAACTCCACGTGTGAGCATGAGATCAGTGGTGCAGCTCAGTCAGGGAAGCACTCTGGGATTTCTCTTTGGATGTACTCAGAAGGGCTGTTCCCTCCTGAACGACAGTCAAACCTCAGAACTGCAGCTTCTATTCCAATTCAGTGACTTTGAGTTGTGAGTAAAAAGTTGGCTTGTGTCAGAATTGAAGTCATTGTGTTTGAGCTTTTCCAGAGTGACAACTTTTCCTCATAGTTTGTTCAAAGTTTGATTCAACAACCAGAAATGCTTTTTGGATTTGTCTTATGCCTGCGGTAAAACATCTAGTTAGGCTCTTCTCAGTGGGCCTAAGAAATAATTCTTTGACTCTGGAGCCTGCAGACCTTTATTGTGACCTTTATCCCCGTGTCATCTCTCACGGAAGTGTTAATTTAACCTAAGTTGACAAAGTGACCTTACCGACATTGTTGAGGGCACTGCCGGTGGATGGAGAGACCTGGAGAAGTCGTGGGTCAATGAACGGAGTGAAGGAGGAAGAAGACTTGTGCTTCTGCATGTTGTTACTAGACTGGCTCTGCAAAGAAGGAGTTTTGTAAATGTTTAAGTGTTGTTTTTCAAAGACCATAAACATATGCAGATATTATGGACAAAGATAAATGGAAACACTTAACAACACAGTGAAAACACAGCCAGACAAACTGAGGATTTTGGTATGTGTTGCATGCAAATACAGTGGACAGTCATTCAGGAGGTAAACTTATAAACAGTGAAACAGGCAAAAAGGATGATGAAGGCTAAAAAAAATATGAATACTGCTGACAAAACAAATAAAAAACAATAACAACACAAAAGGGAAAAAAATGCCGTTTAAAAAGTGTTTCCTTGGAAAACATACTTGCGGTTTCACTCCTAACTGCCATGTGTGCTACCATCTATTGTCTGGAGAATGTGAGAATATAGCTTGTTTGCTGAAAATAGGCAACATCAAGGCATAAAAATTGATTTAAATGTTTTGAGGAATGCTTTTAAGACAAAAGACAACTCTGGCAAAAACAAAATAAAACAAAAAACCCCCAAAAACTGAGCTAACAGATCTGTTGTGATAATAAATATATCAAGGAGATATTCACAAAAATGCAAGCTTCCACCAACACGAGCATCTCTCTGTAGAGAGATGGTGTGTCAAAATCTGAAAAACTGAAAAAACAAACAAACAAAAAACGAGCACTCATCTTATTTATTTGAATGATTTTAGTTGTTTTGGGGAGTTACAGTGTTATAGATGGCAATAATTATAAAAGCTCCCTTTGACACTCCTGTGCAAGAAATGAATACCCTAAGCCAGTGTCTGCGTTGGGACTTGAAGACATACCTCTGTGAGGATGCCAAGCTTGTCCAAGGGACTCTGTGGGGACATGGACGAGGGACTGGCAAGGCTGGAAGAGGAAGGGGAGTTGGATGCAGAGGAGGAGGGGGAGGAATGGTGGCTCTGCTGGATCAAGTCTGGGAGATGGTGGATGCGACCAGCAAAGCCATTCCTGTCCGAATGCTGTATGGGGTGATGATGGTGATGATGATGGTGGTGGGGGCTGGGGGTGTGGTGAGCGAGGCCCTGGAGCGACACCGAGCCGGGGCTCGGGGCAAAGCCTGCATGCATGCCAGGTGTCTGCGTTTGGCCTGGGCCAGGGCCCGTACGCTTTCTGTTGTCACCTGCACTCTGGAAGTAGAAAGAGGGGTACACAGCTTTGGGTCTAGATGTGTTCCTGATGAGTTCAGGGGAAGGGAAGGTATTAGCTAGAACAAAGGGTATACTAGAGCGGCTATTCTACAGGCGGAAAGAAAACTCTTGTTAGCAGTTGATTACATGGTAAGATAATACTTTCGTAATGCCCCAAAATTACTTAAACTGACCTTTTGTAGTGTGCATTGGTCCTAAATGTATGTGAAGATGACCTACGTACCTGATTCTTTTTCTGTCACCTGATCAAATGGCTTTTTAAAAGTTAAATGTCTGAAATTGTTCAACACTTCTCTGTATGCATTATTAAACTCTGTCAGCCTTTTATGCTTCATTTCTTAACACTGAGTTGCTATCCACTGGCCAAAAAGTAAGAACATGACCAACGAAACATACAAACAAAATGGATAAACTGTCGGGGTATGAACAAACAAAATGTACAAATAAAGGGAAAGCTAAAAAGTACGAGGTGAACGATTGGTTGTTCTTTTTCCGATCTCCCAGTACCTGTCTGACAATCAGCGTGCTGTCTTTGCATGGCGTTGTGCCCGCGTCACTCTCGCCCTCTTCGTGGACGATCATGGTTTTCACAGACTCCGTTTCTCCGTTACTCAGCCGAGAAGAACTGCAGGTGAGGGGAGGAGAAGTTCAACACAAACACATCATGTTTGGGCTCCAATATGGTTTTACACACCCGTGCAAGCCATGAGAAAAAGCAGCTTTATAAAAGACAGACACGGCACTCAAAGGTACTCTGCAGAGCCGAAGGTGATGGTTGCCCCGGACTTTACCCAACGAGCCAACAAACAGCTTGCCTGACAACAAATTAGCCAAATGTCCTCTGCACATAGGCTCAAAGCAGTCTCTACTGTGCTCTAGGAGGCTTTCTACATCTCGCTGTAATACAGGTGTAGGTGAATGTGCTGTCTACACCCATAATATGACTAAGTGTGACATTAGTTTAAGTCCTGTGGCATGTTGATCATCTCGGGAATCAGAATCAGAATACTTTATTAATCCCAGAGGAAATTATGTGGTCACAGTTGCTCCAGAACAGTAAGAACAATAACTAAATGAAATGAAATAATCCAGTATATTACAAAATGTAACAGAATATAAAAAAATAGCTCCAATTATAAATATCCCAGTATATCACACAAATTAAATACATATAGTTAAAACTGAGGTGATCTTCTTATCAATACATTTGTTGTTTTCTTTGTAGAGGATATGATATTAAGAGTGTGCAACTACTCCAGTGTGTACTTGTGCTTTAGATAGTATCTGGACTTAAAGCTTAAATGTTTAATAGTAGTACAGCATTTGATTAAAGAAAATAAAATGTGATTTGACTGGTGACTGCAGACTTTCTGCTTTGTTTTATGCACACAAGGCTCCTCCTTATTTAGACAGGGCTGGTCCTGTCAGCCTGCAGGCATTACCAAGACGACTGCAGTCTGGCTTAACTTGCCTAAAAAAAACTTTCAGATAAATCAAAATGCATCTCTGCTAAGCAGGAGCATAATCTCATCCATTAACCCGAACCGATGAATTCTTCTCTGAAAGTGTAAAGCCTGCAGGAACGTTGTGTACATACACAGCTCTGGAGTCCTCCGGGCCAGAGGTCGACTCTTCACCTGCCTCCTGATCCACCTCTTCATCGTCATCTTCGTCAGTGGTGTCCGAGTCTTCACTGGAGGATGAAGGGTAATCTGTCACCTTATTTGGGGGGCGAACATCATCCACGGCACGCAGTTCTTTGGCCAGAGCCGTCAGGTCCTAGAAGCCGAGACATAAAAAGTGAACCGTGTTTTAATGTGTTCAGTCATTCTTGCTCTGCTGATGTATTGTCCGTTCTTCATCACTGCATATTACATGCAAATAGCAAGGGGCACTACGTAAGATTTGCTGTTAATCTTGCTTAAGAAACGCAGGAAAGAGAAAGCTGCTGGAGAAGAAGAATGGTTATAGATGTGCGCCGGCCAATGAGAAACCAACGGAAGAGCAAAGCCAAAAGAGAAAAAAGAGATGACTCCAGAGCAGTACAGCTGGTGCTCCTCAAGCTACAGTAGGTAAGGTTAGTGGATTAATTCTAATAATGAAACAGTTGTTAGAGCTGCAAAGATGAAAAATTAAACCAGCTCAGAAAAAATAGTTAATTTATTAAGTTAAGAGAAGCCATGAGTTAAAAAGACCACCGCTGAGGAAGAGACCGCTGAGAAGAGAATGCGAATAATACGTGCAGTAGACCCCTTCAGCCAATAAGCTCAATCCAAAGATAAAACAAGCATTTCTTAGCCTGAGCAGACCAGTCAGTTTATTTTCATTCATATACCCACACACAAAAAAGACTCAAGCAGCAAGATCCCTGTCACAATTTGTTAATAATCACACTCTCCATCTATCTAACAGCAACTAACTGGACGCAACATGTAACAGTCACCACGCACACAGAATTTAACTAAACCCATCCCGCCTAGTGAGCTACTGGCTAGTCAGCTCCGGGTCCACTCTCACCGCTGATCTGTTCGGCCTGAGCACGTCCCTCCTCTCCTCTGGTTTTTTCCCAGCATTCTCTGGCCGCTGGAGGGGTGAACCCTCCGATTTAGAAGAGGCTAAAGGAGGTGGAGGTGATAAGGTCAGCATGTTGGAAAATGTTGGAATAAAATCTACACGTTTAACTAATGTTGTTAGTGATTTCACCTACATGTTATTACACACTTTAGCACAGCTATTTTTTGAGGTGATTTTTTAGTTGTTTGTTTTGTCCACCTCCTGCATGTTTCTAATTGCTGACTTGGTTAACATATGTGTGAACTCACAGCGGGCCCTGAACCTCTCTCCTGAGCCACAGTGAGAACCGGGCTGAGAGCTGGAGTTACTGGAGCTGCTAGAGGAACTGGAGCCTCCGCTGCCAGTATTACTGGTCGTTCTGGGAACCAGTTTCTCCACTCGTTCCCACAGCAGCCGAGGCTCCGCTGCACTGCAGAGGCAACAGAGTCAAGAGAGTCAGGTAAACTATCATAGATACAGAAACTTTTAAACAGCAAATTAAAATGTTATAAATAAAGCACAGCTAATTTAACTTCTTAAATTTGCTAATTATTACTGACATGTTATTGGATTACAGTTAAAGTTCTTAATGAGCAGTGTAAAAACGCTAAACACTTGAAATTACAGAAAGCCAAGAGTTTTAGATATTAAAAACAGCACTGCAGGGTAAAGAGGAAGGAAGAGAGATGGCACTCCATGAAAAGGTTTGTGGTTTGAAAATAGAGACACACATTTACACACAACTATAGAAGTAGAGACAACAAGGTTAGACAGCTAGAACTATTACATAAAGCCTCCCACACAACTCCGCAGACTGGGACTGCAACAGCACAGACAGTGAAGACGCTGAATTAATTTGTCAGATCAGATCCATCACTAAATGAAGTGTTTTTGCACAGCCTTCGTGAAAGTCTTTTCTTTCTGGATGTCTTTGTAATTGCAGAGTTGAAAACAGGAGACTGGATTCAACGTGCTCTGAAGCACGTTGAATCCAGTCTCCTGCTTAAGACACTGGTGGAGTGCCACAGGGTACTATTCTGGGCCCAGTTCCTGTCGTTTAACGAATTATATTTTTGTTATTTCAAAGAAGACTCACGTGTCATACTACACAGATGCTTTTTAAAAATAGCAAGCTTGGCTTTTCTTTTCTAAATATCACATATCTAGAATGTCAGCCATATCGTTTAAAGGGCACGTTTCCAAATTTTGGAAATGAAAAAAAAACAACAACAAAGACTGCAAGAAGAAGAATGCAGTAGTAAAGCAAAGAAAGGAAACACATTTACACAACACAGGTTACTAAAGTTTACCTGGCAGCATTGTGTTGTGCTGCGTGGCTGCTGTGTACGGCGTTGCCAAGGTGATGAGGCGAATCTCGCCTCGGCAACACTGGTGACCTTGATGTAGTCCTGACGGGAACCTTTTCATGATAAAAACAGTAACCAGCTTACAAATACACACATTTTAGGCATCGATGTGCTGTCATGTGCCCTGAATATGCAAATCACATATTTTTAAACTTCACCGTCACATGAGTGTGTCACCATTTTAATCCACTGGAAAACTTCAGAACTAGTAGCTATACCACAACATGTCAGGATGACTAAGGTAAACACATTATTTGGCTGGACTAATCGTCAGACTGGATTCCCAAATAGAAACTAGAGAAAATAGAGATTCATAACCTTTACTGATTTTGTAGAGATACCTTTCACTCAGTGATATAAAAGTACAGATTGTGTGTAATTAATTCTGGCCCAGAGATGAAAGCTCCAGTCAGTCAATTTAAAGTCTGACTTGGCAGTAAAATTACACCCAAAGCTTAAAAAATGTCCAACAAGTAATAATTGTCACATATTAGAAGGATATCAGAATTATCAGGGGGAAGGTGTGAGTAACTGAAGTGTTTTAGTATTCATGAGTTTAGCAAGCATAAAACAAAAGTGTTAAAATAAAAAGTAGCAGCTTTGGAAGCTAGACAGTTGGTACAAATCTTGTAACGAGCTTAAATGTTGTTCTGGTACTGTCAGGATAAGTAATCTTATTATCTTTCATGTAAGGGGGAGTAGACTGCCTTCTAATAGAATACACAATAACTGTGTTCACATCAGACTAAATTAAACAGCTGGGTTTGTTTAAACAACGCACCAACAAGCTCACATTTCAGGTTGGTGATGACGTGACTGAAACAAAAACACAGGATCTATGCGTACTGCATCTCTGCTGCTTATGAGCTGCGCATCTCTGACGTGACTGCCTGTTGTGTTCTTACAGTATCTAACTTGAAATGTATAAATGTAGGTACGCCAACTAAAGCCTTCATCGTAGTCACAGGTCACGCATGTGAGGCACATTTTCCCCTAAATCAGTCACATGTAAATTCAGTGAAGCCAACGCAGAGCAGAGCAACACAGCCATGCACAACAGAACCTTCAGCCATTTATTTATTTAAGAGTTTAAGTTAGGGACAACATGGAAACAGTATGAGCTGATGTTACTGATTGGTCAATCTTTTCTCAGTAGCATTTTCCTCTATTTTAAGGCTGAACCTGCTTGTGAGGTCCACCATTGTTTACTTGAAGCTTTCCCATTGTGTTGCATTGACAGGGTGGATTCTCTTAGGAAACGACTGTCTTCTTATGCTTACATTCCTCATCTTGTTATTTTTATGTTTTTTTGCGGTGGTGCAGCAAAAGTCTAAATTAGTGTGGTGAGGGAAGAAGAAAGCAGCATGAGGCAGACTGTCTCGACTCATCCTATAAGTGGAACAACAGTCGAGTTATAGAACGGTCACGGATTGAATGTTGTGATGCATTTTAACTAACAGCTATTTTTGCATGAACAAGAAATTTCACCACACAGTAACTTCCTCTTTTGTCAGATATTGTGTGCAAAAATTGGACTAAAATGCCCTGCAATATCCGATTTCCTCACATACAGTGGATATCGTGTTTCTTGGTCTCCATACAAGGAAAAAAAAAAAAACAGCTGTTTAAATTCTGATATTGTATAAAAAAAAAAAAATGGTGGGAAATAATTACAGAAGACTGTCTTATTCAACTAATGCTACCACACTGGGCTTCTTTCTTCTAGTCCTTACCCTCGGTGGGACCTCCGCTGAAGGGGCTGGTTCATGGGGCCTAGGCTGAGGATTGGGGTGTGGGTCAGTGCGAGCAGGCGTTGATGATGAGGATGATAGTGGTGATGATGATGATGGAAGGTGACGGCGGGATTCGTGGCTGTTTTGAAGGTGGAGATTTTCAAAGCTAGGGGTAAGTGGCTCTGTGAAGGAGTGCGATCGCGACACAACAGGCGGAGTGGCAGTGGAGTTTGATGAGGCCACGCTGCTGCTGCTCTTTAAAGCAGCCAGATGAGAACGAACCTTGCGGACGACACAAAACAGAACACAATGGGGGAGCGCAGGTCAGTCTGCATGCAGGGTATTCAGACAAGGAACAAGCTCAGGGACTGTAGGGTATTTTAAGGGGTTTGTCACATTTGAGAAGTCTAATGTTAGTAACACTAACATTAGACTTCTCAAATGTGGAAATCAGGGCGATGCAGGTCCTACTGGTTATTGTAAGGTTATTTTGGGTCATTCATAATTAGATGTGGAACAGTGAGAGGGATCTTACAGCACAAAAGGATCCAGCAATGAGCAGAAAGTAAAAACAACAAAGAAAAGCTGCGATGACTTAACAGAATGACACATCCATACACTGCAGCTGTCATTTAGCTCCTACTTGCTGCCAGGCTTCAGCTGAAGAGCTCTTCTGCACATTCAGTTGGTATAGATGTAAATGAGAGGATATAATTACATTATAGATTTATTATAATGCTCTTAAAGTAGATGGAAGATGACATATTTAACCTTTTGCTGCTACAGTATTCACTTTTTCCAGTGGCATTAAGTTCAATCAGGGATTCTAGATGGAAATGTTCTTTCAGCTCAGATGCAAGGATTTTCAGTCTTGGTCATTTGTGCACAGAGCATTTATGATTTATAAAAACACACGGTGTCAGATGTGGCGAGTTGATCTGACAACTTGGCAGAAGCCAACACGATGTTAACAACCACTGCTCTGAAATACTAGATCGTTTTAACACCACAGAAGCTGATTTCAGTTAGAAATTGACACAGCTTGTCTGTAAAATCAAAGAAGAGCTGTAGACATTTTAAAGGCAAAGACTCAAATCTTTGCAAATCCCCTTAAGAACCCAAGAGTGCAACAGGAGGGGAGAAGGAGCACTTGTGAAATAGACATATCTGCACGTCATACCTGTTATCACCTGGGCCACCCTTTTTTTGGAGAGCAGAAATTTCACTGTAAAAGCTTTTAACTAAAAAAAAAAAGAAGGGTAGCCTGGATAAATCAGGGAACGACACAAAATATAAAAGAAGACATAATTCACAGGGAATGGAGAGATTAAGCTGAATTGATCCAGGAAAAAAAATATTGAGTCATGATTTTACTGGCTTGGCTTTTAGTCAGCTTTTTTTTTTGGACATTTTAGTCCTTTTGATATACTACACGGTCCTTTTAGATCACCTTCAAAAATTATCTGGAGATGATGCATGAATAAGGAGTAAAAACAGGCTGACATGCAAACAAGCGTGCCGACAGAACCACAACGGTCCACGCAGCATGCACACATTCATGGCTGGGAGTGGAGGAAAACATGTGACTTTGATAGTGGGCACTGAACATCCTGCCTTTCACCTTATTCATAATCACCATCTTAACCTTAACTAATTTTTGTTTCCATATTTGACAGCAGTGAGATTTCTTTAGGAAGGCAGCTAATAAAAATACCTCACGTCGGTCCTTAGGCATCATGATATGAGACCTTTGTGTGGTGAATACTCTATAGGCTCTCTGTTAATGAGAGTAATCCACTTTTAACATTATGGGTTAATAACGCTCTAGTGAATTACATCGTCACACCCGCGGCCAACACAACCCCCATCCTACTGAATAACAGCATCATTTCTATATAATGTAATCTGTGTGACATATCCAAAACAGATTGACTTATATGAACTGTGATTATTCATGCTTCGTGTGCTCAATCCTTCACTGGGAAAATGACTAATACTGCCTGAGTCACCCTGCAAAATTTGGATGCCCATGAATTATGAATGTTTTAATCACCAACACACAATAAGGAGTTACAGCATGTAGAGCAGAGATGTTCAAACCCCCCATTACAGCATCAGGCAAATCCCATAAACACACACATTTGCACACCTTGTGGTAAACACACATCTGGTGAAAGGGCTTTTGTTTGCATTTACATATTGGGAGGACAACTTGTCAGTCCAAGAGTTAATTATGGCAGAAGGTTGGACTTGGTTGATTTTCATTACCACAGGGAAGCTGGGTGAAAAAGGGGAGATTTCTTTTCAAATCAGTCAAGAGTTTTATGCTGTTCCACATTTTAACTGGTTAAAACGAGGGAAATGAAATTGAGGTAATAACAAGCCCGAGGCTAAAAAGAGTCATGAGAAGTTCAGCAGCAGCACACAGTTGGAAACATTATTCAGATGAAACGACCTCAAAGCTAAAGATACAATCCATGAAGGCAGAGAAAAAAAGCAGAACAACTCCTAAACTGAGAAACAATAAATCTTCCAAAGTGCAAAGATTTCAGTTTTCCTCGAGTCACCTGAAGGAGAAACCTAATGAATTATTATCGGGGGAAAAAAATCACAGATAACATCTTGAAGCAATGTTCAGGTTATTAAGAAGGTAAATGGACTTTTCGAATAAACCGGTATTTTGTGAAAAATGAGCTTTTCAAAGCATGCATGCAAGGGTCTATAACACATTTCAGCATCATAAATCCACTCAAAGTTGGCAAGGCAATTTGGCAATATAAGGCTGACAGCATACTCTTAACCAGGGGTGTCGAACACATGGCCAGAGGGTCAGAACTAGCTCTCCAAAGGGTGCGTTTCAACTTATTAATTCATTATTAATTTTACAGCCTTCTTACAGACAAAGATGTTAACTATGGGTTACAATACCACAGTGACATAAGGTGGTTAAGCTTTGGCTCTTTGATTTATGACAGTAATGTTTCATTTTAGTGACAGTGAACTGACTGCAGGAAGGAGGGGAAAACTGAGTAAGTCATTACGCTATGACTTTGCTTATCATGCCCACTGCAGATCACGTCCGGTACACTGTGGCCCAGGAACGAATAACTCTCGCCCTAATTTGGCTTGTTCACATAACGGAATGACAGGTTAGCAGCCATAAAGTCCTCAGGCATGCTCAGCCCGACCAAGCTCCACTATTACTACTTCCATGTAGAAAAAGGGAAGTCGATATTACAATCAGATCTTGTGTCATGCAAACATTATGAAACTGTCAAATACATGAATCTCTCTCTCATAATCTCATAACCCCATCCACTGCTCAATATGCTCCAACACCCTTTAAGATGTAAATCACCAGTGGACTGTTCCTAGTCCAGTGATCCAGTGGACACCAACTCACAGCTGTAAATGTAAAAGCAGAATAGTTTAAGAGAAGAAGAAATGGTTTGAAGTCACTCTTACCTGTGGTTCCACAGGCCGGTGCATGGCCTCAGAAGCAGAGTTCCCATTGGGGTATGAAGACTCAGATCGCGGCGGCACCGGAGGCTGCTGTGGTTTGGTCTGAGCCGCCTGGGGAGAACCCTGGATGTTCTTCCGATATCGCTCGTCAGCCTAAGAAGGACACGTGCAAACAGCAGCATTAGCAGCAAGTTGAGAATACAGGTGGGTACAGGTCAGTACACGAAGAGGAGAAAAGACAGAAGCCATCAGCCGCTATGGTTTGTTAGTTTCTTCCAACAGAGAAGAGGTGATTTGTTCTGGCAGTAGTTCAAGCACATCAGAAAGTTATCTGCTGATACAGGCACACCAGCAGGGACAACAAAGCACCTCCTCAAAGGCAGCAGTGTTATTGGCACCGCAGTGTTCCCACATCCCTACGAGAAGGAACCAGCAAGACTGTCATGCATTTTCATGTGGAGAGAAGACATTCACAAAGGAAAGGTTAGGTCACACACTGAGGTCCAGGACACGGTTCACCATAGAAAGTCAGATTTTGAAATGTTGTTTGGGTTGTTCTTCAAAATGGATATTTGGATATCTTTTCCATTTGTGATTTTTTTTTCTTCATGTTGCCACTTTATCAGAAACTTTGTGATTACAGTGTTATCATTACGACAAATATGATGGCTGAACTATCAAAAGATGACTATCCTGTTTGTTTCACCAATGTTAGGGCTTCTGAGCTGTTTTGGCCAATGATGTGCTTTTATTTGGCTAGCGTCTCTGTCATTATCCTTCCCAATAGGCACTAAAAAGGATACAAAATGCCATAAAGAAGAAAGAGACTGTAAGTCACGCTGAGCACTAATGAGGTGGCTCGTTTTTATTAATGTGGGGACAAGGACTACCATGAGGATAATTAGAGACCAGTTGTGTCCTTCTTTAGAGGGACGAGCTGTTCAAGTGAGCATTTCACTGCAAACTCACGAGAAAAAGCTCAAATGACATCTGCTCATACACTGTAAACAGAACGCTGACATAGCCACCATGACACCAACGTTTGGGCTTCTGCTTTGAAGGCCAGATTGTCACTTTCAATATCGATGTCTTGTGTTTTTGAAACTAGATGATAGGAGCATGGGGGTGGATCTGACTGAGAAACCAGGGATTTTAAGTTGTACCCTGGTTTATCATCTGCTGTACTTGAAATGGGGCTATAATTTGCAAAGGAAGCATCAAGATTTATTTAATAAAATGTGAACTTGGCAATCGAGACCCTAAAAAACTGATTACTGATTTCATGCATAAAGGGAGAAGTAGGTTCATTTTCTCACAGGCTTCTGTACAATCTTACTTATCTTGCAACCAGAGGAGTTGACCTCTGCTGGCCATTAGAAAGAATGCACCTTTAAGGCACTTCAACATTGGCAGCCCTTTTCAGACTCAGAGGCTGTATTTTTTATTCTATGTTTCAGGAAGTCTGAAGGAATCCTCGAAGTGAACATGAATATGCTGCATCTAGATATTAGTTTGTTGGTATTTGGTATAATAATTTCTTTAGTTTCCCAACTTTTTTCCTATGAGGATTTCACAAGTATTGGAAATTAGCAATACTATAAACTCTATGTGCAGCACATCAGTTTCATGCTCCATATTGGACCTACGTTAACCATTATTCTCCCTTTTGTTTCTGTTTCTCTCTCAGTTAGCCCTGCTTTAATCTTGCTTTAAAGATTGGTCTCAAGTTGAGTTCAATTTATTAGAACTTCATATTTAAGTTCACCTAAATAGATAAAATAACTGCTGTTGGTCCTGTAACACAGGCATATATGTGCGTCATGGACCTGTTTAATTATTAGACATGTGAGTTTAGAAACAGTCTAGCTACAGAGCTCGTCTACAAAGCCATTCACCCCACACCATCAGCTCACCGTCACCATCTACACACGATACACTAAAGACAGCGGGAGTGAGTATACACAAGCAAAGGAAGCATTTTAAAAGCAGTCACTGTGACTGATCAGCTAACGAGGTTCACCTCTCTGACTGGCTCAGAGTCAGGGGCGGGGCCTTGAAGGTCAGCCACTGGTAGCCTGCTTTCTGTAGTTTTTTCCAGACTGGAGGCTGGACTGGGCCGTGTCTTCTCACTGTCAGTGTTCTGTGGTTGTTTTGTTGTTTCCTGCTCAGGGGCTTGCAGAGGCTTTACCCTGTCAGGTTCAGGGTTCTGTGGGGGTTTGGGGGTCTGTTGCTGGGCTGTTTTGCTACTGTCCAAGTTCTGGTTTTGCTGAAGCGACAGCAGGTAGGCCTGCTCCTGCTGCAGCTGTCTCTGGAGTTTCTGAGCTTGCCGCTGCTCCTCAAGCTCCCGCCATTTGTACTCCTGAGTACAGGGAGGGTCAAGTTGAACCAAAACCGCTAGCACACATAGGCTGGTCGACACTTACTATGTCCAAAAAAGTCCTTTTTGATACTTTAAGGGATTAAGAATCCATTTAGATGACCCCATACAGTTACACCAACCATCCGTTTGGAGTCACATGCCAGCAGTGACTGTAGGAATACGACTGTATGAAAACTATTGTGTAGAAGCTAGCATCAGAGATGGAGAGAGCACTTTGTTTTGAAAGGCTCTTGGTGGTAATGGCATTATAATATTGCAAGGCTTTTAACTAATTTCTTACTTTTATTACATATTATTTATCCTTATATATAAGGATATATTTATATTTAATATATATCCTGTAACTGTGAGCAATGACATCACAGCTGTTAACAAACACGGCACACATAGCTTTATATTCTAGTTTCTATAAGGCTGAGTGTCTCAGGTCCTAAAAATGTTAAATGCACCCTTTATGACTGAAACACTGCTAATTCAACTCACAGTGTGATTTGACTGTGTAAAAATGTGCTCTGTTAAAACATTGAGTTTCAGGCTAAGTCAGGCTTTAGTGGAGAATTTAAATGGGAGGAGACTAAAAAACAAACGAAAACAAAACAAAACCAAACAAAAAAACTAAACCATCTGATGGATACTGGTGGGGGAAAAAATGTCCAACTGCACGCCTGTTAGACTGCTGTGGTGAAAAGCAATTAAACCAGTGAAGCATTAATACAGTTTTATGCAGTGGGACAGTTGTGCCCATTGCCAGAGGCTCCATCTAATTATAGGTTGTTAATTCAAACATGTAACATTCATCCCTATAATACAGCTCAAAGTAATGTGTTTCGCAGTTTAAATAGAAGTCAGCTTGTTTTTTGCATGAGTTTGTGAATGGTGACTATGCAGGAACCACATGGTCAGAGATTAAGTAATGGTTGAAACTGGAAGTGAGGATGTTAACGGTCATATCCTTTTATTATGTGAATATCCGCTCCAAACCCCAAAAGGAACAGAATCCTTTAAAAAGAAAAAGAAAATAACAACATGGTTTGAGTATCAGTATCGCCTCCCCTGACCCTTTAACATCTGGAAGAGGGGAAGCCCTCTCTTTCCGTGGGATGACTAGTTTCCTGCTGATGACATCACCTTCACTGAGAGGCTCGTAAACATCCTGATTTCCCCGGCAAAATCTGAGAACGCTCATTATACTCTGACCTCAACCGTTAACGGCTCCCCTCGGCTTCACTAAAGTCAAAAGTTATTTCTAAAAACTTGATGAAGTTTAGCACAGAAGGCAAATGGACTCAGGAAAACTCATGTAACGGAGGAATAAAGTACCTGCGTTAGGAAATTTAACAACCTGGGAGCTGCAGAAACATTAAAATCACTTGGGGCATGAAAGTAGAAACAGCATTAAGCTCATTTAGATTTTTTTTTTAAATGATAAAAGGGGGAAAAATGAAGTTGAATGTGACTCACCAGAAGCATGGCCTGTTCATGGAGGAGCTGCTGTTGCAGGATCTCCAGGTGCCTCTGCTCCTCCTCCAGCTGTCGACGTATATACTCCTGTCAGTCAGAGTCCACAGCCATTAGTTAAATGTCAGAAAGGTGGGTGTAAAAGTTCATCCAAATTAATACAAATCCTAATTAAAGTTGATAAAACAAATCTTTCAGTGTCTTGCCCAGTCGATTCCCTCCTACCTGCTCGCGGTCGGCCCTCCTCTTTTCCTCCTCGGCCCTCCTGCGCTCCTCCTCTTCTTTGCGGCGTCGTTCCATCTCTTCGATGCGCCTCTTCTCCTCCTGCTCGCGCCGGCGCTGCTCACGCTCCTGCTGCCTCCTCATCTCGCGCTCACGTCGTTGTTGCTGGAGGAGTTAAAAAAAGAAAGAAACTGCTCGTCGTCCTAGTTCTGATTTTTGTCAAGTCATACGAGACACTGACCTCATGTTTCCTAATCAGTGCTGAACTAGAATCTGCATGACTGGCACAATATTAATATTTAAATTTGACCTGGATTGGTAAGAGAAGCAACGTGAGACCACAAAGTGTGCGACTCACACGAAACGGTTAAAACCCTGTTCAAACATTCAGCACACTGCTGTATAGCGCACATGGTTATTGCTCTGAATTTTCCTCCATAACGATAACTGCCTTTGGTGCCACTCGAGTGGCAGCGTCTGGGGCAGAAAAATGAAGCCGCTCTAAAAGTGTATGAAAGTGGTTCTTTGCCACACTCAACCTCAAACACTCCTATGCTAAAAGGCCCAACATTACAGCATCATTTGGCTTAATCTAAGGCAAATCAATGGGTTACTGGATAATCTTCATGTTTTAGGTAAAGTCTGCAGTGTCACTGTGATGGGACTCCAGAAGTGTCTCTGCTTCATCACATCAAGGAGATACATAGTGAAGGCTGCTTATAGAAGTTACACCTTCAAAGCAAAACAATCAAGAGGCTCAAGAGAATCAATTTTCAATCATTTTCTGAGTTCAGCTATGTTAAGATTTCTCTATCACACAGATATAAAAAGATAAAACCATGAATTTGACTTTTTAGAGGCCATCAAGGATGAATTTTAACCCTGCAGGGCTCAAAACAGGATGAGTTATAGATTAATTTGGAATGCACTATGTTGCAGGTCATCTCTTTAATTATTTTATTCACGGCTGTCAAGGATTTACACAGCTCTACCAATGTGGCTCAGAGTTCGTTTTAACAGCGATCCAAATTGTGTTGTTTTGTTTTTTGTTTGTTTTTTTATTTGGGGGTTTTGGGGACCTTTTAAACTCAGTTTGCAAGTATTTTTGAACAGATAGACATCAGTATAGGTTGTGGCAAAAATGTATTATTGATGTGAGCAGAGAAAACATAAATACTACGGAGGTGTATGAGCTGGACAGACAAGTAAAAAGACGATAACATGTCAACATTTCAAGGACTGCATTAACACTGGATATCTTAATCAGTGTGAAAGTTCAGGCCTGACAGGCAGCGTGTTTTTGTTTAAGCTTGGCTCTCTAAGCAGACACATGAAGAAATTACACTGATTTCTGTCTGTGAGCGAGTTGTGACAGGGTGCGGTGAACGCTGCGGGACTGCAGGTCACGGATTGCGTACGATGACGCATCGTGTTTGCACAGATTCTGTGCTCAGCATTCAAGCTTCCAAACGTGGGGATCTATCAGAACAGGAGAGCACATGTACGCCGATATTTCACTGACGTGGCCGGCGTTCAACTGTGGCTTCTCGCTGTCTGATTCATCCACAAGCACCGTCATGAATCAAAAACGGAGCCTTGAGCTGTAAGTGCAGTGGGAAAACACGAGCAGAAATACAACTTTGTTCTCTCTCTCTTCCCACAGAGGCCTTACACTTGTGCAGTGCATTTATATGTGCTCAGTGAATTTTTGAGCGTGTTTAAATTTGCTTTTTTTGGGTGAGTGGGGGTGGGTTGTTTCCCCAGTCCCTCTTTTAATATTTAGAGCTGTCTCTTCTCTTTTTCCTCCAGAGAATTTAGTTCAGTCGTGTCCAAATTTATAATCATCTATTTGAAGCTTTTTTCCTCCCTGCACTTCCTTTACTCCTCTCCGGTGTTACTGAACTTTTTTCTCTCTCTTCTTAAGAACAGAGGATGAAGCCAGGTTCAGAAAAGTGATTATAGCTTAAAGAGATAATAGGACAATTACAGCAAAGGTGTTCAAATTCACTCTCTGGGGAAACCAATTAACTTTTTTCCCACTCTAGTCAAAAATTGATTTTGGAACATTATATGAAATTATCAAGTACAAAATCTAACTGCTATCCCCCCGAGTAAAACAACTTTAATCTCACCAACATAATGTACACACATATTAACTGCAGCAGACAAACTGGCTAACCCCCCAGGGTTCACTGCCCAAACAAGACGAGCTGAAATCAAAGGAACAAGGACTTTTCTACTTAGTCATTCTAACTTTCTGCTGAATTTGTCGCTTTGAAAAAACAGCAAAGTGTTACTGATTCAGATCTGTTGAATTTTATGTTTTTTCATTTATAATTCAAAGCCCAAGAAGGACCAACAGTCAGTTCCAAATTTAATTTAAAATGACACGAATCAAAGCCGAGAAGATCACTCAGTTAGCAGTTCTGATTGCCAAAGTCTTGTTTTGACGAGTCAAATTACTTTTATAATAAACCACAAGTGTCAGAGGTGATGTGTGACAAATATAGAGTGAAAGGGAAGATTTACAAGAGAGAAGTGGGATCTGCTACGATGGATGGTTTTGGAGGTGGTGGCACTAACAAACATACAGCAGGTGAAGCTTAATGTGGCAGAGTTGAAGATGTAAAGATGTGCATTGTGAGTGAAAGTGACAATATCAGCTCAGGTTCAGAAGTTTAGAGGCAAAGTTCGAACAGTTCCAGTCCGGCTTTCGTCCTTTACATAGCACTGAAACTGCTCTTATAAAAATAACAAACGACCTTCTTATAGCAGCTGATTCTGGTCTCCTCTCCATCCTTATTCTTCTTGATCTGAGTGCAGCTTTTGACACCATCTCTCATCCCATTCTCCTTAGCAGATTAGCTTCTATTGGTCTCTCTCACACTCCACTAGCCTGGTTTAAATCATATCTATCTGATCGCACTCAGTTCATTCAATTAAAATCCTTCACTTCTCAACTTTCTCCTTTATCCACTGGGGTGCCCCAGGGATCTGTCCTCGGGCCCCTTCTCTTCATCATCTACCTTCTTCCACTCGGATATATTTTTCGTAAATATAATATTCAGTTCCACTGCTACGCCGATGACACCCAGCTCTATCTCTCTACCAAACCTGACTCTACTCTTCCTCCACCCTCCCTTATCCTCTGTCTAGCTGAACTCAATTCTTGGTTCTCCTCCAACTTTCTTAAACTCAACAGCAATAAATCGGAACTTCTTCTGGTTGGCACCAAACGACTGCTATCCAGAATTAACAATTTCTCTCTCACCATCAATAACTCGCTGGTCCCTATCTCTCCCTCTGTGAAAAGCTTGGGTGTCATTCTCGATAGCACATTATCCTTTAACTCACATATCAATAATATTACACGTGCAGCATATTTCCAACTCCGTAACATTAATCGCCTCCGCCCCTTCCTCACACCTTACGCCACTGCCATTCTCATCCATAATCTTGTTATCTCTAGAATTGACTACTGCAACTCATTATTATTTGGCCTCACACAAAAATCTATCAACAAGCTCCAACGTGTCCAGAACTCTGCTGCCCGTATTATTACTAGGACTTCTTCTACCCACCACATCTCCCCAATCCTGAAGCAACTTCACTGGCTCCCGGTCAAATTTCGCATCCATTTTAAAATAATTCTGTATACATTCAAGGCTATTCACTCTCTCTCTCCACCGTACCTCTCTGACTTATTACAGATGAAGCTCCCATCCCGCTGCCTCAGATCTTCATCTTCTCTTTCTCTCTCTGTTCCCTCTGCTCGTCTGATCACAATGGGAGGGAGGGCCTTTAGCTGCTCTGCCCCTCGACTTTGGAATTCCCTACCCCCGGACCTCAGAAATATTAGCTCATTCTCTCTTTTTAAGTCCACCCTTAAAACTCATTTGTTTAAAATTGCCTATTCTTAAATTTCTGTATGTTTTAACTTTTATCTTCTATTCTTATCATTGTGTATATTTCCAGTTTTTATCTGTTGTACAGTGTCCTTGGGTGCTTTGAAAGGCGCTATTAAAAATGTATTATTATTATTATTATTAAAGTTAGAGAGGAAAGGCTGAGGTGGTCTGGGCATGTGAAGGAGGAGGATAGAGGATAATGGAGGAAAAGGAGAAAAAACCCACAGAGGTGGTTTACAGATGTAGTGAAGGTGGACAAGCAGAGGGTTGTGTGGCTGAGGATGAGGATGTAGCGTCCTCTAATGGGAGTAGTCAAAAGAAGAAGTAGTAGTAGTATACATGTGAGCAGTACTTTGGATATTGTTGCCATGATAAGATCTAAGACTGATCTTTTGATTTTTTTATGATGTCAAAATAAATCAAGATTTACTGGAGAAGCAGATGAAGTCAAATAGGTTAGAAATGTCCTTTTCTTGGGCGTGAGAGTCCAGAGTCATGTTATACATCCATAATCTAAATAATATATTTAGCATAATAAATATATTAAGTTTCCCTGCATCCAACGAGCCACATCAGTTTCTTAGTATTTTAAACAAACATATAGAAGGTAACACTTAAGAAAACTTCCGAAAACATCAAAATTTACTGAAAACCCTTCAGTTTTGTAAAAACAGTGATGCCATTCATTTTCATGGGAGAACCTCTCTGTGTACAAAACTTCATAAATAATTAAAATCTTTCCCTGCAACAGGGTTATTTTTAGTCCTATTGAAACGTCCAGGGTAAATGCTTAATTAATAATAAATAACTCATATTTTAAATATGGTTTTTGTTTAGGCAAATTTACATCCCTCATTTTCTTTTTCGTTTTTTTCTCACAGATTTTGCCAACATTTTTCTGACTCTGTGACACAGTGTGGTCAGGCCCGAACTTTCAGCCTTAAGAGTCACTCAAATACACGACTCACATTAAACTGAACCTCCTGTGTAGTGGTCGCAAACAGGCAAGTTAGCTATGGAGACATTTTGGTAATAAATATACTGACTTCTGCTGTTGAGCTGGGCATTTTAACATCTATGATTTGTTAGGTTGTCCTGCTGGATTCTGTTCTGGTGATATCACCACTTTAGATCCAGTTACACTGGATTATTACATTACAGGAACACAACAGTCAAACAGCAGTCTATCGCCTCTTCTAAACACACAGTCTTACCACAGCACTGTGTCTACTCGATTAACATAGAAATCCTATTAATTTGTTATGAGGTTTCAACCTCCTCCAGCCGTCTCCGCTGCTCCTTCTGCTGCTCGATACGTTTCTGCCTCTCAGCCAGCAGCTGGCGCTTGTACTCCTCCTGCTCACGGAGCTGCTGCTCCTGGAGGAGCTGTTGGCGGCGAAGGGCCTCCGAACGCTCCTTGTTCTCCTGCTGCAGACGTATGAAGTCACGACGCAGGGTCGACTCGCCCGGCACGTTGACTATGGAACTGTACAGATGACCCGATGAAAAGGATGTAGAAACTGACCCGTATGACATCATAAAATACTTTTCATATCAAGGGTGTAATCATGTGACCTTGTGCTACACAAGTACTGAGGCTGTAGCGTGCATATGTATGTGTATAAAGGAATCACTAAGATGACTTCAAAAACATGGTCAGAATTCACTTTATGATGTTTAGCTTATAGTAAAAAGCTAAAACTATGTACTGTAACTATGTATTGTTAGATGGATCGATACCTTGGCTCTCCTTCTTGCTCAGATGACTCTTCCTCCTCTTCTTCACTGCCACTGTATTCATACTCTGTCTCATCTGCAGATAGTTAACAAAAACAAAGTCTAAAAATTAGAGTCCTCATTAAACCTTCATCATAATATATGTATATTTTTTTTAAAGACACAAAATATGCCCTTTTGAGGGAGTAGCTTCTGATTTTTATCAATAAGTTCATTTTTGCACGTTAACACTGACAGAGCTTTGTCCTGGACTCACCTTTCTCGCCCCTCTTCTTCTTGGTTCGGTCGATGTGGTCTTTGAGCTGGATGCGGACCTGCCTCTCATTGGGCTGGTCCCGAATGAAGGGGTGTTTCAGCAGCTGCTCAGTGGGAGGGCGCTGGGTGTAATTCTTCACAAGGCAACTCTCAATGAAGCTGAAGAACTTCTTTGACCTATGATGGCAGTTAGACGTCATGTACAGAGTTTGGATCGGCATGGTTTACTGATATCAAGAATAAAAGATAGAAAACATCTCACCACTTTTTGGACTTGAGTCGAGGAGGTGGGTTTCTGGGAATGAGGAAGAGGGCTCTCATTGGATGCATGTCACACAGAGCTAAAGGAAACAACAGAAGAGAAACCAAATGAGAGATCAGAAAAAACTAATATAAATGTCAAAGTCATACATTTAAGATGATGGGGGGGGGGGGGGGGGGGGGGGGGGGTGTGTGCATCTGTATTGCCTGCATAAAAGTAAGGGGTATAAATAGAAAATGTAAGTCTATAGTGAAGCTACAGTTAGCAGAGTAAACAGAGTTCTCTTCTGATCATGCAGGTTTGAAACAGAAATACACCAGTAAATTTGTTTAGAATAAAAGTACCAGTTTCTACTCATGATATCATTGAAATCAGGTATTGTACTTACGAGGAGCTCCCTCAGCCATTTCAATGGCTGTGATTCCACAGGACCACAGATCACTCTGGAACACAAAGAGATACGATTAGTTAGAGTCTGTGTGCTTCTCTGAGTAACACATGTGATGGAAATGACAGAGCAGTCTTCTCATTGGTCATATTAATGATTAAAACTATAATCTTTTCTATCACATGGATGATGCTCCTATTTGACTGGTTCCAAACTCATTCTGCACCATGAATCCCACTAACATCTGCGACCAGATGCAGTTTTGCATGCTCACCCTGTAATCGTAGGTAGCATCAGGGTTTTCGTCACACGCGATGACCTCTGGAGCCATCCAGTATGGCGTCCCGATGAAGGTGTTTCTTCGACCTACCGTCCGGTCCAGCTGAGCGCTCACACCAAAGTCCACTGAAAGAAACACGAAGCATTCAAATGAAGAAAACAGACTAAAACCGTTCAGATCCTGCACCAAGGCAAACTACAACTGTGAGAGGGGCCCCTCAAGTTAACTTGAGTCTGCCTCAGAGTGTAAAGGGTCAGGTTGCTGTATTTTAACCACGGTGGAGACACTTTGTTTAATGCTGTGTCACGGGACATTATTAAGCTAGGTAACACAGGATGGCCTGATTACAAGTTGCAACTGAATTGTGGATAATTAAAGGGAATAAAAACAACATTGATCGGTGGTTTCACACAAAGGTTTGGTGAAAAAGAAGCGATTTTTATACAGAAGTTAAAGCTTTTCTTTGAAAGTTAAAAACACTGTGGAGGCTGATTTACAGATCAGCACAACTGGACACTAAATCTCCAAAACTCAGAACAGATTCTTCTGTCTTTTTGTGCACATATCATAAGTGAAATCAAACGTCTAGGTAGTTTTGTTGCGAGAAATTATTGTGACACTGTAATCAGAAGAAATCTAAATAAAGACCAATTTTGGAGCTGTATATAGACCTTATGTTTCATAAGGATTTGACTACACAGGCCTGCAGCTGTGCGATCATGTGAAACATTCGAAAACAAAACACTGGCAATGAGAAAGCTCCAGTTGGCATCGCCACAGTGCTGACTCAGATCTGCTGGTGCAATCGCTTTTCCATGCACCGGTCCAAAACCACAGCGCGGGAGCACTTCCCGTCTACAGGCCCGGTCTAAAGCCAACTGACTCACCCAGCTTGACTTCAGCGTTTTCAGTCAGCAGCACGTTTTGTCCTTTGATGTCGCGGTGAATGACATGATGAGCATGCAGGTGAGCTAATCCCTGGTGGGATAAAATATAAATTAAAACAACTTATTAGGAACACGGGCTGTATCAGACGGTCAAACAAGTGTTTGTTTTGTTTAAATGCAAAAGTTAAATTATTTAAAATCATACTTTTAGCAACATTTCGGACACAAATAATATAATCTAGTGAAGATGTTGGCAGCAGACTGTGAGAAATAACTGACCCTGAGGATCTCTCGGGAGATGTAGGCGATCCAGTCTTCCTTCAGCGAGTTGCCCTTGGTGTTCTTCACCAGATCTGTGATGGAGCCGGCACCACAGAACTCCATCACCAGCTGGAGGTGAGAAAGAGATGCATTTGTAACACACACACAAACGCTCACCATCATTCTACCATCAGCGTAAGACGCCATGCAGCGTTTTACTATCGATACACCATTAAGACATTAGTTATGTATTACTGTAATGCAATATTAAGATTTCAAATGTGCTTTATTGTGTTTATTTACATTTATTACTTAATGATCTTCTTTATTTTATTTCACTTTAATGTGTTTCATTGCACACCTTTGATTTTGTCTAATTTTTCATTATTGAGCTATTCTAGCTTACTGGGCTCTGACAATCTTATCATGTTGTATTTTATTTTAATAATCCATCCTAGTTTATTTTAAGATTTGCAGCTTGTTGAGTTTAATGGGAAATTCCTGTGTAATATAGGAATTCCCCAAATTTGGGAATAAATAAGGTAGCTTATCTCATCGTATTAGAGCTACCTTGAGCAAACAGAGCAGTTATTGAGAAACTCAGTGGTCCCAGTTAACTTTGCATTTTCCTTCTGTAAGCCACCACGCCTCATGTGAATGCAAATCATCTGGAGTGCTGTGCAGCACTTCAGAGTATTCTTTCTGCCGTCAACAAGAGACGGCAGAAAGAATAAAAGGGAATGCGGAAGGAAAAAATGCAATCACTTCTACTAGTTTACCCTGTGCTGTGATTGAGACAGGAAGCCAACGGCTATTAGGAAATGTGGTTTTAATGCAAAAGAGAAAAGCATTAGCAAAACCACAAGTGTAGGAAGCTGGAGACAATACAAATACAGAAGTGCATCTGTTGAATCTCATGGGGTGCCCTCGTCACTGTTTTACAATAAATTTAAAGTTGGAAAGCATTTTCTGTGCACCTCAACAGGTGGCAGCTGTCATGCTGCGACCTGGGGGACTGATCCGATTCATTTTTAGTACTACATATGTGACAAACATAAAAAAATCCTCAAACAAATATGTCAAGACTGGCTCTCTAATGGTCACTAAGCCTCTGATACCGTGTCTCTTACTTGCTTACTAAAGGATATATGCCTCATAAACACATAAAGTGATCTTCTTGAGACAGTAGTCTTAAGTGGTGTCAGCACAGAACCTGAATATCATAAAACAGACACACACTCTGTATGTCACCCCCACGCACGGCAGACAGCATGAATCCACAACAGTGGAGGCTGTAAACGGGGCGTGGAAGCAGCTGTAAAAACAAATACAGGACTGTGTTGTGAAGTGAGAGTGAGATCCCTCCTCCTCCTCCCCAGGAACAGCAGAGCCTCCGGGTCATAAAACGAGGTAATCCTGCCTCGGACAAACGACCAGCTCTAAATTTTTCCTGCTGCTGTTCTCTACTTCCTGATCCTCCCCACCTCTCCCTTCTCTGATTGACTCTCTTCCTTTTGTGTCTCACTTATGCACCATTTATTTAATTCCACAGTCTTGTTGCTCTTTTCTAGAAATCTGTTTTGTTTTTTTGTGTTGCTGTCATTTCTTTTACTGCTCTTCAAATATGAAGAACTGCATATTGGCTGTAATGAGGAAAATGCATAAAGCAACTTCAACTCCATATCAGCTGGAGAGCTTTCTGACTTCATGGTATGTAATATCTCTCTTATCTGTCATCACACAATCAAATAACTTTCTAAAAATAACAGTGTACACTTTGGCTGTTATACAGGAATCCCTAATATTGTTTAGTTTGTCTTTTTTTAGCCTGGCAAATCTTTTCATTACAGTCTCAAAATACCTTCTAACGTGTGATGATAACACACTGAATGTATGCAAAATCAAATCTTGTTACGTGATCTTACAGTTCCTGCTTGAATATGAATTTAATCCTACTCCGTCCCTTTGCTCAATAACTCCACAAATGTTCTAAATTAGGATTCTTCAAGATTCAGTTCATTAAGAGATATATATATATATATATATATATATATATATATATATATATAAGTTTAAATTGAACCTGTAATAGAAATGGGATGTTAAACTCACCCAGAGCTGGTCATCATGGCCTGGTGGACTTTTCTTGATGAAGGCTCCGTAGTAGGTGGCTATATTTCTGTGATGGGAGTACTTCTTCAGCATGTTGATTTCCAACTTAATTTCCTCCTCTTCATCCTATGAAAAAAAAAAAAAAAAGGTGGAAAAACAGAGTTAGGACACTATCATTGACTGTGGATCAGCTGGGAAGCAATTATTTGAATTAACAGAGTAGATCCAAACAAACAGTCATGTCTATTAGTTCTGTTATCTGAAGGATAGGAACGAGGTACATATCACGCCCCCGTGTCCTGGCTGAAGAAACCTCTATTCAAACCCTAAAGACGACCTGTAATGACATGGTTTTGGCCCCGCCTGCACTCACTCCCTGTAATCACAATGACCCCGACTTCGATAGCCGCTCTTCACCGAGCCAAGCTGCGTAACAGGGCAGCCTTGTGTTATACCAGGAGGCACAAAGGTGTAATTTCGTCTTGCCAAATAGATCCCAAATCTGGGCCACTGTGAAAGGGTGCAACCTCCAATCCCTCACCAGGGGACAGCCCCTGGAGGGAAGGTCTGGCCCCAGGTTCAGGTGGCCTGGAACATGGGTGGCTCTTAGAGACAGAAAATGAACACTGCGCCATAGAAGCAGAGAGCGAGACAGCTTTAACAGGGGAAGAGAGCGTATCCCTCCCTGCCTGTTTATGTAAGAGACCACTGTTAAATTGTCTGTCATCACTAGGACATGCTGGACCCTCAGAACAAAAATGCCTGAGAGCTAAGAACACTGCTAGCAGCTCTAAGTGATTCATGTGCAGCTCAGGCTGCTCTGTGGTCCTGACACCTCTCACTGATGCGTCATCGCACAGAGCTCCCCATCCCCATCTGTGGATACCACCTTGTGAAACAACACCCTCCCAATCTGAGAGCCCTGGTGCAGTCTGGGCTCCCTCCAGGGACAGACAGCTAGCATGCAAGATTCGTGTCATTGTCAGGTGACACGATGCACACAGGTGGTGAGAGAATCCACAGAAACGCCGCCTGCATTCCAGTTGAAACTGTCCAGCTGCAACGTGGAGAATCTGCACTGCTTGTACGGCAGAGTTGTGGGGCCACCAACACCATGGTTGTGGGACGGTGCCAGATAAGCAGCCAGGGATGGCTCCATACCAGGTGTGTTAGCTAAGCCAGCCTCGTTGGTGTCATCCATGTACTCCATGCTTCCCAGCTCCATGTACTGTCAATAGGCAGGCACAGTGATATGGTTGGATGGCGGTTTGCTCCATGATGCAGTTAGCTTGCAAACAAATTCTAGGAACATGGGAAGATGAATTTTTGGCCCCATGGGCTCTGGTGGAAGGAAAAATTCTACAAACTGGTGGAGGAGAGGGCCAGTGGCGAAACAGGGATAAAGAGACGCATCATCGTAGCTGGCCAGCGCAGTAGCAGCAGCACGCTGGGCTGACGATAGGCTCTCCTGCTCATCCTCTGACAAACCACGGCTATTTCATGTGGTCAGCCCAGCTAACTGCAGGTACATCGACCAGATACTCCTCGACTTCGGACTCGGGCAAAGCTGGGGCCCCAGACTTGGAGAGGAGAGGGCCATGCTGTGCAACAGCTGTCTCTCCCAGCACTTTCTCCACAAACATCACCATTGTCTTTCCAGCGCTCAGACTTCGGGCTCAGTCAACACTCTCCGAGTGTGGACAATCCCCAGGCAGTCTGGGGGTATCAGTGTCATATGATAATAATGATAATGATCTTGAATCTGTAAATGTTCAGCTTACACACTGCTAAATATTGTTAATAAGGCAAAAGCATGCCAGAATGCACACACAAGTAACAGGAGCACCTGTAAGCACGTACATGTAACACTTTTACAGCCAATCGGTGCCAACTGTTTGAAAGAACTACGGTAACACAGACATGATTTGAACGTGTATAAATTGACTGGCAACTGCTTTATCTATTGACGGCATTTAAAGTGCAGACTTTAAAAGTCTCAGCTGGGCTGTAAAAATGCCAAACAAAACAACGAGCAATCTAGAGGAATATTTACTATCATCTGCCAGACAGTAGTGTCAGCTGATGTATTCATAAATTAAATAGTTCTTATTGTGTGCAGGCTTAAATGTTTTGTTTTTTTGTCTGAAGGCTTGCAGAGCTGTTCTGTGCGCTTTTACAGCACCACCTTTTGCTGTGTTCCTGCATAGCAGATTTACAGCTGAGATCTACACAACTCTTAGTCTCTACTTCTCAAAGTCTTTATTTGACTCCTTATTTTAAATGGTAGGAAAACATTTGACTATGTTTGAGGATTCTTTGCTATGCAAGAACTGGTTTTCATACTTATATGAAAGTCTGGTCTCAGTGGGAAACTTATAAAATGGGCTGTAACTAAACCAGGTTGTTGTGTTGGTAGTGAAAACTAAAAGAGAAGCTAATTTTGCTGTTTTTTTGCATCTACTTGTGAAAGACAGGGCCAGGCAAGAACACAAACAGTGTCCAAAAGAAAATCTAATAAATGTATAGCCCTCCAAACAAACATGGAGATACAGCCTGAATTCAAAATGATAACTGAGCCAAACAACCCCCCCCCATGTCTCCCCGTCACACTCACAGGATATTACAGTACAGGCTCAGACACACGTTCAGGCACATAACAAGATCAAGTGATTATTTCTCAATCACGGTGACAAAGCTGGGTGACATTTGTTCCTGAGTGTTTTTGCTTCAGCTGAGCACGTGCGTTTGATCTAGCGACCCAACCGGGAGTGACATGACGTGACATTTTCTTTCCAATGGCGGCTGCTTGATAAGCAGGAGCTGCAGCCTGGACTCCTTAGTAAACTGCAGCAGCATCATATGTCCACGGAGGAAAGGCCCCGAGGAAGTGCTGGGCAAACTGTTTGGCTTTTCATATCGAAGATGGTGACATTTTAACATGAACACTGCTGATGTTGCAACTCTACTAACCATTCTCTTTATTGTTGTTGCACTCTGGTTGTGTTGCAATAAGATTAAGATTTGCTCTGTTTTATGGAGACTATATGCAGAATCCTTTTCCACACAATAATCCAGGTACATCTTCATACTACGACATATACAAGGTAGAAACTTGTCAATCAGGTTGGCCTGCCCTCCCTTAACCTCGTTTACAACTCCAATAGAGACTGTATCGCACAAAATGATGATCATGCTACTAGAAATTAGAAACTAAGATCATACAGTCATGTGGAAAGTGTCTACTGAGGACACAGATCAAAGTAGCCGAGGGTGATTTTCCCATAAACGTCCATACAAGCAGACCTATTTTTGCAAACATCAAAGTCCCGTTTGAAAGAATGCAGGTTTAAGGCACATGATGTTCACTTTTTAGACCCAGAAGGCTACCACCACTTCATATATTTCATCTATAATAATACAGTGCAAGACAACAATTTTTGTGGTGACCGTTTGGGGACTTTCCACAAAGAAATGGTTGTCCTTCGCTGGTAAAGAAGAACTTCATCACTCTGCACAATGTGTCTGGATGCTCTTTACCCAAGAACTTCAACTAATCTATAATCATACTACATTGTCTGTGAGTAATCTGGCAATCGGTTACTTAGACTACTTCCACACTAGCCCGGATAGATATGAAAACGGCCTTTTCATCTGAAAACGCTTCACACTAACGTTTTCAGTCGTTTTCACGGAGTTGTGCGTCCACATTGAAACAGCCGAAAACGCTTACGTTCCAGTCCTGCGCATGCGTGAAGCATGTGAAACATGTGGAGTGACCTTTGTGAAATAGTAGCCCTTATTACAGTTACTCATTAACCTCCTAAGACCCGAACTCTTCCACGGCATGCATTTTTAATTTCTCTTTGATATTTGGGCTGATTGAATGTAAAAACAAAGAATTACCAGATTTTTTTTTACCTTATTTTTGTTTTTAAGAAAAATAAGACCATATGAGGATATTCGTTTAAAATTTCGATAGAACAGTAGCAGTATAATGTCCTCGTAAGTGGATATCAGGCCCTTGTAGAGCAAAACTGAGTATTTTGGTCTAAATAACCCAAAATGTGATGACCATATATGTGGACACCAGGTCCTAGGAGGTTAAACCACTTACTGCCTTTGTTTGATTACTTAAGTTTTTACAAATATCCTCATACATCAGCGAGATGGGCAGATGGGAAAAAAAACAGTAATGTGTAATGCACATTTGCACATCGATCACCCAGCCTCTGTTTGAAAACAACAGAGTTTGAAGGTGGAAACGTCACGTTACTTGAAATTTGTGCAAGAGAAGAGCAAAAATGTGACGATGCAAACTATAGCTAGGCCACAAATAACCGTCAGGGTTTCCTAATATAGGGTTTCTAATATGCTTTAAAAATATATAATATAACATATTGTATGCTGTCACTTATTACATGTGTAAATGTTAACTATGATTCACGGCTCTCAGTGGTATAGGCTGTACACAGTGACTCACTGCACACGCAGAGATGCACTTAGGTCAATACAGCTCCTCTGTTCTGTCTGTACCACGCACAACATTAATTGAGCATAATATTAAATTACCCCGAACCCTACAAGTACCTGTTTAACAACCTTTCAAGGTAAAAACCCCCAGGCTATTTACTGCAGCAACCGGGATATCAAATCTCCCCAAACACCTGTAAATGCAACATTGCTAATGACAAGCTAGTATGGACTGACGCCTAACGTTAAGAATTGGTAAAGAAATTTGAGATCAGACTATGATGATCTCAACCACGAAAGCTTTGGTTTAACAGGTAAGTAAAAGAAGCAATGAGTACGTTCATTAGATTAAAAAACACTAAGAGAAACAAGAACCCAGAGCCTGTAGTTTACAAATCAAATACATTTCTGCACTGAGGACACCATCTCACACTTTCAGATGATTTGCTACCAACAGAAAATCTTCTAACCAACATCACACTGTAGTTACATAAGAATAGTGGCCAATTCACCATTGGTTTTACTGCAACTGTAATAAAAATCTTCTTCCTACTCGCAAGTTAATGCCGCTTGATGACTGCCAAGACCTTTATATTTATCCCTGCAGGTAGCTACCTCACTCTGTTGGCTGTCAAATTCAACTTTCTTGTCAAAGGGGATAAGAGTGGCTTTTTATATTTTAACGGCAGGTTCAATCTTATAAGTTGGCGCTGGAAGAAATTAAAACGTGCACGTCTTATCGAGAACTGCAGGAGCAACAAATGACAGGCAGCTGACGGCTGCTACCATTTCTGAATCCGACCCAGAAGTTAAAGGGCAGTTCTGCCAGACTTCAGCATTTAAAAGATAAGAGATGGGTTCACTGGCGACTCCATTGGGTAAATAAAAGCGAGCAGCTCAGTTTCACTATCTCTGATATTCAGAACACCCAGTAAACATCACGTTTGGATAACTGACAGCGCACAAGTTCGTGATCACTTTAAAAGAAGATATTTTCATGCTGTCAGTCATGTGGACAGTATTTCAGAAGCAGTGTTTTTTTTAAACTATTTAAATATTTCTGCACTTTAAGCAGCTTTTAAGTAAAGCTCTATATACTCTGTCACTTCCTGCAGCTAAAAATGAAAGCTAGTTTACTTTTAGCTTCCATTGGACAAATTTTCTGATATTTATTTTTACTTTAACATGCTGAGAGTTTTTAAGGACTTCAGCAGGAGCTTTGACTGTCATAAAGATGATGGGGTCAGTCGGTCAGACAGCCAGCAAGCCAATCCCTTGAGTCACTGTCCATCAGGCAGCCCGCTGGTTACTGCTCCAGCCAGGCAGCCGGTCATTTGGCTAGGCAGGCAGCCAACCAATCAGTCAGAAAGCCAGCAAACCAGACTGCTGGCCAGCTAGTCCTTCTGTTTATCCACTCATCAGCAGCAGGCCCGCAGTTAGCCAGCAGCCGTCCAGCTACTCACCCAGCAGGTGAGCCGGCCAACCTGTCAGTCAACCAGTCGGTTGGTTAGATGAGTAAATTATACTTTGAAAGTAAAAACAAAACTATAAAGGGTGCTAAAGGATGCAGAGAAAGATCCACACAGACACCAGTACCATCTATGGTCAACAGAGCATCCCTCGCCCACAAAATGTCAGTCATGTGAACATTTTTTGTAACAACTGAGAATAATTACAGATGCGGAGACCAGAGTGAAGGCGGAGGAACGCAGCAGGAACATTCTTAAGCATTACCCAATATGGGACATGAATCACAGCTAAAACAGCGGCTAAAGGAGACGAAGACGAGAATCCCCTAAACTGACAAAACACAACAGTGTTCAATACAACAATGCATCTATAACATGCACCTATTTTACACTAAAACACAGCAAAGACATGACAGCAAAGACTTCAAATAGGGAATCTGAAATCACTTTTATTGATTCTGTACTTTAAATTTGTTGATTCTACTTTTGTTTAAAAAAAAAATTGCCAGAACCAGCTAATCAAATGCATGCGATCTTTAAGCACTCACGCTTGCCAAAGTATTACTATTATCATCATTTACACATTATTATTATTATTATTTATATCATAACAACATTACTATAACCTTTGATAAATGATCAAAACAATTAATTTACAGTCAAGATTGGTGGTGATTAATTTAATATACAGTTATGAATGAATCATCATCATCATCATCAACATCAGTTTGTCCAGATCAGACACATAAACTGTGTGTGTGTGTGTGTGTGTGTGTGTGTGTGTGTGTGTGTGTGTGTGTGAGTGAGTGAGTGAGTGAGAGAGAGCGAGAGAGAGAGAGAGAGATATGTCAGGCCACAGCTGCTTTAACGAGCAGATGACATCACCCCCTCTCTTTTTGTCACATGTTCACCGTGTCTCCTTCTCTCCATCTTGTTTGCACATTTATCCTGTCCAGCCTCTGTCCTCCTTGCAACATCACTTCCAGTTGTCCTCTATAATGACTCTACTCTTTACTTTCACGTTCATCCATCCCGTCATTACACATCTCACCTCGGCCTCTCTCTTTCACTCTCGCCATCTCTCGCTCTCTGTCTCACTTTCCCTGATTTGTAGTCAGTCCTTCAAAACAAGGCATCCTGAAACTACTCATTATCATTCCAGGGCATGAAATGGTGGGGAGACTCTGTTGCAGCCATATTGCTTCTAAAGTATGACAGCACACAATTTGAGCAGCGCTCACAGAACTACCGACCCAGGGGAGCAGACAGCCGCAAAATGGAAGCATAATGGAAAATGGAAGCAGAGTAGCAGGGAGACTTCTTCAGAGGCCAAAAAAGGTTGACATCCCTCTAACAGACAACCGGGAACATGGAGAGACTTGTTCCAGGCATTACTGGGTTGGCTGTCATACCTGAAAATGCCCCCATGTGGATTCCTCATATATGAAGAAGGGTGATAGAGGGACAAAATCCACAGTATTAAAGTCTTACAAATGCATTTTCAATTTCTGCGTAAGCTAACACTGTGGCTCAGCAAGGAAACACTTTGAGAGAAGCTAAAAAGGCTGAAAGGATGAAAGATCCCAATTTGATTCATCTCACTTTTAGCATTGCTTAAATTAAAACTGTTGGAAATGGATTTATTTTACAAATTCTGCTTTAAACTGGTCTTTGAGGTTAGAATATATGAAACAATTGAGTTACATAAATTGATTTATCACACTACATGTTATCAGTCTTTAAAAATGATCCTAGATTGAACATGAATAGTCTTAACCAAAGATATTCTAGATATTTCAGTGAATAAGTGAAAATGCTGACTGAAAAGCACTGAAAGTTGTTTCAAAGGTTTTCAGTTTTAACTACTTGGGAATATCTGATGAATATCTGCATCAGTTTGTATGGGAATCCTTCAATGATGTTGATAGCTCGTCACTTCAGAGTGAGACAAGTTTTCTCAAACCAGAATCGAGTTCTTTTGTTGAACACATCCAAACTGGAGGAACGATTTCAGAAACTTAAACTCAAAAGGTTCAAACTTGGAATTCAGTGTAGTAGGTTTTATATTGCCAGACATTTCAAAATGTTTTATTATGTCATTCACTCTTACTGCGTCTTCCACACCTTCCCACATTCACACCTCTGAGTGTACAGGGAGCAGTGGGAGAGGGAGGTGAGTGAGAGGAGAGAGAAAGAGCTCTCTTGGCTTGTGATGTCTTTCAGTTCATGCACAAAATTTACTGAGACAAAAGGATGCGAGGAAAAATGTCTAGAATAGTAATTTATTTCCCGAGGGAAGCGAAAGGCAGAGAGAAACATGCTTGCTGTTGAGTTTTTCCTCTAATCAAGATTGATTTTTTCCCCCCATTAAATTCTGAGTCCTGCTGTATTACATCAAGTCAACAGCAGCAGTGGGAGATGCAGAATGCAGCCATGCTGCAGCTACAATTCCCTCTCTACCTCTTCCGCTTTCTTTCCAATTTCCTATAAGGGATGATGATGACTTCACTCCCTCTGTCAGTTCTCTCACGCGTTCCCTCATTTCGCAAACAAAACAGAGGTGGTGGCTGGTGAGAGATGGTGAATGATGGAAACGGGGGAGAACACAATGGGCATATTTGTGCCAGAAACTGGAAGAGCAAGGGTGAAAACACAAGCGAGGATGAGAAATTTAAGAAAAAGAGAGCAAGGAGACGACTGATGTAAGAATCTGGAGAATGGATGTGATTGAGCCTGCAAGCAGTGATAGCCCCTCCCATAATCCCACTGCACTTTACATGAACCTTCTCTGGAGGAAGGGGGGGCATTATCACTGATTTCTTCTCCTTATCTGAGCTTACTCTCTTATGTAATCGACAAACATCCAAAAAGACTTCTTACAATTAATCAGACAGCTGTACTACGGGGACAGACATTCCTAAAACACAGCATCGGCACTGCTTTTCTATCTAAACTTAAACAGACTGCAAAAATAAGGATTCCTGCACAGGAGACATTAAACTGACGGACATTAAACTGCCAGTTGCTTTGGATGTACAAAGTCACCGGTGTGGCATTACTGGTCTGAAGTAAAGCACAAGGTAAAGAGTTGCCACCTGAAAGCATTACCACACAGTAAAACATAAACAAAAAAAGAAACAGCAATTACAGCTGTCTCAGGAAGCAACACACTACTGTCTCCAGCACGCCACACTACAACAAAAGCACATCCACACATCTAAAACGATGTAATAGCATTTTACAGGCATCACAAGAAACTGCGTGGTGCAGAGAAGCCTGCATACACCATCTCTCTCAGTCTTAAGCACAGGAAGCAAGCTCAGGCTAATTTCCTCAAAAGTAAATGAACAAAAAAAACTGTGGTAAACAGTTCCAACCCTTTTGGAGAGAAAGGATGCAGTATTTCAGTGTCACATAAAAGGCACGAGTACTGCTCCACTTACAGAAACTTCTAGTTTATCATGTAAAAGCCAGGAGGAAGAGAAATCTATGTTAATGCCACTTTGACTGGTTTTGAAAAAACTACAATTATATCTGAACAGCGAGAATCTTTAATGTCTGTTTTCATCTTATTCACTCTGTGGGAGATGGAGAGGAAGACACAGATGTTTCTAGTCAAAACAAAAGCTTCAAATAAATTAGTTTTACCTGTTATAACCAGAACCAACTGTGAATCTGTGTGTTAAACGCCGGTTTAGCTTGCACAGCTCTACCACATTAGCCCAAATAAAAGACAGTGTTTCTGGGGTTTCAGAGGTTTGCAAGTCTGTGTTGAAGCTATTTGTAAATTTGGTACTGCAAATAAATATTTAGTTATAATTGATTTATTCTTCAATATTCTTTATTGTTAGCAGAAGTAAAACAACAACAAAAATGCTCATAAGAGAGCTTTAAAGTGCAAATCGGCACCCTTAAATTGCCTTTATAGTCCAACCAATCAAAACACAGACATGTTATGACTTTAAAAATGTTACATTCTGTCTGAAGCAGTCAAATATGAGTGAATGTTGCTAAAAACATAGTCTAAGAATAATACAATTATCAAACCAGAAAAAGTATGAAGTAATATGAAAATCTCTGTATGCAGCCCTGGAAGTTCAGCTGAGCACAGCCTGAGGAAATGTGTTCTAGCCTCAAGAAATCATCAATGCTGTTGCTGTTTATTGCAAAAGACGTGCTGCCAATAAGGAGCTGATGAAAGTCATTGAGTTACAAAGGCAATTTAGCTCTGCTGTAACCTTCACATTATGACAATTTGCATGAAATCAACATTTTAGTTTACAGTTATACCCGCTCATCTTTAGCGGCCTATTTTTCACACTCTCAGTCTTTTAATGGGGTATTTAAAGGTTTAACAGAAACTTTAAAGCAACTGAGGCTCAGAATGACTTGCTTATATCACAAAGCCCAACCTTGTGCACTGTTACTCTATAGCCCTACTGTTTTCTTAAGTGTCCATTTTTCACCCTCTCTCTCTCTCCCACACTCTCTATACAGAACAGGAAGTGGTATGTGGGTCAGAGCACATATGCAGAGATAAGCACAGGGAATCGAGAGCGTTCCCAGAAACGCACACACATAGGAAAGAAGATGTATAAATGGGAGGTTTTCCATCCATGACTTGTGAGTGCATGAAAGCTCCTGTGGTTCCCATCTCTCTCTCACACACACACACACACACACACACACACACACACACACACACACACACACACACACACACACAGACATACATATGCATATATACAGTAACTGTTATACTGAATTTGCGTACATGTGCAGTATCTCAAATTTTCCCAATGCAAACAACTTCCTCTGCCTGACAGTCATTCTTGGCCGGTGTCCAGCCAAACAGGCTGTGTTTATTTTATAAAAATGGCTGAAACCGTGTGGAAAAGGGACCACTCAAAACATTTTGGTGGAACGGGAGGAAAAAAAGTAACTGCCAAGACTCCTCAACATGTGTATTTCTCTTCAATGATTCATCTTGTATGAATATATAAACATGTCCCCATCAAATGCTCTTGATCCTTCCTCGTTCCCTTCTTTTTGATCTCTGAGGCTGGATATGTAGATTTGTTCCTGCAGGCCACAGAGTTACACCCCGAGCTCGTGATTGCCGCTTTTAATGTTTTACCGTGAACTAGATTTTTCAAAGGCAACTTCAATATGCGGCATGTGAGAGCCCAGATGTGCTGAAGCTGTAGAGTAAGAGCCTTATGTTTGTTGAGAATACTGCCATGGACTGTATAACCCAAACTGCTTCCAGACACTGGTTTCCAGCTGCTCCTGGGTCATGATTATCCAGAACCAGCAATTTTGATTGTTTGTTGTAATCTTTTTGTTTACTGATCAAAACTGTCAAATAGGCCAGAATACTTGTTGCACTAATACGAATCTGACTTTAAAAACAACACAAAAAACATTTTTTTAATGAATTTCAGAATAACTATTTATAATCTATTAACAGTGCTATACAAAAGTCTTAAGCCACCATTATATAGTAATACGCTATAATAGTTTCCACAATTCTAATAAACTTGAAAGTCAGTATTTGGTATGACCACCTTTATTCTTCAGCACGTCCTGCACTCACTGCATTGACAGTGTGTTTGGGATCACTGTCATGCTGAAAAATGAAGCTGTTGCCAATCAGATGATTTCCAGATGGTATTGCACAGTGGATCAAAATCTGACTGCACTTTTCTACATTCACACGTCCATCAATGTTGACAAGATTCCCAACACCACTGGCTCGGAGGCTGTCATGCTTTTGGACAAGATACTCACTGTTGTACCTCTGTCTGAGTGGCCATGTCTGAAGAATACTTTGAAAGACCCTCCTAAAGGGTCATCAAAATGTGCTGGCAATATGTCCCTATTGCTCTCTTGTAACACAAGAAAAACAAATTTTCTTAAGGTATGTCATACTGCACCATCACAGTCTGCTACACTGCTTCCATTTATGGTGCACATAATGTTGTGCTTTAAAGCTTTTCCCTGTAAACAGCCTTCCAGATTCTGAGTGGAACCATGTTTTAGACAGCCCTGCATAAAGACACAGACTTTAACACTGTCGCTTTCATCCATAACTCAGAGGTGGTCCCAGAAGTTAACTTGTGAGGTGTTACAGAATGATTGAACAGATAATTAAAATTAAATACTCAACAAACAAAAAAAATCAGTGGCTGAAACACTTTCTTTTCTTTCCATTTCATAATTAACTGATACTACAACATTTCTGAGGTCTCTAACAGTCCTGGAGGCTGATTACAGCACTACCATCTTTGTTACAAATGAGCTCTTATTATCACAGAGGACCAATTTCAACAAGGATAGAGTGGGATGCACATTAGATAGTAAGTCTTTAGAGATACAGATGAAACCAGCAGGGTCCTGAAAGGCAGACCGTACAATCCTCTTCAGTGTGACAGTTAACCCAGATTAAAGCTCTGTTGGTACACTCATTCCTCTTTAAGCCATCTGCAGGAACATTTTTCTTCTTGGCTCATTTGGCCATTGATTCAATGATGAGTAAAAAAAAACCCAAAAAACAAAAACAAAACATCAGCATGAGGTTACTTTAATAACATTTTCTGCTTGTATACACATTAAGGAACACAGAACTAAAAAGGCAGAAACAGCCCTCTGGGGCCCAGTTTAACTCTGTGGATCTCAAAACATTTACATGCACGAGTCTAAAATCATCATTAGCTAAAGTGCCCTGAGAGAAGTGAAAAATCTGCTTGCTTCAAACGTGACCTCCTCAAAGTTCATCTAATGAACAGAGACCACTGTTAAGAGTGATGGAAGCTATGTGATTATATTCCTGACCATTTTTGGAGAGAAAATATTGACATGAGGGTGTGGAATGGAGAGAGGCTGTGGAGTGGGGAAACTGTTTGGTGTTTATCTTGTATGCTTCAGAAAAGCTATTTATTCCATCACATGCAATAAAACTTAGTCTGGAATCAATTACAAATATGCAAAGTACTAAAAGTACTAATGTGCCAACTTCCGCGTGCAGTAGGTTTCATGATCAGGCCTACTAACTTTAAACAGATGTCTGCTTGCAGTTAGAACCAAATCAAATTTCCCTCACAAGACGCCTTTCCAGCACCAAATCTCACGTGTTTATCTATGTTCCAGTGTAATTTGTTTTCTGGATTGAAAGAGTGACTCTTTTCATCATTTTATCTATATAAAAATTTATTGGCTGACAATTACTAAGGCAGGTATTCCTATAGTCCTACAGCCACTGCATCTGTTTCAGTGGAATATAGCTGTTTCTGTAATGGCAGAATAATTTTACTTCATTCAATCCTTCTCGTGACCGGCGTTTGCTGCAGGATTTAACAATCCCACAGTGCAAGAGTGGTTTAGCTGGGATTGAAACCTGATTAAAGACAACAAAAGATTACAAGCGCATGCTGATAGGTGTTACTGACCTCGGTGACGTCCATGACCTTGATGGCCGCCAGCTGTCCCGTCTTAACATGTCGACCCTGCAAAGAAACACAGGAGAGAGGAGAGATGAGCAAAGTGGAAATCTGTATTTTTGTGCATTGTGAACAGCTGCTACCAATGTTTGTGATTAAAGTGTAAGCTTGGTTATAGGACAATTAAGAGCACAATGTGACAATAAAAGTTGCTGCTTTATTGAAGGCCAAGTATATGACTATGCAAATCGACGGTAGTGTCCAAGGCTGAGTACACATGGAGGCTTATTCAGCCGTTCCAAAAAATAAAAACCACATTTATAACAAGTTATTTGTCTCTACAATAGCGTGGAGAACCACAGGCAATAATCCAAACCTTTATCATTTCCAAACAGGCTGAGCACAGTGTTTCCAACGTGGACTGGTGCAAAGAATTAAAATGGTAAACTCATTTTATCCAGGCAGAGCAAACACAGTCTGAACAGCTTTTCCAAATTTAAAGGACATAAACAGCGTGAAATAGTATGTGACCTGAAAGAGGCAATAATGATACCATGCTTCACTACATGTGTGAGTAACTAGCCTGCAGCTCCACCATACTGCATGCATGTTTTTCATAATTTCAGAATGAATGTGACAAAACATGCAATAGGCTTGCACAACGTTGGATGTGTACCTTTCTTTTTTTTAGAAAAGAAGTTATTGCCAATAATTGTTGAGATAACCGCAAGCTTGTGGTCAAAGCAGTATTATCTCATTCTTGAGAGGCTTTCAGAAATACTTTGAGACTTCGTGAAACTCAGCACCAAAAGTATATAAAAGAAAAATGAAGGGGGCTTTAAATGAGCTAGAAGCTGGAAATAGATTATATGCTAACAATAACTTTTGGGAGCAAACTAGCATGTAGCAATTTTTGTTTTTGTTTTTTAATACCATGTAAAAATTAAACCAATAGCTTATTTTAAAGATATTGTGAAGACTTCACTTTTTATCGACTTTTTAAAATATTTCAAGCAAAAAATAATTACTCTGAAAGGATAAAAAACTAACAACTTACATGTTGCAGTTGCTCTAAAGCCCCCTAAATTAATTCAGCGTTAGGGCCACTGGGAAAGAAAAAAAAAAAGTGGGCATGTCTTTTTTTTCTTCTTTTTCTTTTCCAGAATTCTGAGAAAAAAAGTCAGAATTCTAAAATAAAAATAAAAATAAAAAATCTAACTTTAATGTCACAATTCTGACTTTTTTTCTCAGAATTCTGGAAAAGAAGAAAAAAAACAACTTGCCCACTTTTTTTTTCCAGTGGCCCTAATCCTCTTCTGTAGAAAACAACTAATAAATACTCACACTGACAAATACTAATGAAGCACTAGCTACTTGAGCAGTTTAAAAAATAGACTGTAAAACTTAAATTTCAACCATTTGGAGAGCTAAAATTTTGCAGTTCACCATGAAAAGAACAAAAATTACCAACATATTTTTCCAGGTAAAAGAACACACCGTTCAAGTAGTTTTCAGATGCCAGAATAACACCCAAAGAACAAACCTTATTCTCACACTAGCCTACATAGCATTACAGGAAAGGTACACAGCTGTTACAGCCTGAACAAGCAAGCACTTTTGAATACAGCAATGGTGTAGAGATAAACAAACTCTTCCAGGAAAGACAAACACAGAAAGGAAAAAATTTGAGATGATGCAATGCTTTATGACTGTATTATGTGTGTAGTGCCTGTGTGCGTCTGATCAGGTTTCCTTTGTGAGAAAAGGCACTGTGACACCTGAACCACCAGCCCCAACGACTGAGTGATGAGAGATTAACCCATTTCAGTTTAGTCAAGGGGGGCGTGTGTGTGTGTGTGTCTATGTGTGTGTGTGTGTGTGTGTGTGTCTATATGTGTGTGTGTGTGTGTCTATATGTGTGTGTGTCTATGTGTCTATATGTGTGTGTGTCTATGTGTCTGTGTGTGTGTGTGTCTATATGTGTGTGTGTGTGTGTCTATATGTGTGTCTGTGTGTGTGTGTGTCTGTGTGTGTGTGTGTCTATGTGTGTGTGTGTGTCTATGTGTGTCTATGTGTGTGTCTGTGTGTGTGTGTGTCTATGTGTGTCTGTGTGTGTGTGTCTATGTGTGTCTGTGTGTGTGTGTCTATGTGTGTGTGTGTGTGTGTCTATGTGTGTGTGTGTGTGTGTGTCTATGTCTATGTGTGTGTGTGTCTATATGTGTGTGTGTCTATGTGTCTGTGTGTGTGTGTGTCTATGTGTCTGTGTGTGTGTGTGTCTATATGTGTGTGTGTGTGTGTGTGTGTGTCTATGTGTGTGTGTGTGTGTGTGTCTATGTGTGTGTCTGTGTGTGTGTGTGTCTATGTGTGTGTGTGTGTGTCTATGTGTGTGTGTGTGTGTGTGTGTTTGTGTGTGTGTCTATATGTGTGTCTGTGTGTGTGTTTGAGTGTGTGTCTATATGTGTGTCTGTGTGTTTGTGTGTGTGTTTGTGTGTGTGTCTATAAGTGTGTCTGTGTGTGTGAGTGTCTGTGTTTGTATGTGTGTGTGTGTGAGTGAGTGTCTGTGTGTGAGTGTCTGTGTTTGTATGTGTGTGTGTGTGTGTGTGTGTGTGTGTGTGTGTCTATAAGTGTGTCTGTGTGTACGTTTGTGTGTGTGTCTATAAGTGTGTCTGTGTGTGTGTGAGTGAGTGTCTGTGTGTCTGTGTGTGTGTCTTTATGTGTGTGTGTTTGTGTGTGTGAGTGTCTGTGTGTGTGTGTGTGTGTGTGTGTGTGTGTGTGTGTGTGTGTGTGTGTGTGTGTGTGTGTGGCTGACGAAAAAGGTCAAGGCTGATGGAGACAGCAAACTGCAAAACTGACAGGAAAACAAATCTCTGATGGTGCTTTTTGGTGGGGACTATCGAGTTACACTACGGAACACAATAAAGGATACAGGAGGACTCTGACTTTTCTATAGTACGGTACTAGATTTCGATATTCTGTTATTTTGTGACCTTTACTTTATGCCTTCTTGTGGCAATGTGGCTCTTATCTCAAAATCTTAAACCTTTCTCTTTATATAATCTTAACAAAATATTATAAGAGAAATAAAGGACAAACAAATGAGAAATAAACAGATGTTTTTAAATGCAGAGAGGAGATAGAATATTAACGTAGTACATTACTGAAAATGCTGAGAATGAAGTAGCTACTAAACATCAAAAGGATCAAGCTGTTTTGACCATTTACATAACGTGACATCATTTTAAAAAGACTTTTGTTGCTTAAATGTAGCCCAATTTAGGTTCAATAAGCCCCACATACATTCTAGCACATGAATTAACTATACAAATGTTTATTTTATTTTCTCCAATGAATATAAACTTCGACCATCAGTTACATTAAAAAAAAAAAAACATTTTGCAACACACTGGCGAGTCAGCCACTTTGTTAAATCCATCGCCAATACTGTGATGAACTTTCTTGTGAATGTCTGGATGCTAGCACGCTGCTGCAGTGGCCTGTAGTTTGCATAGAAATGTGAACTTATCTGCAAAAACTCGTTAACTACTAACTGAGCGATACAGAAACTTCCAGAAAGTCCAAACTTTTACTTTGAATGAAAATGTCTCTATCAGCCTCCATCAAGCTTAAGTATCTATCTTACTGCAGCGCTGCTGAGTCAAACGTTTCTAAGCCATGACACAACCACACTGCAGGTTTTCCCTATTATGTACTGATGCACACAAACTAACCGCCACTAACAAATGCTCTCACAAGGAGATTTGCAGGCACAAAAGTATATGAACCCTCACTATTCCCCCGGCTTACTGCCTCCTCAGTGTGACCTCACCACCTGCATTTCAGACTTTGCATTTCTTTTTCTCCGAGCCATGTTTAACAATTTGCTGTCAAAGAGAATAGCAGGTAGGGTACCAGCCCATTTTAGCTGATGATGCAGTTTGTAAAGGCGGCAGGATGTGTCTCACACACACACACGCACACACTGCAAATACTCTGAAACGTCTTATATTAACTCCCTGACAAACAATGGAAACTCAAGCAGACACACACCTTACATTCCCCATACACTCACACACCCGAGGCTCAAAGATTGTATAGAAGTTGTGTAGATACTGATGAAATCATGAAACGAATGTGTGAGAACATATGCATCTCCCCCCCCCAGGTTTTGTTGCATACAGTTAATGTGTAAATATGAACAAATATAATTACGACTGTGTGTGTGTCACAGACTAAATTACTAACAAATTTCTACGCGTCTGCATCACTCGCCTTTGCATGTGAGAAAGGTGACCTCAGCACAGCACAGACTGTTATAATTACAGACACGACCCCCCCGCACTAGACAAGCATACAACGGTTAAAAGATGACATCATCTTCTTCCCAGATTCTTTTGTTCAAAAACGAGACACAGATATACGCACACACCTGGCCTTTATGAAAAACCAAAAGACAGAAAAAAAGCCAGAAGGAAGAATCATCAGTCTTTGGAAATAACAAAGACTTCCAGAGAGGAAGAGAAAGAAATTAGATGTTCACACAGGCTGTCCAGTTTTGCAACAATATCTAAACATGTGGTTCTAAAAGTGGACCCTCCAAATTGCCTCAAATCAAATCTGCTTGTAGGCCCATCTGAAATGATTTACTTAAAGGATCCTGTCTTGTGTCTATTTACGTAGCTCTTGAGGCAGAGTCCAAGAAGAAGTGGACAACATTTCAAAAAGCACAAGTGAAATGTTTCAGTGACATTAACTCTCAGTTTCACTCCACTATAAAGCATTTCTTTGTCTGTAAGGATGATGGTCTTTTCCACAGCAGTGGAAAAACTCAAAAACCACCAATGTCAAAAACAGAAAACATGAGCAGCCCATGTTTCAGAGTAGTCTATAAACTTTTATCACTGCCCCCTACTGACAGTCCACAGCTTCAACATACAAATGCAGGTCTTTAAGGCCTAGCAGAAGCACTCATGGACGTCTGAGCTGTAGGATTTTTATTTTTGTTTTATTTAGATAAAAACTGAAACATGCTAAACTACTGAGATCACGATTCATTGTGCTAGCCCCAGCATCTTCAGTGTTGGTAAGATTGAGTCACTGCACAGATGAAACACATTCAAAGAGAAAAGGAAACAAAATCGCTGCCGGAGGTTAAGACAGTTTATATATAGTTTGGATGCTCATACCACTGCAGTAATAAGGACACTGGATTTTAGGGGTTAAAACATCAGTTACTGCCTTAATAGACACTCAGGCATATATTTAGTTGCCAATCTTCCAGTTTTAGAGTCTTCCACTTTAGAGACAATGTTTTTTTCATTTCAGCACATAAATCGTCACAAAAGATGACGATTTACCAAGCTTTACTCGTTGGGTATAAACCATATGGTTTTTAGCACTTAAATCAAAACTGAAAAAATAAAAACATTATGACTGCTGCTGCTTTTTTTCCTCCGAGAAGAAAAGAAGATTAAAGGGGAACATTAAACTTCAGTCAATCCTTCATTCTGCTTTTTAAGAGCCCTTTATTGCCTAACTATGAATGCAAATAGTACAGTTACTGAAACTCTCTGTTAACACCTCCCAGCTGACTCCATGCCCCATTCAAACATGATATAATCTTTCTGTCATCCGACTCTCCCATGACTAGCACCGTGATCTATCCATTCAACGCTCAGTCAATTCTCTGTGTGGGATGTTTGGACCAGAGTTTCCTTCATCATGGAAAAGCCTGCAGGGCTTAGGAAGTGGAGAGGAGCTGGTTTCAGCAATGAAGTTCGGCTCATATTTCCTTAACAAGTTTTTTGAGACAGCCTTAAGGGAACTTTTGCAAGTTTGAGATAACAATACACCCTTGGTTTGGGAGCTTTTTTACATGGATGTACTGTGTACCCTTTTCCATTAAAGGTTTTTTTAGTGCCATCGTCCAATCTTAAACTGGTTCTATGCAACTCCAAAGACTGGGGATGCCAAAAGAGCTTGCACAATTTAAGAGGCATTATGAATGGCTTTGCATTCATATACTCATTGATAAATATAAAAGTAGGTAATTAAAGCAACAATCATCAAAGACGAATGAGCACCATGACAGATGAAGAGTCGCAGCCTGACCTTTAGGGATTCCTTCACTCTCATTGTTCATCTCTCCAACCAGAACCCACCAATGGTTTAATGAGGACCTGACCCTAGAGTTCACAAGGATCATTCAGGTAGTGTGACCTTTGACCTCAAGCTACAACTTCAAGGGGCAAGGGATCCAGGTTATTTTCACTGAAGTGAAAAGCTATGTCCACATAGAAGGCCTGGTGTTTACAGGACATTTGCCCCATCTGTTTCCACAAATGATGTGTCAAGGCAAGGTAACCAGATGTAGGTCATCCTCATTGTACAAGTGCTTAGTCCCAACACACATCCCCTCTACTTACAGACAATAAATAAAATCCGAGCTTAAAAAAGCTCCAGGTCATGTTTAGAAAGTCGACGATTATCTGGTGGATACACTGACATACATATACCATAGGCCTGCACAATAAATTGAAAATTTATTGTCATCGCGATATCAGCCTGTGCGACGGGCCCATTGCAAAATATGGCGTAAACTGCGATAATTGGGTACATTAAAATGTTTACACACGTGCTTTAAAGAATTTACCAATCAAAGAAACCCCTTTACACATTTGACCAGTCGAATAGAGCCCTTCACGGCATTAACCAATCAATGGATTACAGACCCGCCTCCTACGTAGGTGGGGAGCGAACAGCGCTGCATTAACGAGTCAGAGTTGTAATGGCTGACTATGGCTACTGACTATGAACTCGTGGCTAAAAATAATAGTACCTCGCTTATTTGGAGGTACTTTGGATTTGATAAAGACGACGTTCTCCAAACACAGGTGCTCTGCAAAACTTGCCGAACACTCGTGGCAACCACCAGAGGAAACACGACTAATCTCCACCATCATCTTCAATACAACCACAGAGAACTGTTTGAGCACGATCTGATATCATCGTGTTGGTGTTGTTCCCAGATCAACATAGTAAATGTTGTTCCAGGAACAACACCAACACGACGATATCAGATCATCCACTGTTTGAAGAGTTCCAGAAAGACAGGGCTAGCCAAACAAAGGTTGCTAATGTTAAGACAAAGAGCGCAGCAGTCCAACAGCCGTCTCTGTATCAGAGTGTTTCAAGTGGAACTCCTTATGAGAAAACGTCGAAGCGCTATAAAGAAATAACAGAGGCCATTACACATTTTTAGGCTAAAGACATGATGCCTATAAATACAGTTAGCAGAGAGGGCTTCACTAGTCTGATACATAAAATGGACCGGAGATACCGCATCCCCTCACGAAACTACTTTTCCCATGTCGCCATTCCACAAATGTACGAAACATGCCGCAAGACCGTCATATTTGAACTGAGCCAAGCTGAAAACTACGCAAGCACTACAGACCTATGGTCAAGTCGTACAACGGAACCATATATGAGCTTCACAGTGCACTTCCTCACCGAAGACTTTGAACTGACAACACTGTGTCTAGAGACTGCATTTTCCAGACTCTCACACTAGTGAAAATATAGCCCATGTATTAAGTGAGGTGCTGGCCAGGTGGGATCTTAAAGAAGACCCAAATTTTTTTATGGGGGCAATGTTTCAATGTTAAAGTGCACTTTGTTGCTACGCTGCTAATACAGCAGCTTTCTTTAAATAAAACTGTTGCAGTAAAACAGAAATTATGTATTCTGGGTTTGTTTGTTTTTTTGCTATTTATTTTATCGCAAGTCACATCGTTATCGCAATATTGATCACAGTTATCGCACATCGCAGATTTTCCTAATATCATGCAGCCCTAATATACCAGATGCTCATTTATCAGACGGTTACTTATTTTAACTTCCCTGAAATAACTTTCTGCAGGTTTAAGGTGTTCAAAGTGCATGCAATAGAGATGGAAAGTCACACGGGCTTCCTGTTATATGTAAGCAAGAAATCATGACTTCTCAACCCACTGGACCCTGTAATCCTCCTAACAGAGAACATTGTACGGTTCTCACTGTGCTACATTACAATAAAAAATAAAAGTGTCATTTTTCTTTTTTTCTTTTTTTACAAGTGCCCACACAAAATAAGTTTGAAGCTGAAGAGGTTTTACTGCAGAGCGTGCATGCTGCTTTCTCGTGGCTGCCCTTTACCCTTGCAAAATAAGACCACACTCTAGACTTCCTGCCTCATATACGTGGGCTTATCACAAACTAGGAACCACGGGGACCAGCAGGCTGTGACCGAGCGCCACCACTTCCTGTCAGGTTTAAGATATTTTTTGCCCTATAACCAATAAAAACACATCTCTTATCATTGATTGACATCTGTTTGACTATTACACACCACACCACACCAATTATTTCACTGACTTTTTGTTTGTTTAGTTTTTTCCCCCTGTTGCTTTTTTATGGGGGGGGGCACACAACACATTTAGTGTTGCTGGTTTGCTTTAAAAACCAGGAAATCTGGTTTTACATTTTTTTCCAGCTGCTGCTTGGAAACGGCGGAAGTCTGGAGAGATATAAAGAAGAGCGAAGACGAGCAAGACGAGGCTGAGAATCAGAGGGTTAGAAGGCGAGGAAAAACAAGAAATAACAACATGAGTTGGTGTGTGTGTGTGTGTGTGTGTGTGTGTGTGTGTGTGTGTGTGTGTGTGTGTGTGTGTGTGTGTGTGTGTGTGTGTGTGTTACAGATAGAAGCCAGATAGAATTAAGACAAGGGGGGGGGGGGGAAAGAAACTGTGCGACTTCCCCCTTAAGGAAATGCCAAGGAAGTGGAGTCATTTTAGAGCCAACACACACACACACACACACACTACAAATTGTTGTCAACTGTACACATAGTGCATGTTTATCTTTAATCTGAATATATACCTGATTTTACTGGGCATACGTGTGAGTGTACATGCATGATCCATTTCAGGACAAAGCGTCCTTTATTGTGCCCCTCTGAGCTTTCGGGGCATAGAGAAGGAGCCAGGTGCAAGCTTTAGTGCAAACACAAATACTTTCACAAACACATTCACATGCACAGATGCACAGAGAAACCCCCAAAACAAACACACACATATAGAAAGATGTGCACAGGCAAACACCCTGCCTATTTCTGCAGCTCGGCAGTGTGAAAACCATCTCGCTAACAAGTCTTTATTGATCAAACCAACAACGTGTGGAGTTTTGAAAAGTCTTGAAACCATCATGACGATGATGGGCTTCGACACCTATGAGCGAAGCTGCTCAGAGGAGGAATTTAAACTTTTATTGCTGCTTCCACATCACAGCTGCTGCTCAGTTCTCTTGTCAACAACAGTGACAGTGTCGATCGCTAACCCTACGGTGCTTCTATTCTCGTGGGGAAAGCACAAAAAAATACAGGCACACATACAATTTATGAAGGTGTCATAAGGCAGGAATTCTCTTTTTAGTTAGTGTGTGTCACAGTACATAGTTTCCAAGCACACCACTGTGTATTATTTAGAAGCAGGGCAGTTGATTATTTCTGCTGCTCATTGATCTGTCCATTAAGTGCATAAAAAAACAAAATACTGTATGTGTGTGTGTGTAACTGTTCTCCAAACAGTCGCAGTTGGGAAACTTCGATGACAAAAATCCATCTACCATCTGCCATCAGTACAAACGGACACCTGTTTTAAGCTGTAAAACTTCAAGCAGCTGTTTCAGAAAATCCACCCAATCAGCTCGCATTAAATATGCAGACGAGAAGCCTGCATTTCATATCATTTACTGTCTTAACAGTAAATGATATTATTCTTCAGGCAAAACATTTTTAAAAGTCCTTTTTGTTATCCCTTAAAGCCTAGATAAAGCTCAGCTTTTACTTCTTATTTTGGCCATTATAGCACCCAGAGTGTCTCCCAACACTGTAACCTGACATTCACGATTCACTCAAAGGTTTGGTTGTGTGGCTCAAGCAGAGGAGCTTATCTGCATCACTTCCTCCTGGTTATGACAGAGTACCGTGCAAATGAAGAAGACATCACTTGTGTTGATCTACTGCTTTGTGACAAACACCCAGTTAATGCAGAAAGCTTGTATTTTTGAGCTATTTTTATCAGTGCCCCCTGAGGAAGACTGCAGCTGCCATCTTTAATGGAAAGAAACAAGAATAATGACAGTCAGAGATTTTTTTTTTTTAACTAAAAACATTTTTCTGCCTGATAGTAGACAACCAACCAGTGTCAAATCTCACGGAGCTGAGTCATATTTGTGGTGCTTTCTTTGTTTGTGACTCATTCATTCCCCTCCTCTTTTTATTCCCTTATCTTAAACTTCACCTTCGCAGATGGGGAATGAGCTGCATTTTTGCTATTTCTATATCAATTCAGACTGGAGGATTTTCATTAATCTACAGTACCTACCAGGCTCCCGCCTTTGTCTTCTCCTTTGTCTAATGTATGTCTGTTTCTATCATTTCTGGATCTACAAAAATCACTATTTATCAGTTTGTTGCTTCTCCCAAAAACAGGAAAACAACGAGAGACTTGATAAGATGTTAAGCTCAGTTTCTGCTTCTCCTTTGCTCTGCCTTAGTGTTTAAACAGGGAGCTCTGTGTAAGTAGGCCAAGAAAACAGTCTCACTCTGGGGAGCAACACAAAGACACGGAGAGGGGGAGAGAGAGAGCGAGGTTGGTCAGTAATAAATCTCCATTGATTGCTGTGATCCAGCTAAAATTCAAAGAGTGTCTGCACCTGCACTAATGATGACCACACACACTTACAGAGAGACTGACACTATCCTTTTGATCTCCACACACATACAGATACCACAAATCTTTAGTTTCAGACATTAAAAAAAGAAATAAAGAAAACAGAAAGGAGTGAGGACATTAACGTATTACAGAAAGGTGAAAAGTGGATAGGTAGGTGGGGGAGACAGTTGAGGGATGGGGGGGGTTGGCCAGCGCTGCATAGCTGCTGTAATGAGATCTAGTGGTAGTAAGGGGGTTACATTCTGGGCAGTGCCGCAACTTTCCATAACGTAATGACCTATCACCCCATTTTTAGACACACTAGGAGGACTGACGGTCACTGAAATGGATATCGCTTATGACCAGGCCGACAAACCACAACATCAGGGCTTTTCCAAAGCTGTTCACAGGCAGCTGGGAAAATGCTGAGTGCCGCAAAAATTTTAATCCTGCACCTGAAGACGAGCAGTATAGTGGAGGTAACCTTTCATGAGCCCAAACCTCTACTGAGACCTCAAAACCTTCCAAATTTTAGTGCTAATGACATTAGCAAAACATTGCTTCCTACTGCTCCAAAAGACACATTAAATTCAAGTACCCTATGATAATTAGGCTCCAAGTCTGAAAAAACACAAACAAAAGACAGACAGCTTCATTTGACACAAGCTTCAAAGTGATGAAGATGAGTGGAGGTGTTGGAGCATTTTGCGATTGTGAAGGCTGAGGACGTCTAAACACAAGATGGCTTAGCATCCTTTTCATCACGACATTCCTCTAGCAGCTCCTCTGAGCCTGGAGGATCAGCAGGAAAAACACACCGATACAGAGGAGACAAAGGCAGAGAGCACGGCATGAAGGACAGAGGAGAGGCAGATCTGGTATGAAGACGTGAAAAACACTGAAAGTTGAGCACATGAAGGCACTTCCCAAGATACCAATGTTTTGGTGGTCTCCTGCACTAACAAAGATCTACATGCATATAAGGACCAAACTGATACAAATGCCCACAATGACTGTTTAAATGTAACATGTGAAACTGAGTTTAGAGCGAGTCTTTTGAGGCAACTCTCAGATATTAAATAAACATTAAATTTTTTAAAAATGCCTTAAAAAAAAAAAAAAAAAAACAGGGAGCCACCTCCTCTTTGCTTCATCAAACTGTCTCCAGGTCTGAAGCCTGTGGACGGAGCCCAATGAAGCGGCCGAGCACGCTGGAGGAATTAGCTAACTGTCGGACACCATTACCCCCGTTGTTACTGAGATATGGCACTGACTCCGCCTCCACACGCTGTCCTCCCTCGCCCAAAGAAGACACAGTAGAGCTTATTATTCTCTTTCAAAGGCTCATTAGTGTTGATCTTGGCTGACTGAGGGTTGCAGAGATATGAATCGGGGAATAGCACACTATTAAACAAATCCTGTTAGAGAGGCCTGCTCGGAGGCCTCGAATGAAGCTTAATAAACTGATGGAACAATGTTTGCAGGAAAGAAGATAATACTCCTCATCGGAGAATCATTACTGGAAATTAAATTCAGCAGAAAAGAGGGAGTAAACGGAGAAGTGGGTGACAACTTCTTCCAGTTTAGCTGAATAAAGCACTAACAATACCAGAGTTTACAGTTCAACTGCCTTTAAAAGACAATCTAATACATGGGTATACTGTTCCTGTAAATGGTTATCTAGGAATGTGTTCTACAATGGGATTCAATTATCTTCTAACTGGCTTCATGCATGACAATTTGACCAACCCCCGCTTTGAGCTAAGACTTGGAAGATCTCAGCAAGTTCGGGACTGCTGTGGACTTTTGTACAGAAAGTAGGGCTGCTCGATTATGGCAAAAATGATAATCACGATTATTTTCACTGAAATTGAGATCACGATTATTTGACGATATTTATTTAACCCTTTAAGACCTACTATAGAACCAAGTCCACCAGAGCTTATATTATTTTTTTTACATGCTGTAGTGCCATTTGTGGGAGCATTTCAAGTTGCTATACATCAATACAACTGTTATAGCCCATATTTTAATAATATGTATGCATTAAGTCCATAGTAACTACATAAATTGCAAAAAAGTGCAATAAACTACAAAAAAAATTGAAAATCGCTTTTGTTTTGTTTACATATATTTCTACTTGGAGAAATTTAAGAGGTTTATCCCTCAAAACTTTAAATACAATAAAGTTGCAAAAAATAGTTTCCCACCACAGGAAATTTATTTTGAGTGTCTTCATAGTTTTATTTTGGAGATACAGCAATTTTTATATACTGCAGGAAAAACAAAAAACAATCCTATGATGCAAGTTTGCAAAGAAAACAGCATGTGCATCATTTCACTGTGGGAAGTGTTACGAACAACTGATCGGAACGGCAAAGCGTGTTTCTGGAATATTATGTTTTTGTTCCTGCAAGCGCTTTTTATGCAATTTTTGCAAAGCTATATGTGGAACGAAACCGTGACCGAGGACAAGCTGATGGCATCAGATGTAAGTACAACTCCTCCGGTTTCATATGCAAAACAAATTATTGCGCTAGCTTACACGGTTCAGGTTCTACAGGGATTTAACAATAGTTACGCAAAACGGAGCATGCTGCTCTGACCGGCTTTAAAGGGTTAACAATGACTTTAAAAAAATAATATAAAATAGTGTGCAACACCACTGAAGTTTTTTTTTTTTTTTTAAACTCTCTTTTCAACCAACGGCAGTCACTCTCCAAATAACTTCTGCTTAGCTTTCCGAGCTTCCCTCGGGTCCTCTTAAACAGCGGTCTCCAACCTTTTTTGCGCCACGGACGGTTTATGCCCGACAATATTTTCACGGACCGGCCTTTAAGGTGTCGCGGATAAATGAGGGAGGGGCTAATAATCGGCTCAGTCATTTTTAATGATCGTTGAAAGCCCAGATCGTAATCGTGATTAAAATTCGATTAATTGAGCAGCCCTAACAGAAAGTCTCCAGAAGACTTTTCCACATGACTTTGTTGTCACCTAACGTGGCCTGGCCTATCACGAGGACAGAATCATTGTTATTGTTTAGAGCGATAAGATTAGAGAGATGAGGGTGGCTGTAGCTCAGGTGGTAGAGCAGGTCATCTACTGGTCGGAAGGTTGATGGTTCGATTCCTGGATTCCCCTAGTCTGCATGCCAAATATCCTTCGGCAAGATATTAACCCCAAATTGCTCTCCGATGCATCCATCGAAGTGTGAATGTTACTTAGAACAATGTGTATGGGTGAATGCACAAGTTGTGTAAAGCGCTTTGAGTGCTCAGAAGAGTAGAAAAGCGCTATATAAGAACCAGTCCATTTACCATTTATTTTTAGCATCATAGTATTTGCTTAAAATCACCACTATGGTCACTAAGGAAAGCCATAGATGTTAAAACAAAGCTTTTTCTCAAAAACTGCATAACCAGCTATTATCATCATTGCTGCAGCTCTAAAGAGAGGCCTGTTCACATGTTGCATGTTGACTGGATCAGTTGTTCCTAACGTCACAAATGATATTTTAGGGAAATCCCAGTTCAAGATTGGTTTTATTATTCAAAGTCAGTTATGAGCTGTTTTCTTAGCTACTCAGGAGGAGTTTTGTTTCCACTGGGTCAATTTGACTCTCAACTTCTTGACTAATTTAAAGGAAGCAGGTTGGCTGCCCTAAATACTCTAGTCTCAAATTATATTCTGCCTTTTGAATTAAAGCTTTCTTGTAACTGCTGTGTGTTGTAAAGTTTGTAAAAGGTAAACACCCATCTATCCATATTTAAAATCTCCTTTACAGTACTTTCACAAACACTCCTTGGCCAACAACAACAGCAGTGATTAAAAAACAGAGGACTGATGGGGGTCATATACAGAGTGACCATTTAGGAGGTGACCTAGGTAATGTAAACTACAGCATCTGTTTTTATCCTTGTCTCACTGCCCTCTGCAGCTCCCTTGGTGACCCATAACTCCCACAATCTTTCTTATCTTCTCCCAGGCTTAACAAAACCTCCACCCACCAAGCCGACATGAGACGAGAGACTGTGGCTGTTTACGTTTTGCTTACAAACTAGAACAGGAGTTCATCTAAGGGACACAGAGAGCTACTGACTCAAACCTTTTTAAATATTTTCACACAGCTTTAGTCAGCAAAATTAAAGTGGGATTTTTCACATGTTCATGTGTTGCAGTGAATGAGGGGGGGAAAAAATACGGATGACAATCTTATTCATTAGGACTCCGTAATATTAAGTAACAATAATCTCGATAGATTGATTTCCAGAAACCATTAGATACCCAAACAGCTCATTCTAATGCAGGGAGTCTGTGTGGGCTTCGGCAGCTTAAACTATTAATTTCTTTTACGTAGTTTGGGGGTTTAAATGCTCTCATGTCCCACAGTGGGTTCCCAGCCTAATTTCAGCCTAAAACACTTCAAAATGCAAATGATGTGAATGAAAATGTGCTATGGAACAAGAGGATAATAACTGACTCTAAATCTTGTTGAAGCACGGCCGAATAATCCGCACGGGCCAGAAGCTGCAAAAAAGACAATGCTGAGCCTAACGAGAGCAGAGCAGGGAAGTCTAAAATGCAAACTCAATTAGCTCATAGCTGAAGGTGGTTTAAGTCTGGTTACCCTCTGAAATAAGTGGGCGGGGGAGTGCTAAGAGCTAAGCTACCATCATGACACCCAAAAGCTTTCTTTTAGGAAATATAACTCTAAAGTTCCTTTGCATACTTCTTCTAGGTACAGAGAAGAGAACTTTAAAACCTGATTGCAAAAATAATTACAATACAATAAGAGCAGTTAGCTGTTGGCTCAACTACTCCGAAGCCCAGAACTGGACATGTTAACCACCTTTTAAAAGTATTTATATTTGCAATTATCTGACGCTTCCTTTGTGTATCAGCAGATTCTTCAGTCATTTCTCAGTGAGTAAAGTTATTCTGTTATATTTATATTTGGCACTAATAAGATTGCTGTGTTTACTTATGAAGTACATTAACCAAGATGCGTAGCATTAGATTGTAACGTACTAAAAATATATAGATATTTTGCATTTCGTAATTTTTTTTTGCTTTAATGTTATTGTGGTTATACATACTTCAGGTACCACTAATGCTGTTTGAAAATAAAAACAAGAGAAAATTGCATCGTCAAGATAAAAATAATGGAATAAATAATCAACTGAAATCTGTATGTTTTTTTGTTTTTTTTAATGAGTGTGATTTGTTGCAGACATCTCTGCAACAAATCAGCCAATTGCAAAACGTCTCTATTGAATATCAAAAGGGCTGACATACATCACACAGAGCCGGCCTGCTCACTCAGCTGCACAGCTCCATCTGAGGGGGAAACAGAGCGCAATTGGAAGTGCAGCATGTGCATCCGATCAGCCATGTCAGACAAGGCTCGTTTTGATGGCACGCGTGTGCAGTGGTGATCAGCTGTGTGTCCCTGTTTGTGCTGTGCGAAAGAGGCCGGTGGCCTACTTTCCACCACCACTGATGCAATTTGGGCACTGCTACGGCGCTCTATTTAGATTCAGTCTAGCAACTGAGGAACAAAGACCTGCAAACATGTACGTGTATTATAGACTAATTAGATAACACTGCAGTATTTACATGAGTTATTTTTAACAATGATTACAATTCAAATAGTCATGAGTGAAACACAAAGTAAATGTGTGAGATTGGACTGCTTTTGTGTGTGAATATTTCCACATTTTCTTGTGCATGCAGAGCAATGTGGGAGCATGCCATGAGAAAGTCCACTGACTAGGGCTGTGCGATATGACCAAAATCTTATATCCCGATATAAAAACTCTATCGTCCCGATAACGATATTAATTCACAAAAATGTAACATTTTCTGTCAATTCTGTGAATCTCGGGTTGCTGAAGTGTTTCCAGCTGGGCGTCGTGTACCCTGAGTCGAGTGTTTTAACCCAGCGGTCCCCGGTACTGGTCCGTGAGAGTTGAGGCTCAGGTGTGAAATGTATGGTTTTCAGGGTTTTTATCGGTTTTCAGCGTTATTTTGTTATCGTTTTTATCGTTAACTCGGTTTTCCTGGGTCTTTTCACGTGTGTTATGAATAAATCTTCTTGTTTTCGGTACCGGTACTAGTTTTATTTTGTTGTATTTATCTGGCGACACCTTAAAGGCCGGTCCGTGAAAATAATGTCAGGCATAAACCGGCCCGTGCCGCAAAAAAAGGTTGGGGACCGCTGTTTTAACCGATGCATGAAACGATACATTTTTAGACATAACTTGTAACGGCCGCCGTTTCCTTAGTGCGTGTTTATTACACGGCGTGCTGCGGGGAAAAGCCGGTTCTAACGTTTAAGGTTTATTATTTAGCACCTGACGGCTGTTTTTTGCTTCTCATCCGTAAATACTCTGCATACTTTTTCACGTGATTCAGTCTCAACAGGGTCTTGAGCTTTATTGTGAAAGGTTTATGTGGAAAATAAACAAGCGGACACGCGGTGGTTTTACCGTCGTTGTTGCTAACGACAACGCATAAAAACAGTCGCTTGTCCGTCCGTAGTGTGGTTATATTAAATATAAGAGAAAGAGAGAACTTTAAGAAATTAATATAGCCACTACAGTGACCATCAAAATGATGAAAAAATATTGCTGTAAAGTTTATTTTGCGACACCACGAAACAAACGATAGCGTAATATGAAATGATAGACGTTTTTATATCGTCATCTGATATATATCGTTATATCGAACAGCCCTAACACTGACTCTGACAAAAAATAAATAAATCAAAAATCCACATAATAATTTTTCTAGGTAAAATATAACATTGGCATGAAGACTATAGTCAAAGCTTAGTCTAGCGAGGAGGTGCACTGAAATGTAACATTACTGGGAAGAGGTAATGTGGGTGTTTTGTATTGATGAGAATTCAACAGCAGTGTTACTGCTGTGTATGTTTTAGCTTTTACCAGTATGGAAAAAGCTGTAGGGCATTTGCTTTAGTACCTCTGTGTGTGTGTGTGTGTGTGTGTGTGTGTGTGTGTGTGTGTGTGTGTGTGTGTGTGTGTGTGTGTGTGTGTGTGTGTGGGGCAGGGAACTAATGTGCTCCTTCCCATGATGCAGCAGCCTTTCCATCAGCTGTAGCACATGGCGTCACCATGGAAACAGAGCGAACTGTGACAATGAGAAGGCAACAATGTGATTTAAAGATAGGTCAAAGGTCAGCAACATGTCTCACCTATGCAGAAACATCAATGGCTAGAAGAAGAAGAAGGGAAAAAAAACATCCACACACCAAGAAAATCAGAAGCATGGCTATGATCGTGGGATCACAATCACAAGTGTCAAATTTTCTAATTAAAAAAAAAAAAAAAAAAAAAAAGGTGCATCTGACGGACATTTGCATCTAAACATAGTTTTCTTTACTGGTAGCACACCAGTCTATATCAGTCCCTGAGTCTGATGATCCTTTCTGGGCCAATAATGTTGATTATACTACTCACCAATGCTTTGTGTATCAACTGTGTCAAGTTTATGTTCCAAGCTAGCCACATTACATCATGTATACAGTGCGGGTTGTTAGCAGGACTGAGTGTAATTGCAAGTGGCCACATAGTTCCACCCCGCTGCTCATTCACAATACGAAACACCCACCTTATTGTGACAATAGCTTACTTGTTGTCCAAATAAACATGTTCTTGGATGCGCTTAACACTCTCTGTTGTGTGTATGTTGCCCTAAAACCATGTCAGTCTCACCAGACAAACACTGCTCAGGTCTACGCTGCTTCAAAAGTCAGGCTGTGGACTTTTAAGCACCTATGATTCACACCATTAGAATGTCTTTCCTAAACATTTTAGAACGGTGACCTCATTTTTTCCCGCAAAGAGGAATTTTCAAGACCCCCTAGGAAGTTGCTACCAAACAGAAATAACAAGAAATGCAGATTTCTTTCAAAAATGGTAACAAAATCACCACCTTTACTATAGCTAGCATAATCATACTTATTGCAGCGTCATCCCTAAAGGCCCCATTTTGAGCCAGGAAAAACCCCTGATACTAATGATACACAACAAGACACAGGAAACGACAGGAAGGGAGGGCTGTGTCCCTGCAGTGTGTAATATATAGATGCATCTGACTGGGCAAAGCAGCTAGGCCCGGGTCCAAACCAAACCTTGGCTCTCCTGGAGATTCTGCCCTTTGATAGATGGTGCATAGGGTACTGCAGTGTTTAGTGTGCTGGAAGAGCTGGCATATAAACAAAATCCTCTGAACGTACAAGCGGAAGGAAAGGAAGGAAGAAACAAAGACGGGAGGGTATCTTCAAAGAAGAAAGTGTAAAGTGTGCCAAGTTTTTTTAAAACAGGACCAAAGAGAGCGATCGTGCCTCTCCATGAATCTTCTTCTTCTTTTCCTGCTCTGTCATTTAAAGCACAAGTCTGGACCGTGTTCCCTTCTGAAACATCCCTTCAGCCCAGTTCCTAGTCATGCTCAGCTTCGACATCGCCTGCCTCCAGACAGGAAGCTATTTGTGGTTTGTTGTATAATTGTGCCATGAGTAGCATTTTGTGCAACCTGTAGATTTGGTGTTTCCTGCAATGACTTCAAGGTTGCAGCCACTGATGCCAACTACACCCTCCATTTTCAGACACAAGGGCAGGGCGATATCCAAACCACTGGAACTTTCTACCCTGGCATTTTTTATCACCCCTTCAAAGGGCCTGCAAGAGTAATGAAGGGGTTTTTCTTGGAGGGGGCAAGCTAGGGGGGCTCTGGCTCTCCCCTCGCTACTAAATACAGGGCTTTACAATAGCGAGGAGTGAGGTCTGAAGGCGGTTTCATTCACAGTGGGCTGTAATAAAAGAGAGCGGCTCTTTTTTTCCAGTGCAAGGAAGGGTGAGGCGCACTTAATTAAGACAGAGATGTTTTAACCGCCTGTGAAAACACACAGCTGAAAAAAAATAAAAATGAGGTGGCGGCCGCAGGAGACAGGAGAAATTTTAGACTGAGGGTAGGCCGACACTGGATATTTGTCATCGGAGATCCGTCTCTTCTGCGGTCCATGTTTTTCAGTTCTGCTGCACTTATGCACGTGACAGAGCCATAAAATCCTCCAAGGGCTTATGGAAGTATTTTACCTCAAAGTGAGAAGTTCAACTTGAAATGTCCACTGATGACATCAAAATCTCAATCACTACCATAAATCCCTGGTCTGCAGCTGACACTCAGGAGATTCACAGATTTAAAAAAAACAAGATTAGCTACAACGTTAGATTAATTTCGTTTAGATCTTACTCAATATTTTATCAAAAAAAAAAAAAACAAACAAACAAAGAAAGAAACAAAAAACACTACACTGTCCAGGTCCAAGAGAGTAAATGGGTAGCTGAGGCAGCCTCCCACTTCCTGGTCTTTCAGGAAGACAGCAAAGCTTTCTCAAGCCAGCAATGAGACATAACTTGAGTCTGCCATGGGGTCTTCTTTGGACTGGACATGCCTGAAACACCTCTCCTAGGAGGCATTCAGAAGACATCCTAGTTCAGATGCCTAATAATTGGCTCCCTTCAGTACAAATAAGCCACAGCTCTATTCTGAGCCCCTTCCAAATGACCAAGCTCTTCATCCTAAATGGTGTCTAATGATACCACAGTGATATTTGTACAACTTCAATAAGTCTACAATCTAGATACCACACAGCCCAAAAAAAATTGGTTCAAATTTTACCTTTTCACAATTTTTGGTTAGCAGAACCAATCAAAGCTTCGGATTAATCAAAAATAAAAAACAAAAATTTTGTTTGGCTGGAAGCAGTCTAAAAATCTAGCTTTGAAAGATTAAAGAAGGAACAAATCAACACAAAGAAGGTTTATGTAGGTAATCAGTCATCCAGGTCATACAAATCTAAGGAGCTTGGAAAGAAAAGCGAGTGGTCTTCTTCCATCCCAGAAGCTTTTCGGACGAGAGGTCAAACGTCTTCAAGAAACGTAAAGAAGTTGCTTTTCTTTCCGAGCTCCTTAGAAACACAAAGAAGGCTGTCTCCAGTGTGGTCTGTGTGGCAAACATTAGTGAAGGTCAACATACAGACGCCAAAGGTCAAAGTAATAATGGTGTGTAATTTCTCTCTTCAAAGTGCCCCCACATACCAACTTGTCAACAACGATGGATTTAAATTAAGAACATAATACCGATGCCAGATCCTTTTAATTTTCCTGCAGATCTAAAAGCTCCATTCTGCATCACTTTCTGTAAGTCAGATAGCTTTACACCCTCCCCTATACAGCGTGTCAACCTTATCCACAACGGCCACTTTTCTGGCTCCATTCTCAGTTATGTCACAAACATTATTACTGCTTTTCCAGGGCTCTGTTGTTTGAAATCTCTATGCATTGAAAAGAAGGAATTATTACCACATGACTGACTATTGAGAGCAATAAAAGGCCACACAGCTGAAACTGTCAAGGGTTCAGTTTAGTGGGTAAAAATGTTCCTTCACAGCAATATAGAGCTGTTATGCACAAAGCTGTGTGCTTATGAGAAATTAGGAGTAATTCAGTCAAATCCTAAAGTCAACAGTAACCAAACAAAAGCTGGTTCACTTCTTGATGAGCTGTGCTGCTGAGGGGAGGGAGGCTGATTTGGCTTGGCTAGCATCATAAACCCACATGTCCAAAACAGCCTGTAGAAACTTGGAAATGACAACATTTTAAGCCGTGGGACACAGCAAAATAATACCCTCCTTCGAAATATAACTAATAAAACTTATGGTGTTACGTAGAGGTGTAGTACGTCCATACGCATGCCAGATATTTAATAATTTGCTAATTTGTTTTTAAAGCTGTACTGTGCTGACTTTGTGTTCTGCAGACCAATGTCAGTGGGTGGCACCTTTAATAACAGTGAGTTGCCTGCTGACCTGGATTGAGCTTGACCCAACCCCTTCCTTCTGTCAACATCAACACACTGGCAACCAGCTATTTGACAAATACAGTTCGCAATTGTGCATGGACAACAGTGCATTATACAGCAAAAGCATGAGCAGAAACAATTAAGGAAAGTATTGGTCCAAAGTCAAAAGGCAAATTCCACAGACTTTTCTCCTCTTATTCATAACATGACAGGGCCCCTTTTTTCTTCTTTTCAAGACATAAAGCAAGTTGTAATGCACCACGCAGCACAAACAGCTCCTCCTACTCCCTCTCAACATACTGACCCACAATCCAGCTCCACTGCTGCTGCTGCTCACTATAAATAGAAAGAGATTTAACCTACAGCGAGGGAGAGAGGGAGGGAGGGAGGGAATAAAAGGGCAGTGCAGTGCAGCAAGATAAAGAGGGATGAAGGCAGAAACAAATATGAGCACAGAGATCTTCTTCCTGCAGATATAACTCATATCTGATGACAACATGAGGTGCCGGCAAGTTTGAAAAGACCTGTAAGCAATCAGCAACCACAGGAAGTCACAGAAGTGGCTTCTGTGGCCTTTGCACTTCATAATACAGGTGACTGCAGACAGACAGCAACAGTGAGGGGTAGAGGCTTGCCAACAGAGCAGTGAGCATTCTGTCTTCTAAAGCACACAGTCAAAACTAGGACAACCCAAAGCACGGCGACATGAAAGGGAAAGAAAACGTCTGCGTCAAGGTTAAATGATGCATAAAGCAAAGAGGGATTCAACAACGCTGCCCAGAACTAATTAAATATTCTCATTAATCACTGATCTATTAAATAATTATGCTGATTAATTCACTTAAATTTTAAACTAATGAAACATCAACATTTTAATTTTGATTTAGTTACATTTTATTGTCTGGATTGTCCCTTGAGAATATTTTTCACCACATACAAAGTCCATCAAAAAGAATCATCCATTTATAAATTGATTAAAATCCATTACTGGGCTGTTCACCAGTAACAATCCAAGCATGTGCTGTTAGAAAGAGACAAATCGTGAGTTTCACATGGCTGCCAGTAGAATTTTCCCTCCCTCTTTCAGTCTGTTTACAGTCTGAACTACTGAACATGTTTAAGCAGCCCATGCAAAGTATTAAAAAGGAAAGACATTTGCCAAAATGCAACCTCTTTAAAAAGAAAAAACTGGCTATTGTGTGATTGAGTGGCAAAGACCAAGCTTTGTAAAATATGCTTCTGTGAACAATAACTGGTACCTAAACAGGAAGTTCTGGGCAAGCTAAAACGCTGGCCGCTGCCTCTGAGGTGAAGTCAACAGACGATAGGTGGTAGGTTTCCATATTACTCATGCCTTGAAATGTCTGCACCAGAATTCAGATACAATTTAATACTCCAAACTACAAAAATACCACATAGTTAACAACATTGAAGCTCACAGCTCAAAAAGGCAACCTCACCCCGTCGAAAAAGACTCCTGTGCCACTCTTGTAAAGAAGAATCAAATAAGATTTAGGGCCTGCAGTGTGAACACAACCATAGCAGAGCAAAAACTGTTAAGCCCCTTCGTTCTGCTCTGGTTGATAATCCCCATAGCCTGGCTCCTCTCATCTGACAACATGAACCCTCGCCCAGTCCAACACAGGAAAGCCTAGTATGATTTATTTAGCAAGTAAGGGGAGAGCTGGGATTACACCTGAGGAGAGGAGGATGGGACAGACTGCAAGAACCTGAATCTTAAACTGACAGAGTGACAATAAATTCTCATCAGGTTTTCGTCTTTGTACTCAGGTGGGCTTGACACAGGTTTGCATCATCTGTTCTACATCTGCCTCTGGCTCAGTTTTAACATCAGGAAAGATGTCACCCCCTTGCTTCGTATTCTCCTGCCTTGAAAGAACGATTTGACAGTAGGACGTCCTGGCTGGCAGCAGGACAACCGTCGTGTCCAACAACAGACGCGCTCCCTGCCGAAGGGCCTTTCATCTAGACTGTGATCCCAGGACAGGCTGAGTCATCATGGGTGTAAACAGGGGAAAGCAAATCTAAAAATGCTTGTTCTGAAACCCTGCAAACTTGAAGGCCAAATACAAAATGAACACTTCAAAGACATTAAGTGTGCCACAGTATTTTTGCCTTTTTCAAAAGGAATTTGGTAACAACATTTACACCAAGAAAATGCTAATTAAAAGAAAAGTATTGCATTTTTGAAGACATTTTTTCCAAGAGAAAATAACACAACGCGAGCTCCCACACACCTGAAACAACAGGAAGTAACTAGCAGCAACAATCCCAGTTTTTCATGTTTCATAATTACTGCAGGATTCGTGTAGGGTTTATTTCTGGGTTGTCGGTTTGAAAGAAGCCATTAACGATCCGTTATGCCTCCTGGCATCTTGTCACATCTCCACTCAAACTTCATTGTCTTTTCCTGAATTTTGGTTTTTGAACAAATCAAACTGCCAAACTGAATACAACTTCAAGTCAAAGGACTCCAAACCTTTGTCCAGCCTACTAAGTCCCAGTTGATGTTAAAAGGGTGAATTGAGTATTTTCATGCTGGGTGTTGGATAAATACTGAATCATATGTGAAAATTTGAGAGTAGCACTCGACCCATTGCTCAGCGGACTGATATCATCAGTAGCTATTTACCATACCATTAGTATTGGTATTTATACCAGCTGACAAATTTATGTTAAAACAGTAAAGAAGAGACAGGAGAACACCATTCTACCATCTTATAAGTGTTGACATTGCACAAATAACTACACATGTTTGGGAAATTTGTTTGTTTTCGTAGGCCTAAAATTAAGAAAAATATTGCACGATATGTCAGATTTTTAAATCACCAAATATTGGCATCAATATTGGTATTACAAGTCACATATTGGTCAGACTCTACATGACAGGCTTTCAGAAATGGAAATCTTTGAAAACATTAGTCTCCTGATAAGGGTAGTTAATCATTTTACGTCACACAATCTCTTCTTATTCTTCCTTGACAACGTGTAGAATTTAGCTTTCCAGCAGGACCTCAGACTAGAGCTGCTACTCTGCTGCAATGAGAAGAGCAAGTTAAGATGATGGAGGTCTACCAGGCACACCCAGCTGGGATGAGATCCAGAAGGTGGCTCAGGACGCATTGGAGAGTTTACCTCCCAGTAGGTCTGGGAGTGGTTCAACTTCAGCAAAAGGATGGATAGATAGAACATACGTAGACAAGCGTGGAGGCATTTACCTCCACGCTCCAGGCTCATTAAACCAAAAAACAAACATACTAATTACTCCTGGATCAGACTAAAGGTCACACCTTTGATCAGATCAGAAGGTGAGCCACAACAACCAAACCTATACTGCCATAAAAACAAATAAAACGTAATATAGGTCATACCACTAAAATGTAAAGTTCTACAGCGGCTCAGCATCACTTTGCTGTTAGCACCTCCACATAAAGTAATTCTTCTCTGAGGCCTGCAGAACTCATCACGAGTAGCCAAAAATAACCAGCAAACCAGGCCCACAAGTTGCCATAGGATCAGGGCGGAGGGGTGGACATCAAGCGTTTGTTTTAATCACATGGTGGCAGAGGAAGAGGAGGAGAAGGGGATGGTGGCAGTTAGACAAGACAAGAGACAGTGGGAGAAAGAGAGGAGTGAGGGTGATTACAGAGTGATTTCACTGCAGAGCAATGCCAAGATGATAAAAGATAAACAATAAGCCCTTTGGCTTAACTGAGAGATTTACTGCGAGTGTGTGTGCATGTGTGTGCATGTGTGTGTGTGTCCACGTGACAACAGCGTTTTATAGCTAGGCAGATCTTCTATTTATTTTGTCCTTTCTATTGTTGAAAAAGTGCCAGATGTACGCAGATGTTTTCGTTGCTTGTAAATTTTTTCATACACACACACACACACGTTTCAAATGCACAGAGACACACACGCATGCACAATCATTCCTTTACATTCAAGTCAAGCTTATTTAGAGAGCCAAAAAACACGAGCCACCTCAGTCTAATACATTTGACTTAGATAAGAAAAAAAATTAACTATTATATCAATCTGGCCTTTTTGTCACCTAACAAAATGAAGTAGATAAGTATCAAAAACCTATAGACTGTTTGCTGTGTGCTATAAAAGGTGCTACCTTTCATAACAAAACACACACACAGGTAATCAGTGAGTGTTCCTCTGAGTGTTTACATGGCTTTTTATGACGCCTGTTAAGCATGAAGGACCCTTGAACTGCTGTGCAGCAGCAGCCGGTCAGAAGTAGGCCAAGTTATGTAACACCCATCAGCACCTTCCACCAATACCACTCCAAAGAGAGGAAAGTACATGACAGAGAGCAGTGTTCAAAATGTCAAAGCTGATGACATTTAACAAAAATTTATTTCACATTAATCAAATCTGTTTCAGTGGATTGTTGACAGTGGGTAGAAACTGGGGTGAATAATTGCAAGTCTTTGTTTTTCTAAATTATCACACACTCTTCAAAGTCTTAGCGCTTTTTTATGTAATTATTTTTATGTGCAGGTCAGCAATGCCAGTAATGCTGCAGTCATGCCAGTTAGAAAAAAGTGCTAAAACACCTGTGTGAAAAATTTCAGATATCATCTCAGAGAAACTAAAGAAACTCTCAGATCTGATATTTTGGAGAAAATAGGCAATCCACCAACACAGATCAGGGGGTGAAATTTTCTCCAAAGGGCACCGAACAGAATAAACCAAAACATACACACATAAATACAGGTAAAATATCAGCTCTTATCATTTAAAATGGTCAAAATAAAACCTTGATGGGAATGCCAGAAATTCAAAAACAATAATGGGCATAAACACAAAACATTCAGATAAAAACCACACAAAGCATATTATTATTTTACTTTTTGTAAAGTATACAATATATGCTTTTGGGTGTGTTAGGAAAAGAAGAAACTATACTGACTATAGATGTGTGGTGTAATTAAGGGTAAGTATGCAGCAGGGACACTGCACGCAGGTGTAGCAGTCTGTGCTATCCACTGACATGTCCAGGCTTGTTCTGGAAGCCTGTGGTGTGTCAGTGAGGTTTGATGAGAACGAAAAGTCTTAGTTATGGATCATGTGTTTCTAAGTAGCTGAAGCCAACTCTTTCTTACAGGTCACTGAACAATGAAAGTACTTTTAAATTGCAACCACACCTGCGCCTACACAGGTGATGTGCCTGAATGTTCCTATTGACCCACTTTGATTTGAGGAAGTATTCTATAACAGAAGAGCATGTCAGAAAACAATGCAACCAGTGAGAAATGTATTAAAAACGTACATCACTGAAACAAACACTCATTTGATAATTACTAGGTATAACTAGCTAAAATCAGTGTACTCTAAACCAACAAGCTTGTAATGAATCCCAGACTGTGTAAGACTGTGGGAACTAAATGGCAACAGTAATAATGTAATAAAAAAGGATCATTAACTTATACATTAAGAAGCTAAATGATTCAAAGAAAGCTACAGTTTTTTCAGATGTCTACAAACTGCTGCTGCTATTGTTAAACCATGCTGCTTTAAAGCTCTGGAGTTTTGCTTTTCACATACTGAAAGACTAGTTAAATGCAACATATTTAACAAAAACTGCATAATAAATGGTAACAAAAAACATTAAATTCCTGAGTAGCTAGATTTATCTGACAATAGCTTTTCTCCATTTAAGTCAACGGTGTCAAACATAAGGCCCAGGGGGCAACATTGCTCCATGCAAAGTGCATAAAATATATTATTACTTTCCAGTAATCTCACTTCAGCAATGTGGCACACTTGACATTTTGAAAAATGTTAAGGTGAGCATAAACTTTGGACTTTTAACAGTATTTGAGGTTTTGTAGCTTTTGCAAGACCTCTCCCATGAGCATCCAAACTACACCAAAGTAAATAAGAAATACATCAATAATTAAATTAGAACAGTGCATGTTTCTTTCATCATCTACTATTTTTGAGTCACAGTAAAAAAAAAAAAAACATATAAAATAAAAGAAAAAGAAAAAGACAAAAAGAAAAACTGAGTTTTTTGGTTTTATAATTACAGGACAGTCTGGGCAATGAGCAATTTATTTCTTCCAGTTTAAGCACAAAAAGTTTTTCTTTTATTTACTAAAGCTGCATTTTTTTTTATCATGTAGAAAAACTCAGACACACTGCTGAAATTTTATTTATTTTTCTTCTACGGAGATATCTCAGGCATTAAATGTGCATTTAAACTTCATACTGATAGAAAAGAGAGTTTCACTGGTTCAGCCCACTTAAGGTCAAACTGGGCTGTATGTTGCCTCTGATCTAAAATAAGTTTGATATCCCTGATTTAAGGCCACCTTTAATTTAAGCCAGCTTTGTTGTGATTGGCTGCCCACTGGAACCAGAAGGTCTGAGAAACAGAAAGTGGGTGGAGCTATGCTAACAGCTAGTCTGAAGGCCTGAGCTTTTGGTTAAGATGGATTGCCGTCATCTATGGCTTAAAAAGTAACAATACTGTAAGGTAGTAATATGAACATTAAAAAGCATTAGAAATGTTCCTCATTAACACTTTATTTTGGTTAGTTTATATGTAAAATCAGCACAGAAATCACATCTTTTAAGCATCTCACACAGCAATAGATTTTTCCCATATACCCCCCTCCTCATTTTACATAAAGCACCAGTCTGCCGAACACTTTCCAAACCCGTCTCCAAGGCAACCTAGTTGACTGAGGATAGTACGATGAAGGTGTGTGTGTGTGTGGTAAGGGTCATAAAAGGTGCTAGGAAAACAGAGTATAGAGCTGATCCTACAGTAACCTGTGTGCCAGCTCAACACAGCGAGGGCACAACATTTCACTTTCACTGTGTGTTATACTTGTATAACTATGCATGTGACAAAGGAAGAACCTTGAACCTTGAACAAAAATCATCCAACATTCCCACAACAACCAGAAAAAAAGCTTCTTAACACATTTTGTAAATGTATCTGTGTGTGTACCTGTTTAGACATCTTTGTCGGGACCAAAAACTGGAACGTTACTATACTTGTGGGGACCAACAGTCACTTATAAGGACAAAGGTGCCTGTCTCCACGAGTTTAAAGGCATTTTTAAGACTCAAAATGTGGTTTTAGTGTCCGGGTTACAATTAGGTTATGGTTGGGTTTAGACTAAGGGTTAGGGTAAGTGGCTATGGAAAGCATTATGTCAATTAGATGGCCTCACTAAGACATCAAATCGAGAATGTGTGTGTCTGCGCAGTGCTTTCAGATGAGAATGGTGTGTGACACATCAGAGCCAACTGTGAGTGACATGTTTGTTTCCAATGACAAGATAACAAAGAGAAAGACAAATACAGGAAAAAGCCGGTGACAGGGATGAGTGTAAAATGCATGCAGGGTTGCTTCTCCTTTCTCCAATAAAGTTGGATTACATAATTGTATTTATAGGGGAACCAAGGATGAAATCTAAGGGCAGAAAGTGATTTATCGTATACATTTTTTTTTTTCCTAGGAGCAAAGCACTTTGGGAAATATGATTATCAGTCATCAATTTGAGAATTAGAGGAGTATGTGCTACCACCCTCACTCTCATTTCCTATCTGTATTTCCACTGAAACTGCCGACTAAAACTAATGAGCTGAGCTGTCCTATGCTTGGAGTGGATGCACAAATGTGACACTGAGATTGATCTGCTGTTCAAACTCTGTTCCAGCAGTTTCTCCCTCCCCGCGTGAGCAAGAAATGCATTTATTTGTATCTGCCTAGTAACACAAACAGATTTCGAGTCACGACAACATCGCCTGCATTAATTAGGTTTTTGTTTTCCCAGGTTCTGGCACGATGAGATGAAAAAAAAAAATTTCGTATCCTGTGGTTACATCATTTTCAGGTTTTCACTCAGGCTGAGCTCATAACTAAAGATGCTCTTTGTTGCTCCTGATATACTGATATTTTTACTTAACGGTAAGGCATCTATGTTTTCTTCTATGGCTGTCAGAGGTTCCCTCTACATAGTTGCAGAAACTGTCTCTCTTCACTGCAGTCTGTATATGTGTTTTGAAACACTTCAGTCCTCATGGGAACTCGCAGTCTGCCCGGCTACAGGAGGAAGTGCTTTGAGAGGCTCTAGCCCAATCAGATGCCTGGCTTCTGGTCAGCTGGCTGAAGCTCAGCGCTGTGGTCCAATCATGAGGCAAAGTTTGTGGTCAGGTGACAGATCAGACCGGCTCACAGTGTTTTGAAGCAGATGAAAAGAAAAGCTAATGTTGCTGTCAGTCGGCCAGCCAGCGGCCTCACTGTGCGCAGGGCTGAAAGGAGCTACAGAACTCAATTAAACAAAAACAGGGTTTATTATAACTGCGGCAACAAGCGAGTGTGTGTGTGGCTAAGAGCCTGACCGATACACTTAAAGCAAGCAAGGCAGGCAAAAACTATTGAATAAAATGGTAAAATAAAATAAAATAAAATACATGCATGGCTTTGCAAATGCGCCGACGTTTTTGCACCTCCAGTCTAATTAGATGCTGATCTTGGTTGATTGAATGTTGCATAACTTGCAGAACAGTTGCCATGTTTGTTTCCAGGTTTAAAGCTGGTGACATCGCTTTTAAAGTTCTTCTTCATCAGTTTGCCCTCCAAGACTTCTCTTAAGCTTGTAACCCAGGACAAACACCCCTCCCGCCAACCCAAGAGAAGCTTTGACACCCCCCCCCCTCCAGATGGCCACTCATACACTCAACCCCCACCTCAACATTACACACACATTCACACAGAGTTCACCGTGTGCACCCGTTTAAACCACAGAAGCTCAGACAGTCCAACAACTGTCATCAAGAGCTTCGACCAGACACTGAGAGTTAGCTGGCGCGTATGTTTCGTGGGGGGGTGGCGGCTATGATAAGCCAACAGGAGGGCCACTGGGTTCTGCTTTATCCGGAGGTGCAGTTAGTTCCCTTCTTATCCAGTCAAAACCCAGCCAAGGACGCATCTCAAGCCTTTAAATTGAATTACTTCCTCTCCAAACAAGATTTCAGGAACGTCTGTAGACTGAAGCTCATCATTTACCGTCAGAGCAAGCTCCCAAGTTCATTAATGTCCTCTGCTAATTTTTGGGCCACTGGTTAAAGTGTGAATTTAACAGGGAATCTAGTTCAGTAGTTCAGTGAAGTTTTTCAACTAACACACACATACACAGGTCTGATTTTTGTGGTTTGATTCCCTGACAGAGATGCATACTGTATAAAAGAGAAAACATTAAGGCTTTTAGAGCATCCAACTCTCCTTCTAAGCAGATATTATGCACTAATATAGCTGAAATGACAGCAACGCTGTTGTCTTGACTGTCTTTATGTTTACGGTAGCTTTCTCAGAAAACATAGTTATAAAAATCAGGACAGGCCTTATGAGAGACTTCCCTTATGACATTAGTATATTAAATGTTTATTAACATTATTTTGCAAATGCATAAAATAAAGTAAAAAAAAAAATCTACCAAAATTCCAAAAACTCAGATCTGATCTAAAAGCATTACAGGTCCATAGTCAACAAAGATGTGGAAAACCTGAGTGAATATCCAACTCCTCCGACTTTTAAACAGCCTTTCATTTGTTGGCATTATAAAGCAGCACCTCATAATAATCAGTAAAGATGGTTGTATGACCTGAGAGGCAATGCACCAGCTTCAAAATACTGCAAAACAACTCTAAAAGATCCCACAAATGCTCCACTACCTAGATGGTAGCCTAAACAGAGGCTTTTAGTCAGAGTTATCAGGCAGAAACAGGTCACAGATAACATAATGAAGGGGCCTTTGTACAAGATGCAAGCTAGTGCTATGTGGAAATCAATAAAGGTGGAGTCCTAGGAAGAGGGAGAGAGAGCGAAAGGGGGAAGAGAGGCATGAAACCCATCTAAGTACACTACACTCGCGTGACAGATCCTCCGACCTTGGAAATATGACTGTGTGTACGTGTTCGTACTCACGACAGTTTAGCTGAGCTCCAATCTGAAGAAGGTGGGAGAAAACTAAAAGACTGTGATGAAAAAAATGCTCCTGTTGATTTTACACACACATAAACGACACCTATTGTGATATTAACAGTGTGAATAACTGCAGCAGCATCAAAATATTTCTGGGAAATTGAATTGATGCAAATTGTAAATTAAGTCAATGGTGACTAAGCTGCAACACTCCTGTATTTGGCTCAGATATCAGTCTGATCCTGGCTCAAAAAGCTTGATCAGATATTGGTGCCAAGTCTGTTCTCTTGTATGTTTTTCTGTGTTTGCGATGTCATCGGTCAGCAGCGGTAAACAAGCACTCATAAGAGGGCGAATACTGCATGAAAGAAGCGAACATCAGTTTGGCAGGATTTTAACATAGCAGCTTTTCTTCTTTTGCTTAATATTTTTTCACTTAAGCACAAACTCTTAAAGGCTCTACACCAACTCTTTCTCTCGCTCGCTTTTTCACTCCAACTCTTATTATGTTCAGTTTAAGGCTTGATGGTAAAACAAGAACACAACAAGACTCACACATTAACCTCCTAAGAACCGAACTCTTTCATGGCATGCATTTTTAATTTCTCCTTGCAATTCGGGCTGATTGGGACCTGATGAATATAAAAACAAACAATTATCTTTTTACCTGATTTTGCTTTACAAGGGTATCCACCTATGAGGACATTTGTTTTAAATTTCGATAAAACAGTGGCAGTATAATGTCCTCATAAGTGGATATCAGGCCTTTGTAGAGCAAAATTTATTATTGTGGTCTAGACAACCCAAAATGTGATGTCCACATATGTGGACGCCAGGTCCTAGGAGGTTAAGCTGAAATCCATGTAAGTGAGATAATTAAGATAAATATATGATGGTAATTTCCCCCAAAGCCAAGTTATCAGTATCCAAACAGAAAAACCAGAATCAGGGCAACTCTAACAGTGTTATTACCACATTGGCATTTACCCATGAGACTGAATATTTTAGAGAATGGCTATTTTTATAAATCCCCAACGACAGAGGATTTGAACATAATGTCATTTACTTAAAAACTTCAACAAAAAAGAAGAAAAGCAAAGAATGCCATTTGATGCCTGCTCTATAAAACAAAATGGATCTGCTGTTATCTTTTGTCGAGGAATAAATTTTCCTAAAAGTGATTTTTTTTCCTGCAGAATTTCCATCTGGATTTTAGCTTTAGCCCTGTGGTTGTTGAGTTTTAGAGGACGAAGATTGCTGGCAGTTAGGGAAATATGACTGATGTAACACACAGGAAACATTAAGCAAGGTGAAGCTGAAGTAAGCAAGGCTACTAATAACATCTCATCACTTGCCAGTCCTGGCATGTGACATAGTTTATGGGCTGGATCATAGAAAAATGGACTCTTGTGCCTATCGTGTGTGTCAGCGTGACTGTAACTGAGAACAGAGGAACAAACACAGAGGGATATCTGTTCACAACGAGACCTAATCAATCTAATAAACTTCAAAACACCTTCACTCCAAGTCTTACAACAGCCTCCTCACACTGACAAACAACTGCACCACCTCAGCTTTTAAATTACATTTGGCCTTCTTATCGCTCTCATCCGTAGATACTTAGAGTAAGGAAAACTGAGGCTCACTGACTCTAACGCTGAGAGAGAAACAACACAGTACAGGCCAAGAGAAGCACATACAAGAGATTAAGTGGATGTTTATCTATTTAGAATAGAATAGAATAGAATTCAACTTTATTGTCATTGCACATGCACAGGTACAGGGCAACGAAATGCAGTTTGCATCCATCCAGAAGTGCTTTAGTGATATAGATATATTACAATATATATTAGCAATAATATAGATATGTGAGTATATTACAGAAATGGGTCTATTATGGTATGTTATAATGTACACGGTATGAAGTATGTTGTGAATATTCTATAACTATAAGTATGTACAGGCTGTAGTGAGTACAAGCTATGTACAGGATATGAACAGGATATAAATATGAAAAACTATACAGAATATGAAATAAATAACTTTACAGAATCTGAGATATACAGCTATACAGAAATGGGAACTATGCAAGTTGTAAACAGTTGTAGGATTAAAAATTATCGAATGTACAGAATGATTGTTTACACAGGGCTATACAGTAGTGCAGTTAAGGTAAGTGAGATGTGTGGATAATTTCTACAGAGGTATATAAAGTGCTAGTGGTTGTGAGTGGTGGTTCAGTCCATGTTATTATTGTGTTTGAGGGTACAGTTGTCCATTGTGGGGGTGTGTATGTTCAGTCCATGAGTTAACGTGGGTCAGATGTCAGGAGGCAGAGTTCAGGAGTCTGACAGCTGTGGGGAAGAAGCTGTTCCGGTACCTGGTGGTCTTAGTCCGGAGGCTCCTGTGGCGCCTCCCAGAGGGCAGGAGGGTGAAGAGTCCATGTGATGGGTGACTGGGGTCTTTGATGATTTTCCCAGCCCTTTTCAGACACCGCTTCCTGTAGATGTCTTTTATGGCAGGAAGTGGTGCTCCGGCGATGCGCTGGGCAGTTTTCATGACCCTCTGCAACGCCTTCCGGTCCGAGGCAGAGCAGTTCCCGTACCAGACTGTTATACAGTTGGTCAGGATGCTCTCGATGGTGCAGCGATAGAAGTTCACCAGGATGTCTGAGGACAGGTGGTTCTTCCTCAGAGTCCTCAAGAAGAAGAGGCGCTGGTGAGCCTTCTTGACCAGCTTGGAGCAGTTGGTCGTCCAGGTGAGATCCTCGGAGATGTGGACTCCCAGGAACTTGAAGCTGCTCACACGCTCCACAGCCGTCCCCTTAATGTGGATGGGTGGATGTGGGTCAGCATTCCTCCTGTAGTCCACGATGAGCTCCTTGGTCTTCTCGGTGTTAAGCAGCAGGTTGTTTGTGTCGCACCACTCAGCCAGACGATCCACCTCCTCCCTGTAGGCGGCCTCATCGTTGTCACTGATGAGGCCAATCACCGTGGTGTCATCTGCAAACTTAATGATGGTGTTGGAACCATCAGCAGGTCTGCAGTCGTGGGTGAAGAGGGAGTAGAGGAAAGGGCTCATCACACAGCCTTGTGGTACACCGGTGTTCATTGTGATGGTAGATGAGCAGCGGTTATCCAGCCGGACATTTAAGGCTGGAACAACAATTCGAGTTTGACTGAAAATAATACAAACTAAAGAAGGGGTAAAGAAGTTCAAACCCCCTGTAGACAGAGGTGTAACAGAACACTGCAGCAATATATATCAGCAAATAAAACATATTACACTAAGGGAGAGCAGAGGAGGAAGAAAAAGAGGAAGAGGAAGAAAAAGAGGAAGTAAAGATGAAACCTCGTGTCAAACAGGTGGAGATATTTAAATAAAGATTGAAGCTCAGAGTTTACATACCCACATGGAATCTTTTTATATTTAAATATTCAAATTATGCTTTGATTTATTTTTTTATGTACTAACTGGAACCCGATGCAACCTGTTAATAGCATGCGTGGAGACTGTCCGTCCTCATCCATGCTGAACGTCAGTGAAAATAATAATTGGGGATTTGCCAAACCCTGACTTTCAATTGATGCACTCTGAGACGTTATCATATCTATACAAAACTAATTACAAAATAAAAATGTGATTACAGAGAACTTTAAGCCTGGCCAGTAGCTCCATGTCAGATTTCAGTACATGGCAGTTTTCAATCTTTAGTGCTACAGACATTTTGGTCCATACCAAATGCTGCCACGGTGCACTCATTTACAATACAAAGGCTCATTTCTTTTGTTGCTCATTTTTGGAAATGTAGCATCTACAGTTTGACACGGCACACAGGCAGAGCTAATGCTCTGGACAAGCCATCTGTTTGCACTGTCTGCACGCTTGCATCCATCCACCTAACACCGCATACACACTGTAGCTGAGTGTATTATATAACAACCTTTCCAGGAGCCAGCAGACACAAAACAAAAAAAATAAAAGAGGGCTATTTGTTAACTAAGATGGGTTTTTATAGACATGCATAAGTGAGACAAACACAGCTGATGCTACTGTCTGGATTTACATGTGGCATCTCAGACATTTAGCTGAGCCAGAGGAACAAATGGGGAGTTTAAATATAGTTTAATACATCTAATATATCAAAAATCCTCCTCAGAGGCATTCAAATAGGAATCAAAGCAATATTTTACATTGGCAGGCCACTAATGGGTCTATTAATGTCAGTCTGAGTGTATTTGGTTACTCACTTCAGGAATGATGGATTTACCAGTAGACACCCCTCATGCCCTAATTATGGAAGTTTTTTGAAAAATATCTCTGTTCACATGAAAAGCCAAGAAACCATATCAAGCACTGTCAAGGGCAAGTTAAAGAAACAGGAGGCAATATGACCCTAACCAGGCAGAAATATTGGCCAATCAAAAGCCTACAAACAATAAAGTGGTAGAGTCTGATGTTTACTGGAGCTGCACACCTTTCATGTTGCAAAATGAAATCTCTGTAAACACAGAAACGGAGTTGGAAGGAGGTTTTTTTTTCCAGTGATCCAAAACGCTGTTTACGTGTGGACGAAAAGCCAAAACACAGATACAAAGCTTACCCCACCACAGTGCCGCACCAAGAGTGTGAACATGGCTCCATTGTGGGGCTCTGCTTAATGTGGACAGCCCACACAATGGGCTGCCCAACACTGCGGCGCCCAGATGTGCTCTAAATTTCAAACCAGTAGAGGGGCCCACTGTGGACCCACGTGGGCCAAAAGATTGCATCTTTGATGGGTATTTGTCTCGATTTAAAAAGCATCCACACACACAAACAATCCTTTTTTCCAGACTAACTGATAACACCACTTCAGCAATTTCAGGTGAATTCCTGAAAAAAGAAACCTTTGTGAAAAAATTTTTAACAGAAACATAAAATATGTACTTAAAAGCACAAAGGGACTGATACACAATTACATCTCAAAAACTGTAACTAAGAGCTGAACAGCAGCAAGTGTAGCCACTTTTTTCTCTTTATCCTGATCAGTCCTAATTCTCTCTCTCTCTCCTCCGTGCCATCTTGAGGTAATCAAGCCAAGGTTTTCCAGTTTTGGGTCAACCAACACATCGGCCACAATGGTTGACTGGTATCAGCAAGTAAGAGGAAATTGACTGAAGGCAGTTACCAATCCTGTGAGGTCAAATGAGTTATGTGCTTGAAATTTTTTTAAAAACTAATATGATAAAGAACTGAAATTAGTTAGATATTTTACAATGAAGTTCTCTCAACTGATAAATGTAAGAAAATGAGGAAAGGGAAAAAACATTTCAAACTATTTAATATATATTAATATAATAACATTAAATACATAAATAATCCTTTTATTTTTATATTTTGGTCGCATTTTACTTTAATCTATTGCTTTGTGTTTATATTCTGTGAAGAATCAATTTTTTTAGCACAGGCAGCGATCTCATCTTTTATATTGTTGGTTTTAATGATCAGTTAAACTGCAATCAATGCTGTGCTCAAGAGAACACACAAAAAAATAAAGATCAATAAAAGCAGTGAGGTAAACTTGCGACTAGAGATTCAATCTCCAGCAGAGTTAAAAGTGCCAATCTTGTTCTGGTGACAATGGTGTAAAAATGAACGCAACAAATGGAAGCAAATGTCATCCATGTCAAAATCTCTTGAAATACAAAAGAAAAAACTAAATCTTTCTGCTGATGGATGAAAGGATCCTCGGAGATTCACCAGCAGAAGCAGTACAGTCACTGCATCAGTCCGCACCAGTGCGAGCATCAAAGACATGACCCAGATACTGTCTGAGGCTTGTGGCTTATTTTTAGCTTAACTTTAGCTAGCAGGCACGGTTGGCTACTGCTAACAGATTCATTAACAACAGTAGCAGGGTCACCTTTGAGTCGAATAAAAAAAAAAAAGAAAAGTGCTTCTAAAAGAGAAAGTCACCTACAACTTATAAAAGATTCGAGCACTACAGGCTTGAGCAATGTGTTGAAGCACTTTTGTGAAAACCTTTACACTGAAAGGCTCGGGAGCAGTTCCATCAGCGCTTTAGTGCAACTTCTCCATGAAACACGGTGACACAGTTGGGTTCCTGTTACTGCTATCAGTGGCAGAGCTTCCACTTCTTCTGTCTGGAAAGGTCACAGCAGATAAGCGCAGCTCTGACGGTAAAGAAAGTTCCCCATAGAGAGGTGGCAGGCTTTTGCTGCTTCACTTCCTGTGCTGAGAAAGGTCGCAGCAGACAAGACTAACATTCCAGTTTGAATAGCCGGAAGGCCGGTGAGCCGGCTTTGCATGAGCCTATTCCTTCTGACAGCTTTGTAGTTCCTCCACTTTACAGAGCCGGGGCCCCGGCTATAAATAGCTTTACCCGTACAAGTTATAAAACAAGAGAAATTTAGGAGGTGGGTAATAATAATAATAATAATAATAACGTGCTCCTGATGAAATCTTTTTTTAATAGGTTTAAGCTCGTACACCATTATTTCTGTGGATATTCTGAGTCACTGAAATGTAGATATTTATTTTTTAACACATTTAAACATCCAGCCTTTATTAAGGAAGTGGCTTTTGTCAAGATTGAAGATTGTAGTGACGAAAACACACAACAGTGGAAGTTTCCACTTGGATTAATCATCATGTTGAGTTGTTAGATGATAAAAAATTATTTTGTCAGTCAATTATTTGACTTATTTGCAACTTCTCATGGAGAAGTTGCACCAAAGCGCTGATGGATCTGCTCCCACGCCTTTCAGTGTAAAGGTTTTCACAATTATTTTTGGTTTCAGTTTGTCAAATCTGTGGATTTACTGTAGGTCAAGTACTGTGCATACTCATTAGTCACAGTCCTAGTTTGTAGCACTACTGGATAGGGCTGTTCGATATAACGATATATATCGGTTGACGATATAAAAACGTCTATCGTTTCATTTTACGCTATCGTTTGTTTCGTGGTGTCGCAAAATAAACTGTTTACGGCAATATTTTTTCATCATTTTGATGGTCACTGTAGTGGCTATATTAATTTCTTAAAGTTCTCTCTTTCTCTTATATTTAATATAACCACACTATGGACGGACAAGCGCCTGTTTTTATGCGTTGTCGTTAGCAACAACGACAGTAAAACCATCGGCCGTCCGCTTATTTTCCACATAAACCTTTCACGATAAAGCTCAAGATCCTGTTGAGACTTTTCAAAATAAACTGAATCACGTGAAAGATTATGCCGAGTATTTATGGATGAGAAGCAAAAAAAATAAACCTTAGCGTTCTAACCAAACGTTAGAACAGGCTTTTCCCCGCAGCACGCTGTGTAATAAATACTCACAAAGAAAACGGCGGCCGTTACAACTTATGTCTAAAAATGTATCGTTTCATGCATCGGTTAAAACACTCGTCTCCAGGTACATGACGCCCAGCTGGAAACACTTCCCGCAAGTCGAGCTGCCCGAGATTCACAGAATTTACAGAAAATGTAGAATTTTTGTGATTTATATCGTTATTGGACGATAGATGTCTTATATTGGGATATGAGATTTTGGTCATATCGCACAGCCCTACTACTGGATACTACAAGTCAAGATTCATGATATTATTTCAGTCACAGAAAAAGCCAGATACACCAGCTACCTATCAGGTATGGTGATTCAAATGAACTGGGTGTTTTTAATGATTGGGGCGATCGTGGCTCAAGAGTTGGGAGTTCGCCTTGTAATCGGAAGGTTGCCGGTTCGAGCCCCGGCTTGGACAGTCTCAGTCGTTGTGTCCTTGGGCAAGACACTTTACCCGTTGCCTACTGGTGGTGGTCAGAGGGCCCGGTGGTGCCAGTGTTCGGCAGCCTCGCCTCTGTCAGTACGCCCCAGGGCAGCTGTGGCTACAATGTAGCTTGCCATCACCAGTGTGTGAATGGGTGGATGACTGGACGTGTAAAGCGCTTTGGGGTCCTTAGGGACTAGTAAAAGCGCTATACAAATACAGGCCATTTACCAATTACTTTAAAAACATTTAAGGAAAATCCAATTGTTCTGCAGCTGTGGGCATTACTAAAAGCAGTGGGGCAATATTTAATATTCAAAAACAGCACTGCAGTCACTTCATTGAAACAAACTGAACCTCGTGGAAGATGCAGATGCTGATGTAGACTTGCAGCAGGTTGAAGGAAACCTGAAACAGAGCCTGAGTACTTAGACGTCCATGTATCTGACAGATCAGCTATGCATTCAGTCATACGCTGAGGTGCATCTCCTCTGAGACACTTGCAGTAATGGTGCTCTACCCAGCAGATGACAGGCAGCTGATAGAGAGCCACACCCAGCTTCACTTTATCAGCAAGGAGAAAAACAAGCATCTTTCCTGTTAGAAAGTCAGGATGAAGACTTGCACAAGAAGTGAAACTGCTTTGACAGGAGGTTTATTATCTGTTCTATCTAAACAGATTTTTTGTTTTACTTTCAGCCGTGAGATGATTTAGTGTTTTATATCACAGTATTGCACATTTTGCAGGCATTACCTTAAACTTCAGAGAGAGATTTATTATCAAAATGCAACAAATCAAAAAAAGGATTGATTTTTGCAGCTGTTAAAATTGTTGCAACCTAACATTTAATCAGATCTAAAGGTGTTATCACATCTACACTTGGTTCTTTTCACTGGCTTCCTGTGAAATAAACCAAATTATAAACAAGTAGCAGCATTCATGATGGTTCCTACTGGGGAATAAATCAATGTTATAACTTTAAATGCGTTTCATCTTTCCCCATAACGTGGTCATGAGATGCAGGTGAAATCGAGAATCGTAGTGCTGATGCTTCTACGTCCAAAAACAGAATACAGGGAACACTTGGTCTTGTTAGCTGCACAGAATATCTGGCACTGGAGTTCCACTGGTACACTATATATTGGAAGCACTACAGATAAAATCCTCACATACCACTGAAATGGCAGGTTAGAGAACGATGATTACAAAACACTGCACCAGGGTGAGGCGGTACATATTCCACCTCTGATACGAGGAGAACAGCCTGCTGTGCAATCTGGCTTTCATTTTATTCACATCTCTTTCTAGTCATTCACTTAGGCTACGTTCACACTGCAGGTCTTAATGCTCAATTCCGATTTTTTGATCAAATCCGATTTTTTTGTCTGCTCGTTCACACTACAAATAAAATGCGACAGCAAACGCTCTCTAGTGTGAACGCTCAAAGCGGCCCGCATGCGCAAAAGAAGATGTCACACACAACGCGCTCTGTTTAGACCCAGAGCAACAGTATTGTTTGACTGATGGCCCTTAATATAAAGACTTCGGTCTTCACGTTTCCCAATTTTTGCTTTAAGTTATTTTGTTATTTACATAATAATGTAAATAACCTAATAATGATCCTTATTGCTGTTTAAGAGAGGAGCGGTGCTTCAAAGGATAGCTGTAGATTTCTGTCAGAATCTGCAGATTATACAGTACAAATAAAATGTTTACGTTGTCTTCCCAACAGTTTCACTGACATCCACACTGGATGGCCAGGAAGCGTTCGCGATGTCTTCTCGGGCGCTTCTCTGGCGCTGATAATTGGCTTCAGTCTTGTGTCGGTGACGTAAAAGGCGGATTTAATGCGACTTGACCGTTCAAACAGCAGTCGCTTTCTAAAACATCGGATATGTATCGGATTCAGTACCACATACGAAAGTGACCCAGATCGGATTTGAAAATATCGGATTTGCGCCGTTCACACTGTCATAGCATGATCGGATATGGGTCGCATAGGGTCAAAAAATCGGATTTGATGCGCTTTCGCCTGCAGTGTGAACGTAGCCTTAGAGTTCAAGTCTTTTTTTAACATAAAAGTCTAATTACCTTAGGTTTTCACTCATTTTCCAATGATCAGCCACAACAATAAAAAATTAAAATAAAAAAAATAAATAAATACTTTTTTTTTTAACTCACACCTGTCCAACAGTGTGCAGGTCCCCTAAATGCCTTTAAATAAGCTCTGACCCATCGAGGTGGTGGTGATCCATCCTGTGCTGTCTGCTGACACCAGGCTCATGGGCACTGGATCCTCTGAGGTTGGGATGCTGGGCGGGTCTTCCATGGATCAGGCTTGTCCCAGCGTATCCTGCTCCATTTGCATGGTGTATACCTCCTGCAGTTTTTGCAGTATTTTTGAGGCACACTGAGGCGGGGTGTTTAATTTGCTTTTTGATTTATGACTTAAGGTGGCACCTGCATGAATGCCAGGTTTCCCAGCAGAACACGGCACCATAACAAGATGAGCCAAGTTACCCACTGTGCCTGTCGGGCATTTTAATCTTGTGGCCCATCTGTACTTTTTAATAAATACTTAAGGGTGTGTAAAGGCCTTAAAGAGTATAAATTCTAATTGCTCATGTAAAAACTGGATATTTCCAGGCTTTCCACATTTGTGGAAATTATGTTATTTCAACTGATATTTTGTACTCCCTCTAGCATGTTGATAATAAGCTGAACATGATCCACAGTGTGGTCTCCTACTCCACTTTAAATCTCATATTATTGCAGAATTTTTATAAATCTGAAACCTCTGATATACATCGTGTGGATACATGACAGAACAACAGGAACAGGGCTGTGGTTTTTCTAATCTAGCCATCAGAGCACAGCCATTAACTTCTCCTCACTATGCTGATGACTTCCGCTGTTTCACTGCTTCCTCACAAATTTCCATTCACTCTACAAATGAGGTAACAAGCTTCATCTTTGGGGAGTAAAGCCAAAAAGCTTATTCGTTTACTCGACTCAGATACTTTGTTACAACTTTGTAATACGGAGTGAGCCGGTGAGCCTGAAACAGTGAGTAAAGGAAAGAAGCGCAGCGAGACTCAAAGCTCAGAAAGTCATAAATGGGTTAAACCATTTCCTCAGAGAGAGGGGGATTCCCAGCCCCACATGCTGAGTGCAGCCTTACACCGGAGTTTTAAAATTTCCTCCAGCCCCTCTCTTCAACTTTGATTGAACTTTTCCCTCACCTCCCACTGTTTAAATGGAAACAGAAACACTGTGACCTCTGCATATTCATTTGTTTCTTTTCATGTTTTCTGCAGATGTTTCAGCTTTTCATTTCAAAGAAATCCAGTGAAACCTACACATTACGCTAAACTCGAAACCCCGTCGCGTGGAGGCAAACTTGTCGTCTGGAATGTTCAATTTAATACGTGGCTTGCACAGCGGTGTGAATGATGCACTGAGGCCCTCGTCTTTATTTTCTACAAGCAAATTAAAACACTGGTACCTCAATGGTGAAATCTTCTCTCTTGCGTATTTCATCTTTTCTGTCTTTCTCTCCCCAACCGCTCTACTCCCTCTCCTGTTTTTATTTCTCTGTCCCAACAGCTGTTGTCGGTGCACACAGCTGCAACACTCCTCACTCTGTCATGCTCTGCAGCTACTCGCCAGCCTGGGAAACCTGACCAATCGCCAAGTGTGGAGGATCAAGTGCACATGTGCAGACCCAAACACACACAGGCACACACATAGGTTTTTGGGTCAGATGTTAGCGAGGCAGGCGGCACAGACAAGCACAGGGAAAAAAGCCTCAGCTTCACTCAAACCCTGGTTGGCACACGTAATTATGATTCATTGAATCCTGAGGAACTAAACTCAAAATGTCAAGGTTAATTTGTGCTTCGGTGCATCAGAGCATTTCCAAAACCACTTGTCCCCTGCTCTAATGAAACGTTTACAGCCACCGTCGCCTTCCACTCCCCGCCAACCACAAAGAAACAAACAAAAAAATAATAATTCAAAGTAAATCGAGATCTCATTCAGTCTTGTTTTTCTTGCAGCACCGAAAAAACAAAAACAGCCAAACAAACACACCCACTGTGTATAATTACAAGGAGAAATTTCGCTGCACACACCGAGCGTGCATTTATAGAGGCTCGCCTCAGGGCCGGCCTCGCCATCCACGACTAGAAATTCAAAGTGACGCTCCTCTCAATAAGAGGAATCGCTCGGTGCTGCCAGTGACTTGTGTAATCCCCAAAAGCAAAGATGCAGTAGAGCCTTGTACTCTACTGTGAACACCGATGCCTAACGTACATGTGTAAATACGAGAGGTCAGACGAACATAAGCTCACAAAATATGCTTGCATAAGACTGGACTGCCAGTCCTAAGACTGCCCAGCCAATATTATTGGGTGATATTAGCCTTTTGCTGATGTGACCTTATTGACATTTATGATGGCCGATAAATGAAAATTGACAATATATAAATATATGGGAATATTATATTTTATTAAAATCAGGCTTAAGAAACCTTTATTATGGGTCTCGATTCACACTTTAGGACTGTATTCATTAGCAGAGCCAAAGCAAATCTTTGTCCACAGTAACTGTTCCAGATGGACTCTATCGAGGCTTTAACATGATCTCATACCATTTCTACCATATGGAGCATGTTAACCAGCTAGAGATAAACAACATAGCATATATCCATCCATTCTTTTTTTCTACTTATCCACTTCAGGATTGCAGGACCACTAGGTGGTGTGGACAGTATAAAAGATGGACGTGGCTACAATAATGTCACCCACTAGATTCTGAGGTTCCAACTGAAGCCTTGAGATAAGCATTTCTTTATCTTAGTAGCCGAGTGGCTAGTGACTGACAACTTATAGCCAATGAGCAGGGAGTCCTTAATTTTAAAACACAGGCTTGACCAAGAGTTATAAAATAGACTTATTCAATTTGAAATGAGTGACTGAGCCCATAAATTCAGAAACATTTATGGAGGTCAAGTAAAAAGATATTTTCCCGCAGACATCTACAGGACCAGAAGTCCTTTTTTGCAACCACAGCTATCGCCATATAGTGGGCCTTGCAGGTTTAAGGCACTTACGCAGCGACTTCATTTTTGCGATAGGGAGGCAACCTCCATTTTTTATACTGTCTACGATTGGAGAACATATTTATGTATAACTTTAATCTATTTTCAATCTTCTTCATGTCACGATTTCTAGAACATGTTACAACCTCCATAACAACAGTACTAAACATATTATGAGGCTGATGTAACTCTTTCTTAAAGTCTTTTTGGGCACCAAAATAAAGGCAAACACTAAAAATGTAGTTTTGTCATTCGAGATCTTGCTGCTATCCAGTTCAAAAACACTGGCTGACAGCTGCAGTCATACTTAAATGGCGGAATTACCCCCTCCCTCTGTGTACTGTCCAAAAACAATTCTGTCATCCAAATTAAATCACGATTTAATGCTTAGTAAGAGCTGATTAAGCTAGCTGACTGTATTAAACCCCTGCCTAGCTTACCTTATGCATAGCAGCCCCGAACTTTTCCCAGACATTCACCCATCAGACTATAACCTCCTAGTTCTCTACTCTAAAATCTGTGTGACGTCCAGATGCGCAGATTTAAGAACAGTTCATGTGATAAGACTGGTTTGTTCACAGCTAGCAAGTAAAGTCATGCCTCCTGCACGTACCAGAGAGGTAACACACTTAAATTAACGGTGTACTTGCAGCACTGAAAACACAGCACCGGCACGCACTCCTCCCACTGTGTGCGACATGTAAGAAAGAACAACTTCAGACAATGTCATGTGTGTTCACATGTGAAAAGAGCTCGACAAAACCTAAAGTCAGTTTCAATTAATCCTACAAAAAAACCTGGTGGAGAGAAAATGTGCACCACAAATCTCAGTCAAGGTGTTTGTTGTTCAGTGAAATTCAGTTGGAGTTATTCCAAAAGGATTTGGGCTGGGCCAATGCCATTGCTAGAATGCATCACAGAAGGGGGAAGGAAAAAAAACGCACAAACATACACATACGGGGACTATTTTCTAGCTTCAGGAACATAAGAGTGGATTGCAGATTTGACTTGCAATTTGTGCTACACAAGTGTCAGATGTTGCAAATGACTGCGGGTCACAGCCATCCAAGCCTTACCTGCTTTGTGTTTTACATGATATTCATGTGACATATTTTGAAAACAAACCACAGCAACATTCAGAAATGCAAAAGCTTTATATGATACAAAGCTGCATGTGTGTGAGACGCTATTTTCCAGCAGCCAGCTCAACAGAAGCTCTGGCAGACCAATCAGCTGTAACCCATTCCTCCTTTTTTCCCCTGTGCTCTCAGCTTTGCCAAATAACAACAACAGGGTGATGTCGCTGCTCTGCTGCTCATCTCTGCCAGGCTATGGATGTGGAAAACTGGGCTGCAAGAGTACCAGGTCTCCGTCAAATGCCTTTTCCGCTAAGTGTGATGGGATGAACAGGCCTACCTCCTCCCCCCTCCCATTAATGCAGCACAGGGCCGCTCCAGCAGAAAGGCCTGCCGGGCAACGGTGTGCACAAATGCGCAATGAAACACCGCCCACCCAATGGCGCACAAGTCGGTCAGCGTGGTGAAGCCTGTCATGCACGGATTGGGTCGGCCCTGTCAGTGCGAGGCAACGCGTGCACTGTGCAAGGAATATTTCACTGGGGTGTGGATGAGGAGAGGAGGAGAAGAGGGAGGAGGGATCTCTTCAGGACCAAAATAGGCCTAACGTTACCGGGATGATGTTAGCATCGTTGAATAACATTAAGATGAAATAATTAAAATAAATAAATGGATGTAAAGCAGAGAGAGAGGTCAAAACGCTATCAGAGATAATCCAGTCCAGACCGCACTGGTCCCAAGTGAAGGAGGGGAGGGGGTAATGTTATAAAAACGTGTTTCTGAGACCGTGAGAGAGGAAAAAAACATAAATGCATGTTTGTGCTCCAGTTTCCGCCGCCAGTTTGTTCTCAGATGGTGCTTAAACACACACACACACACACACACACACACACACACACACACACACACACACACACACTGAGAGAGATGGAGGCTCAGACCAACCTTGTAGACTTGTCCATATGTACCATTTCCGACCACTTCCACCAGCTCGAAAATCCCAGCAGGATCCTGGATTTAAAAGAAAAAGACAAACCGCAGAAGCGGATTAATTGATTCCCCGTAGCAATTACAAGCGGGTTCGTTCGATGCAGGAGCCGGCTGCGCCCGGTTCGCTTCTCATGCCAGCGGATATAGACAAAGAAAAGCTGCCGTAGGGCTGTGTCAACAACAGCACTGCCTCGCTGTGTGATTGTATTTTTTTGTTAAAAAAAATCTGAGGGAGAAAGAGGGTAAACGCGAGCGTGAAAATGTCACTGTGAAGCACACTCACCCTCAGGGATGCCAGGTCTATGTCCACCAGACTTTTAGCCGGAGAGTCGTTCGCCATTTTCGTTTAAAAAAGGTGGTAAATTAGCGGAATAACGGCGTGTTTTAGTCTCCTTCAGGCGGACGGCGTGTGTCTCATCCTCGGGTAGTTTTAATTTTAATCCCCTTACTAATATTTTCAACCCAAGGCGCGTTTTTTTCTCGCTATAGTCCCAGACAGAAGCTCCGCTGCTGCTGCTACATACCGACCAAGTGCCGGACCGCTGCGCTCGCTCGCTCTCTCTCTCTCTCTCTCTCTATTCTCCGCCCTCTCTCTCGCAGTCAGTCCCTATGTCTCTCTGCCTCTCTTTCTCCTCATTCCCCGCCCCTTTATCCCAGGGACAGCACTAGATTTTCTGGGGCCTGGAACCAAAGTCACCCCCTCCTCACCACCCCGAAGTATTTCTGCACATGCGCATTCACACAAGTGGTTCAACAATATATAGCAGTTACAAACACAACCCACCTCTTAGGATTACTTATTTCTTCTTCACCACGCCCACCTTATTAAACATTAGCGCTGGAGCACTGCCTGATTTAAATCTCTGCAGGAAATGCCGTGGTGACTTACAACGTAAATGGAAATGCCTTTTAACCTTGCACCATATGCCTCCTCGTAAATCCGACGTGCACCTCCTGAGAAAAAACTAGATGTGAAAAAACATTTTAGTTGTTAGTTTAGCTTCTGACATATGCATTGCATGCAATAATACTTAAATTGTTATAAAACAAAACAAAATAAAACAGAAACATTTTTAAACAATAAAAACTAAGCAAGAAATCTACTCTGGAAACTCACTGATACCAACCAAATAAAAACCAAAATTCAAATTAAATAAAAATAACTAGAAAATACAAAACTAAAATAACTCTTGTGTATATTCAAGATTGCTAGAATGAGGATGCAGTTGATACTAGCATGGCTGATAACCGTTATTGCTGTGCAGAAGCTAGCGCGAAGCTATCAAGTCAGTAGACACAAACTAATCACACATGGTTAGTCCATTTAAGTCCATTTAAGCAGACATAGCCCCATCCTGCATATTTATATTGCTTCTGGCTACTTTGTCCTCTCAACAAAGATGGGGTTATAGTTGTAACATGACTTGAGCAATAATTGAAATCTAACCATGTAAGATGTTTAAAGGGAAACTATCTCTCTGGCATCAACCAGATAGTTTGTTACACAGAACCTACTAACTCCCCTTTGACACTGTTTATAAAAAGGGCCAATATTAACACGTCATCAATGACTATTATGGGTTAAGGCACAGTCCTAGCTGCCAGTAGTCCGTCATGCAAAACATAGCTTTTTGGACCCTTGTGCGAAAAGCAACAACTAATCAGAGCAATCAGATAAATGACAAATCTAGTCAGTAGTTACAATGTAAGTAATTGTAAATGCGTACCTATTGGGAAGTCCTGTTTCATTTAGTAGTTTATTGCCTTCACGCAAACAGTTTTCCTACTTTCTTCTTTTCTTCCAGCTTTTGTTTGTATCCTCCCATTTCTCAGACAGGGATACAGGACAATTAGAGCATGTGAAATGGAAACAGTGATAAATATTTCAGTACTGCTGTCACTGCTCTGCAGACGAGCTGCATTATTTCCTGCTGCCATCCCTCTTACAGTACCTGTCAGCAGCCATGTCGCTTGTTAGCTGCATACTGATAACATATCACATCACGATGATATCAGCATCCTCTTTTACAAGTCATGTTGTATAATTTGTTCTCCAGCATCCCTCTAGACTAATGCTGGATGTGATGTGGATACTAATGTCTGAAGTAAAGGTCTGCTGGTTTACGGCTTCAGTCCAGGCTGAAATGGGTCAACTCAACAATTGATATTACCATGAAAAATGCACTAGAGACAATAAAGAGAAAAATATCCTGTTTGTGGTAGTTCTCTGGGTGAAAATGCACTGCTGGTGGTGAGTGGTTGGACTGCTTCAAGCTAATAGTAAAGCAAAATTAACTCAAACAACCACCCACCACAATCAGTGTATGCAGAAGAGCATCTCTGAATGCACAAGACGTCAAACCTTGAAGGAGATGGGCTACAGCAGCAGAAGGCCGCACTTGGTGCCACTCTTGCCAGCTAAGAACAGGAAACTGAGGCTACACCAAAACAAAAATGTAGCCAGGTTAGTTTTAATTTCTGCTGTGACATTTGGATGGTGGGTGTAAACAACATGAAACCATGGATCCATCCTGCTTTGAGGTCATCAGAAAAGGAAGCAGATGATGGTCTAATGGTGTGGAGGATATTCTCTTTGCACACTTTTGGCCCCTTAATACCAGGAGAGCATCGTTTAAAGGTGATGACCTGTCTGAGTATTATTGGTGATCATGTCCATCCACTTTTTACCACCATGTACTCCTCTGAGGGCTGCTTCCAGTGGGATAATGTGCTATGTCACAAAGCCCAGATGGTCTAACTGATTTCATGAACAAGGCAGAGAGTTCACTGTAGTCAAATGGCCTGAAAAATGACTAGATGTCAATCCAACACAGCACATTTACACATTCACTCATTATAAGTTATATATGATAAATAATTATAAGTATTACCATTTAGCACTTGGAAGAACACACTAGTAGGCTGAAACTTAATGACAAAACTTGGTAGATGCACTGTTGTGTCTTCACGAGCCATAAAACCCAATAATGTCCCAATAATGACAATTTTATTTGCAAGTTTGGATGAGACAATTCAAACTTTTTGTATTTTTAAATTGCAGCACTCTATTTACATCTGTTGTTTTTATCCATCAGCAGCTCTTCAGTCAGTCAGTTCAGTTTCCTGATTCTTGTTCTGCAATTTGTCCCCAGTCTGTTTTCTGCAGCAAATTCACTTTGTCTGTTTGTTTGTTATTTTTGTTCTCTTTTCTATATCCATGTCCATCCCTATGCTACAGTTTTACATTTCTCTGGTAATCCAGATGCTAAAGTTTTGCCTCGCTCACTTTGAACTGTCAATCCACGTACACCAAAAAAAAAAAAGGAAAACAAAGAAAAAAAGAACATCAGTTAGCCCACATGAAACTAAACCACAGGAATCTGGAGTACAAGTTAACATATACAAACATACCTTCAGTATCATGTTTTCCATTGTGAAAAGGGGCACTTTAAATAAAAAAGCAAAAAACACAACTTTGATTGCATCATTATAAGAAAATGAGATTCACAGATTTTTACAACAATTACATTTGGGGGGGAAAGGACTACATGGGAAGGAACATAATGGAGTAGCAAGGACAAAGTATGAAGACATCAGAAGGCAAGAATTGGGTCATATGAGCTGCTGTTTCACATCCTGTTGGGGATAAAAATAATTTTGCACTGTGCCCTAAAACTTATGGTCTTGCCCGCTTGATTGAGTCTTTCCTTTGAAGGTGATGAAGGGGGATGACCCAAAGACATCAAAGTATCAACCGCTGGGTGTGCCCTGCTTTCATGTGTTATCTATAGAAGGGATATTTTGGAGATTCCAGGCTGGACATGTAAATTAGGCTGCTTAGTTTATTCTAGACCTGGAAAATATACTCAGACTCTTCATGAGCCTGCCCAGAGTGACTCATGGAGGGCACCGCTCAGTGTTTGCTGAAGCTCGGCTCCTCAGTGTTTGCCCATTTGCAAGTATTTTCTTTTCGGCTTTCTCTCTTAGATTTTCATAATGCATGTTTATCTCAGATGGTTCTTCACCAAAGAGCTTGTCAGATCGCATCAAAGACGTGTGTCTGTGGGCTTTTTTTTTTAGCAATCTCTTCTCACAAGGTAATTTTCCATGTGTCAGGTTACTCATCTGTATCATCTGTATCTGAGTTATGTCTTGCTACCCAACATAATGATGAAATCAAAAACAGCGCCGTGGAAGGGGAAGTCAGAAGGAGAAGTTTCTAACGACGCGCACGACCGGGCTGAACCTGAAATAACAAACAATACCATTTAATCCCTGTGACAAACACACCCACTGCCACTGATCCACACCTTGGAGGTGGAGGAAGTGGCTTTTGTCACTGGACATTCATGTTTGTATTTCTAATGTCATCGGATGGTACTCACACACAGTGACTCAACAACTGTGGCTGTTAATCAGGTCAAACAGGGACTAAGAGCTGGATTACAGAAAAGGCTTTGATCCTGATATTTTCCTTTTGTGTGTATGTCGCTTTTTAAAAGATCTAAGTTTTAGCCTGAACAGTTTTAACTGTTCAGAAAGTAAAAATGGTTTATAAGATGAGAATAAGAGTAAGAACAAATTGCAATTGTAATAAGCAGGTTTTCCAAGTTTTATTATAGGGTGAGGCATAACCATGAGTCCATTCACGGAGCGTTAGCTATTAAATATCTTTAACACCACTCATCACACTGATATTTTTAAACTGGTCTGTTACACTTTATGTACATAATGGCACACACAAATGTCTGGTTTGCTATCTTTGTGGGGACCTCCCACTGGCATAATGCTTTCCCTACCCTAACCCTAATAATCAAAGATGAATGCCTAACCCTGACTCCTACCCTAAACCTAACCATAACCCGGATGGGTCGAACACTGAGCTAACACTCTGCTTGTGTTTGATCTACCACAGCTTCCTCCTTCATCCTCTGTGCCGTTGAAGTCGTGATGTGTAACTGCATGTCAGCATGTCGATGAATTTGAATTTGCAAGATTTGCCATTTCGTTGCATTCAATGGTAAAAGCAGGATTGACAGTAACTAGTTTTACCTCAGCCTAGGCCTCAGTCCCATTGATTACCTGAAGCAGGACATGTAACTGTTGGCAATGCTAGTATGGCTTCCCACCACTAAAGGCCTGTTGGTGTATGAATGAAAAAGATGGCCGGGGTGGGAAGAAAAAACACCTCGTGCTCTTTGAACCTAGAAAACAGGAGGCAGAAATTACATATCTGGACAAATATCACTAGGCTAAGCATATTTATGTTTTCTGACAGAGAACAGGGGGAACAGCTAATTTTCTTCTAAAATGCTGCACTTTTCTTTTCCTTTAAAGGAATCACTATGTGTGTGTTCAGTCTCTGTATGATGTTTCTTATGTGCACTTTTGATCCCTTTGTCCTGAACATGGCACAAGAGAAAGACTCAATATGAAGTTCATCCACATCTCTTAAAAATACCAAAATCTGTGTGCATACTGTGGTTATTTGTGTGGTTGTAAACGATGCTGTTTATCAGATGGCAGTGCTGTCATGATGCTTTTGCAATGTTGACAAAACGCACTTTGTGTTACATCAAAGACGTGTCAGAACATGATGGATGTTCTACATGGATGTGATGATGATGCTACCATATTCTTCTGCCTCCTCTCAGCTGGAGGCCTGTATGAACTCAATGCACCCATGATTCAGCTCACCTGCTATCTTCCAACAAACACTGCCCCCCTGTGGCGCACAGCTGCTAGAGCCAAGCACATCCACAATTCATTTTGCCCAGTGACAGTCACATCGTACAGACTATATAAATAAAACACCAGTGGAGCCTAAGAGGAGAATGAAACAGGTAGATGCTTGTTGTTTGGATTGAGTGAGCCAAATCTGCAGTCTCACTGAGGGAGGAGGATGTGGATGTGTCAGGCCTCGTTCCCTGTTACAACTAGAAATGGGGATTCTCAGGAACCTACTGGGATAAAGTATAGATAAACTACACCCTCTAAGGTTTTAAATATCAGGGCATAATACAAAAATGATCTTGTTCGTAGGAGTTGAAATTACTGTATATGACAACTGATAATATCAAGCAGAAATTTTTTTTTTTTTTTTTAAAATCACCATTGTAGGCGTACATACACTTCATGCCTATCTACCTTACTTTTACGAGATAACAAACTCAGAAACGGCTACAAAACAGGTGGACACGACTGAATGTGCTTTCCTTTATTTGCAATAAAAAATAGGTATAAGAGCTCCCTTTACAAATACGCCAGGGAAATGCAGCACATTGTGAACACTGCTCCCATGCAGAGAGCACGTGACTGCAGTGGAGTCACAAACATTTGAAGAGGAAACGGCAACACAGAGAGAATATGCATTTATATGCACACTGACAATGTAATTATAGCCACGACCTAATCTGCTTAAAAGTCTGCATAAAGAGACTCAGGACGCTCTTTATTATTGACAACTGCTGAATTCCATCTGTAGGATAAATATATAGAAATCTCCTTTCAGACATTTAAGTAGAATTTTCTCATTTACATTCATTTTCTCACTAAGAAAATCCACACGTGCAAAATCATGTCATGAATTTTTAAAAACCTCCATTGCTCTTGTTTTCTTCCCCCCTTTTTGGCATGCTTCATATGTTATTGCTAACAGACACTGTGAGAGCTTGAAATTGTGGGTAGAAACCCAAATTTAACTACCAGGTACAAAGAAACTCCAATTTAAGGCCAATTTAAAAACAAGACAAACCAAAAAAGACAAACAAAAACTTTAAACATTATGCAAATTTGGGTTACAGGATCAATATTGTGCACCGATTTTAGGATTTTTAAATCAACAACTGTTGATGCCAAGTGCCAACAGAAACAGATCTGTAGCAGCAAAAACGTTTACAAAAGAAGAAAAAAAAAATTAACTCTTTGCAATTGTTCACATCGACATGTCTGTCAGGCATCAGAGATACATAGAAAGTGCTTGGGTGATTTCATATCAACATATCCAACTGCTCATTAGAAAAATCCAGGAATTCCATTACAGTGTGCATGTAAATGAACAGGAAGAGGATGAGAGAGAAAGATTGTTGAAACGTTCCTTAAATAAAACATTAAAAAGGCCTTAGAGTTACAATTATACACAGAAATTCACCCAAATTAAATTTGAACATATACATACACTTAAGGGCATAGCAGAGTGAGAGAAACAAACATAAAAATACACAATCAGCCCCTATAACTACATCAGTCCCAAAGATATGCTACATTTAGGACATTAAAAATAAAATATCCAGATCAGCATTATCAGGATGCATTGTTATCTGCTCTTTCCTAAACGCTAGCACGACTTGAGTGATGGAGGTTTAAGCTTTAGTCTTACGCTCAATCGCTCTTCAGAACTAGTGCAGATGTAGAGTTGCACTTGATCTTACACACCGCAGTGTGTGATGGTTTTTAGTGTTAGCATGAGTGAAATCACAGTCTCAACACAAAGGCTTTCATGGCATTCATTCCTTCCTTTCACACAATCTGAGGTACTGATGCTTATGCACCAGAGTTTCGGCTCAGGAAGATTTCAAGCGAGGCATCAGCTGTTTGTCCGCTTTTTTTTATTTTTTATTTATTTAATCCTTACCAAGTGGGCCGGGCAACCTGGCAGAAACACCTGTATCTGTCTTTTTATTGAAGAGTGGATGGAATCACAACGCTGAATCTGACTCCAGAGTAATTTAACTCCAGGGTAAATGGCCAAATTATAAATGTAATGCACACTGATTTTATTCTGAAAGCTCTGACAGGAAGTGTGGATTTGTATCTCCTCTTTTTTGCCGCCTTTTCGGGGTGTTGGTCTGCCCGAGTTGTTCCTCGTCCACCATGCTGTCTTCTTTAGAAAATAAGCTACACCTTTCATGATAAATACTGCATTGTAGGAGTGCGGTCCTAAATGTCACAAGTGAGCCTTATGAAATCTGTATAATATAAAGAAAACAAAAAGCTGATTCTGTATGTGTAGTCTTGGGGGAGGAAAAATATCTACAACCTACAGCCTGGCCAGTACATTCACATGTGCTGCCATCATGCAGTATTTTTGCATTTTCTTTCTTCACACATCGCTGGGGTTTGTTTGTTTTTGGTTCCCAGTCGTGAATCCTGAAGACTGCACAGCTCTGTTCCCATTTTGTTAAACACTGCTTAAAATGTATAGGAAAAAAATCCTCTTGAACCTGAACACACTGCTTATGTGAGAACAGGTTTTTGTTCCTTCATAAAAAGAGCCCATGTTGACCATAATGAAAGCATTCCTACTCAGCTCGATTGATTTTTCCTCCTACAAGACTGAGAACGCCACATCAAAGATCACTGGTTTAGAAGTGTGTTGTGGTCGGGTTCACTCATGAGTAGTGAAGCTGGTTGGGAGATGCTGGATAAAGAAAGAAAGCAGGAACACCTTCATGCCAGCGCTGTGACCCACCTGATACTCTCAGCAGAACTGACAGGCGTTCGGGAGGGCTACGTGACACAGGAATGAGCATCTGAGAATAAACTGACGCAGGAGAGAATGAACGAGTAAACACGTACAAAGTGAATCAGTCAAGGAGCGACCCGACGAATGACCGAACACGTTTCTGAACTGCATAGATGCCAGAGCGGTTCTTCCAAGCAGCTCCTCCATCACCGTGGCCTCTTGCGAGTGACAAAGATGAGGACTCTTCGGATGGCAATGAGGCGATCCTTGAGGGAGGTCATGGCCAGGATTGTGAGCTGGGCACGGTTTTCCAAGGGAAGAACAGCGAGCAGCCACCAGGACCAGGCTGGACCACTGGGACTGGCCTGTAGTACAACAAAGATTTGTTCAATTTAGAAACAGTTTACACAGATTAGAAAAACCTTCAGTGGTCACATGACTTAGCAAAGCCCTAGTTTTCTAATAGAGTCATTTTATGTGACTTTAGAAGACAACTCTTTGTTTGAAAACACACAGCTCTTCTATTTTGCCATCTGCAGCCAAAACAGTTACTCATGTAGGGTATTAAAAAGCATGCAAACACTGGGAACCTTGCCGAATATGAAATGCACACATCCATTCAAGAGCAAAAAGAATTTTCTGTGACTATTCCTGAGATGTTGCTGATTTTCTTTCTTTCCTGCCATCACAAGGTGTTTATCAAACTGCGCCTTTATTTATAAATGAAAATCCGTGAGTCAACACTGCACTTTCAGACCTGTGGGTCCGGGTCTTTGCTGGGAAGGTGTCCAAAGTGGCTGTGTATCTGACTCTTCATGTTGTCTTTCAGAGATGTGAACCAGCCGTTGGCCTGATCATACACGGAGTCGTGCAGCTTCAGAAGCTCTGTTAGCTCTTCCCCCGCCACCTGATCAGACAGACATATTTTATAAGCGTTTTAGAAAAAACAAACAAACAATGACATGTTTTTTTTCCTTTCATATGAAAGGACTACATTTGCCAGTGGCACACTAGCAGAGACTCAGGTTTGTTTTTCTTTGCACTGTTGAACAGTGACAGGCAAAAACCCCCCCGAGCTCTGCTTTGTGCTACTCTGATTGTCAGTAGTGTGATGTAAAGTGTCTGAAATGGTTCTACTGACAGAACATCAGCACATCGCTCCTCACGCCCACCTTCTTGTCTTCCAGGTACTCAATCTTAGCAGTGTTGTAACCATCTCTCTGGCCGTGGCTGAGGACCTTGAACCGTGACACGCCAATGGTGTCAGCCACTGAACGGCCGTCGGGAAAGAACTTCACGTCTCGCACCTGAAACACAGTATTTCATATCAGCACTCATATGATTTCTATCTGACTGCTCACAGGGACGCACAAGAAAATCTGTGAAGAAAGAAATACCTGCAGCATACAGCCATAGTCAGCAAAGCCTTTGAGCTCATCAGCGATGCACATGCCAAACTGCTTGGTACCAGTTTCCATTGAGCGGCGAATCATCAGGCGGTAGCGTGGCTCAAATACGTGCAGAGGGCAGGGGATGGTGGGGAAGGCCATGGTACACACAAAGATGGGCACTTCCTGGTTTAGACTGCAAGAGACACAGTGAAGAAATTGTTACTTTTTGTGTGTGTGTTTGAATAATCAATAGGTTTTCTAAAACAATCGTGAATGTGTGCACGGGTGTGTTAGTAAAACTGACTTGGAAAGCTCCTTCATCTCCTCTTCATGGATTTTCTTCCTCTCTGCCAGCTCATCTCCTAGGTAATGCTGCAGGACTTCCTCCATCAGCAGGGTCTTGTTGTAGCCCCTGCTAGCTAGATACTGTAAAAATACACAATAGCACATTTTCCTGCACATGAGCATTACAAAGAAAAATATTACCGTCAATTTATTATTAAAGATTTTATTCATTCATTCTTTTCCTGAATAAGTGAAACCTGCATTTTTTTTGTCTAATCGACAGTTCAAAACACCTTCCATCACATGCTACATTAAACATTATGAACACAGAAAAGAAAAACACTAAACAGGAGTCACACTGACATCACTACCCTCTATGAACAAGTGTACCTCAGACAGATTCTCCTTGCACAGAGGACAGTTGGGATTGTGGTCCAGACAGCGTTCCAGACATTTGAGGCAGAAGGTGTGACCACAGGGAGTGGCCACAGGCTCGTAAAACAATCTGGACGACAAATGAGCAAAAGCACCCAGCAGAATGCCAACATGACAAACTTGCACACACTAATTTAACAGGTCTTAAGCTGCAAATGCTGAAACTGAACTGGGTGAGCTTACCTCATGCAGAGTGAACACTCCAGGTCTCCACTGTCCAACAGCTCAGCAGGAACTGATCTCCCTCCACAAGCAGCAGTCGCCTGACGGATCTCCCCCTCATCTGCACAATAAATTATCATCCTCAGCACAAGTTTGAGCAAAGCAAGATTCCTCTTTACCTCAGCAGCACATCAAGTACAAACATTAACGTCTGTATTGTTGGCAAAAGTAGGCTCGGGAGTTTTCTTCAGTAGCGGAATAAAATGATTCATTGAAATAAATCATTTTAATTCATATGGAAAATGCAAAATTTGCTTTTCATTGTTTTCTAACATAACTAAAAGACCAAAACTTATTTCTGTAGAGATGAGAAACTGTTTCTAAATGAGCCGATCAAATTTAATGCCTCATCTACTGAATAAGAACGGCCCCTGGCTGGTAAACAGAACAGCTGCAGTCCACCATCGTCATACCCTCTAGAGCAGCTTCTGCTAACACCAAAACTAAAACATCTTAAGAAGAGAGCAGGGCTCTAGAGTGCGACCAATTTGGTCGCAAATGCGACCAAATTTTTCAGTGGTGCGACTAAAAATAAATATTTGGTCGCACAGGTGCGACCAACTGTTCCGGTAACAAAAAAAAAATCTCTGTAACTCTCCGTGTGGTCAACAACAGACACACATTATGCCCCTATCGTGGACTAAACCAATCAGAGATAGTCAGGGGCGGGACCTCTCTGATTGGCCGTGGTCCAGTTGAAAGTGCAGGTGGAAGAGAGAGGTGAGTAGCTTGAATAAAGCGATATCAATTCATTAACGGATTCCACACAAAGACCTAAACACGGAGCGGACCCAACACATCAGAATCAGCTTCGTCTTTCTCGGCTTTCTCACCCGACGGCCTGAACACGGACACGCTGTCGGAGCTTAGCAATTCTTCGGGTCCGCGCTGTGTTTACGTCTTTTTGCGCTGATTCTGAGCTGCAGGTTTTGTCTCTCTCCAACCAAAATTCACCGAGCCTGCAGCAAAAGAAGCAGCAAACTGCGCTTCACATTTGATCAATGTCGTCATGAATTCCCTCTGACTTTTGCTGTTTTGCTTCCACCACGATAAAAATCACACTTCCTGCACAGCTCTCTCTCTCTCTGTACTTCAGGAACAGTTTCCCGTCTCAAATCTGTTTTCTGCATTATTCATTCGCTTATTACCCACCAGTCTAGCGTTGTTTACAGCGCTTTTTCTTTTTTCACTTAAATGACCTCGGACAAGAAAGCCTAATTTCTGCTGTTCAATACTGAAGAAATTTAAATTTCTTAAAATTATGCAAAATTGCAGAATATTTTTAAGGTTATCTGCTATAAAAAGCCAGACCAGGAAAATCTCCTTCATGTTTTCCTGTGTTTTATTCTCAGTTACTTTCACACAAAGGCATCTGCTGTGATTTTCACAATTCTGATGAAGTCTCATGTGTATCAGTACTGATAAATGATCAGAATTATAATATTTCTGACTGTCTGAGGCTAAATTGAATCAAATCAGGACTTTGAGAACCGGAATTGAATGGATTATAGAAATCAGTGATGATACTCAGCCCTAGTGAGCAGCCTAGGCCTGAGAGAAGTGGATGTACTGTAGCTGTGGGTAATAAGAAAAGATCAAAAGAACTATTGATAACTTTTTTGTTAAGTTAAGGCCTGATCTGTCTGAAATTCATAGCCAGTGCTCTGACACGGTGCCATCAATATTTGAATGCTGAAAAAGCACAGTGTATCCAGAAAACACATTATATGCTGCAGTAAATGCACTGCCCAAGTGTCCCCTCTCCCCACGGCCTTTCAGCAGCAGACAGCAGCAAACAGGTCGTCAGAGGAGGCCAAGATGATGATTAAGTTTTTAACATTTTCTACAATATTGACAAAGCACTTTAAGCACAAGTTTGTTAGTTAATAATTTAGAAATTAATATTGTCTGTATGGACTCCCCCCCCCCCCAAAGAAAGTGCACATGTAAAACTGCGGTGTTAAGCGATGCGGTTGAAAAATTTGAGTGCGCCTAACTTTTGTGCCGGTACGCCTAAATTTTTAAAGTTAGGCGTACCGGTGCGCCCATGTCAAAAAGTTAGTCTAGAGCCCTGGAGAGGGAAAAAAACTCTGTTGTTACCAAGAGCAAACACAATGCACTCCTGCTATATGAAGAACTGAGACAAAGAGACACTTATTTTGAAGCCAATCTCCTCCCAGCAGTAGACAAATCATTAGTGTTAACATGCTGCATGTCTAATGTGTCTTAAATGGTACGCTCAGAGGCAAGTGTTGTGCTGAAACTAATTCTGCAGGACAATCAGACACTGTGAAAATGTTAATGAACTCAAACGTGTAAAACGCTGTGTAGAAAAGAACTGTGCAACAGAAAATACTGTTTAATAGTGATTATATGTCCAAAAAACTCCCTCTGAGGAATTTCTCAGCTGTGGTGCTGTATAATGATTATATAAGCATCCAACCTAATCGTACACACCATAAATCCCATATCATAAAGCTGTCATCAATTCAATATACCCCTGCAAGATGTGGGTGTGTTTTGGGGATATTGCACCAAATATGAGGATTTAATAAAATACCCATCTAGATAAGCTATACTGCATAGTAACGCAGGTATCTGTAGATACATGTGAGCCTCATGGAAGAGCTGTGCGTGGCTGATGAATCTTAATGTTTAAGACCACCACAGCTTTCTAGTCCATTACCTAACGAACCTGATTTGCGTGACCTACATTCTGAACATCCGCTTTTCATTTTCTTGACACAGATCTCGTTTTAAATAGTAACACTACATGCTAATGCTATTTGGAAAATTACATGACTGTGACTCATTTTCCTTTCATTATGCAGCCAAGATTTGGGTAAAATTACGCCCTCGTATTTTGCTGTTACACTTGAAATAGAAAACAGCTTTTCGCAAATTTTCTGGACAGATGTGATGACTAAGGATTTCTCAGTGTACGTTCAAATTTAACACCTCTGCACTGCTCAGAAAAGAGGGAGAAGAAGCAAAATGCCAGCAACCTGCTGTCCTAATCCATGATCAATATAACAATAAGAAAAACATAATGTAACTCATCAGTTTAAATGAACCATTCAGTATCTCACAATGTCAGTGAATACACTAAATTACGAAATTAGATTTTGGTCCTGAGTAGTCAGATTAGCTCAAGTTACTGGAGGCTGAGTCAGAATGCTAAAAACCCAAATAAGGACTCCTTAAGAAACTTTTAGAATCCTTCAATATCTGATCTCTTTCAAAGAAACCAAAGAAATTCTTCAAAACATCATTGCTATTCATGTCTTTATGTATGCAAAAACTGTTCTGTACATCAACTGTGGTTCAAATCATGAAAGGGAGAGCATGTGATGATGCAGCACTGTTTGAGCCAAAGAGCAGCATTTCCACCAACTGAAGAATACACTCATTCTCCGAAAGGAGTAATTCCTGGTACTATGTGTTCCATTTCTTTCGCAACTTTAAGCATCCTAATTGAATATGGAGTGCCAATTAGGGCTGGGCCATATTATACCGTTTACGGTAATACCGGTATAATGTTAGGCAACGATAGGAAAATGAAATATCGCGATAGAATATGAGTAAAACGCGCATGCGCAGTGCCTTTGTTTTCATACGCACATGGCCGATTGTTGAGTGAAACAGATGAACCAGAATTGGTTTGTAAAAAATGGTGCAACTTCAGTGATGTGGAACTGGTTTGGTGTTTGTCCGTCAGATACACAACAAAGCACATTTTTTGCAGAACATGCAAGCGGCTGTCCTTATTGTCGTATTTGTCGGACTAAGATGCTCTTAAATCTGGGAGTAATCTGGGTCCTAAACTCCGTATTCTTCAGGTCAAACAACACTGCAGCATCACTTAGAGTTAAAAACTGTCTAAATTCTTTCATCTTTAATAAAACGATCAGCATTGCTGCTTTACCAGGTGTAACTATGAAGTTTAATTTCCAGGCATCCATGAAAACAAAATTTATTACATTTAACGGAGTTAGAAGTTAGCAGGAAGCTAGCGGAAGTTAGCTCGCTAGTTTCGCTAGTTACCTAAGCATGATATTGCATGTTCTGACTGAGAGATTTCTGAAAAAATTCAAACGTACAGCTCTGCTATCACTTCCAACATAAATGAAGACAGGAAACTAAACAGCAGTGACGTTTGTAGGGTTACTGAAGTTGGGCTAGCTGGTATATAATGATGTGCTACGTGATCGCTAGCGACACAGCTATGTTAGCATAACATAAACAGTGAAGCTGGAGGACGAACACTAACACTTTTCCACTTATAAAAGTTAACGTGAAGGTTCTTCATGGTTAGAGACAAATGCAATCGCATGGCAGGATGCTGTAAACGGACCAAACTTCAGTCAGGAGAACAACTGAGATAATCAATCCACAATATGAGGTCAGTCATTAATATACTGCAACAACATGGGAATAGAGCAGCTGCCAGAGAATTCAACATTAATGAATCAATGGTACAGAAGTGGAGGAAGCAAGAAGAATGAGTTTAATAAAGTTTGATTTATCTGACTGCTTTGTTTCGCTTAATGTGCCTTATAATCCAGTGCACCTTATGGTCCGAAAAATACGTACTGCACACTGCAGTTTAATGTTGCAAAGCACCTCTTTTTAACTTCAGTGGATATTATACATGGTTATGCTCAGGATATTTCAGCCCATTTCTACTGGAAATGCCTTTTGGTTAAACTTTCAGTAAGGAATTTGCATTTGCACTGTTACATTTTTATAAAGCTTTAATGTACATAAAAACCAGCTTCTTGTTTAAGTGAAAATAAATGGAAGGTTGTCTTTTTGCACTAGTAATGTTGTGGAGTTGTATTTTGTCTCGCATCAATTATATCGTCAGTTATATCGTTATCGCAAATTTTCAAATATATATCGTGATAAATATTTTTGGCCATATCGCCCTGCTCTAGTGCCAATGATGATAAAACAACCCTACCACAAATATCTACATTTTACCTTTTTCCACTACAGAGGTTAATGTAAAGAAATAAAATTATATTTAACTGAATTATTTTGGTTTCATACCAGCTCTGAGAAGTTTAGAGGGAGGGCTGAAGGTTGCTGAAAGTTCATCACTCTTGTGTTTCCTCTTAAGGCCACCAGGGGGTGCTGGCAGTGCAGCCAAAACATCAGCCAGGCTCTTTGTGCTGCCCTCCCCTGGAGAAGGGTCCGATTTACCAGCAGACAGAGCACAGAGTCTGGAGGATGAGTCGTCCACTGGAGGGCTTTTAGTCACAGTGAACTCTGAGTCCTGGAAACACAAACACACAGACAGAAAAATACGTTAGCATATCAGGTGGATTAAAAAAAAGAAAAGAAAAAGAATGATTAGTTCAAAAGCGCCTTTGTGGAAGATCATATTCAGAATTATAGAGAGTATTAGATGCTACTACAACAACTCTCACTCGAGTAGTTTTGGGGTTGGTTGCAACAGATGTAGTTGTTAAGACCACTTGTATATACATGTATCAAGATTCAAACACCTTATAAATAGCTACTTTTTTTTCCCCTTCTTCCTTATTCACAAGCGCCAACCGCAGCGAGTACTTTGATTTGGCAGATTCTTATACATATACAGTTACCTGTGAGGAGGATGAGCCTGGTTTCTGTGGAAGTGGCCTCAGGGAACTGAGCAAGGCAGGAGGTTTGATGAGACGCGTAGCCAGGCCTCCTTGCAGAGGGTGCAACGGCGTTGGAAGATCCTCATTCTCAAATACAGAGGAGAACAGCTCGCCCAGGACCTTCAAGGTGAAAGAAAACAGGTGGCTAATTAACAATCGCAAAGAAGTAAGCACAGGAAAATTTACCACAAGAAAGTCACCAAAAACAGGATCAAAGACAGCTGTATACTCATTTGCACTCCCCATTTATATCACTCTCAGGAAAACTGAAGAAAGCAGAAGGCTTTAACTTAAAGCACTTACACTTTCTTAAATCATATTTTGAACAAAATCGATTTTATTCCCATTTCCTTTAAAGGGTAGAGCCATATACAGAGAGGCTTTGTAATGACACTGGCAATAGCAGAATTTACAAATGAGAAACCTTCTTTCAGCTGCAAAACTGAGCATCAGCAAAACTAATTATTCTATCACGTAGTTATGTGGGCAGCGCATGGTTAGCGCCGTTGTCTCACAGCATGATCTCCCTGTGCCAGTTTTCTCCAGGATCCCCAGTTTCCTCTCATGCTCCCAGGACATGCAAGTTTATTTAAAAGCTTATCCGACTATAGTTTGTTAAGAGGTTCTGAGAATTATGACATGTTTTAGTCCGTATCAAATTACATATTTCACACCAACAACTGGTTCTGTCTTACCTTCTGAGCTTCCAGTTTCACTTTGGCCCAGTCGGGCTTTAGTGCCACACACAGGAAATACTCTTGTAAGGCTTCATCTTTCCGGCCTGCTTTACTCAGTGCTGTAGCTTTCAGATAGTGAGCCTAAAAATGACAGAAAACTTGTGTTTGATTTTTGAGGCATGGGCTGTGATAATGACATTTCTAATAATAACAAGATTAAACCAAATGTCCCTCCTTTATGACGTTTTGAAATTTACAGTTTAGAGAATTTGTTACCCAGATACACAACTATTACTGGTACACGCACTGACCCCTTGAATAAAGTAATAAAAAGGAACATTTTTTCCTCCTCGTGACATGCAAATTCTAAAAATGTGACCACACGATAATGTGTGTTGAGTGGATGGACACTGGTCCAGGGTATCTGACTATGGCAGAGAACCTGCATGTCACAGAAGATCAAGAACATCATTGTACCATTATTAGTTTCAGCATCTTTTTATTGCCAGAAATAATGACTGGTAATACAGGAAGCAGAATATTTATTCACGGTTTATTTTTATACAGAGAAGTAGGTTAAGCAAACCATGCCACACACCACAGCATTTATAACCTAAGCTAGTTTGCATTACCTGTTCCTAGATGAGCTTTTAACACACACACACACACACACACACACACACACACACACACACACACACCAAAACTTAAACAACAAATTATATTAAATTATAGACACCAACAGCACAGGGCAGAGACTGCAGTATAATAAAGGTAAAATAAGACTGCACGTCCAATTCATCTTTAAAAACCGTTTTAGTTTAAGTTTATAATGATCTCAATCAGGCTTCAGTTTGAGTTCTGTAAGCTAATAGTTCCACATGTTAATAAGACAAATAGAAAAATGCCATTTTCCAAAATGATTTCTGTGCCCTGCAGTATCTAACAGATGTGCTGCACGTTACTGAAGCCAAACCTCGAACAGGAACCACAAAGTCACAGCCGAATATGTGAGCATTTGTATAATAATTGTGGATTAGCAAATTGCAACAAACATTGAAATACTGCAATCTTGCTGGCTTCTTATCCAGAATTTGCCCATTTGTATTTCATCATAAGAGGCCTGACTGTTTGAAGTGATGCTTGTGACCAAAAAGTTACACAATAACTAATAACAATGAGAATGTATAAAAAGGGACTGACAGCATGAAATGGCAAATATAAGTTTGTTTTTGCAACTTTGGTCACATTTGAGCAGCTGGACTCTCAGTGACAACTACTGAATGCTGCAGCACTTAATATGAAATGTGACCATTATCTTTAGTCTTGGTCTTCATTCTCACTCAGGTACATTTAATTTTGTCCTATAAATCACTTCAAACTTTTCCCCAGTTCAAATTGTTCATCTTACCTCTGTCCACAGGGTTTTTAGCCTGCAGAGACTGCTGGCATCCTGCACTGCCTGGCTGAAATTCTGCATCTCCAGGTGCAACTCAGCCCGCTGATGCAACAGTCTGCCTGAAGAGGGCACTGTATACACAGGGATGAACAGACATCAGTTCATTGGATAGGTCTCCAGGCAATAGACTGTTTTTTCTAGGTCTAGGAGAAGTAGGGCAATAATGTAACATGTGGCATGAGACCAGCTACACGTGTTAGAACACCATGTAACTTATGTTAAAACTCTAATAACTGACATCAGCCACACCAGCGGACATTAACATTTAGTCTCATCTGCTTGGAATGCATGCCTACATAAACACACTGCTTCATGCATCACGTACGCAAATTATGCACTTTACTAATGATCAGATAAAGTACACACTGTACCTAAGTTGGACTTGTCGTGCGTTACTTAACCAAACTGTCATCACTGGTTTCTTTGAGAAGGATGAAAAAGTTCCAGCCTAAAGTATATTTAACCCACTTTGTCTGAATGGCTTTTAGTTGTCAATAAGCAAAATAACACTCGCTGTCATCTAAGATTTCAAAGCGACCTGATAGTTAGTTCATAACATAATATACAAGTTGAACAGGTATTCATAATGAAAGAAAGACATTTGTGGAACAGCTAAAAATGGCACATGGTTGTAAAGAAACAGGAAGAAAAGTTTGCAGAAGTTTAGATGCTCAGTTGCCACCGTCTTCTAGTTTCATTACTAAGTGTGTGTATGTGTACACAACAGAGCCAATGTTTCAGTGCAGAAAAAGCAACGCAGTTTCTACAATATCCGTGCAGCTTAATAAGGGGTTCAGAAACCTGGTGTCTGAACCTCTTTGGCAAACTTTGCCCATAGGATCAGGACAATCAACCAAAGTATGACAGTAAACAAACAAGAGGACCAGCCTATCATCAATGTGTGGGACATAATAGTTGAGGGAAAGTATAGTATAGAAAGAACTACATGGCTCCGTTACCATAAAAACCGCAACTAATAACATTTTTTGAGACTCATCATTTATCTGACTGCATTTTCTCCATCTCTTTACACAGATGGAGACCATTTGCAAAAATGTAAGACTATGCTTTACATGCCATACCCTTGCACACCACACATATCAGGACATATTATCTGCTAAATTTATAATTCAATTACATGCAATCCAAATGACAGATACCAGACAGCCTCCTGCTGTCTTTGTTGGGAAAACACTGGCTGGCAGTGACAAAACTGTGAAAGCACTCTGTCCTCCCATCACCATCACCCAGAGTCATTCACAAGACAGAAGGCATGAATCAGTATTGATCTGGGGAGAGAAATGCCTGAAAGGATGCCACAGGGATGGTGCATAGTCCTTTTATCTGAACTGTGATTTCAGAATTTTCAGCTAAATCAGGCTGATCAGTTTTATAAAATGACATTAAAGTGAGAACAGCAGAGAAAACCAAAGAGGAGTCTGAAAAAAGAATTACAATTAAAAGCTGCTTTAATAAGTAGGCCAGATGTGGGAGGGGAAGGAGGAGTCAGTTTTAACTTTCTGAGGATTCAAACTGTGCAACATGATCTTGCCATGGCCCATGATTAATGAAACACACTGGCTGCCTTTATGTAATGTGCCAACATAACAGAACACTCCGTTTTATAATGTTTAGGACAATTTGTCCTTAAAGTTACCAGAAAAATAAATAAATAAAATAAATGAATAAATAAATAAACATGAAGCAAATGAGGGTGTTAAAATAGGCTGTTGTTTTTCTGTTTAAGTACAATTAATGACCAACTACCGTTCACCCAAACGTTACCCAACACTGCTTATCCAACACCATACATAAGGGGAGGAGTTAAGGGTTATGTCAAACCAGAGACAATACGATGACCTTCTTCTAGAAGGACACTGACCCAACCCGGCCAGACAAATCTGATGAATGTATTCATACAGTAGCGACTGAGCAAATAAAATTTTCAGTTTACATAACGGAGATCACATAACAGTGGAAAAACTAAGTGAGGCATCAGGTCCAGAGAACTACATACAGACGTCCCCTCTGCAGCTCTGTGAAAACAGCACAGCCCTGCCAACTATAAAGAGAAAAGCAGCATTAAACAACCGCTTTGCTGTTTCTTGCGTGCACGGGTAGGCTGTGTACTGCTTTGGTAAAAAGGGACGGCACGTCACGTAACACCACACCTCGGTACAATCCAGATAGGAGGGGGTGGCGCCCCTCATCGGTGACACTGAGAAGTTAAGACTTAAAAAGTAGGTCATTGCACAAAAACATTACACTTTTAATTGCAATCTGTCAAGTTAAACACTGGAATTAGCACAGGGTTATCTCTCGGTGCGCATGTAGTGGCTGTGTGCAGTCTTACCTAGATCCACTGCTCCGTTGTATTTCTCCAGAGCCTTTAAAAGATTCTGCTTTTTCCACGAATCCTCTCCTTCGATCCATAATTTCCTAGCTTTACTCTCAGTTGCAAACAGTTTGTCCAAGAGGCCACTGAGTACAACGTTTATTCTCCGGCCGTTCGGCAGTCCTCCTTTCCTGCTCAGATTTTGTTTGCAGTGTACACAGTTTGTGACAGAGTCGTCATCTGTGCAGCGTTTGCAGAAAGTGTGTCCACACTCCACGGTTGTAGGCTCGTGGAGCAAACACTTGCAGAGATGACAGGAAAACAAGTCCAGGGCTTCATCATCCTCACACTCCCCACTATTTTGAAACCCGTCTTCCCCGCTGCTGCTTTTATTGCTCCCGTTTACAGTGGCGTGGATGCCCAGCTCTTTCTCACGCAGAGTTCGGGCGATGGTTTCCACCAGGAGTTGAAGCTCCTCCGGGCGCAGCTTGCCAAGGCTGGCCGCTGTACAGTACGAGTCCAACGCTTCGGATATCCGCCCGGCACAGGATAGCGAGTCGGCCTTCCTCAAACACAAGCCCCTGTCAGGGTGCTGGAGATCTGCGAGTTGGGAGCTATAGATCTCTACGGCCAAGTTGAAGTCCCCGGCCCGGCTGGCCTCTTCTGCTACCTCCAACATTTCAGGGCAGATCCCCGCAGCTCCTGGATTGGAGAGCGGGTGGACGAACGCTTCGCCCTGGTGAGACCTTAGTCCGGTCTCCATCTTCTTCTCCCGACGGGAAAATCAGACGCTTAGAAGACTATGAGAGTCACTGAGAACATGGCACAAGCACACACATTCCCCACCATAAGAAATCATTTCCCCAGTTATTGCACACTATCTTTAGCGTTTTTAAATGTCAACCCAGACTTCCAGTTGTGTCCAACTCTGTGATGGCCATGAGTCCGATCCATAAGACCTCAACCCAGATAAAACAGGGGGCCTGTGTAGCATGGCTGGTCCTCGATAAGTCCCAGTATCTGATGTAGTTTCACTGCAAACACCTGGAGGTTGAAGGTCGGCGTTATTTATTACAAAAACTTTCAGCGTATCGAGGACGTCATCGCTCCCTTTACAACGCGGAGGTAGTTTTATTTATGTCCCGTCTAAAGACAGAAACTTCTTTAGAAGAAGAAAAAAACCACACACACACAAAATGAATCTACGGCATGTTTAGGTACGAACCGGTGGGTAAAATCCAAGGAGCTTAGTAAATAAGCAGCTTAATTTCCATGGATCGTGCTAACTCGTAGTTATGATGGTAAATGTCCGCAATAAAGGTCAGGTTTCGAGCCACAGAAGTCCCATATAGAGTGGATAAATGCTAGACCCACAAGCTCATCATTTCTCCAAGAAGTCACAGCTGATCGGCCGCGTTTATATAAGAGAGCCCGGGAGCAGTTAAGTCCGGGGAGCCAGCTAACGTTACTACTGGCTAACTGGACAACACATACTGCCACTTCGCAGTTTGTTAAACTCCGGAACTCTTTCCGAACCGATATCCCCCAAAAATGTGCATTTACACGACCTCGAAAGTCATTTCTTCGTCTTTTATGGCGAGGAAACCCAAACAAAAATAAAGCTCTCGCCGAAGGTATCCATCTTGGTTGTTAGCCAGCTAGCTTTGAGCTGCTAAAGGTTCTGCTTTGGGATTTCGCATACAATTCGCCGAAGCAGACGCAAGACCACACGTGACACACGAGACAAGCTCCTATTGGCCCTTTATGTGGCTCACTTATATAACTCAATAATATTGTATAACCTTTGCAGATATCGCTGAATGAGTGTCTGTGTGCGTTACCAAAAAGACACTTCACGTTTTTTAAATTTAAACGAGGTCTCACACATGATATTACAAAAATAGCCTCGAGTAAAACAAGAGAACGCAGCTTTCGGTTCTGGTTGAGTTACTTTATTCACTTTAACTTATAGTTTCATCTGTGGGAGTTGATTCATTGTTTTATGTAATGCTTTATATAAGCAGTGTGTCAAGTCTGGTTTTGGATTTAAAATGCGGACGACATGTTATAGTTAAGATCTATTGCTTAAGCCAAAGGGGAAAAAAGTCTGGTGTACGACCTTATCTTCTGGATCAAGTAAAGCTTTTGTTGTGCTGTTAAATACTCCATAAAGCTGTGACCCAATTTAGGTAATGGGAATCCACACAAGGGTGAATTCTTTTAAACGAAAGAAAGGTTGTACAGACCCTGCTGCTAAGTATGCACAAGGACGCGGCCAAGAGGGTCCCCAACAGCTCTAGGTGCATTGGGTTCAAATTCAAATTAAATTTTTATTTGTCACGTACACAGTCATACACAGTACGATATGCAGTGAAATGCTTAGACAACTGCTCGTGACCTAAAGAAAAAAAAAGGCTATGAATAAGATAGGAAATAAATATGAAAAATTAAAAAGGGTCAATTTAACTAGGAAGGAATAAAATATAAATTAAGGTTAAAAATGAAATAACTGTACAACACAAATTAGAATGAAGGGTAAATTTAACTGGGAAAGAATAAGATAAAATATATAAATTAAAGTTGAAAATAAAATAACTGTACAACAAAATACACAATACACAGTATAGAACTATATAAGAATGTATGAAGAAATATAAATAAATATATACACAATAACAGCAGCTGTACAAGTATTAACTGGAAATGAAGAATATAGTGACCAGTGTTGTGCGATCCACATTATGTCTTGTGCAGTGCAAATATGCTAAAATTGATTTAAGTGATGAAGTGAAAACAATGTCCAGAATGTCCAGTGTGTGTAAGAACTGTATGTGTGGGTCAGTACTGTGTGGTGGTGTGATTGAGAGACCGTATCGCCTGCGGGAAGAAGCTCCTCCTCAGTCTCTCTGTGTTGGTATTCAGGGAGCGGAAGCGCTTCCATGATCTGAACAGAGAGAACAGTCTGTTGTTGGGATGGCTGAGGTCCTTCACGATCTTCCTGGCCTTGGTCCAGCACCGCCTGCTGTAGATTGAGTGCAGGTCAGGGAGCTCGGAGCGGATGGTGCGCTCAGCTGATCGCACAACCCTCTGTAGAGCTCGTCTGTCCTGCATGGTGCTGTTCCCGAACCAGGTTAAGATGTTTCCCGCCAGGATGCTCTCTATGGTGCACGAGTAAAAGTTCCTGAGAACCTTGGAGGGCAGTTGGAAGTCTCTCAAGCGTCTGAGGTGGTAGAGACGCTGACGGGCCTTTTTCACCACGGTGTTGATGTGACAGGACCATGACAGGTCCTGCGTGATGTGAACTCCGAGGTATTTGAAGCTGTCCACTCTCTCCACTGGGCACTCGTTGATGACGGGGGTCTGGTAGTTCCTCTCCTGCTTAGTGCTGAAGTCCACTATCAGCTCCTTTGTCTTACTGACGTTTAGAAGGAGGTTGTTCCTCTGGCACCAGTTCTCCAGATTCCTAATCTCCTTCAGGTAGGCCGTCTCGTTGTTATCAGAGATCAGGCCCACCACGACGGTGTCGTCAGCAAACTTGATGATGACGGTGGAGCTGGTAGTGGCCACACAGTCATATGTGTACAAAGAGTACAGCAGGGGGCTCAGAACACACCCCTGGGGGGCTCCAGTGCTGAGAGTGGTGGAGGCTGAGACATGTCCGCCCATCCTTACTGCCTGTGGTCTGCCAGTTAGGAAGTTGGAGATCCACTGACACATAGATGAGCTGAGTCCCAGATGCTCCAGCTTGGTGGTGAGTGTGGAGGGAATTATGGTGTTAAATGCAGAGCTGTAGTCTATGAAGAGCATTTTAACATAATTCCCCCTTCTAGTGTCCAAGTGAGTGAGTGATGTGTGGAGGAGATGAGAGATGGCATCGTCTGTGGAACGATTTGGACGGTAAGCGAACTGTAGTGGGTCCAGTGTGTCTGGTAGTGAAGAAATGATGAAGTCTCTGACCAGGCGTTCAAAGCACTTCATCACTACTGAGGTGAGGGCTACAGGGCGATAGTCATTGAGAGAAGCAGGGTGGGGTTTCTTCGGGACAGGAACAATGATGGACTCTTTGAAGCATGTGGGGATCACCGACTGAGATAAAGAGATGTTGAATATCTCAGTGAACACAGGAGCTAGCTGGTATGCGCAGTCTCTGAGGATACGACCTGGGATGCCGTCTGGTCCTGCTGCTTTCCTGGTGTTCACTCTCTGGAAGGCTCTCCTTACTTCATGCTCGGAGATGACGAGCACGTTTCCGGTGCTGGCAGTATCTTCCTGTCTGCAGCCGTTAGCGCCGCTAGCACTAGCATTGTTGGAGTCCTTAGCTGCAGCCTCGAAGCGAGCATAGAAAGTGTTCAGCTCGTCTGCCAGAGTCACGGCCGCGTTCATCATACCGGTTGTTGGTGCTTTATAGTCCGTTATTGTCCTTAGTCCCCGCCACAGGCTCCTAGAGTCACTCTGTTGGAGTTGTGACTCTAGGTTTATATAATATATCAAATATATAAAGATAAGCAAAGTTATTTTGTAACCTTTGTTTTGTTTTTACCTTCCTCATACACACAGGGAGAAACGAGGTAAACGATTATCAGTGGATGAGACATATACGAAAAATTAGGTCCTAAGCTTGGTTTGCATTCCAAACACAAATCCACCCTGTCTGCTCCACCTACCAAAATTAAACGACCCAGTTGAAAAACGTGTGCCCCAGTTACCTCCTGCATACCAAATGTAGCATGTCAACATTTATTTCGTTTTTGGTGTGTTGTTGATGGACAGGACTGAGATACAGGGAGTGCAGAATTATTAGGCAAGTTGTATTTTTGAGGAATAATTTTATTATTGAACAACAACCATGTTCTCAATGAACCCAAAAAACTCATTAATATCAAAGCTGAATGTTTTTGGAAGTAGTTTTTAGTTTGTTTTTAGTTTTAGCTATTTTAGGGGGAGATCTGTGTGTGCAGGTGACTATTACTGTGCATAATTATTAGGCAACTTAACAAAAAACAAATATATTCCCATTTCAGTTATTTATTTTTACCAGTGAAACCAATATAACATCTCCACATTTACAAATATACATTTCTGACATTCAAAAACAAAACAAAAACAAATCAGCGACCAATATAGCCACCTTTCTCTGCAAGGACACTCAAAAGCCTGCCATCCATGGTTTCTGTCAGTGTTTTGATCTGTTCACCATCAACATTGCGTGCAGCAGCAACCACAGCCTCCCAGACACTGTTCAGAGAGGTGTACTGTTTTCCCTCCTTGTAAATCTCACATTTGATGATGGACCACAGGTTCTCAATGAGGTTCAGATCAGATGAACAAGGTGGCCATGTCATTAGTTTTTCTTCTTTTATACCCTTTCTTGCCAGCCACGCTGTGGAGTACTTGGACGCGTGTGATGGAGCATTGTCCTGCATGAAAATCATGTTTTTCTTGAAGGATGCAGACTTCTTCCTGTACCACTGCTTGAAGAAGGTGTCTTCCAGAAACTGGCAGTAGGACTGGGAGTTGAGCTTGACTCCATCCTCAACCCGAAAAGGCCCCACAAGCTCATCTTTGATGATACCAGCCCAAACCAGTACTCCACCTCCACCTTGCTGGCGTCTGAGTCGGACTGGAGCTCTCTGCCCTTTACCAATCCAGCCACGGGCCCATCCATCTGGCCCATCAAGACTCACTCTCGTTTCATCAGTCCATAAAACCTTAGAAAAACCAGTCTTGAGATATTTCTTGGCCCAGTCTTGACGTTTCAGCTTGTGTGTCTTGTTCAGTGGTGGTCGTCTTTCAGCCTTTCTTACCTTGGCCATGTCTCTGAGTATTGCACACCTTGTGCTTTTGGGCACTCCAGTGATGTTGCAGCTCTGAAATATGTCCAAACTGGTGGCAAGTGGCATCTTGGCAGCTGCACGCTTGACTTTTCTCAGTTCATGGGCAGTTATTTTGCGCCTTGGTTTTTCCACACGCTTCTTGTGACCCTGTTGACTATTTTGAATGAAACGCTTGATTGTTCGATGATCACGCTTCAGAAGCTTTGCAATTTTGAGACTGCTGCATCCCTCTGCAAGATATCTCACTATTTTTTACTTTTCTGTGCCTGTCAAGTCCTTCTTTTGACCCATTTTGCCAAAGGAAAGGACGTTGCCTAATAATTATGCACACCTGATATAGGGTGTTGATGTCATTAGACCACACCCCTTCTCATTACAGAGATGCACATCACCTAATATGCTTAATTGGTAGTAGGCTTTCGAGCCTATACAGCTTGGAGTAAGACAACATGCATGAAGAGGATGATGTGGACAAAATACTCATTTTCCTAATAATTCTGCACTCCCTGTACTGAACTAAATGTAAAACCTCAACCTTTTTCATTTTTACCTAAACCGTGTGCACAAAACTCTGGAGGGATCTAAATGCTAACGTAGAACCCAGTCAGGACATTTGCTACTGCTGTTTGCTCGTTTTGTTATGGGAGATCATTTTCAGGTTTCAAGTAGCACCATTATACCAACATTTCACATTCTAGACATTGTTTTAGGTGTATTTGACCAAAAGTTTGACTGAAAATTCACATGCAAGCTTTTTTTCAAGGCTGTGGTATTTGCCCGCAAACAATACCTTTCAGCTAGCTAAAACAGAATATTATGCTATCACCGAGCAACATGGCTAATGCCTTTCACACAGCTTTGTCTCAACTCCAAAGAACCACAGAAGTAAAAGCTAATAATAATAATTGAAACAATCTTTGAAAAAATGACTTACCAAGCATGGCAAACAACTCAAATATGTAGAGCAAAATGTTCTGAAAAGGCTTCACTTCAGCTTCGATTGGAGCCGTGCTGGGGGCGGAGTCTGTGAATTTACTCTGTTGGTGTCATAGCCCCTGTAGGAGTTCAGAGTTAAGAGGTCAAGAGTTAATGTTTCCATTGAACACCTCCAGATTTGACCTAGAAACACTCATTTTTAACACTCGATTTTAACTACTATCATTTTACACCTCAGAGTTACATTAAAAGAATGTGACTCTACTTAGAGTAAAATTAACTCTACTTTTGCAAGGAGACTATTAACACCAAAAAATTTAACACTTTTGAAGTTGCTGTGTGGCTAAACATATGAGATTTAAGAGTTTCAGCTCCTTTATTTGTCCTCAGCGTCTTATGTTATGTAGACAGTGAGTTTATCTAATAAAATGAAATGAGATGGGATTATGTTTGTTCAGCTCAGAACACTAAAAACATCTACTTAAAATATTGGTGTCATTCCCAGCCTCCCTGGGAAAGTCTATGCCAGGGTGCTGGAAAGGAGAGTTCGTCCGCTAGTCGAACCTCGGATACAGGAGGAACAATGCGGTTTTCGTCTTGGTCGCGGAACACTGGACCAGCTCTTTATCCTCTCCAGGATACTTGAGGGTGCATGGGAGTTTGCCCAACCAGTCTACATGTGTTTTGTGGACTTGGAGAAGGCATTCGACCGTGTCCCTCGGGGTGTCCTGTGGGAGGTGTTGCGGGAGTATGGGGTGTCTGGCCCATTGCTACGGGCCATTCGATCCCTATACAACCGTTGCAAGAGCTTGGTTCGCATTGCCGGCAATAAGTCGGATTCGTTCCCGGTGGGTGATGGGCTCCGCCAGGGCTGCCCTTTGTCTCCGGTTCTGTTCATAATTTTTATGGACAGGATTTCTAGGCGCAGCCAAGTGGCGGAGGGCTTTCGCTTTGGTGGCCTCAGAATCTCATCTCTGATTTTTGCGGATGATGTGGTTCTGTTGGCTTCATCGGGTGAGGGCCTCCAGCTCGCACTGGAACGGTTCGCAGCTGAGTGTGAAGCAGCGGGAATGAGGATCAGCACCTCCAAATCTGAGGCCATGGTTCACAGCCGTAAAAGGATGGAGTGCCCACTCCGGGTCGGGGATGAGTTCCTGCCCCAAGTGGAGGAGTTCAAGTATCTCGGGGTCTTGTTCGCGAGTGATGGGAGAAGGGAGCCGGAGATCGACAGACGGATTGGGGCTGCAGCTGCAGTAATGCAGACGCTGCACCGGTCCGTCGTGTTGAAGAGGGAGCTGAGTGTAAAAGCGAAGCTCTCAATTTACCGGTCGATCTACGTCCCTACCCTCACCTATGGCCACGAGCTGTGGGTAGTGACCGAAAGAACGAGATCGCGGATACAAGCGGCAGAAATGAGCTTCCTCCGAAGGGTGGCTGGCCTCTCCCTTAGAGATAGGGTGAGAAGTTCGGCCATCCGGGAGGGGCTCAGAGTAGAGCCGCTGCTGCTCCACATCGAAAGGAGCCAGCTGAGGTGGTTCGGGCATCTGACAAGGATGCCCCCTGGGCGCCTCCTGGGTGAGGTGTTCCAGGCATGTCCCACCGGGAGGAGGCCCCGGGGCAGACCCAGGACACGCTGGAGAGATTATATCTCTCGGCTGGCCTGGGAACGCCTTGGTGGTGGGGAGAGGGAGGTCTGGGCCTCTTTGCTTAGGCTGCTGCCCCCGCGACCCGGCCTCGGATAAAGCGGATGAAGATGGATGGATGGATGGATTGGATCAACTGAAGGCTTTTCTGGGAGTTTTTAAGATAAACTGATTATAATTGATCACAGTAGTCCACCTTTTGAAATAAACGCATGGACTAAACATCAGTAGAAATACACAAAAAAATAGTCCCTGTTGGGATTTTAGTGAAACAAACTTAAAGCTGTAAATGTCACATGTGTAGCAACTTTCTGTGATTGCACGTGTCTGATGGGGTATTGTAAAACAAAGGAGACTTTTTAAGAAAATAAATGTCACTCTAGCTTTACACCACTCTTGTCCTTTTTTAAAAAAAAGAAAAAGCAGAAAAGCTTCATGCGAAAACCTGTTTTAAAAACATGTCAGCATATAAGATGTCAGCTATGAAATATTTGCTTTTCATTGTGCAGCCAAGATTAGGGTAAAATTAGATGCCTCCACATTTTTTGTTTAATAACAAGTGTGTTTTTCAGTAATTATCTAGAGCAGGGGCTATCAAAGTTCAAAATCACACATCAGACACACTCAGTACTTGTTTACAGTTTCCTAACCATCAGAAAGACAACAGCTATGTCTGTCAATATTAGAGAAGTTTGCTTCTTGGGTGGTTAAAACAGACAAGAAGAGTTTAAACTGAATACAAAAGCTCCCTTTGTGCCCCAAATATCATAGTATGATCATGCACGAGTGTCCTCGTTTCTCTTCACGCTTGAAATTTTATCAGGAGCTGCTGCTGGGCTTTGGAGCCGTGAATCTAGAAGGAAGTGGCGGTGGATGTTTCCTCAGTGTACATTCAAACTTAACACCTCTGTACTACCTAGAACAGAGGAAAGGGAAGCAGCCAGCTCCCAGCATAAGTATAATAACTCAAAGTGAAATATACAGGGTCAATCTCATGTTAATAAAACCTCCAGAATTGTCTTTTCTTTTTGTGCCCTTTTGCAGTTCTGTTAATCAGTTTTGCATTTACACAGGACAATAGGTATTTGTTTGTGATGTAGGCAGATATCACAGGAAAATGCACAGGTTTCTGTAAAACAGAAGACACCATCTAAAATGCCCTTTATGGTATGAAGACAGGTTGCGCTCAGGTGCTAGTGACCCATAATAAAGGTCCATTCTGAAACCAAAGACTCCCACCAATCATCAAATGTAAACACCTACCACATTCACTTAAATCTTTACTTAAAAGACACATATCTGCACGTGTCTTTCCAGATCACAGTTTCCTGATCTGTAACCAACCATACGATTTATAATCCTTGTCTTTGACCACGTTAGCCCAACATGGATTCAGTACTGTAAATTGGAAAATATGAAGGGACATCATAGGATCATCTTTTTTGTCTGTGTCGGTTCTCAGTCATCCTGGTCATCATTGTCTAAGGAGCTTGGAAAGAAAAGTGTCAACTTAAAGTCCAGACGCTTTTCTTTCCATCTCCTTAGTTCATCTCAGTTAATTTTATTAAATCGGGTTTTCAGACTTACATGCACTTACATACATGCAGATGCTTTTGTCAAAAAGGGGAATTAATGATTACAAGCAAAGTTCCATCCATCCATCCATCTTCAGCCGCTTTATCCGGGGCCGGGTCGCGGGGGCAGCAGCCTAAGCAAAGAGGCCCAGACCTCCCTCTCCCCAGCCACCTCCTCCAGCTTATCCGGGGGAATACCAAGGCGTTCCCAGGCCAGCCGAGAGATATAATCTCTCCAGCGTGTCCTGGGTCTGCCCCGGGGCCTCCTCCCGGTGGGACATGCCTGGAACACCTCACCCAGGAGGCGCCCAGGGGGCATCCTTGTCAGATGCCCGAACCACCTCAGCTGGCTCCTTTCGATGTGGAGCAGCAGCGGCTCTACTCTGAGCCCCTCCCGGATGGCCGAACTTCTCACCCTATCTCTAAAGGAGAGGCCAGCCACCCTTCGGAGGAAGCTCATTTCTGCCGCTTGTATCCGCGATCTCGTTCTTTCGGTCACTACCCACAGCTCGTGGCCATAGGTGAGGGTAGGGACGTAGATCGACCGGTAAATTGAGAGCTTCGCTTTTACACTCAGCTCCCTCTTCAACACGACGGACCGGTGCAGCGTCCGCATTACTGCAGCTGCAGCCCCAATCCGTCTGTCGATCTCCGGCTCCCTTCTCCCATCACTCGCGAACAAGACCCTGAGATACTTGAACTCCTCCACTTGGGGCAGGAACTCATCCCCGACCCGGAGTGGGCACTCCACCCTTTTCCGGCTGAGAACCATGGCCTCAGATTTGGAGGTGCTGATCCTCATTCCCGCTGCTTCACACTCGGCTGCGAACCGTTCCAGTGCGAGCTGGAGGCCCTCACCCGATGAAGCCAACAGAACCACATCATCTGCAAAAATCAGAGATGAGATTCTGAGGCCACCAAAGCGAAAGCCCTCCGCCACTTGGCTGCGCCTAGAAATTCTGTCCATAAAAATTATGAACAGAACCGGAGACAAAGGGCAGCCCTGGCGGAGCCCATCACCCACCGGGAACGAGTCCGACTTATTGCCGGCAATGCGAACCAAGCTCTTGCAACGGTTGTATAGGGATCGAATGGCCCGTAGCAATGGGTCAGACACCCCATACACAGCAAAGTTATAGTCTTATATCCACTAGATCAGGGGTCTGCAACCTTTAACACCCAAAGAGCCATTTGGACCCAGTTTCCACGCAAAAGAAAACACTGGGAGTCACAAATACTTTTTGACATCTAAAATGAAGATAACACTGTATATATTGTTTTTTTACCTTTATGCTTTGTGTGAACAACTAAGGTGTGTTGCTTATGAAATCCATGAAGTGCTACAGAGAAAAATACATTTTATTTATTTAATTAACACATTTTGAACTCTTAAAGAAATATAACAAAAGGAAAGACACCCAGCTGAACTAAAATGATCCATGTAGCAAACAAAAACTGTTGTGAGCCGCCACCCTTATATCGCCTTTGGGCTTTTGAAGCCTTGACCTGACTTTTAAAAAACAACTGGAAAAAAATACTATGCTGCTAAAAAATGAAAAATAGATATTTGCAAAATTCTGCAAGATTTGTATAAAAAATGAGCGTTTTGAAATAATAATGACAGGTTTTAGTTTTCTTCTCCTTAACTACATTTCACTTGCAAACCTTTAACCTTGCTTTTCTCTTATTTTCCTTCTGCGAGGTTTTTCGTGTCTTCTCCTTGCGGAGGTTTGTTTTCCCCACGCGCTCTGACAAAAATGATATGATTGGCTGAGAAGTATCACGTGGGATAACAATACACGTAATTGGCTTGCTTTTTCTGTGCATGTACATTGACTACCGTAAAGACAAAGGAAAAGGCTGTGCAGGTTAAAATGACCTTACCGTAAATACAGAAAGCCTAGGCCCTACAGTATGGCCAACACCTTATGTCCTAAACCCTTCGGTAATCCCAGAGCTCACCTGACGCATAATCTGAGATTCCTAAACAGTCAGTCAGTGACTCAACGAGCCAGAATATAATTTCCAGGCAGTCCCCGCCTTGTCAGGTACACCTCATGTCAGAAGCACACAGTACGAAGAACCTTCGAGCTGTTTTCAGTTCCTCACACTTACACCAGTAAAGTAATGCTTTAAATATAAACAGAAGAAAAATAATGTCAAAAAGGTTCAAACTGATGTCACCAGATAAGCATATTGAGATATTATCTGCATGAATTCTCTTCTAGGTTTCCAGCTACATATTTTGCCTGTTAAATACAAAAAAAGAACCCACGGTTCACGGTCACGTTTTCGGGAATGAGGAAGTCTTAAATTAGCGTTAATAATAAGAAACAAGATAGGAACGTCTTCTAAGAATCAAGTGGTGAGTGTCGCTTTCTCTGTTCAGGATATAGCTGCAGGACACGAAAGGAACATGCGGTTTTTATAAGTTGCTGCTTCATTGATTGTGTCGGTAGGTTTGTAGTGAAAAGGAGACGGAGGGATGAAGCAGTTGGATTATCGAGGCAGGAACATGTGACAGCTTGCTCTGCTGTCCTGGGGGCTGGTCAGATGGCCTGCAGTTAGTCTCCATTCTCAGTGGTACAGTATCCCTTCTTTGTCCCGTGTGTTGCTTTCAGTGACACACAACACAGGCAGGGGACAGACAGAGAGAATAAACACTTGAGCAAACGTGACAGGAAACAGTGGCAGCTTTATTAATGCATATAGGGTGATTTTATATAAGATCATAACTCTAATTCACCGAACGAGCTTAATGAAAGATCTCATTTTACGGAAGACATAGGAAGAAAGAGATCTAAAATAGGTTGTGATTGCTGTGAATGAATTTATGTGCTGTTCCTGTTGACTGGTAACCTTTGCAGGGCCTATCTTGCCTCATGAACGTTGGGATAACGGATCCAAAATAACACTGAAGAAATTGTAAGTGTAGTAGAAGAAAGAGAGTTCGGTATCACGATGTCCTCAAAGCAATGAGTCATCTGTCCTAATCTACCATTTTTATTCTGATGTAAACTGAGTCTAATCGACACAGTGTGTTCCCGTGTTTAGCACAGCTGTCAGACCACGTCCAGTTCATGCAAGCCTTGTATAACTGTTAGTTACCTCTTCCTGTCGTCCCTGCCAAGTGCACCGAGTTCGTCATCACTGGCACGTGGCCCTGATACTATTCAGACCCCCCCACACACACGCGCTCGGCTACTGGCTGCCTGGAACCCACACGCACTCACAGCACCACCTGTCTTCCTGCTCCGGTGTGCTACAGTTTATGTGTGGAGTCAGTAGGGGTGAGCTATGAGAGCGGTGAGCGGCAACACGTGAGGTTCCTTCCGCTGGCCTTCACACATGCAGCAGGCTGTGTGTATGTGTGCGTTTGTGTTATTGGATGGCTTAACCACTTTTAGCCCAACTCCAATACAATAACTGGGGTTCAACAATGAATAGTTATTTACGTTATTATTTTTATAGAAGTATTGTGAGCCCCACCACACCACCACAGAGACACGCGTATTTACGCATACGTGCCTTCCACAAAAGGCGAGGACAAGGAAGAAAAATGACATTTCCTCATTCAGTTTTCGGCTGAACAACACCCTTGAATGATTTGTACAGCGACACAGAAATGGGAAGTCTGCACTAATGATGTTTTCATTTCCGTCTGTTTAGATGGAAAGGTGATTACAGGCACTGTAACAGCAACACTGTAGTTTCTGGCTTCAGTCTAGCAAACCGCACCTTACTCTAGCAGTAACTATGCGGTGTTTTGTTGGTCCTTGAAATGAGCAGGGAAATACTGTACTTTAAAAAGCAATACATATCAAACTGAGGTTTTTTTTTCCTGAGTTATTGATATGATGAACAGTTCAGTACCAAAAACACTGTGATAGTTAGTGTCATGGGACCTTACGTTTCACCGCATGGCACTGTATAAACTCTACTAGTTTCCAGATTTGCTTTGCCTTGCACGCCTTTCATCACCTTGTTAACATAAATGAATTTAACATGTAATATAAAGATAGTAAAAACTTCTGTACAAATAAGTATTTACAGTATAATACATTAGTTTTTAATTCAAATACGTTTTATATTTGACATTATAATAAATTTAAAAGAGATATACTGTATAGAACATGAACTACCAGTAACTGATATGAATGCATTTCCTGATGAGTGCACTTAAGGAGGGCGTTACGTTGCACATGCAGATTTAGATGGATTTCTTTTCCTGTAAAGGGATTCAATTATGCTCTCTGAATGCAGCAAATTAGAGTTATTACAACATTAGATCATATATTTGGATTGGAAAAACTCATCTTAAAACCCTGCAAACAGGATAATACTCACCCATTAAAATATTTAAATCACACTTTCCCTGAACACACAGAAACAGCACAAAGTGACTGACACCATTTAGAAAGATGAGGAAAAATGGAATAAATTAGAAACAATTCAAATGTAAATCACTTTTGTGTGTTAACTGGGTATTATACATAATTACTGTCAGGTTTGAATCCAAACACAAGACTCAAAGCTGGCTGAAATAACCCAAACAAATCTTTATTAAGGCTTAATAATGCAGACAGAGAAACAAAGTCCAACATGCAATAGACAATAGAGAACTGGAAAAACATTGCCTGGTTTGATGAGTCTCGATTGCTATTACAGTGTTTGGATGGTAGGGTAGAAATCGGCTAATAGCGTGGGGGATGTTTCCTTTGCACACTTCACCCTCCTTGGTACAAACTGAGCATTGTTTAAATATCACAGCCCACATGAGTATTGTTGCTGACCATGTCCATCCATCTGTGACCACACTGGTCTCATCTCCTGATGATTGCTTCCAGCAAATTAACACACCAGCTCACAAAAAGCAAATCATCTCAAACTGGTTTCTTGATCATGACAGCGAGTTCACTGTCCTCAAATAGCCTCCACAGTCACCAGCTCGAATCCCCATCATGGGAAAATCACATCATGAATGTGCAGCCGACAAATATCCAGCTACTGTGTGACAGCATCATGTCAATATGGACCAAAATCTTCCATCACCAAGTAGTGCTGGGTGGGTAATGAGTGTATGTACAGGCATCGAGGCTAGTTGGAAACTGGGAATAGGAAGAAAATGAGACGTGGCTAAAAGTCATCAAGACAGTAACAGGGAAGGAAGCAGAACTTAAAGCAGCTTACAAAAGACAACTAACTGTCAAAGTAAAACAGGAAAAGTGAACCGACTAAATACAGAGACACATACGCTGGGGAAGCAGGAATAAACCAAAAACAACCAAACCATAATAATTATAATAAAACTTGCAAAAAAGCCCCAATATAAAAGCATTATAAGATCAATGAAACACAGACAAGACCCAAAATAAATCCATCCCTTAAAAAATAAGACTCAAACCTAAACGGAGCTCCAGATTTAGATGTATTAACTAAGGTTACAAACTCAAAAACACAGCTCATCCCAGGGATCATGACAACTACACTGTTGCCTGTAACGATGGCATACAACCAGAAGCTGTCTGTGTACATGTGTCTTTGAGTATGAAGCAGTGGAGCATATTTTACCACAAGATGGCAGTCTGACCTCTGAGGACGCCAGCTGATTCAGACATAGGCAAAGTTTAGTCTTGTGCATGTTTGGCTGTTCTGATATTGTACATGTTTACAGAGAATGATAAAGACTTATTATTCCAATTGAAAGGTGATCAATAAGTAAATCTATTACCAAATAAAATATTGCAGGCTTTATCATTAACATCATTTGATCAGACTTGAAGTTTCCTACATTCAAAGAAGTCCAGGTTTCCCCTTATATTTTCTCAGACAGATGTATAGAAAGAACATTTTTTAAATATATATATTATCTCACTAATCAAAATCGTCTGAAACACAGTTTACTTACATTCATCAGTTTCCCTATTTCTATTTTTTCCCCACTTTTGTCACGAGTTATGGACATTTTAGCCCTTTTTCTTTGATTCCTGCATCATCCTACCACACCTTCTTTAAATATGATAGCTCTTTGAGACCTCTGATCTTGAATGTTACTGTAAAAAACAAAATTAATTGTTATTATTCTGAGGAAGAGACACATTCATGCACATCAGACAAATTGAGGGCCATTGTCCTTGTTATATATTATTCATGTTTCAACGTCTAGAAAGTATTTCCATTGAGCTTTCACGAACATGTTACTATTTCCATAAATGCATCTTGAGCATAAAAAATATCCCTCCAAAAATATTTCGTTGAGAGAAAGCCAGAGCCCCTGGAAATAGCAAACCCTGAAAGGAAATGAATACATTATGAAATTATTTCATTTTCTTTTGCAATTATAACATATTTATAATAAAAACCCGTTCACAAATAGCACAGGTTTTCTGTTATGCTAATTCTGACTCTGCTCATACAACAAAAAGAAAAAACTACTACTACTGATGTAATGAGTGTTTTTCTATGCTCCTACGATGAACTGTAATAGTGAGTAGTGGATACAGTCATTGAGTTGCCAATAAGCTCTCGCACCAATAAAAATACTCAAACTTTTATTGTGCCGTCTGTTATTGATCGACAGAAATTGCTCACAGTCGATTCTTACCAGACAACATGACTGATTCTGGGAAAGTGCTGTTCCTGATGAGGATGCTGTGAGTCACTGTGCTGTGACTGTGTGTACCAGCAGAACTCCGTCAGTAATGTAATGTCTGAAGCTCTCGGCTGTAACTGTCCTGGTTAAAAACAGCTAATACTTCACCGGATGATTGGGCATGATTAAAGGGAGATGCCTTTGAGGAGGTGACTTTGGCTTTCACATTAGTGAGAGCGGGATCTTGTTACTTCAGTGTTAGCAGCCTTGCACTGGCTCCCTGTGCATCACAGAATCCAATACAAAGAGGCACTGTTAGTATTTAAATCCTTAAATGGTCTTCCACCTTCATATGTGGTAGATAAGCTGTGTCCATGTACTCCTTTAAGACTGCTTGACCGCACAGTGTCATGTTTAAGCTTTAATGGATGAGATTTTTGGGCTTGTTTTTCTGGGATTTGTCCAGGGTCCACAGTTCCATGCTTACAACTTTATGGGAACATTTTGAGGAAGGCCTTTTTTGCTCCGGCATGACTGTGCTCCAGACACACTCCAAAATCTCGTAGAAAAACTGCCCAGAAGAGTGGAAGCTGTTATAGCTGCAATGGATTTAAATAACCCATTGCATCTATAATTGGGTTTAAATTATTGGGTTTAAAAAGATAGGCTTGACCTGGGTTAAAGAGAGAGTGTATCAATTATTAATCCAAAGCACACTACATCACATGGAAACTCAGTACACACAAAACAACAGACACCAAAAATGTGGAAATGAATCATAAAGCAATTATCTCCTATGTGCTTAGCTTTCCCCAAAATTTCCCTGCAGTCAGATTTTTAAGAGAAATTTTAATAAACCAGCCTTTTACAGTTCAGATAAGGCCTTAGTTTTTTTCAGGGAAGGGTGAGCCGCTAGTAGAGATTTGTCATCTTTGTTGGTGCATTGAACAGTTAGTAAGATTCAGCCTAGAGCCAGTCAAGAACTATTGTGTGAAAGGACCGTAGAGTTTTGAATCATGACAGTACAGGCTGGTGACACATCACAGCTAATGCCACTGCACTGTAGCCAATCAACTCTTCCTTTCTGAGCTCCCACTCTCCTTTCATTAATTTATTAAAAAATTCTGCCAGAATGGTAACACGTCTGACTGTCATCAAAGTGAGTTTAACAGGCTATGTGGCACCTGGGCCACAGGATGTGGAAAAATCTGGAAAAGAAGGAAATGCATGCTGAAACACTGAAACTGGAATGCTTTAGGATTCTGAAAAAACAAAAACTATAAGAAAATTGAGCATATCACGATGCATGCTCAATCATCCAGGTAAGGAAATTCCAAAAAGTTTATTCTGTTCATCTGGATGTAGAGTTTTCAGTCAGAGAAACGTTTTGTCTCTCATTCAGGTGACTTCTTCGGTTCCAGCTGACTGCAGGTTTCTCCAACCTAATAAACAGTACATTCTCACAATGACTGAAACTAGCGCCACTGATGAAGAATGGGCTGTCAGGTCAGTTTCATTACAATTAATATGCACATTGATCAAAGACCAGCTGATCAGTTATCGTTGATAAATAGTCTTTGATCACATTATTACACAATTTCATGTACAGTATCCTTCTATTTCTATCAAACAGATGAGGATCAGTGTCACACAGAGTGAGGGAGCTTCCATTATCTTTTGAATTGTCCTCCAGAGTATGTTTCAGCTTCTATAACAAAAGTGCTTTTTATTGAAGCTGTAAGCAAAGTGCTTCATCAGCTGGGCCAATATAGTGTTTATGTGCTAAACAAAGATCTGCTTATTGAAAGTACAAATCACACAGCAGGTTGAAGATTTGTGTGATCGCTAAGTCTGTCAAACTGAACTTCAGCCCCTAACCCCAAAATGGTTGCTGGGATATTACCCAAGCAGAATCAAGATGTTCACACACTTCTTCAATACAATCATCTGCAGAAGCTAGTCCATGACTGGCAGTGTGTTTGGGATCATTCCATACATCCGAATCGCCAAGTAACCTAACCCCACTAACAGCATGCCTTTGGACTGTGGGACGAAGCCAATCAGATGCTTTCAGCCCCCTACCCCAAAATGATTGCTGGGATGTTACATGGTGGTGTTGCATGGTGAATTATTTCCATCAATACCACTGACTGAAATGTAGCCTCAAACCATAACACAGCCTCCAACAATGACAATCTGAACAACATCATGATATATAGGGCACCAAACCTGGATTATAAACAAACATGAGGGTGAAATTGAGAATATGTAGAGAAATATGGAGCGTGTTTAGGTGAAATATTCTTTTGTTGTTTATATGTGGGGTGCTAACCACTTGTTAAAAGTAAAATAAATAGTAAACATTGCATAGCTGTGTAATATTTGTCATAATTTTTTTTTCATTCATCATCTGTTTTTGTTCTAGAGTTTGGTAGCCTGTTCATCAGACTTTCATGAACAGTGAGTTCATGAAAGTCCACATATGTAGCGGTACTGTATGAACACACACACAGAAAGTCTCAGTTTTTTGTTAAGTTTTTTCATCCAGCTGCTGCTGGTATGTGAGGTAGGGCTGCATCTTCTTCCACATGTGCCTCTGTCTCACCAGTGGAGGGTGTCGTGTAGGGCTGCCACAAACGATCATTTTGATAGTCGACTAGTCACCGATTATTTTTGTGATTAGTCGACTAATCAGATCATCATCCATTGGACGTAAAACTACAGCTTATTGCACCAGCAGCATCTGCTCTTATATAACTATCATTAGCTTACAGCTTTAAGTGTTTAAGGTCTGTGCTAACTAAAAATAAAGACAAGATGATAGTTTATTAAATTTTAATGAAATTTGCAGATTGTTTCGGTGAAGCTTAATAAACTCCTTGCTATCTAAAATATAACAGGACACCGGAGTATATTCTGGAGCATCTCACACTTCTGATAATCAGCTGTCTGCTTGATGTTTATTCAGCTGTGTAAAAACTATAACTTTAATCTCAGACAAACCGATTTACTCAGGAACAAATAAAATACTAAAAAAAAAAAAAGCCAAACAATAACATTTTAAGTTATCTAAGTGACTCATATATATTTAACCTGAGTAGCGAAAGACGGCGGTGGGTGTGAAAACGATTTGCGGGGAGTCCGGTGTTCTCACGGCGCTAGTGAGCCTAGCCCCCGGCTCGCTAACGAGCTAGTGGGTAACAGATGTCTCCGAAAACGTCGGAGCGCTTTTGAAAATATGTGGTGTCCTGATAAACTGAGCAGATATTTGAGGTTTACACAGCTACATTCTTGCCTGAAAATATGTTAAACGTTTATTTTGTGACCCAGAAAGAATAATAAGAATAATATTAAAACTAACTAGCTGCCGCCATTGTTGGAAACTGCGCTGGGCCGCGCTATGAATTCTGGGACACAGCTGCTTCTTCTTCTTCTTCGGGGTTTAACGGTAGCTGACATCCTTGTACATGCAATGCTGCCATCTTCTGTTTCAGTCCGTTATTACACTCTTAAATCCTGCTACTTATTCCTGCGTCTTTTGTGATCTTACAAAGCTTCAAACGACGCGTCGACTATTAAATCAGTCGTCGACGATTTTGATAGTCGACGTAATCGTGACTAGTCGACAAATCGTGGCAGCCCTAGTGTCCTGTGACTCATGCTGACTAAGTTGCATTGGTCACTGTGTATTAAATGATGGCATCTGTCAGAGGTGCTGCTCGGCTATTAGAGTGATTTACCAGTGAGAGAGATAATCCCATACAGCTTATGACAAAATTTGATCCGAAGTGATTGATGGCCCTAATCACGACCTTTTGACCTCCCGCCCCTCCCCCCCGGAAGCGTGTAATGAGCGTGACGAATCGCATCCGGAGAAGGGGGGTGGGAAACCCCCCGCGTGTCGAATTGCATCCTGAGAAGGGGGGGTGAACCCCGGAAGCGCGCCATCTGTTGCTTTTTTTTTTTTTTTTTTTGGTGGTTTTTTTTTTTTTTTTTTTTCAAAATCTTTATTTAAACATCAGTACAATACAAAATGGAATTAAGCAGTATTACAATAATGGTGATGTACTTACAGAAGAATTGTATGCATAGATAAACAAATACAAGAACAGCATTCAAAAACAACAATAGAAACATGCTAGGGGGAAAGTAACTAATCAAGCCAAAGAATAAAGTGATTGAAAGATCTTGATTTTTTCACAAACACCAATAGTTTTTATAGCTTTTGGGTTAGTGGAGTTCTTAATAGAGTTAAGATACTGTACAAGTTCAAAGGAGAATACATAGAAAGAGGGATGTCTTCCTAAATATTTGGACTTGTGAATATGAAATTTAGCCATTAAAAGTAACAAGTTAATCATATATCTGTTATCAAAATTGAATTGTTTTTGATTTTTGTGCAGACCAAACAAAACATATTTCCAAAACAGTACAAATCCTTTAAATATATTTTCTGAAATAAAAACACATAAGCTCTGCCAAAAATCTTGTACAAGGTTACAAAACCAAAAAAGATGTGTAGTAGATTCCTTGGAAGTTTTACAAAAGCTACAGCTTGTATCAATGTCTAATTTGAATTTGCTTTGAAGATAATCTTTAGAAGGATAAATTCTGTGTATTAATTTATAAGAAATATCTTTAATTTTGTTGGTAATTAAAAACTGATTAGGGAGTTTCCAAACTTCGTTCCACATAATACCATCTGACAGCCGGTTCCAGAAAAAAATAACATATGGTAGCGTGGTTATGGTACTCTGAAATAAAGCTCTAATCGATTTATTGTTGTTTTTAGATTGCTTAGAAAAGCAAATCTTGCCAACAAAAGTTTGTATGGGAGATGTCAACGGCCTGTGGAATGAAGTGATATTAGGTTGATTCTTAAACAGCATACAAACCCCTGATGGTATTGAGCCAAATACTTTGGTATAATCATGACGATTTATAGCTAAATTGAAGTGTAAACAAAATTCTTCATAGGAGAAAAGCATACCATTTGAGTCAAATAATTGGTTGACTAAAACAATGTCATTCCTAAACCAACTATCTAAGAAGAGAGATTTTCTTTTAAATAAAACATCCTTATTATTCCAGATATAATAACTGTGTGGACTAAAGTTATGCTTGTAAATAAGGGTCCAAGCTAAAAAAGCTTGACGATGAAAAGCAGAGATCTTTAACGGGATTTTATCAATATCAAAATTACAAGTAAGGAAAAATTCAGTGCCACCTAACTTAGAAAACATGAACACAGGTATAGCATTCCAAATGGAAGTAGGATTAGTAATTAGATTCTTCAACCAATTTATTTTGAATGTGTTATTTAAAGTGTTAAAATCTAACACATTAAGTCCTCCGTTGACATAGGAGTTCATAAGAACTGTTTTTTTAATGTAGTGTGTCCTATTTTTCCAGATAAAGTTGAAAATTAACTTATCAACCTCTTTTATAAGCTTTTTATCAAGGTGCAATGCCAATGCAGCGTATGTAAGACGAGAGATGCCTTCTGCTTTAGTTATTAATACTCTGCCTTTTAACGACAAATCTCTTAAGAGCCACTGATTAAATCTGTGTTTGAGTTTCTCTAGAATAGGATAAAAATTTTGAGTTATTCTACTTTCCTGGTTCTTGGTTATTATGACACCTAAATAACGAACTTCTTGTTTAAGTGGAATGTTACACAAAGCTGTTTTCGAGCAGTCTTTTATCGCCATAAGTTCACATTTAGGAATATTCAAGTATAATCCAGAAGCTTTGGAAAATATGGAGATTGAGTCAATAGCAATAGAGATTTGCTGTTCATCTTTTAGGAATAATGTAGTGTCATCCGCTAACTGTGTTATGAGTAAATCTTTGCCAATTAGCGACATACCTTTTACATTGCTTGATTTCATATGGTTAGACAATAGTTGGGCAATTAACAAAAACAGGTATGGAGAAATGGGACAGCCTTGTCTTATCCCTCTTTGTATGTTAAATCTGGGTGAAGTACCGTTTGTTAATTTAATACTGCTGTTACTGTTATGGTATAATGTTTTAATCGCTGTAGAGAAGTAAGAGCCAAAACCATACTTATCCAGAGCTTGAAATATAAATTCATGCTCCACCGTATCGAAGGCCTTGTAGAAGTCTAAAAATAATATGAAACCATTGCAATCTATGAGGTCAGAATAATCCAGAACATCTAAAACCAATCTGATATTGTTAGTTATGTGTCTTTTGGGCATAAAGCCAGATTGTGTTTCATCAATAACAGAGTCAAGAACCATCTTAAGTCTGTTAGCTATAATTAGAGCAAATACTTTATAATCATTATTTAGCAAGCTAATCGGTCTCCAATTATCAATCATTAATAGGTCCTTATTAGGCTTCGGGATCAATGTAGTCAAACCTTGATTCATCGTAGTGGGAAGCTGTTGGTTTCCTATGCTTTCTGCAAATACCTCAAGAAGAAAGGGAGACAACTCTTCAGAGAAAGTTTTATATAATTCAGCAGTAAGACCATCCGTACCTGGAGATTTATTATTTTTCAATAGCCCAATTGCAACTTTGACTTCTTCTAATGAGATGGGTTGATCACATAATATAGATTCTTCTTGGCTGATAGATTTAACATTCAGCGATCCTAAGAGATGATTTGCATCTTCCTGAGAAAATGTAGAACTATAAAGTTCCTTATAGAAATGACTACAATATTTAGAGATTAATCTGTAATCCTCTGTTATAACTCCATTTATCATTAATTTGCTAATATTATTTATACTTGAGTGTTTCTTTTCTAAACTGAAGAAGTAATGGGAGTTACGCTCACCTTCTTCAAGCCATTTAGATCTTGATCTGATAAAAGCGCCTTTTGCTTTGTCTGTGTATAAACGATCTAATTTATCTTGTAATTTAGCAAGGTTCATTTTATCCTCTTCAGTTAAAGTGTCAATTCGTTTATTAGATAACTGTGTGATTTGAGAAATTATATTTTCTTCCTCCAATCTTTTGGATTTTGCATTAAGGCTGCCAATCTTTCTTAAATATTTGCCAATTTCAAATTTTAATAATTCCCAGTTATTACCATATTTTAAATCTTCTTGAGCTATAGACCAAAAGTTTGAGATCAGTTCTTTAAGATCCTTTTTCACATCGTCTTTTTGTAATAATGAGCTATTGAGTTTCCAGTATGTAAATTTAACAACAGAAGAATTAGGTAGAGAAGTTAGATTTATTTTAATATATATGGCTTTATGATCTGTTGCTGGAGAAGGCCAAGCACCTACATCTATGCTATTGCTGTCAAAGCTCTCTGAGACTAACCAAAAGTCTATCCTTGAATGTCTCGAGTTAGAATTGTTGCACCAAGTAAACATTTTGGACTGAGGAAATTTGAATCTCCAAATGTCTGTAAGTTTCAGGCGTACCATAACAGCCTTCAATGTGGTATTAATTCTTTTCAAATGTCCTGGAGGAAATTTATCTAATTCAGCATCCATAATACAGTTAAAGTCTCCACCTAGTAATAATTTTGCATTTGGAAATTTATTTAACCAGCTAGATTTTTTTTTTTTCAATCGTCAAAAATAAATGATCATTTTCTAGCTTCGTGTTAAACCCATATATGTTAGTAACAATTAAGACTAAATCATTATATCTTATGACTTGACATATGTAATGACCTGCAGAATCACATTCTGTATGTAAAACATCCCCATTATATCTGTTTTTTAGGATTGATACCCCAGCTGATCGTTCAGTTCCATGAGATAACCAAATAGAATTTCCCCATTGAGATCGCCAAAAACTAACATCGTCGATAGTAGAGTGAGATTCTTGCAAAAACACAAGGTCAGATTTAAGTTGCTTTGCATAAAGAAAAGTGGCTTTACGTTTTAAGTTGTTACGAAGACCCCTAGCATTAATAGAAACAAAAAACAAAGAACACAAGTTGACAAAGAAAAGATATGTATTAAAAAGTAAATCGAAGATAAACTTTTTAACCTAACACTGAGATCAGCACTAGAATATGAGAATGTTCACAGTATAGAGTAAATATATATAAAAAAAACTTTAGACGCCTAATAAAAGCATAACAAAAAAGGTTTTACCTATTTAACAGTAATTTGGCTTTTTGCTAACACCAAAGAGCAATTTAGACAGCCAACTATTAATATCTACAAATATCAGGCACATCAATATAAAGAACACCTTGTAAACAAACCTGAGAAGAACTAAGGGTCAGGGAATATTGAAGAGTTTATGTGTGAACTTCAGCACCATTTACAAAGCCTCGACCTCCAATAAAGTAAGCAGACTTCCCTTCTTCACGTGCTTTCTTTATAATGGGCCACAGCTTCAGTCTGTTTTCTTTGTCCTCTCTCGTCAGGTCTTCAGTAAACCTCAGATGATTATTTTGAAGGAAAGTATTATTCTTGGCAGCTTTCCACACCGCATCACGAATTCTTCTTGAGATGAACCGGATGATGATCCCTCTGGGTCTCGGGTCATTTTGTTTTGGTTTCCCCACTCGATGAGCGATGTCTAAGACCTCTGAAAACTTTTCCTTCTCCGCAGGTAGAACCGTTTGGCATATCCCAATCGCCTTTGCGCGCACATCTTCCTTCTCCAACTCCGGTACCCCATACAGTCTCAGATTCCAACGGCGGTTGTAGCGTTCAACTTCAGAGATGCGTTCGTCACATTTCTGTGTAAGCGTTTCGTTTTTCTCAACCCTTTTCTCAATGACCATAATCTTATCACTTATGTCCTTTAAATCCGTGCGAACTGTTCCTACCATTTCTTCAATTGCGTCACTTCTGGTGTTGATCAGATTAATCAAAGTGTTGACCGCATCAGCTTTCAGGGAATCGTCATCAGAGTGACTGGTAGACAGTGTTGGTTTTTTAGCCACTGGAGGCTTGGAAGGCGTAACTGGTAGGGGTGGAAATTCTTCTTCAACCATCTGCTGACACTCCATTTCTCTTATGTAGCTATGGTCGCTAGCTAGCATGCTAGTTGCATGTGGTTTGCCCGAGTTACTCAGCCTTTTCTGAGCAGATTTCGACATGTTGTTGTTGCAGAATTTGGTTTCAGGTTTAGCAGGTTTAGTGTGTTGATCTTCAAAAAAGTCTTGAAAGTTACAAAGACGTCAAATAAGCGTTGTAAAAATGCTTTATATCTTTCTAGTGCTGAGAGCTCGAAAAGACACTCCTCATCACGCCACCATCTTGCTCGGCCCGCGCCATCTGTTGCTAAGCGTGTCGAATTGCATCCTGAGAAGGGAGGGGGGAAACCTCCGGAAGCGCGTCATCTGTTGTTGGGAAAAAAAGTTTTTAGAGGGAGGGGGAAACCTCCGGAAGCGCGCCATCTGTTGGAGGAGAATAAAAAAAGCAGAGAGGTGGAGTCCGTCACAATTTCTAAGGCACAGACACAAGATGGATTTCCTTCTGCAGCCCAGCAGCGTTCCTGTGTCCGATGAGATCTGCTCTCCCAAAGAAGAAGGCTTTGAATATGACATATTCAAATACAGCATATTTACTATGGAAGGCCTCGATCCGGACCTTATGACCCTACCGGAAATACTCCGGAAGTGTCTAGTCATTTTCAGACCTGATGCGTCATGTTCCCTAAGCACAGCGGTGATGCAGCAGATGATTCTGTGATGTATAGAGAGACAGAGCGGATGTAATTTTACTTTCTTAAGCTGCACCGGCGTTTGTAATGGAAATAAAGAGTGACTTCCTGTAGAGATTTCAATAGTATTTTATTTTCCTATAATACAGACGCTGTAAAAAACCTTTAAGATACACCATAGCTTGTGATGAAAAGAAGAACTTTCTATCCGCTTGTAACCTACAGGCGGCTAACTATCCCTTAGTGAATACTACTTTTCCTTTTGAGAGACTGAAAAACAAACCATAATTGCAGCGACAGGCGATCTTGTTTCTCTCACACACACACACACACACACACACACACACCCCCCCCCCCCCCCCCCGCGGGCCAAGGAGGAGTTTTTTTCTTCAATACTTTAACAATAAGTTTTCTCAATAGATAGAAAATGTTGATCCGCTGAGGAGTCAACAGCCGATATTATCATTGCTTGTAACCCGGTAAATAATTTCGTACATCTCCCCATAAAACAAGTCTTAGTGGAAAAAAGCTCATATTCGAATAAGTTTATTCCCCTCTGTGGGAAAGAGTTTTTTTCTCAGAGTCAACCATGAGGCGAGTTTTGTCAACAGCAAGAACAAAGCCAGACAACTGTTGCCCATAAGGTAAAACAAATATCTGCCTCTAAGTCGTATTTTACCGTTGCAGAATGTGGAAAACAGACGGCGTTCACAAGAAGGCATTCAAAAAAAGGAAATTGGATACCCCAACTCTCCCAACTGCACACACACACACACACACACACACACACACACACACACACACACACACACACGCTTGCATAGATAAACTCTGAATATAGTAGTGGGACTTCAGCTGTTTATGTAACTTACTATCTTAAGACTTTTGTGTCTACAATAATTAGTTTCCTTGGAACCAGATCCCTACCTGTTAATAATTCTCCACTGTACCCATGGTTCAGAAAATTACAGTCAGCCTGCCAGGGACACGTCACTCAGAGAGCTTTTAGAAACATGAGAGGCATCCATACATTTAGAGCACGGGCCTGTTATCAGAAAAAAGTACAAGCCGGAGTTGAATGGTGTTCAGTTTCACCTTCCTTCCTGTTGCTCTATGACGTAGTTTGAAACAGAAACCACAAGTGAGTCAGTCTCGGGTCGAGGTTAGGATTTCCAAAATCAGAGTTCACACACATGTAGCTCTTGATCATATATGTTCATATGTTAACAGTCTTTTTCTTCCCCTTCTTTATTTCTGTGGGAGTCAGGTGGCAGGAGCTCTGTGGAGGTATTTCATCTCCAAAGGCATTGAGTATCTGGACACTGTGTTTTTCATCCTGAGGAAAAAATTTAACCAGGTCACCTTCCTGCACGTCTACCATCATTGCTCCATGTTCACGCTCTGGTGGATTGGCATCAAGTGGGTGGCAGGAGGACAGTGTGAGTAGCTTACAACACAGCAGACATCAGCTATATGATATATATATGAATTTATCAGCATTGCTGTTGATAAAGCCTTCACCGGCTCTGTAGTTTTGTGGTTTATACTGGGTGAGGGCTGGGAAGAGACACAAATGCCTTGGTGGATGCTTCAGGAAGCTAAACCAAACATGTGGAGCTACTTGTCTATAAACCTTTTATTCACTACTGGTTAATGTATTCATTATTGTTGTTTGTTGAGCTTATTTTTTTTTAATAATATGCATCTGCATATTAACAGCCATGCTAGCAACTCTGTAAAGGTATACCACAGGCAGAGGAGCACTTTGAGCTAAGTGCTAATGCCAACAAGGCAACATGTTGAGAGTAATAGCATTTAATCGCTGAAGTTTACTATTGGGTACAATGTTTATCATGTTCACAGTATGTATTTAGCATGATAACACGCTATCACTTGCTAATTAGTAAACACAGGTGCAGCTATATGTATATTTGCAAGTAGATGATTGTGACTGAGAGTAAACTGAGTCTGAACACTGATGAGGAAGCCAAATGACAAATTTCACTGAAACCCACAAGCATAGTATCGTCATATGTAGCTTGGATAGTTTAATCTGGATTCATGGGCCCCTGGACCTACACTTGTTTGTATCTCCCACCCCCTCAACTATTGTCTTTTTATTGGATACAGACAGCAGGAGTTCAGAGCAACTCAGTTTAAGATTTTTTTTAACTATAGTAAGCAGAACAAAATTAAAAACTTATTGTTTCTTCTACTGCAGCATTCTTTGGTGCACATATGAATGCGATGATCCATGTCCTGATGTACCTGTATTACGGTCTTGCCTCCTGTGGACCTAAGATCCAAAAGTACCTGTGGTGGAAGAAGTATCTGACAATTATCCAGATGGTAGGTTGATTTCCAGGGTGGCTGATTTTGAAATTAAATATACTGATTGTAGGGATCATTTGACTGAAAATCATTCTTCTTGCTATGAAAGAACGGTGAAAACACAATATGGTGCAAAAGCATAACTCTTATTCTCTCTTTGGGGCTCAGATTCAGTTCCATGTCACCATCGGTCACACGGCCTTGTCTCTCTATCTCTAAAGACAGAGCACATATCTGAACTACTGGAACACAGAGGTAAGAGAAATCTGTGGAGATACATGCGAAGGATTAAACTATAAATTAGTTAATATTAGATTATTTCTGCCAAGAAAAATGTTGCCTGAGTTGATGTAGCAGTAATCTTGTTTGCGTTGGCCATGTTTCTTTTGGTTTGTGTTACCTTACCTGCTTTTCTTTCATACTCTCTTTAGGTAATAAAGCCACATCTTTACCATGAAGCTACCTTTGGCTCTGGTGTTTGCACTCACCCTCCCCATCATCAGGGCTCAGGTTCCCCACTGGGGCCCGTGTCCAGAGCCTGCTGTTCAACCCCCCGTCAGCCTTAAACAGGTACCAGTGACGATGCAGACTGTGCAGAATATGCTGAACACATTAGGCGTGAATGTCATGAGATACTTCTTCTCTCGCACAGTTTGAAAAGGAAAAAGCTGACACCACAAACATTATCAGAGATTTCTGTTAAACGAGAATTTATTAATATAAATATTGTTTTCATGTGAAAAAATAATTTAATTTATTAAAAGTACTTTTTATTTATATAGTTTATAATATATTTTTTTTTTTTCAGCATTTCAGCATAATCTTTGTTGTAAGTCAACTCAGTACCCAAAGTATTGTGTAAGTAAAGCTTTTCAGTACCTTTAATAGCATAGAAATGTGCATACATTAGTACAATAACTGAATAAATGAAGACAGACTTTTTCCCAGAGGGGAAACTTGGCAAAACATTGTGTTTAATTACTTCCTCAGCTGGTGTAGAGTAGGTTTTTATAAAACACATACCATATATCAGAGTATGTAGATTTATTCATAGTCTGCCGACCCCCTCTTCTTCTTCTCTGTGTTGGTGTTGTTGTTCGTGTGCGTGTGTGTGCGTGTGTGTGTGCGTGCCTTAGAAGTCAATTAATACATTAGCCATACTTAAAAAACATCTGAATTTCATTTAGAACTGAGATTCTAAGTTGTAAGCAGAAATCTTATGCACAGCCAGAAACATGTTTCCCCACTTTCACAATGCTGAGGTGTCAAATCCACAACCCCCAACAAATGGTTTGTTACATGCGGGTGTGAAGGGCAAGCTTTACTTACACAGCCTCACACACAGTAGATTTTTAAAGTTTTTGGGTACAGGGGTTTAGCCACAGATGCAACATCCACTTTTGATAAAGATCCCTCCACCTGTTTATTTCTTAAGAAATTAAGCATCTTTATTAAGCTCTTATTTATAATTGTCTACACAATAATAGACACCGTGTGCTCTGTGACATTATAGTCTTCTACTGCTGCTTCCATCGGTTTGCATTTTAAACTCCCAGCCTTTCAGTTTGTTATGAACAACTTTATATCACAAAATGTTAGAAATATAAAGTGATCCATGCGACTTTTTTATTTTTTTTATTTTTTTATTTTCTGTTTGATGGAAGGACTTAAGACACGAGTTATTTAAACAATTCTAAATGACAGTGTGATGGCCATAGCACTTTATGCGGGTCAAATGTGTTAAGGATAATGTTTATCAATGTAAAATTGCAAAGAACTTGTGGATAGATTATAACATTTTGTAAACAGTTACCTCAGAAGCTGTACTGGTAGATCTATGTATGTAAGGTAAAACTATCCACAGTACTTCCACTTAAGTAGCTAAACACATAAAGTCACCCTTACCAATAATCCGCTGCTCCTTGAAAAAGTAGCACAAACAGACAACTGACTGAGCAATGATAAGTAGAGCTACCCGAGGCCGATACTCAAGCAGAAGAAAATTAAAAGTTGTTGTTTTTGTGGCTCGAAAAATTAAAGAAAGTATGTTTAATAATTCAACAAGACCCGCACCTTCAACACATGTACATTCAAATTCTGGTACAGGCTCATCATTGCTGCTGTTCAATAGTTTTTATCCGTTTGAAAAAGTCATTTTACGGCTTTAATGTTTCCAGCTGATAAGGAGAATGAGCGCATTTTAAATGAGCGTTCAAAGGCTTTAAACATCTGCTTTGTCTGTAACGACAGTATCAAACTACAGAGCATTGTTTTTACTAAAATTCAACATTTTCAGATGAAAATTTGGCTGCTTTTTGTTTTTTTCACTGTAACACCCACCTCAACGCCATTTTTAGGATATTCTTGGTGATCAGTGTTGGTCAAGTTACTTGAAAAAAGTAATCAGTAATTAATTACTGATTACTCCCCCAAAAAAGTAATCCCGTTACTTTACTGATTACTTATTTTCAAAAGTAATTAATTACTTAGTTACTTAGTTACTTTTTAAAAACACGATTTACAACCTGAAGAGGTGATAAAGTGATAGATCTTTCAGCCCAATTCTACTTTTTCTACATAATCCATCATACAAAATGTAATCAAATGGAAAAGTCTCTTTTTTTAACTTGTTTTATCAGTTTTAATCTTTTAACTTTATGCATCAAGCAAAACATTTAATTATATGCAACATTCTCTGACTTGAATAAATTAGTTTAACATTTAAACCTATTTTCTACACATTCCAGCACATAAAATAAAATATTTTTTGTGTTTTCACTCACTCTTTCAAACAGATGCAAGTAAAACACAGCAGAAAATAAATAAAGTCAAAGACTCAGCGGTCCTTTTGCTCTATTTTCACCTGTAAAGCAGGAGCAGGGTAGGCGGAGGGTTACCCTGGTGTAGGTGTGCTGCGGTCAGTTGAAGAATCCGCGCGAGTGTCTCTGTGAGTTTCCCATCACGTCGTAGCTACTCGGTGCTTGCTCGGAAGTTTAGGGGTTTTTTTCGCTGTAAAAAGAAGTTTTCTTCCCACGCACGATGGACGCTAATGTTTTTGTCACTTTTTATGGAATCAAACTCAAAGTAAGGTCAGTACTTCCACGCTTTAAACGCTGCACGCTCATACTCTCTCCCGCACTCGATATTATCCATTGTTGATCTGCACACAGCTGCTGTCACCAACGTCGCACTTGCTTACGTCACTGTCATGAGACATTCTCGCAAAAAAAATCACGGTTTTAGTAACGCAGTAACGCAGCGTTCCTACGGGAAAGTAACGGTAATCTAATTACCGATTTTGCAATAGTAATCCCTTACTTTACTCGTTACTTGAAAAAAGTAATCAGATTACAGTAACGCGTTATAAGTAACGCGTTACTGCCCATCTCTGTTGGTGATCCCACCTTTTTCATATTTATGCTTCTGGCACTGAGGGTATCTGATACGCATGTTGTCACTGTGTTTGTACTACCAGCTGTGAGGGCTCTGCCTTTGCTTTGAGCAGTCTGTTTTTATTTTGTCTCGTGACTGTGTGTGTGTGTGTGTGTGTTTTTTTTTTTGTTTTTTTTTTCAAACGAGATCCTCGTCAGTTTGATTTTGTTACCACAAACTTTGTGTGAAGTTCACAACAGAGGTAAAGAGATTTAAACACCCCAGTTTAAGGAGGCAGGCAGGCAGGGGTTGGACCACCTGCACAGGACAGGTGAAACAGAGAGTGTCGGGGGAGATGTGCAACAGAAGCAGAGGGGACATTTTACTAGATGATAAATGACAGATTTAGGTGATTAAGGATTTGTTGACAAGATTAAAAGACACGTCCGTCAGAGTTCAACAACATTACAGTTTGATTAAATAAAAAGTTTTTAAACTACACAAGGTTCATTTTCTCCTCTGATAGTAAGCATATTAAACATGTCAAGAAAGAAAGAGTATAAAGAAAAATAGTAAATGTGTGTCTAATTAAACTCTTCCTGTGAACCTTATATCATCCTTTAATATGTTCGGTGTTACAAACTTGAAGAAGCACAGAAAAGATCATCAGACATTAATCTAATCAGTTTTCAGCCTTCATTCATATTGAAAAGTTGAAATATGAATGAAGACCCAAGACCCTGCTAGACCCAAGTGCAGCGTTTAACACCGTTGGCCATAACATTTTATTACAGCTATTATTAAATGGAGAGTCCTCTTCACACACTGAGGTTAATTATGAAGCTCCACAGGCTTCTGTGCAAAGACCAGATTTGTTTACATTATACGTGCTTTAGAAGACATAGCATAGCATACATTTTCACTGCTATGCATAAGATACCCGCTTTTATTGGTTAAACTGCCGGGATGTCTTAGACACATAATGAGCTTTAATTTTCTGCTTCTAAGTTCAGATAGAACTGAGGTTATTGTAACGGGGCGTAAAAATCTTAGAAACACTGTGGCTAACAAGATCCTTACTCTGGATGGCATCGCCTTGAGCCGCCTGTTGTAGTGATTTGGCACATTATAAGTAAAATTGAAACATTGTTTGGTAAAATGCTGGTTACACGTTCTAAGAATGAAAAAATCAGTCTTTCAGAGAAAAAATTAGCAGCCTCCTTTGTAAAACTCTGCGACCAACCGTAGCTGTCTGATTTTCACCATGTCCAACCCTACCAGATTGTGGTATGCCTCAGCTATGGCGTCAAAGACTTTCCTTTCCGATTTCAGTTCGTGCAAGAGAGTTTCCGCCACCATGCAGACTTTGACGTCGTCCATTTTGATGTGGCGAGCAATCAGCAGCCGTTGAATGGATGGAATGAAACGAGGGGTGAGGAGTCTTTTTCTGATGCTGTAATAATTTTCAGCGTAAAAGTCATCCTCCAACACTCGCAAACACTCATGCTGTTTCTGGAGGGGTTGATCGGCCATACAATCGTTGCATGTGTCAGTGAGGTACTTGTTGATTACGAGGTTGACAAGATGATACACCGCGGTTTTCACGGTATCGATGAACAAAGAAGATGCCCAACCGTCAAGCTCGTCCTCTTGCTGCTGCTTTTCCAAGGGGCGATAGTAACCGGACGTGTCAGGTAATATTGTCCCCTCGTCCGCAGAACTTTCCTCCTCCTCCGCAGGGTGGCGCAGGGCTGTAGAGGCCATACTTCTCTCTGTTTTTGAGCTAAAAAAAAAAGGTTTGAAGGAATGAGACGGCGGTCTTCTTTTTAAATAACAGAAGAGGGCGTGGTCTGGAAGTGGGTTGATCTTAAAGGGTGCGGGTAGGTGTGGCAGCTATTTTCAAAAACCGTAGAGTCGGCCACTGCGTCTCTAGCAGCTGTAACTTTGGAAAAGAACGGTAATTCCCATCTGTTGGGCTTGAAATTCTCCATGAAAATGGCATCTTCCAGCCCTTCTGCTCAATCAACCATCAGAGTGACAGAACTTGGTACATATTTGGTACTTGGTACCAGGGATACTGAGCAATCTTTAGTCTCTGAAGATCCAGCCACGAACCCTACATTTGAAGATTGGAGTGAAGTGTCAGAGTGGAGCACACCCCCCTCACCACCACAGCTGTGGACGATGGACATTGACAACGAGGAAGATTTTTTGTATTTCGGCGACTCTCCCGACATTGATGAGGTAGACTGGAAATGGCCACCCTTCCAAGGCCCTGAGAGATTACCGGAACAGCTATGGGATAATGATGAGGACTTACCCTATGTACCCACATAATCGGTGATGAATTGTGAAGTTACAATTCTTTTCTGAAAAAGCATTTTTATTTTTGTATATAAATAAATGTTGATGTTGTGCTATGGGATTGTATGTTTCAATTTTACTTATAATGTGCCAAATCACTACAACAGGTGGCTCAAGGCGATGCCATCCAGAGTAAGGATCTTGTTAGCCACAGTGTTTCTAAGATTTTTACGCCCCGTTACAATAACCTCAGTTCTATCTGAACTTAGAAGCAGAAAATTAAAGCTCATTATGTGTCTAAGACATCCCGGCAGTTTAACCAATAAAAGCGGGTATCTTATGCATAGCAGTGAAAATGTATGCTATGCTATGTCTTCTAAAGCACGTATAATGTAAACAAATCTGGTCTTTGCACAGAAGCCTGTGGAGCTTCATAATTAACCTCAGTGTGTGAAGAGGACTCTCCATTTAATAATAGCTGTAATAAAATGTTATGGCCAACGGTGTTAAACGCTGCACTTGGGTCTAGCAGGGTCTTGGGTCTTCATCCATATTTCAACTTTTCAATATGAATGAAGGCTGAAAACTGATTAGATTAATGTCTGATGATCTTTTCTGTGCTTCTGCAAGTTTGTAACACCGAACATATTAAAGGATGATATAAGGTTCACAGGAAGAGTTTAATTAGACACACATTTACTATTTTTCTTTATACTCTTTCTTTCTTGACATGTTTAATATGCTTACTATCAGAGGAGAAAATGACCCTTGTGTAGTTTAAAAACTTTTTATTTAATCAAACTGTAATGTTGTTGAACTCTGACGGACGTGTCTTTTAATCTTGTCAACAAATCCTTAATCACCTAAATCTGTCATTTATCATCTAGTAAAATGTTCCCTCTGCTTCTGTTGCACATCTCCCCCGACACTCTCTGCTTCACCTGTCCTGTGCAGGTGGTCCAACCCCTGCCTGCCTGCCTCCTTAAACTGGGGTGTTTAAATCTCTTTACCTCTGTTGTGAACTTCACACAAAGTTTGTGGTAACAAAATCAAACTGACGAGGATCTCGTTTGAAAAAAACAAACAAAAAAAAAACACACACACACACACACACACACACACACAGTCACGAGACAAAATAAAAACAGACTGCTCAAAGCAAAGGCAGAGCCCTCACAGCTGGTAGTACAAACACAGTGACAACATGCGTATCAGATACCCTCAGTGCCAGAAGCATAAATATGAAAAAGGTGGGATCACCAAGAATATCCTAAAAATGGCGTTGAGGTGGGTGTTACAGTGAAAAAAACAAAAAGCAGCCAAATTTTCATCTGAAAATGTTGAATTTTAGTAAAAACAATGCTCTGTAGTTTGATACTGTCGTTACAGACAAAGCAGATGTTTAAAGCCTTTGAACGCTCATTTAAAATGCGCTCATTCTCCTTATCAGCTGGAAACATTAAAGCCGTAAAATGACTTTTTCAAACGGATAAAAACTATTGAACAGCAGCAATGATGAGCCTGTACCAGAATTTGAATGTACATGTGTTGAAGGTGCGGGTCTTGTTGAATTATTAAACATACTTTCTTTAATTTTTCGAGCCACAAAAACAACAACTTTTAATTTTCTTCTGCTTGAGTATCGGCCTCGGGTAGCTCTACTTATCATTGCTCAGTCAGTTGTCTGTTTGCGCTACTTTTTCAAGGAGCAGCGGATTATTGGTAAGGGTGACTTTATGTGTTTAGCTACTTAAGTGGAAGTACTGTGGATAGTTTTACCTTACATACATAGATCTACCAGTACAGCTTCTGAGGTAACTGTTTACAAAATGTTATAATCTATCCACAAGTTCTTTGCAATTTTACATTGATAAACATTATCCTTAACACATTTGACCCGCATAAAGTGCTATGGCCATCACACTGTCATTTAGAATTGTTTAAATAACTCGTGTCTTAAGTCCTTCCATCAAACAGAAAATAAAAAAATAAAAAAAATAAAAAAGTCGCATGGATCACTTTATATTTCTAACATTTTGTGATATAAAGTTGTTCATAACAAACTGAAAGGCTGGGAGTTTAAAATGCAAACCGATGGAAGCAGCAGTAGAAGACTATAATGTCACAGAGCACACGGTGTCTATTATTGTGTAGACAATTATAAATAAGAGCTTAATAAAGATGCTTAATTTCTTAAGAAATAAACAGGTGGAGGGATCTTTATCAAAAGTGGATGTTGCATCTGTGGCTAAACCCCTGTACCCAAAAACTTTAAAAATCTACTGTGTGTGAGGCTGTGTAAGTAAAGCTTGCCCTTCACACCCGCATGTAACAAACCATTTGTTGGGGGTTGTGGATTTGACACCTCAGCATTGTGAAAGTGGGGAAACATGTTTCTGGCTGTGCATAAGATTTCTGCTTACAACTTAGAATCTCAGTTCTAAATGAAATTCAGATGTTTTTTAAGTATGGCTAATGTATTAATTGACTTCTAAGGCACGCACACACACACGCACACGAACAACAACACCAACACAGAGAAGAAGAAGAGGGGGTCGGCAGACTATGAATAAATCTACATACTCTGATATATGGTATGTGTTTTATAAAAACCTACTCTACACCAGCTGAGGAAGTAATTAAACACAATGTTTTGCCAAGTTTCCCCTCTGGGAAAAAGTCTGTCTTCATTTATTCAGTTATTGTACTAATGTATGCACATTTCTATGCTATTAAAGGTACTGAAAAGCTTTACTTACACAATACTTTGGGTACTGAGTTGACTTACAACAAAGATTATGCTGAAATGCTGAAAAAAAAAAAATATATTATAAACTATATAAATAAAAAGTACTTTTAATAAATTAAATTATTTTTTCACATGAAAACAATATTTATATTAATAAATTCTCGTTTAACAGAAATCTCTGATAATGTTTGTGGTGTCAGCTTTTTCCTTTTCAAACTGTGCGAGAGAAGAAGTATCTCATGACATTCACGCCTAATGTGTTCAGCATATTCTGCACAGTCTGCATCGTCACTGGTACCTGTTTAAGGCTGACGGGGGGTTGAACAGCAGGCTCTGGACACGGGCCCCAGTGGGGAACCTGAGCCCTGATGATGGGGAGGGTGAGTGCAAACACCAGAGCCAAAGGTAGCTTCATGGTAAAGATGTGGCTTTATTACCTAAAGAGAGTATGAAAGAAAAGCAGGTAAGGTAACACAAACCAAAAGAAACATGGCCAACGCAAACAAGATTACTGCTACATCAACTCAGGCAACATTTTTCTTGGCAGAAATAATCTAATATTAACTAATTTATAGTTTAATCCTTCGCATGTATCTCCACAGATTTCTCTTACCTCTGTGTTCCAGTGGTTCAGATATGTGCTCTGTCTTTAGAGATAGAGAGACAAGGCCGTGTGACCGATGGTGACATGGAACTGAATCTGAGCCCCAAAGAGAGAATAAGAGTTATGCTTTTGCACCATATTGTGTTTTCACCGTTCTTTCATAGCAAGAAGAATGATTTTCAGTCAAATGATCCCTACAATCAGTATATTTAATTTCAAAATCAGCCACCCTGGAAATCAACCTACCATCTGGATAATTGTCAGATACTTCTTCCACCACAGGTACTTTTGGATCTTAGGTCCACAGGAGGCAAGACCGTAATACAGGTACATCAGGACATGGATCATCGCATTCATATGTGCACCAAAGAATGCTGCAGTAGAAGAAACAATAAGTTTTTAATTTTGTTCTGCTTACTATAGTTAAAAAAAATCTTAAACTGAGTTGCTCTGAACTCCTGCTGTCTGTATCCAATAAAAAGACAATAGTTGAGGGGGTGGGAGATACAAACAAGTGTAGGTCCAGGGGCCCATGAATCCAGATTAAACTATCCAAGCTACATATGACGATACTATGCTTGTGGGTTTCAGTGAAATTTGTCATTTGGCTTCCTCATCAGTGTTCAGACTCAGTTTACTCTCAGTCACAATCATCTACTTGCAAATATACATATAGCTGCACCTGTGTTTACTAATTAGCAAGTGATAGCGTGTTATCATGCTAAATACATACTGTGAACATGATAAACATTGTACCCAATAGTAAACTTCAGCGATTAAATGCTATTACTCTCAACATGTTGCCTTGTTGGCATTAGCACTTAGCTCAAAGTGCTCCTCTGCCTGTGGTATACCTTTACAGAGTTGCTAGCATGGCTGTTAATATGCAGATGCATATTATTAAAAAAAATAAGCTCAACAAACAACAATAATGAATACATTAACCAGTAGTGAATAAAAGGTTTATAGACAAGTAGCTCCACATGTTTGGTTTAGCTTCCTGAAGCATCCACCAAGGCATTTGTGTCTCTTCCCAGCCCTCACCCAGTATAAACCACAAAACTACAGAGCCGGTGAAGGCTTTATCAACAGCAATGCTGATAAATTCATATATATATCATATAGCTGATGTCTGCTGTGTTGTAAGCTACTCACACTGTCCTCCTGCCACCCACTTGATGCCAATCCACCAGAGCGTGAACATGGAGCAATGATGGTAGACGTGCAGGAAGGTGACCTGGTTAAATTTTTTCCTCAGGATGAAAAACACAGTGTCCAGATACTCAATGCCTTTGGAGATGAAATACCTCCACAGAGCTCCTGCCACCTGACTCCCACAGAAATAAAGAAGGGGAAGAAAAAGACTGTTAACATATGAACATATATGATCAAGAGCTACATGTGTGTGAACTCTGATTTTGGAAATCCTAACCTCGACCCGAGACTGACTCACTTGTGGTTTCTGTTTCAAACTACGTCATAGAGCAACAGGAAGGAAGGTGAAACTGAACACCATTCAACTCCGGCTTGTACTTTTTTCTGATAACAGGCCCGTGCTCTAAATGTATGGATGCCTCTCATGTTTCTAAAAGCTCTCTGAGTGACGTGTCCCTGGCAGGCTGACTGTAATTTTCTGAACCATGGGTACAGTGGAGAATTATTAACAGGTAGGGATCTGGTTCCAAGGAAACTAATTATTGTAGACACAAAAGTCTTAAGATAGTAAGTTACATAAACAGCTGAAGTCCCACTACTATATTCAGAGTTTATCTATGCAAGCGTGTGTGTGTGTGTGTGTGTGTGTGTGTGTGTGTGTGTGTGTGTGTGTGTGTGTGTGTGTGTGTGTGCAGTTGGGAGAGTTGGGGTATCCAATTTCCTTTTTTTGAATGCCTTCTTGTGAACGCCGTCTGTTTTCCACATTCTGCAACGGTAAAATACGACTTAGAGGCAGATATTTGTTTTACCTTATGGGCAACAGTTGTCTGGCTTTGTTCTTGCTGTTGACAAAACTCGCCTCATGGTTGACTCTGAGAAAAAAACTCTTTCCCACAGAGGGGAATAAACTTATTCGAATATGAGCTTTTTTCCACTAAGACTTGTTTTATGGGGAGATGTACGAAATTATTTACCGGGTTACAAGCAATGATAATATCGGCTGTTGACTCCTCAGCGGATCAACATTTTCTATCTATTGAGAAAACCCATTGTAAAAGTACCCGCGGTGTGTGTGTGTGTGTGTGTGTGTGTGTGTGTGTGTGTGTGTGCCTTCTTGCGAACACCGTCTGTTTTCCGCATTCTGCAACGGTAAAATACGACTTTGAGACGGATATTTGTTTTACCAAATGGACAATTGCTGTTGACAAAACTCGCCTCATGGTTGACTCTTTCCCACAGAGGGGGGTGCTTTAATAAACTTATTCGAATATGAGCTTTTTTCCACTAAGACTTGTTTTATGGGGAGATGTACGAAATTATTTACCGGGTTACAAGCAATGATAATATCGGATGTTGACTCCTCAGCGTCATCATTTTCTATCTATTGAGAAAACTTATTGTTAAAGTATTGAAGAAAAAAACTCCTCCTTGGCCCGCGGGGGTGTGTGTGTGTGTGTGTGTGTGTGTGTGTGTGTGTGTGTGTGTGTGTGTGAAACAAGATCGCCTGTCGCTGCAATTATGGTTTGTTTTTCAGTCTCTCAAAAGGAAAAGTAGTATTCACTAAGGGATAGTTATTCGTTTTTTACACATAGGCAGCCTGTAGGTTACAAGCGGATAGAAAGTTCTTCTTTTCATCACAAGCTATGGTGTATCTTAAAGGTTTTTTACAGCGTCTGTATTATAGGAAAATAAAATACTATTGAAATCTCTACAGGAAGTCACTCTTTATTTCCATTACAAACGCCGGTGCAGCTTAAGAAAGTAAAATTACATCCGCTCTGTCTCTCTATACATCACAGAATCATCTGCTGCATCACCGCTGTGCTTAGGGAACATGACGCATCAGGTCTGAAAATGACTAGACACTTCCGGAGTATTTCCGGTAGGGTCATAAGGTCCGGATCGAGGCCTTCCATAGTAAATATGCTGTATTTGAATATGTCATATTCAAAGCCTTCTTCTTTGGGAGAGCAGATCTCATCGGACACAGGAACGCTGCTGGGCTGCAGAAGGAAATCCATCTTGTGTCTGTGCCTTAGAAATTGTGACGGACTCCACCTCTCTGCTTTTTTATTCTCCTCCAACAGATGGCGCGCTTCCGGAGGTTTCCCCCTCCCTCTAAAAACTTTTTTTCCCAACAACAGATGACGCGCTTCCGGAGGTTTCCCCCTCCCTCTAAAAACTTTTTTTTCCCAACAACAGATGACGCGCTTCCGGAGGTTTCCCCCCCTTCTCAGGATGCAATTCGACACGCGGGGGGTTTCCCACCCCCCTTCTCCGGATGCGATTCGTCACGCTCATTACACGCTTCCGGGGGGGAGGGGCGGGAGGTCAAAAGGTCGTGATTAGGGCCATCAATCACTTCGGATCAAATTTTGTCATAAACTGTATGGGATTATCTCTCTCCAGTGTCTTTAATGCACCGTGAGCAATGTTCCCTCTAAGCTGTGCGTGTGCGCAATTGCACACTGCTGGCACGGCCTCTGCGCACAGAAAATCTGTGTTGCGCACAAAAAAAAAAAAACCTAACCTGAATTGAAATTAAAATTAAAACTTTAACAATTCTGTTTTGCAGTGTGAGTCAGTAAGTGACTGGCTGCTCCCGTATGGGATTAGAACAATGCCACCTTATTCCATAGTTTAGCCAATGATGCGCTTCACAATCATATATACGCAGCCAGTGTTGGGGAGTAACGGAATACATGTACCACCTTTTCCTATTTAAAATACAAAATATGAGTAACTGTATTCCGTTACAGTTACCGTTTAAAAAGGTGGTATTTAGAATACAGTTACTTTGTTGAAATAAATGGATTACACTGTTTCCCTGTTTCATATTGTGGCGGGTCAGGACTGTTTGGTTTTGTTTGACAGCTATGTTCTGTTGTTCCAGGCGGCAGCGTTACGGTTGCCATGGTTACAGGGTGACGCTCTCTCTCTGCGTGTTTCCTGGGTTAGAGAGCGCCTTTTTGTTGTTGTTGTTGTGCTAAGCTAATAGGCAGAATGCTACAGGTATAGCTCTAAAGAATGTAGCATCATAGGCAGTGTAGTCCGTGCTGCAGGGAGAATGGACTGCCATGCCCGTTATGTGTCTGTGAGCGAGGGAGGGAGAAAAAGGAAAAGTCGGAGCTGTCATCGAGCAGAAACGGGAGCTGGGAGCATGTAAATATAATAATAACCACTGCAGCCAAGAAGAGTGCCTGACGAGCCCAGTTGTAAGTAAGCTATTAAGACTCGACTGTACGCTGTGTTCGTGTTTTCCTCCGAAACAATAAGTTCCGTTGGAGCAGCCTTTCAACGCCTCTCTCTGTCTGTAGCAAGCAAAGTTGACCCAGACAACAAAGTAAAGCTATTTTTCGGCTACGAGCCCGACACAGAACCCACCGTTAGTCAGAGGTCCCTTTACTACGGTTCGGAGCCGCGGACCTTCAGTAACAGTAATAAATCACAGCAATAGTACATTCACGTAGTTGTAAGCAGCATGATAATATGTTAAGTAATCCAAAGTATTCAGAATACGTTAATCTCATCGAGTAACGTAACGGAATACGTTACAGAATACATTTTGGGGCACACTCTGACAAGCCAGCGCGCACACAAGCCTACATATTGCTCAACTTAGCAGGTCCCGAAGCTATCCGGTTGTTCAGTCAGACGTCACGGATGACGTTGCAGGTATTTCCGGGTCTAAGTGCTCCTCAAGAAACAACGATGGCGGAGCCAGTGACTTTGTTCACGATTACCTCCTTCTTTAGCGAAGTACCAATTAGGGTTAAAAAGGGTCTTAATTCCTTCAACTCTAGTAAAGTGGTCAGTGTAACCGTTCTCCCAGGCGGAATTATAAAGGGAAGTGTCCAGGCATCCATGAAAAAGAAGATTTACAATGTTGAGGTGAGCTAGGAGTAAGCTAGCTAGCCGACGATTAAACATGAGATATTCTGTATTCTGATGTATTTCATAAAGCACACACACGTACAGCAATGCTATAACAGTGGAAGTAAACGAAGATGAAAATCTACATAACATGGAGGTTTTGGAGAGTTAGTAATGTTAGCCTAGTACCAGTTATATTAGCCTAGTTAACCTGGTACCAGTACACAGAGCAGCGCTGCAAGTGTTTGTTAGAATGTTTAGAATCAGAATCAGAAAGGGTTTTATTGCCAAATGTTGAGCAGGTTTACAACATCAGGAAGGAAGGAACATCATTAGGGTAAGCATTAACTTTCTTTCAATGTAGGTGCATGTTGAGGGTCAGTCAGTCAGGTTCAGCTCCTGTGAGTGCCCGATTGGCAATGATAAGTGCCATCATATGGCGGCATTGTTGATTTGGGTGGAGAAGAATGTGTCTCGCACTGACGTGGAATGTGTGTGGAAGAGGGTAAAATCATGCAAAGCAGAAGAAATTACTGCCAAGAGAGTGTCTGTGATGACACCCTCAACAACACAAGGTCAGTTATTTATTTAAAATTTGCCCTTTGAATTAATTATAATAATTATTTTCTTAACTTTTTAAAAAGCATTGTGTTTTATATGCTAAAATTATTATTTATTCAGATTACTAAAAGCTTTTTTTTTTCAGCTGGAATCGAAAGACCTGTCTCCCAGGAGGACAAGGAATGGGCAGTGGCATCCCTATCGAAATTGCAACGTTTTACTGGGATGGGTTGGATTTTGAGTCCTGAATGCTCTCAGGTACTTTGATATTTACTTTAACATGTGGTATAAATTGTACATGTATGTAAACTCTTGTAAACTACATACAGCAGACTGTTTGCTTCCACTGTCCCCACTTTATTTTTTACATGTATTTTATATACTCTGTACCTGACTTTGTCTATTCTGTGGTCAAAATTTCTTGGTTCCATTAAAACCTTTAAAATCCTTTTGCTTTAAATCTAGGCTAAACCAGCCAAGACATTTGATGAAGTGCTGAGGAACCTGGGATTTCCCCAAGCAGAAGACAAGGCTCGTTATCTCTTGGCATCACTGGCTGTGTCTGACGAAGAGAAGAAACAGATTGAGGAAGCAACAGTTGGGCAAACGAAGAATGCATTGTGGTAAGAAAGTGCTTTGAAATTAATTCTGTTAAGTGTTAAGTAGGAAATTTTAGTTAACTGTGTCTCTTAATTTGTGTTTCTTTATAAAAGGTCAGCATATCGCAAGAAGAGAATCACAGCCAGCAACTTCGGTTTGGTCCTGAGTGCAGTCCAGCGGCGCTCATACCCCCCTTCCTTATTTAAGACTCTGCTTGGACAGTACAACCTGACAGAAGGATCTAAAGTAAGTTGTTAGTAAAAATGGTCTGTGCATCTAAGAATTCCTTTATGACTAAGTTGTATTTTCATCCCCAAAGGCATGTGATTGGGGGATCCTTCATGAGCCAAAGGCCAAGCAGTTGTACACTGACTGTACTGGTGCAGCTATCAAGGAGAGGGGACTGTTTTTATCTAACAGTGGCCTGCTTGGTGGTTCTCCAGATGGGACTGTCTCTAATGAGTGCATCATTGAGGTGAAATGCCCATGGTCAGCCAGAGCCAAAACTGTATTGGAGGCTGCAGAAAGTAAGGACTTTTTCCTACAGCTGGATGAGGCAAGTGGTTCCCTGGTATTAAAAAAGAATCACAACTACTGGCATCAGATCCAGGGCAACCTCTATCTCACAGGGGCGAAAAGCTGTCACTTTATTGTTTGGACTCCATGTGACTTTTTCATCTTGCATGTGGATAGAGAACAAACTTGGGCTGTTAACATTGCAGCGTTGGAAACGTTCTACCGGGAAGTTTTTTTACCCCACATTTTATCGCAGCTTTGAATTCATATCAGCATGAGTAATTTATCAGTCCAAATGTTTATAGTTAATTTTAAAACTATTTGGAAATTGTACATTTTTTGTCATTGTAACTTTGTAAATATATTCAGATAAATTCTTAAATTATATTAATTTTTGATTTGAAAAAATAAAATGTTTTGGACAAACTGTTCCTGAAAATAAAGAGTAACACATGTATCTGGTATTCTTCATTTTAATTGAAAATGCATAGCAAGAAAACTAGGCAGTAATCAGGAAGCTGGAATGGAATGAAAAATGTAACAAGCCATTGATAAAAACAGAGTAAAACATTATACGAATCACAAATGAGACCATTCTCAATTTGAAACTATGCAACTAAGTTGTTTTTATGTTGTAACATCCTGAGTATACACACAAAACAATCCACTTAGGAGTTATAAATAATAAAAGTAAACTTATTCAACAGTTGTGTTTTCTGGTCCACAAGTAGTTAGAAAATGACACAATGTACTTTTACCTCTGAACTCTCACAGGTATAATTTATTCAATTTCACGGAGAATAGGTGTTTGTAAATTTGTAAGACACACACATGCTTTCAAGATCTTATTAATATTTTTTTTTAACTGATATGGGATGTGATGCAAAATTGAGAAAACTTTCAGTCTTTGAATGGAACGCTCTACATGTATTCTTGCACAGGAAATCTTCCTGTTGTTGTTCACTTCCTCTTGTGTGAATTGTCCGTTGGTGAGGAAGGACGGAATGTTCAGTGAGACCCCTTCTGGTAGGATGTCCCGAATTGTGAAGCCCTTATCTGCAATGACCATGTCACCTGGTTGTAGATGTTGCAGTACTCCACAGTCAGCTGTTATGGCCTTATCTGAGGCACTTCCACCGTACAAGTTGCTTACAAAGGTTATTACACCATTAGGAGCCACACCAATTAGAGCCTTTAGTGTGGTCCGTCCTTTGTACTGGCTGTACAAATGACTTTGTGTGTCAAGTCTCTCTGTGTTACAAACAGAAACTTCCGTGCAGTCAAGCACAATCCTGCAGTTAGGAAATGGTTGGAAGCAATCTGGCAGCGATGTTTGATTCTTGGCTCTCGAGGGAATGTTGTTTTCCAGCATGCCAACATACAAAATGTCATACAGTGCACTAACAATTGTTGTAAAAACATTAGTTACTGTGCCTCTGCTGCAGTTAAACCTTATTGAAAGGTCTTCATGACCAAAATTAAGTTTAAGCTTGATCAGGGTTAGAAATAACTGGTCAATTAGGGGCATCATTTGGACAGTCCAATCAGAATGATATTTAAGATCAAATCTGGAAAGAAGCGCTTCTAAAAACAGGACAGAAGCAGCATCGGGCAATCCAGTATAGTACTGGACCCTTTCAGGATTGTCAGATATTTGACTGAATGAGAAAGTCTGCTTCTGCTTCTCTACTTGTTTTTTAAGTTTTTCATTCTCTATTCTTAGCATGTCATTCTGAATCTCTAGCACCAGAAGACTTTGGGAAGAACTTGTGGAACTTGCAGTATCTGTCTGTGTAGCTGCATTGTTGGAATGATGTGGCTCATCTGATATTTCACTCTGATTTTCACCAATAGCTGGGACCTGCTCTTTTTTCTTCTTTTTTCTAACAGGGTTGTGGTCATCTGGGAACTGAAAAGACTTCCTGTCGTTCCATGCAAATCTTGTTGGCCCCGCAGCTTTTCCTTGAGGGAAGTGCCAACTGCAGACTCTTGAGTTGCAGTTTGGGGTGAAGTTTTCACGTCTGTGGAAGTGTTTAAAAAGACAGAGAGAAATTTCAGATCATACGCTAGCCCTCCATTAGTTATGATTAATACAAAAAAAAAAAATAGAGATAAATAATAGAGAGAAGCTTCTTTCATCCAGATGAGAGAAGCTTCAAGAAACTTAAAACTTAAAGAAGTCCAGATGCTTTTCTTACACATCGTTGTACTAATTTGCTTTTAAGCTTACCAGAAAGATAAGTACTGGCAACCTTTGCTAGCTATTTGTTGGTTAGGTCTTTATTTTGGTAATTAACTGGCACATAGGCTGGGGATTGTAATGTATTTTCTTACATAGACATCGCTTTTTGGACGTAATTTTTATTCCTCTGAGCGTCGAAAGCTAACTAAGGTTCATATATATAGCGAAGTGACCCTTAGCTCTCAATCTTTGCTTGGAGAAATAAAAATGACTTCAAAAATGCAACAACGTCTTTGTATTAAAAAAAACACAATAAAATCCATTGTCTATATAAGTACAATTACTCGTAAAAGCCAGTTTGTCTTTTAGTAGCGGGTTTTAATTGTTCATCACTAGCTATATTAGCTAGCCCACTAGCTCTTATCTTACAAATTTATTCATTCACTTACGAGTTGTAACATACCTTATCAACTTCAGCCACTTCCTCTTCTCTCTCTTTTCACAAGGAAACCGGTAAAATGACAGATTAGACTGTTGTTTTGAGCCAGATTGGTTAAAACAACCAGGAACACAGCATTGTGTCATATTGAACACAGGAGCGTTTAGACCCGGAAGTAGGATTCGTCGGATTCGTCGCGTCATCACTGAACAACCGGATTGAACGGGAGCGGTCTTTTGTTTACGCGCCAGAAGTGAGAGAGCCCGGCGATGGAGGACGAGTACTCATTCCTGCAGAATCGAAGGAGGATCCTGAGTGCCTCAAAAGGAAATTCAGAGAAATGTGCAGCCCTCAAACCAATGTCACGATGGAAAGACACAAGTTCAACACGCGGAATCAGAGGACTGGCGAGACTGTTGAATCCTATGTAAGTGATTTACGGATTAAAGCAAAAAGCTGCAGATTTGGTGATCTGAGTGAAGAACTAATAAGAGACAGACTAGCAGAGATGGGCAGTTGTAACGCGTTACTGTAATCTGATTACTTTTTCGAGTAACGAGTAAAGTAAGGGATTACTATTGCAAAAACGGTAATTAGATTACCGTTACTTTCCCGTAGGAACACTGCGTTACTAAAACCGTGATTTTTTGCAAGAATGTCTCACGACAGTGACGTAAGCGAGTGCGCTGTTAGTGACAACAGCTGTGTGCAGATCAACAATGGATCACATATCGATTGTGGGAGAGAGTATGAGCGTGCAGCGTTTAAAGCGTGGAAGTACTGACCTTACTTTGAGTTTGATTCCATAAAAAGTGACAAAAACATTAGCGTCTGTTGTGCGTGGGAAGAAAACTTCTTTTTACAGCGAAAAAAACCCCTAAACTTCCAAGCAAGCACCAAGTGCGCAACGACGTAATGGGAAACTCACAGAGAAAGTCGCGGATTCTTCAACTGACCGCGGCACACCTGCACCAGGGTAAACCTCCGCCTACCGCAGTGCTGCTTAATAGGTGAAAATAGAGCAACAGGACCACTGAGTCTTTGACTTTATTTATGTTCTGCTGTGTTTTACTTGCATCTATTTGAAAGAGTGAGTGTAAACACAAAAAATATTTTATTTTATGTGCTGGAATGTGCAGAAAATAGGTTTAAATGTTAAACTAATTTATTCACCTCAGAGAATGTTGCATATAATTAAATTTTTGCTTGATGCATGAAGTTAAAAGATTAAAACTGATAAAACAAGTTAAAAAAAAGAGATTTTTCCATTTGATTACATTTTGTATGATGGATTATGTAGAAAAAGTAGAATTGGGCTGAAGGATCTATCGCTTTATCACCTATTCAGGTTGTAAATTGTGTTTTTAAAAAGTAACTAAGTAACTAAGTAATTAATTACTTTTGAAAATAAGTAATTAGTAAAGTAACGGGATTACTTTTTGGGGGAAGTAATCAGTAATAAGTTACTGATTACTTTTTTCAAGTAACTTGACCAACACTGCAGACTAGTTTGTGGCATCAACAATGACAATTTAAGGAAAGTGCTACTGCGTGATAGTGATTTAACGCTAGCAAAAGCCATATCTGTCTGCCAGATTCATGAAATGACTGAAGAGTATAATAAAACACTTGCTTTTCCTCAACAATCTGCATCAAATGTTGATGTGCTCCAGCCCACATTTACAAGAAAGCACAGAGGAGATAAAATGAAAATACAAGGAGACAGGTCTGAAACACAGCATGTCACTAACTGTACTAACTGTGGGGGCGCTCATGCTGCAAAAAAGAGCAAATGTCCAGCTTTTGGGCAGCAGTGTCATGCATGCAAAAAGTGGAATCATTTTAAGAAACGGTGCAGAGCTGTTCAGCCTACCCAAAACGTAGCAAGACACAGAAAGTCAGTTCATCATGTGGAACCAGACCAAGCTGATGAGAGCGGAGATGACACATTCTACGTTGATGGTGTAAATCTGCAATATGCAATCCATGCGACTGATGTGCATGTGGAACACAAAGAGGAAGTTTTTGTCACCGTGCAGATTAATGGGATTCCTGTTGAAATGAAGGTGGACACAGGTGCTAAATGTAATGTGCTTCCCAAGAAAACGGTTAACATTATAAGAGCAGATAAAGAAATGAAAGCACACCCCAAGTCCGTTAACCTAGTAGCATTTGGAGGCAGCAAGATTCAAACCTCAGGTGTAATTAAGCTGCAGTGTTTTCTGCATGGGCAGCCACATGTGCTATCATTCTTTGTTATTAATGAAGATGTTCAGCCAATACTTGGACTATGTGCATGCAGAGAAATGGGACTTGTATCATTCAGCAATGACGTCCACCAATTGAGCATGTCTGCAGATGACCTGTCACAACAGCTTATCACAGAATACAGCGACTTATTTTCTGATGAGCTTGGGAGGTTGCCAGTCACCTATCGCATGACACTGAACCCAGATGTGAAACCAGTTGTTCGCCCAGCACATCGCATCCCTTTGGCCATGAAAGACAGGGTCAAGGCAGAGCTGGTCAGGATGGAGAAATTAGGCGTCATTACTCCCGTCTCAGAGCCGACAGACTGGGTGTCTTCCATGGTAGCCACCAACAAGAAGGGCAAAGATGAAATCGGGATATGCATAAATCCTTGAGATTTAAACACTGCTCTGAAAAGACCACACCATCCCATGCGCACAGTAGAAGAAGTGGCTGCAATAATGTCAAATGCTACTGTGTTCTCTGTTTTGGATGCTAAGAACTTTTTTTGGCAGGTGTCATTGGATCAAAAATCATCCATGCTAACCACCTTCAGCACTTGTTTTGGTCGTTTCAGGTTCCTCAGAATGCCTTTTGGTCTTAACGCTGCCAGCGAGGTGTTTCAGAGAGCCATGGAGCAGATATTCGCTGGGTATCCATGTGCCATCATTGTTGATGATATACTCATTGGCGGAAGAACCATGAAAGAACATGACGACAACCTGAGAAAAGTCCTTGATCGTGCCAGAGAAGTAAACCTGCGACTAAACCCATTAAAGTGCAAATTCCGGCTGAATCAGGTCAGTTATGTCGGACACATTTTCACAAGCGAGGGGCTTAAAGCAGACCCTTCCAAAACAGCCACAATCAGAGAGATGCCAGTTCCAACAGATGTCCAAGCCCTGCAGAGGTTCCTGGGGATGGTCAATTATCTTGGAAAATTCATTCCAAACTTCAGCCATCTGTCAGCTCCTCTGCGACAGCTCACACACAAGGACAGCGAGTGGATGTGGGACACACAGCATCAGACTGCGTTCGAAGCACTTAAAGAGCACATGTCTAATCCACCTGTTCTGTCATATTATGATGTCAGCAAACCTGTGACACTAACGTGCGATGCATCACAGTATGTTCTTGGTGCAGCTTGCTTACAGGAAGGGCGACCTGTGGCATATGCTTCACGTACTCTGACAGACACTGAAACCAGATATGCTCAGATAGAAAAGGAGCTGCTGGCTGTTGTTTTCGCATGTACAAAGTTTCATGACTCCATTTATGGCAAGCCTGTGGTCGTAGAAACAGACCATCAGCCACTGGTCACCATACTAAAGAAACCTATTCACGCTGCACCAGCCAGATTACAGAGGATGCTGTTAAGGCTCCAAAAATACAACATCACCCTCACATATAAATGTGGAAAACACATGTATCTGGCTGACACACTGTCTCGTGCTCCCAACAGCTCCACTTTCCAGCAGCCTGAAGAAGAGGACAACTTTGATGTCATGACGGTGAGCTGCACCTCTTCTTCACGCCTGGAGGAACTTAAAGGACACACAGCTGAGGATGAGACACTGCAAGCGCTCAGCTCGTTCATCAAACATGGTTGGCCACAACGACTCCACAACCTTCCCTCAGCAGTTCATCCATATTTTCCTTTCAGGGATGAGCTGATTGTGGATGATGGCATCATTCTTAAAGGTTCCAAAGCCGTGATCCCAAAATCACTGCAAGGAGACTACATCACCATCATGCACAGAGGACATGATGGTAGAAGCTACCAAGCGGAGAGCACGGGGGATCGTCTTCTGGCCGTTCATGTCAAGAGATATTGAACAAACAGTTACTTCCTGCTCGGTGTGTAACAGCACTAAACCTCATCAACAAAAAGAGCCCCTTCATCTGCATGAAGTTCCAGAGCTTCCTTGGTCAACTGTGGCTACAGATATCTTTGAGTGGCACTGTCAGCACTATTTAGTAGTAGTCGACTCATACTCAGGATGGTTTGAGATTGACCTGCTAAAGGATTTGACATGAAAAGACACTTCTCAGTTCATGGTGCTCCACACACTCTGATCTCAGACAATGGCAGGCAGTTTACAAGCCAGCGTTTCAAAGACTTTGCTTCACAGTGGGACTTTCAACATGTCACCAGCAGTCCAGAGTATCCTCAATCCAATGGGCTTGCTGAAAGAGCAGTGCGCAGTGCTAAACAGCTGATGGAGAAATCACACAGAGATGACACTGATGTATTTCTCAACCTGCTGAACCTCAGGAATGTTCCACGTGATGTGAACCTGGGTTCCTCTGCAGAACGACTTCTATCCAGACAGACTCGAACTACGCTCCCAATCACAACAAAACTGCTCAAACCACAACACCTTGAATCTGACAGAGTGAAAGCCCAACTACTCAACAAGAGACTGACTCAGAAGGTCTGTTATGACAGATCCAGCCGACCACTTCCACCTCTCAACGAAGGACAAGTAGTGAGGTTACAGACCCCACAGGGTTATGACCGCACAGGTGTGGTGAAGGAACTTTGTAAAGAACCTAGATCCTACCTGGTACAGTCAGATGGAAACACTTACAGGAGAAATCACAGACACATATTGCCTGTGTCTGAGCCTGTTACTGTTCAGAAAGACACTGATCATCATTATGATGGACTGCAGGTTGTGGGTGAAAACAATGATGTAGAACAGTTTAAAGACAGCACTCATGTTGAGAGCTCTTCTGATGTTTTGCATTCTCCAAGACCTTCCAAGAGTGATGGTGTTTACAGGACACGCTTTGGTCGTGTGTGCAAACCAAATCCAAGATATAGGGATTAATTGGGTACTAGTTAAAACACAGAACATTTTCAGGTTTGATGTTTGAGCCAACAGTAACTGATGTCCACGCTTCAAGTTAAATTCTGTTTGAGGTGATTTTCAATAGTAATCATATTTAACTTTATACAGCAAAATGATATTCTTGTCATGTTTATTTCTTCCATCTGGTTGCAAATTTAAATGTTCCTAAGGGTCAGCGTATGTCACCTTTTATGCTGTGATTATTATTATTCAGTATGCATTAAACTTTATGTCCGGTTGGGGATGTACTAAAGAAGGGGGATGTAGATAACCTGCTGTTAGTTTGGTATTTTGTTCTAATCCGCTTGCCGTACCTCCGTGTAGGTGTGTGTATGTTTTGAGTGGTATAGGCGCCATTCCGTTATTGAATCCAAGCATGTAAGTTCTCTGCTGCTGTGCTGGTTAATAAAACCACGTTAACTGAGATTACTGCTTCATCATTATCATACTGGTGAACATACAACACTTCCCAACACTGTACGCAGCTAATCAACGTCGTTGACGTCCTTATATGCCGACACCGGTGTTTTAGCTTGCAAAGCGGCGTGGCTGATGTGCAGTGAAGCCACGTTAATGACAACTAGTGATGGGCTCTTTTTAGAGAACCGGCCCTTTCGGCTCGGCTCACTAAAAAGAGCCGGCTCTTTCGGCTCCCAACCAGCTCTTCAGGTTGTTTTGTTGCTCTAATTAATTTATTATTAACAACAATATAAAATTATGCACAAAAGGAATTACTAATGTAAATAAAAATGTGGTTTTATTTATATATGTTTATATATAAATTTTTACGGTGGCCCCTAGAGACAAGACACGTACAAACTCCAAAACATATTTCTAGCGTTAACTGAACTTCCAAAACAGCTACCTATATCACTTAAATTACACAATTGAAAGCATGAAAGCATATGTGTATTGTTTGTGTATTTATACACAAGCACTCATATATTCAAATAATAAAAAAAAAAAAGTTAATTTACCTGTTACTACCACACACCAAATCCGGTCTTATGTAGCCACTAGGTAACAAAAGCTCAACACTGCCCCCTAGCATCCTGGAGCACTTCTGTTGTGTTTTGTACGTGTTTTTGACTGTGAAGGTTCTCAGTCAGGTCATCGTAGTCAAAGGAGCTTGCAAAGAAAAGCGTCTGGACTTCTTTAAGATGCTTGAAGACGTTTCACCTCTCATCCGAGAAGCTACTTCAGTTCTAAGGTCAAATGGTGGAGAGTCCCAGATATAAACCTAGTGGGAGTGACCCCCCACAGAGGGACAAAAGGACCCCCTGATGATCCTCTAATCGCCTGAGCCACCTTGACTACGTGTTTTTGAGTTTGTACGTGTTTTGTCTCTAGGGGCCACTGTAAATATACTTTTATTTATTCACTCCACATAAAATGTAATAAATAAATCATATAATACAAAAACTAACTATTTACATTTTCAACTTTTAACTATTTAAATTTTCAGCTTTTTCCTTTTAAACAAATTTAAAGTGAAACAACACAAAACACTGCAAATCACAACACAATTAATTATAAATTAAAATATGAAAACAAAAAGAAGATGCACATTCTCTGTCATATGGACCTGCATGAATAAACTTTCTGAATCCTTTATCATCCGCAAATGAAAATAGTTGTGGATGATTACTATACCTTTCTAATGTGACGTTGTTTTTCCTGGCTCTCTTTCTCTCTCTCTCCCTCCCGCTCTGTTCCTGTGCTACTGCTAGTGTAACTACGCCCCCCCCAGCGCAAAGCACAAGGCTCGCGTGCGGAGTGAAGCGGAAAAAAGTGTGAGAGAGAAAATAAAACACCAACGGCTCGCGTCGCTCTAAGACCCGTTTCGTTCGCGACCGACACATCACTAATTACAGGGTGTACAACCATTGGAGATGTGAGCAGGACCGACGGAACAATTGACGGAAAAAGTGTGGACTTTATACCAGTTTTTAAATTGTGTTGATAGGCCTCGTAAAACCAGAGTTATGATAAAAATATCTGCAATGTTTGGTTTTCTTCCCGAATACTATCGTTGTTTATATTTACTGCGGGAAGAAACGGTAGAAACGGCGTTTTATAAGGAAAGCGCTCAAAGCCCTCTCCGCCTGTGAGCAAAAACAAAAACAAAAAAAACCACCCTAGAAAAATGTACCATGTTGACCAATCAAAAAATGATATGGCAACATGGCATTTAGTTGTTTAGGAAGGGGGGAAATCTTGTGTAGTTAGTGTGTAGTGTAGTCAATAGTTTTGTTGTGTGTGTCAGAACAATGAGGCGACTGCTGAATGTTACAGGTGTTACAGGAGTGATACATCTCCTGTTGTCAGGCCTGCAGGTATCAGACTGTTGTTCTCCTTTATCTCTTAGTGGACAAATTATTTTTTGGAGTGGCACAAATGATTTGTGTGGCATCAGATTTGATGCAGAACATCTGATTGTTCTGTAAATAGTTCAAAATATTTATTTAAAAAACCACGTTGGCTGCAGTTTTAGGTAAACAGCTGCAAAAAACTTTGTTGTTTGCATAACTCAGTTACTTTTTTGAAGAAGTAACTATATAATTAATTGCCCAACATTGGTCATTATATACTGTATTTTGCAGAGAGAGACTTACAGGACTCTCTCCCAGACCAAAGACTCATACTCATAATACAAGTCAGAGCTTTATAAAAAAACAAAACAAACAAAAAAAAAAACCGAAAGAAAGTTGTGTTTTCAAAATTGGAATTCAAGTTATTTTTACTTCCAATAGTGTTAACATACTACACAGGTCATAAACAAGATTATTTTTTTACATTTTCATTGTAAGTGGACTGAAGCAGTTAATTAAAAGTAGTAGTTGATCATTTTAGTAAACCATGTAACTTGCATGGATTAGATGTGACCACGGTGCACACGTCTGCTGTTGCTCACAGTGGTCCGACACATGAAAAATTAGAGGGAACATTGACCGTGAGTTAGGTCAGTGAATTGTGTACTGTTCTGTAACTTGATCAAGTACTTATTCAGATGTTCAGCCACAGCCACTTTGTAAAGGAGGATAATTAGGTTTGTTTTAATTAGGACCACACATGCAATAAAGAATAAACATCGCTGCCCTGTGGTGTTGAAGTAAATGTAAATGTGTGTGAAGCTGAATGGGCGCTGAATCCACAGAGCTGAACCTCCAAACATACAGGTGTTAATGCCTTGCTTTTGCTTTATGTCGTCAAACTCCAATGTTTGTGTAATTTTCTTCATAAGAAAGATGCAAAGCCAGTCAATGAAATAATCCTTTAACACATTAAAGGATATAACAGTTCATATAAACTCACCCTCCACTTTGCAGGCCATATTTTTGTAGTTTGACCTTGGTGGGCCTAGTGTACTATTAAATAGCCAAGTGTAATGTCTTTGTATCACTGTCACGGTCTGGCTGGCAGACCGTGGGGGTGTAGGGAAGGAGGACCCAGGCGCGGCGCTCTGTATGTAAACAGTGCATTTATTTACAGTGTATAAAACTAAACAACAATAAATCCCCGTGCTTTCCCCAGACTCCCGTGTCGTGTCTTCTCCCAGTGTTTGTGCTCTCCGCTCCCGTGTCTCAGCACTCCCCCGTGCTGGCTGCTGTCTGGCACTCCACCCCTCTCCTGGGGACACAATAGAAGCAGCCGTCAGGACACATAGAACCGTGGGCATACACACACTAACCAAGCACAACGGGGTGACTAACGAGAAGTCTCAAGCAATGATCCCAGGTCGGTGGGAGCTCCAAGACTCTCCTAAGTAGCTCCCCCGACGAGGCCTGATCAGCAGCAGGTGTGTGGCTTCAGGCGTGGCCAGTCCGTCAGCAGGGCCACACCCACCAGGCCTGAAGGCGCCCGCAGAAACACATACACACACACACACACAAGCAGGGAGAAAGACAGCAACACCAAATATACATACAATAATAATAATAATATAATTCATAACTGCTCAGGGATCCTGGGTCGCTCAGACCCAGGATCCCTGACAATCACAGCCTTATAAATACCTCCTTTCCTTCTCTGGCTTCAGTGGAAAATGTCATGTGATCAAGAAAAAGGGTTTCGAAAAAGCCAAAGGACCTACATTTTTTGATTAGTTATATACACCCACTTTGCTCGGTACACCTGCTTAGCCACTTGTTGAACAGGTACCTACCGTGGCATGGTGCCTGTTAGGCCGGTCTGACTATTTTAAACCAGCTGATCTACTGGGATTTTCCCACAGAATGGTTCAAAAAGAGAAAGCCTGAGCTTGTAGGAGGACAACAGTAGGTCAAACAACCACTTGTTACAACCAAGGCATGTAGAATGCACAACACATCAAACAACATTTGAAATACAGGGTGGGCCATTTATATGGATACACCGTAATAACATGGGAATGGTTGGTGATATTAAAGTCCTGTTTGTGGCACATTAGTATATGTGAGGGGGCAAACTCCTCAAGATGGGCCGTGACCATGGTGGCCATTTAGAAGTCGGCCATCTTGGATACAACTTTTGTTTCTTCAATAGGAAGAGGGCCATGTGACACATCAAACTTGTTGGTAATGTCACAAGAAAAACAATGGTGTGCTTGGTTTCAACGTAACTTTATTCTGTCATGAGTTATTTACAAGTTTCTGACCACTTATAAAATGTGTTCAATGTGCTGCCCATTGTGTTGGATTGTCAATGCAACCCTCTTCTCCCACTCTTCACACACTGATAGCAACACCACAGGAGAAATGCCAGCACAGGCATCCAGTATCTGTAGTTTCAGGTGCTGCACATCTCGTATCTTCACACCATAGACTATTGCCTTCAGATGACCCCAAAGATAAAAGTCTAAGGGGGTCAGATTAGGAGACCTTGGGGGCCATTCAACTGGCCCACGACGACCAATCCACTTTCCAGGAAACTGTTCATCTCGGAATGCTCGGACCTGGCACCCATAATGTGGTGGTGCACCATCTTGCTGGAAGAACTCAGGGAACGTGCCAGCTTCAGTGCATAAAGAGGGAAACACGTCATCTTGTAGCAATTTCAAATATCCAGTGGCCTTGAGGTTTCCATTGATGAAGAATGGACCCACTATCGTTGTACCCCATATACCACACCAAACCATCACTTTTGTTGTTCCAGCAGTCTTGGAGGGATCCATCCAATGTGGGTTAGTGTCAGACCAATAGCGGTGGTTTTGTTTGTTAACTTCACCATTCACATAAAAGTTTGTCTCATCACTGAACAAAATCTTCTGCGTGAACTGAGGGTCCTGTTCCAATTTTTGTTTTGCCCATTCTGCAAATTCTGTGGCCGATCTGGGTCATCCTCGTTGAGATGCTGCAGTAGCTGGAGTTTGTAAGGGAGCCATTTGTGAGTAGCTAATATCCGCCGAAGGGATGTTCGACTAATGCCAGTCTCCAGTGACATGCGGCGAGTGCTACGCTGTGGGCTCTTGCTGAATGAAGCTAGGACAGCCACTGATGTTTCTTCATTAGTGAGTTTTCTTGCGTCCACATTTTGGCAAATCCAACACTGAACCAGTTTCACGAAACTTAGCAAGCAGTTTGCTAACTGTAGCATGGAAGATGGGTGGTCTCGTAGGGTGTCTTGCATTGAAATCTGCTGCAATGACCCGGTTACTGCGTTCACCAGATATCAACACAATTTAGATCCGCTCCTCACGTGTTAACCTCTTCGACATGTCAATGGCTGTGAACAAAGAGAAACTTTTAAATAACTCATGAAAGAATAAAGTTACGTTGAAACCAAGCACACCATTGTTTTTCTTGTGACATTACCAATAAGTTTGATGTGTCACATGGCCCTCTTCCTATTGAAAAAAAAAAAGTTGTATCCAAGATGGCCGACTTCTAAATGGCCACCATGGTCACCACCCATCTTGAGGAGTTTGCCCCCTCACATATACTAATGTGCCACAAACAGGACTTTAATATCACCAACCATTTCCATGTTATTACGGTGTATCCATATAAATGGCCCACCCTGTACTTGGGGTTCAGCAGCAGATTCTCATTCTGGATACCACGCCGGTCAGCTGAGGCTAAAGTTAGCAAAAGGTCAGTAAAACTGTGCAAAAGAGGGATGGAGGGATGTAAAACCATTCTTCCAAAAATATTAATTAATTTATTTTATTTATTAGTTTGATGATTGGGACTGAGAGTAACATGTCAGTCTCAAGTCTCCCTTACACATGCAGCTGGGTTGAGAACTGCAGACTGTGCATACGATTCGCATCATTTTCATTCTCTTCAAACTCTTTAGCCAGCCTTCAGCCGCACCCTATGGATGGGGCTGTGTCGCTAGAAGAGACCACTACAGACACGATGAAAATGTTTCATCACAGGATAAACGCAATTACCCTCCTTTTAAGGGGACAAGTAGAGCCAAACCATGTGAGCATAACAGAGGACCAGACCCATGGTAGAGGTTACGGTTTATTAAATTCCTTTTTTCTTGTTTTCTGTGTTCAACCACAGAGTTTACAAACTAAAACCAATTGCTTATATTTCATTGTTAGATTCTCATGACAGCTCCATTTAACAGTGACAAGTAGGTCAAAGTTAACACTGTGAGTCCCAGTTTATGCTGCTAGCCAAAGAAAAATAAATATTTTCAGTATTTTGGATTTTATAACTTTTAGAAAATTACTGTAGCTCTGCCATGTCCCTTGAGGTGTCATCAAACATTTCCAGCTTCATGATGTTTTTACCTCTTGTGATAAGAAGTCTCTTAAAATCAAAAGAATAATAGAAACAATAGCAACTTTTGTCTCCTTTCTAAAGCATCAAATCATGTTACTGTGCACATCCTCGAGCAAAATATATATATATGTATAATTTGATCACAGGTCACGAAAAAGTGTTGAGCAATGCCCTTTAAAGTGTATGTGTTTTCAGGTTCCCCGAGGAGCACTTGCGCTGCATCGACCATGTGAGATACGACACTGTGGGTCATTTTAAAGGTAATGCCTGCTGGCGGGGCAAGCTGAGTTATGGGGTTAATAAGGAGAAGAGCATTGATGGGCCTTAACAACAGTGTGATGTGGACTCACTCGTTAATGCCAGTGTGTGGTAAACACCCCAACAGAAAACAATGGAATATCAAGAATCTTTTTTTCTGTTAAACGCTGACTCTGGAGAGGAGCTTCCTGTTGTTCTGGTTGGTTTGAAAGGCAGACAAACAATTTAAAAGATCTTTGGAGCCTCTTAGGCCTACATCTTTATTTCTTTGCAATTACACTTCATCGATAACTAAAAGCAGAAGGGAAGCTCAACAACGGTTTGCAAATTCAGTCTCAATTTGGCAACCATTCTGTTTCACTTTTGTGACCAGCTGATCACACGCAACCAATCCAATCCATTTAGGCATCCAGACATGGTGAAAAGACGGCCTGCTGATGTTTAAACTGAGGATCTTCACGAGGGGAAAAGAGTGATGTAAGTGACACTGAACAAGGTTGGTGCCAGATGAGCTGGTCCATGTATTTCAGAAAATGCTGCTATGCTGGGATCTCATATATATTGTATAACCATTTTTAAGTTGGCCCGAAGGAGAGAAAATATCCATAAGCTGCTGGAAAGGTAACTGAAGCTCAGGATATGCTCTTCTGTATTCTGTTGTTACAAACAGTGTTGGTCAAGGTACTTGAAAAAAGTAATCAGTAACTAATTACTGATTACTTGACCAAAAAAGTAATCCCGTTACTTTACTGATTACTTATTTTCAAAAGTAATTAATTACTTTTAAAAACACGATTTACAACCTGAATAGGTGATAAAGCGATAGATCTGTCAGCCCAATTCTACTTTTTCTGCATAATCCATCATACAAAATGTAATCAAATGGAAAAATCTCCTTTTAAAACTTGTTTTATTAGTTTTAATCTTTTAACTTTATGCATCAAGCAAAAATTTAATTATATGCAACATTCTCTGACTGGAAGAAATTTGTTTAATATTTAAACCTATTTTCTGCACATTCCAGCACATAAAATAAAAATTTTTTTGGTGTGTTTACACTCACTCTTTCAAATAGATGCAGGTAAAACACAGCAGAAAATAAAGTCAAAGACTAGCGGTCCTTTGGCTCTATTTTCACCTGTAAAGCAGGAGTGGGGTAGGCGGAGGTTTACCCTGGTGCAGGTGTGCCGCAGCGGTCAGTGGAAGAATCCGCGAGTTTCTCTGTGAATTTCCCATTACGTCGTTGCGCACTCGTTGCTTGCTTGGAAGTTTAGGGGTTTTTTTCGCTGTAAAAAGAGGTTTTCTTCCCACGCACAACGGATGCTAATGTTTTTGTCACTTTTTATGGAATCAAACCCAAAGTAAGGTCAGTACAGCAGCAGAAGACTGGATGCCACTCACATCAGCTATCATCAGGAACCCGATGAACTTCATATGGGTTCACAAAATTGGACAGTAGATAATTGGATAAGATTGTTCTGATAGATTTCTGCTGTGACATTCTGGTGGTAGGGTCGGATTTTGACATAAACAACATGAACACATGGATCCGTCCTATCTTGAATAGTGAAACATACACAGCACGACGCTTAGATATGGCCCAACTGTGTGATGCTATCATGCCAATAAAGACCAAAATCTCCGTCGAATGTTTCCAGCAACTTATTGAATCTGTATCACAAAGAATTTTGGTAGTTCTGAAGGCCAAAGGAGGTCAAACCTGGCAGTAGCAAAGTGTAACTAACAAAGTAGCCAGTGGGTGTAAACAGAGCACACTGTGAAACTGGCGCAGAAGTCAGCGGACATCTGGTGGGTGGATGAGGTTCACGCTTTGCTCTCCATTCTGCTTTGTTCTTTCTAGTCTCCAAGTGATACAACGCAAGAAGGGTGCTCTGTCTTTGTGCAGTCATACGCAATCAAGCACCCATAACCTTTAGGAGGTTGTAGCGATGTAGCAGCAAATCAAACACATAGCCACACGCGCACACACACAAACAGAGGCAGCAAGCTTGGGTTATCCAATATAAAAGCGTCTCAAGAGATTCATAGTAGTGAAGCAGCTGTTGCAACAAACCAATCAGCCTAAATGCTATACTGGGAACCTCGAGACTGCAGGACACTTCTTCATTGGATCACACCGCCGTGTGCACCCATAGGCAGCAGCTGTACCGTCATGGCACAAACGTCAACCTACGACCACGGGGAGTTACATCACTAGTGTTTGGGATGCTAATGGGCAATTTTTGTTCAGGGAAGCATCATGCGCCATACTGCCATGAGAGTGTGACACAAATATTTCTGTCATGTATGTGACGGGTAGTGTTCAGAAATCTTCGTGTTAGTGCTGAAAATTCAGCTCTGATGTTTGTTAATGGGTGGAACGATAGAGAGCTGCATTTAATTCTCACCTCAGTGAGTGAAAAATCAGATCAGGTGGTGATACAGACGTGAATTCCTCAGAGGCTGAATAGTATCTGTCTCACTTGTTTAATAATATTCAGTGGATCATGTTACTTACGGTTCGCTTTCTACAGGGTAGTGAAGATAACAATAAAAGGTTTGAAAGATGGAAAGAAAATGATGAGCTATAATGTCTCCTGATTCATTGGATTCAGGTTTCAAATATTCTAATCTTGCAAATAGTGGCTGTCAGAATTACACTGTGAAGCTTTTGGTAGCAGCTAGCAGCACTCTGGAGGCCTCCTCTTTACTGTAAGAGTCACACATGAGAACATATTCAGTGAGATTCATATTCTTGAATTGGTTTCACCTTATTCCACCGATGATCAGTTACAACAAAGGCTGAACACAGAGTGACAGCAGGCTGCTGGGGATGGATGGGTGGAAGAAACAGAATAGTTTCAATAATCTCACATAATCGAATAGTTTATGAGGAAAAACATGCTTTTGAGGCTTCAAGTATACAAATAATGCGCAACAGTCACGGTGAACTGGAGTTTCATTTGTTTACAAGAAAGCAGTGATACAGCTTTAGAGATCCTGTGAAATTTTTAATTTTGACTTCCTGGAAGAAGCAATCCGTATTTGTGACCTCATGCTGCAACGTGAATTCATTAATTTTAATGGGTCCGGTGTCGCTGACAAGCATGTCCACATTTGGAAAAACTCCTCAACCCCCTGTAACATGGAAACTGATTTTTTTTTTTTTTTCGGACACGATCTATTCTAAATAAAACTGGCAACAGATAAATAGAAACATGATACCAAACTCATCGAGTTTCTTTAATCAATATGGCCACAAGCACTGAGTTTAAAGGGTTTCTGGACAGACAGAAGAATCCAGTAGCTGAGGGTTTGAAGTGAAGATGTCCTGTGGTGGACAAGGCCTGTGTATATGTCACACAGTGGAAATTTGTATTTATCTTGTATATTGTTTTTATTCTGATTTTTAGTGTTTATTTATGAGTGTTTTATTTGCATGGTTTTATTCTGTTTCTATTGCATGGTTTTTAGTGTTTTATGTGACATGGTTTTTATCCACTGTGGACTGGCTGCACATGGGACAAATTAGCTGATAGGGACCACCTGCTGAGGCAGGGGTGTGTCCAGAGGTGGCCTATCAGCTGTGTAAAGACCTTTTAAAAACAGGCTAGCTGGGCACTGAAAGAGAGAGGCCCCAGACTGGAAGGTTAATGCGAGATGGCCAGTGTGATGCGGCGACCAAGTCCTGACCTCATGGAACGGCAACAGTAAGAGACAACGCGTGTGATTGGCAGCAGGGCAGAGGTTTACCTGCTGATGGACCCATAATGAACATGTGGCCTAATTATAGCAGGGGGGGTTTAGTGAATGTAGAAAATGGTAGTTTTATGGGTTTTAGAATTGTTTTTAGTAGAGAGCAAACATTTTATGTACATTTTAAGGGTGTTTTATTTGTGCTCCCTGGCCTAGTAATAAACTGTTTCTGATCAGACCTGCTCCCTCTCTGTGCCCGTGGTATCTGACTCGCTTGCTCCCCCTTGTATTTTAAAGAATCTTTCTTTTTAGCGTGACATTCTGGCGCGACCGCTTTAGTGTCCGCCGCGCGTTACATTAATGTAACGCGCGGCGGACACTAAAGCGAGTCAGATACCACGGGCACAGAGAGGGAGCAGGTCTGATCAGAAACAGTTTATTACTAGGCCAGGGAGCACAAATAAAACACCCTTAAAATGTACATAAAATGTTTGCTCTCTACTAAAAACAATTCTAAAACCCATAAAACTACCATTTTCTACATTCACTAAACCCCCCCTGCTATAATTAAGCCACATGTTCATTATGGGTCCATCAGCAGGCCAGGAATTCCTCCTTTAGAGCAGAGTCCACGCCAGCCCCGTCTTCAGCAGACAAGAAAGAGCCACCCATCTTCTTGTCCTTCCGCTGGCCCATCACTTCCCAGCCCGGCTTGCGTTCTGCACCCGAATCCATAATGTGACCACCGCCACAGCTCCCCTTGCGTCGGTGTCCTGCAACATAACAAATAGGGGCCAGAACAATGGTCCCAGAAGCGGCCCTGGCTCATGCCATGGTGACCCTCTCCCAATCCAGCTGCACCCAGTAAACAACAGTAGAGACCCTACTCACAAATGCAGGCAGAGGTAAACCTCTGCCCTGCTGCCAATCACACGCGTTGTCTCTTACTGTTGCCGTTCCATGAGGTCAGGACTTGGTCGCCGCATCACACTGGCCATCTCGCATTAACCTTCCAGTCTGGGGCCTCTCTCTTTCAGTGCCCAGCTAGCCTGTTTTTAAAAGGTCTTTACACAGCTGATAGGCCACCTCTGGACACACCCCTGCCTCAGCAGGTGGTCCCTATCAGCTAATTTGTCCCATGTGCAGCCAGTCCACAGTGGATAAAAACCATGTCACATAAAACACTAAAAACCATGCAATAGAAACAGAATAAAACCATGCAAATAAAACACTCATAAATAAACACTAAAAATCAGAATAAAAACAATATACAAGATAAATACAAATTTCCACTGTGTGACATATACCACACAACCAGTGATGAAGACAGTTAAGTAGCTGCATATTTGGGACTTCAGTGAATATTTTTCTAGAAGAACCAGTAGAACCATTTCACACTGTCTGCTTTTCCTGCACTGACACATTTCAATGACATTTCTAATGCTTGAAGTTTGAATTTTCATGTTTGTTACATTTGTGTTTCTGTTCCTCTGTTATTCTGGTATGATATCATTTTTTTGTCCTTTTGAGTTTAGCTCCTACATCAATTTTATACTAATTATCCTCTCCTGCGCTTCTAGTGCCCTTTCTGCCTTGTTTCAGCACATCCTTCTTGCCCTCTTGTGCTCACTCTTCTGCCATTTTTTAAATTTAATTTACTTCCAGCCAAGTTCTTCTCCTTTCCGTGTCTTGCTGTGTAATTATTAAGTGTATATACAGTCCTGTCTTCCACACACCTGTTGTAGGTTAACATTTTGAACTTTATTTTCAGAATGATTAAAATACATGCCTCCTATTTGTCTGCATCATGCAATTAGATGCCCAGGATCATATAAAAAGAAAACCCAAACCTTCTCGTGGTCTATTTCTAGGCGGCAATCATGCCTGCACATGGAGACGATAAGATTATGTGACAAAAATCTATATTTCTTAACATAAAAAAAAAAAACTCCAGTAATGTCAGAACCTGGCCACAACTATATAGAAAAAAAGAGATTATGGCAGACTGAACAAAGAGAGCATCTGACTGGCACATGCAGAACAGAGTCAACGTTGGAGCGCCACAGATCACGAGGGAATTCATTACAGAAAACTTAAAACAACAAATGAGGAGGCTGTTTCTATAGCAACTGGTAAGAGGGGATGCCATTGAGAGAGGGTGGAGGATTGGTGATACTGTGATTGGAGCCAGGTGTGCCAGATAGGTGTGCCAGATGGGCAGCCATAGACCAGCCATGGAGCACAAGCACAAGAGAAAGGATCAGAACTGGAAGCACAGGAGACCACAGACTGAAAAATATGGTTTTGCATCCTAAGCTGCTACATTATAGCTACAGCTCTGCTTTAACAGATATGATTTATCTAATATATCAGTCTCTACTGCTCATTTGGGGTGGCTGTAGCTCAGGTGGCAGAGCAGATCAACCGGTGGTTCGATCCCAGGCTGCTCCAGTCTGCATGCCAAATATCCTTGGGCAAGATCCTAACCCCATGTTGCTCTCTGATGCATCCATCAGAGTGTGGATGTGTATGAATGTTAGATACTTAGCAATTAAGCTTAGAAGTGAATGGGTGTGATTGGGTGAATGAATTAGTTGTATAAAGCGCTTTGAGTGCTCAGACAGAGTAGAAAAGCACTATATAAGAACCAGTCCATTTACCATTTAGGGAAAAACACTACCCACCCAACCCCAAACAGAAAATAAGAACTATCTTCTGACTGTAGCCCACAAATGTAGATTACTGAAAAATGTGATGATCATTATTTTCTGACAGGGTGAAAAGTATGGCCACCTCAGCGAGACTTAATGAAACACCTGTCTGTTAGCACAAAGATGTGTGTGACAGATAAAAGCTGTACCGAACCAGAGAGCAATCACCTTGGCGGTCACCGTGTCAAACCCCAGTATCCTTATTTTATTTTAAAAGTAGTAAAAGGCAATGTTAAAGTTACATAAGTCATCATTTTTGCAAATTTTCTTATTGCTATATCACTGTTTGCTACTCAAAAACTTCATTAGCTTGGTATCATAGTTTTTTGTGTTTCCTTTGAATAGCAAAGGTAAAACTGGTACGTACATACGTGTTACCTAAACTGAAAGTACAAATGAAAAAATAACCATTTATTTCTCATCAGATCCGTCATTGCTGTATGTTTTAAATCAAGCATTTGGTTTTTGCGTAAGTGCCGTGGAATGGAGCATGTCTATTTTTCAAAATGAGAAACAAATCAACTGTTTCTCTGTGATTCAGTCATTCCCATTTCCTTTGTTTTTGTACAAGGCAATCACACAAGATGACCCCTGATTACCAGATCTTCATATACGCACACTTGAAAGATTCAAGAGTAAACAATGTTTGAGTTTATTGCTTTTTCCCCCTTCCCTTTGTTGCATGACAAAGAGGCTCAATCAGCAGGTTGAGTAGACTTTTCATTTGATAATCACTTAAATTATGTTTAAGGTTTAAGCTTTTCAGTCAGGGTTTATGTAAATGCACTGGTACCCACAGTCATGCAAAACAGAATAAAAGCAAAGCTACAGAAAGATAAAAACATATTGCAAAACAGCAAAATATGAATGCACAAAATTAGTATTTGTATCATTGAAAAGTGTCCGTCTTTCTTATGCAGATTTCTTATGAAGACTTTTAAGCAAAAGGTATTAAAAACAATTCAGTTTTATTTATACAGCGCCAATTTACAGCAACAGTCACCTCAAAGGGCTTTATATTGTAAGGTAGACCCTACAATAATACATACAGAGAAAAACCCAACAATCATATGACCCCGTATGAGCAAGCATTTTGGTGACAGTGGGAAGAAAAAACTCCCTTTTAACAGGAAGAAACCTCCAGCAGAACCAGGCTGAGGACAGGGTGGGGCCATCTGCTGCGACCGGTTGGGGTGAGAGATAATCATAGATTATCAAAAAATATTAGATCATTTTTGTCTGTAACCTTTGGTTTAATATATTCCTCTCTGCCTGTCTACAACGAAAGTCTGTCTATCACAGATAACAGATTATCTGCTTCTTGTGGGACAGATTTTTTTCATAAAACCAAAACAATGAATAAAAAGAGGTTAAAAAACACAGCAGAGGTTCAGAATCGGGTGTTAATCACCTGTGAGTTGATCGCTGGAAAAAAAAAAAGGAAAACCAAAACAATGAATAAGAAAAAAATTAAGTGTTTCCAGGGTGTAACAATGCAGATTCACCTTTATTAGTAGGTTTTGGTACAAAATCTGGTGTCAGTGTCAGGGGAAATATGAGTGCAGTGCTCTGCCTCCAGTCTACTCGATCAGAACAGTTAATCCCTGAAAGAATAACATACAGTGTCCACGTCACAGCACCACCTGACACAAGGTGTGCTGCTTAATCTGTTAAATAAAACAACAACGTATGCAGGCTTCAGGTCTATCTATCTATCTATGAATGCTTACTTCAGGAAGCTTTAGCAAGCTTTAACTTGCCCTGTAGCTTCTCATAGGGTTTTCAGTCTAACAGATGCCAGGCCAGTCTTACTTTCTCAGAATAAGATTTAGCTGAAAAATTAGACTTCCCTAGTTGATGAAACTCTTGTGTTCAGAAACTTTTAGAAGCTGCTGAGGCTTCTAAAGGGGTTTGAAACAAGTTAAAGCTCAATTCTTGGTTTTCCCGAAGCAGAGACTCATTCCCTGACATTTCCAGATTATCTTTGAAGTGACAGGAATATTGCAAGTCCAGGGTTGCCAGGATTTAACACAAGTCATTTAGAAATAATGTGTCCTGTAAGAACGTACTACAGCATGTGATAACCCAGCAGAAACAACAACATGCTGTTTTAGGTTGTTTTAAAGCAGAACTTTTTGACTAAAGCAAACATACCATATTACTCAAGCTCATACAAATCTCCTCATATGAAAATTAATCACCGTCCAATCGCATCCCAGTAACATTTACATCAAGACCAGAACAGGAGAGCATGAATCTTCATATTCATTTATAGCTGCAGATCTTTGGAATCACCTGAGAGTGTCCATTTGTTTCTGTATCTTAATTAGGCGATATGTGAGTACCTCATACAGTTATCATTCGTTAATAACGATTTCCCAGCAGGAGTTCACATTAAATGCTGGTAATCTTTTTAACATTTAATGCAGTTTATTGGCTGTTTTTCTTAATCAGATTCACCATCCACTTTCCTTTTCCTGAAGGAGACCAGTCATATCTTTGTTATCAACTTGACGTCAGTCCACGCAGCAAAACAGCCCAATACTCCCAGAGCTCAACATTCCAAGTGCTCTGTATTTTTCCAACTCTACGCCCTGTGAGTGGAGCGAGAGAGAGAGAGGGAGAGAGAGATGGAGGGAGTGCAAGGTGCGTTGGAGATTGCGCAAGCGGGTTTGCTGATGCTCAGATTGGTGTGTTTGTGATTGGCCACCTGAGGAGATGCATGTCAGCCAGCAAAGTTGCGTGCTTTTAAAGTGCTGCGGGCAGAGGGCAATGCATTCAGAACACTCACAGCTGTTAGGAGACGAGACCGGAGAGCAGAGCCACGTCAAGCAGACCTTCCTCAAACACAGAGAGAAAAAAGAAGAAGAAGAAAGTGGAGATATGACTCTGTCAGCTGTGCAACAACTTTTTCTGCTGTGTTTATTCATTTGCTTTGGATGTTGGAGCACAACAGGTGGGTGAAGCATGATACTGAGTCAGATACATGTAAACCAGCACCATCGTCAAGGTGCATGAGTTGTTTTTGGCAGCTAAAATTAATCATGCTCTAAAAGTTGTTTTCAGTGGTGATCGCTTATAAGCAAAGTGTAATTTTGAGTGCATTTTTTAAGGTTTTATATCTTTATGAATGCGCCTGTAAGTTATGAAGCCAGTCGTACATTTAGTGTAAGTTTTTAAAATAATTATTTATGGTATACTAATCCTGATGCAAGAAGTGGAAAATTCCAGCTCACTATATAACAAATAGGCTTCATCACTGGTTTCAGGAAATAAGGAATATCTGAGTCATAGTTGTAGGACTATTTCAGCTTGCACTTAAACTCTCAGTATATGTTAAAAAAAAAAGCAATGCATAGGTGGATTCAGAGGCAATTAAAGAGGGACTAACACCACAATGTAACACAACGTAGCCAACATTGAAATGGTTAATAAGTTCTAACTCAATCATTCATTGTCACTGAATGATTTATCAGTGCTGTATAGATCCATAATGAGCTAATAAATATAGGTTGATGTGCTTTGTACTCAAAGATGCAGTATCTTGCGCAGTCTTTTTAATTAATAAGACTTCTTCACTGGATATTTTAAACAAAAGTATAAAATTGGTATGTAGTGAATGGATTGTGATGTAATGAATGGTGACTGGTGATACACCAAGATGTGATAGGCATAATGTATGATTCTGATTAATAATAATTCTTCATAAATTCCCCTATAGGTGATGTTAGCTCAAGGTTATCCCACTTTTTTAAAAAAAGTCATAATGTGTGCAAGTGCAAAAACTGGTACAATATGTACAGTCTTACTCCAGTCTGGGTGCTCTGCTCAGACTGGGGAAATCTTTTATAAATGACTCATTGTAAGAGAAAAAAATGCATTTATTATTAAAATTTAGTACCAGTAGAATTATATCAATCTAAAACGTACTCTATTACAAGTACCGATCCCCTATTAAAATGATTTATCAAATAAATTTCCCTTCTAAATGAAGGAGTGTGATACCTGGATGGAAAGCATTTACCTGACCTCATATTAAAATGTTGCGCTCTGTTTTAACTCTGAAACGCACAGTGACGTAAGCACATCTATGCAGACAGCAACATGTTAACATGGAGAAAATTGTAAATGAAATGATACAGAACCAGTGGATGTCGGTCCAAATAGGTTTTTTTAATGAGATCTCTGAAATTCATAACACTATCTCCAACCTGTATGTTATTATTCTGAAATGTTTCTTTGACAGCTTAAAGATGCTTATTGAGGAAAGCTTGAACGTTTTCAGCATGTCGTTCGATAACAGTCACTCATGAGCAGCCCGAGCCTCACAGTCATATGTAGTATTGCATCAAACATACACCAGCAGCCTCCTCATATTAGAGGCATAATAATAATATGAAATTTGAACACATAAAAATACAATAAATGACGATACAGGACTTCTAAATTATTATTTTGGACTACATATGCATGACATCGTGGTATCAGTCCAATTACAATATTACATTTATTGAATTATGCTGCCCTACTATAAAAAGATCGATAAGTATTAACATTATGTGTATCTTTATCCAGATGCCAGTCCTCTTGATCAGTGGGAAGACGGCATAGTGTTACAAAAGGTAGTGAGACTCTTCATTTACAATCATCCCTCCATCACTGAGGCATTTTTCAAAGTCTCTACAATTTTTGTTTTTGCTGTTGTTATTTTCCTCCTAACTTAGTGGATGATCCACTCATTCTGGTCTACATTTCTTGTGTAATTAGCACTACTTATTGCCAGTTTGATGAACAGTGTCATCTGCACTCAGCCACACATTCGGTGCTTTGAGCAACTCTGTGACAAGAAATATACAGACACTTAGAAGTTTGAGTACAAATGTTCTATTTTACTTTCAAACAGTGTTGATGTTGTGTTTTATGGGAAAATAAGAAGTAAGAATAGAAAAATCACTGGTCAAAGGTATTATGTTGCATTCACTGCCAGCTTTCAAGCTGTAAATAAGTGTACTGTTTGTCTGCAGGTGCGAGGGATCAGAAGTGATGATTTGAGTGGTGTCTTGCGGAGAGACCAGAATGAGGTAGGCAAAAAGTTATGGAGTGGGCAGGTGAGCCACCGAGTCAACAGGAAGACAACATGACATGATACCACAATACCCAAAGGAAGTAACAGAGCTGGAATCATTGTGTGCTCTCTTACGTTTTGCTGAATTATTGCTGTTTTGCCTGTTTACTGTATTCAAGAGTCAATGGAGGCAGGATAGAGTGTGAGAACTTTAATTCTGTTATTAATGCCTAATTGTTTTCCTTCCCCCACAGGAGCAGGTTCAGAATGTCTTCAAAAGAGTAGGTTTTCTTCCCTAGTTGTCTTTACACTTTTCCATCATTTCTGCTGTTTGTTCAGCACCAGCTCACTGATTCTGCTCCCCCCCCCAGTTCCTGTTTCATTACTCCAAAGCACGCAACTCTGTTGGAGCTGTACAAAAAGAGGTGAGCAAATGAGCAAACCAATCAAACTTAGTGTCTGATGTTTCCATTTATTTGTCATTTTCGAGAGTTATTGCTTTAATTTAATGCAGTGCTTAAACTGCTTTTGGTCATTTCAATTGGCAGCATGGGTGGAAAAGGAGAACACAAAACATCTGCTTTGAGGCTTTCAGGTTGATTATGAATTTTTATTCAAAACCTGTTGAAGTGAACGAATCTAAAGACTCTTTTTTTCACCCCCGAAAACGGCATACAAACCTAAGTAAGTTTCAGTTTCAGAGCTGGCCATTTGGATGCTGTCGGCTCGCTCGCAGAGCTGATACAGCATGACAGCAGGTGGCAAATGCGACTTTAAATACTGAAATCTGGAGCGAAATTCTGGTCTTTTGGCCTACTCAGCAGATCCTCATGAAGCTCTCTCCCTTTCTTCCTCCAGTCTCATTCAGTTCACCCTCTCATGCGACTTTCACCAAAGCTTTCCCAGAGGAGAAAGAAGAAGGTGGTACTTTTGGTGAGAACACAGATCTGAATGCTTTTAACTGATTTTTTTACTTGGAGATTTCAGAGCAGGGTTATGAATGAAGCGGATAGAAAAACTGCAGACATTTGAGGTCATCTCTCAAGCTTAGGGACTTTTAAAGCTTCCTACTTAACAATTGGAGGTAGTAAACTGTTTTTGGCTGGTGAGCCATTCACGTTAATCAGTGTTTGCAAGCTGAAGGGGTTTTGAGCTGCTCAAGCAGGAACTGTTTATTGCTCCCATAATTCATTTCATCTCACTAAAAAATGTCTAAGTAGGCAAAACAATACAGTTAAGAAACTAGATTAAAATTTGGGGAAATAAATGTTTTTGGCACAGCACACATGAAAAAGTTGCCCAAACTGTCCTTTAGCCCCTCTAAAATTGACTCCATACACTTCAGAGATATAATAAATGCTAAAACTATGGCGCTAAAGTGAAAATGTGCATTTTTTCCATTATTAAGACTAAAAACAGCAGAAACATTTTCATCTCTTCTCTGCACATACAGCAGACATTCTCGAAAACACACACACGCACACACCCCATACTTTCCACTCATTTCTCTTCTGCCTATAAAGACTTAACCTTTTCAGGTAGTGAAGAAGTAGTGAACCAGTGATTAAGAATTAGCCAGCATGTATCACTTTTAATTGCATTACTACTCAGGTTCAATGTAGTGACTGACTCTTTCTCTTCATCTCCTGCTAATTAAACAGAAGATTCGAGGTCTGCCAGAGGGGATGTTGTAAAAGGAAACAAACAAACACACACGTATCAGAAGAAGAGCAGCTGGCAGATCCACCTGCGGACATCACACTCAAAATCAACTGATGGACCACGCAACAGCATCTGTAACTTTTTTGTTAACAGAAACAATTTGATTGTATAGCTGGAAAAAAACTGAAGTGTGTTGCTAAAGCTGCCGTGTGTCTTGTTGCTTGCAAATGCAAAAAAATAAATAAAAAATTGGTGTCATTGGACGGAAACTGTCACCAAGCAAATTTGGCAGATTGTTACACAAGACATGAGTATCTAAAACAAAACAACACAAAACCGTCACTGATCGCTGTGGCAAAGAGGTGAACTCACATTTAATTTACCAGAATTAAATGTACATGTACATTTTGTGACATAATTATCATGAAACAGTATTAAAAAAAAGTTAAAACTCGTCTGTGATGCTTTTGTGAGGACGTAGTTGATACAGTTCAATGTTTATTCAAATTACAAAACAGTTGTTGTTTCCCCTGCTGAAATGTACTGTAGGATGATCATAATGCAGGTTTGACACTTTCCAGCAGCCCAGTGGCCTGTCCAAATACAGGACTGATCCAGTATAAGAGCGCCACCTACATGGTTACAACACACAACGCACATGCTGACAAAGGAGAAGCCGCCCCCTCTGCTCGGTTTTAAGGTCTTCGCAGTGTTTTCCATGTAGCTGTCACACGGCTTTTGTGGTTGAAGTTACAGGTGTTTACTTTTTTTTAATCCTCATCCTCTGAGTCACTGTCTTTTCGTGTAGGAAGTGAACTTCTTATCGATGACATTAACTTGTCTTCGATTTGTTTCTTGGGGTTTTCCTCCAGGTCTGTCTTCACGGCTCCAGTTTCTGATAACCTCCACTCCAGCTCTGATTGGGACACACAACATGAATTATAGACACTTCAATCGCATAACATGAGGTATAGCCGATGCAATATCGCTCAACAGATTGACAAACTGCAGCGTCCAAAGTTACATGCAATACACTGAGATGTACTGAAAATAAATTCATAACTCTCAAACGAGCTTTAGTGACTTAATAGAATTCTAACAGTACCTATCATTAAAACCAAACTGCCTGACTAAAAGTGCAACTGCTGAAAAATGAAAACATGACAAAACAAATTTCAGATTAAATGCCAACACCTGTGTACCTACTTCCTGATATTTTCCAGTTTAAAACAACACAAAACGATCATTGTATCCACTCAGAGATAGGTCTGTCAGGCCTACAGTCAGTTAGTTAGTTTTGTGCTTAAAAAATGTTCGGTTTTGTCAGCAAGTCGCCTCTTACCTTCAACTTTCAGGTTCATGCCCCCAAAGACCAGAGGACCGATGAACTGGGCCTTCATCTCGCCCTCAAAGTAAACAAAGATGGTGGGCAGGTTGTGGTCGGGGTAGTTGGGGATGCAGGTGGTGGAGATGGACTTGAGGAACTTGGTCTGAGGGAACTTCCTGGCTAATGTGCTCAGGTGCTGGTTGATGAGGGTGCACAGAGGGATGCTGGTAAGGGAGATGAATGGAGAGAAAACATCAGACTGACCTGTTGGTGGTAAACTTTGTGACAACAGTTGCTCATTTTTAATGTAATGTCAGTTAATGTTAATGTCAGTAATTGTTTCCTGCCCCAAGTGAATGTGTGTGGAATATGAAATAGACAGCATCAGATCAGCAGTACTGAATGGTTATACCAATACGAATCACATTTAGGCACAGTACTGGGGACGTGAGCCACAACGATGGCCCAATGGCATTAATTATTTGGCCAGTTAGTTAATTACAAAATCTCCAGATTGCCATTGGCTAACTGATCCCTTCTTATTTTATCCAAACTACAAAACACAAAAACAGATATTCAAACAGCAACCAAGTGCATGAAGAAAAGAAAAAAAATACTCATATCTAAGCAGAAGCATATAAAGAATGGAAATAACACATTATCAAATAAATTTGAGGTAATTTAACAAATCAAAGAATTTAATTTTAAGAATTACAAGACATTGTATTTTAAACAGCAACGGTTTGCAGTTTACCTGCTCAAAATACCAGGATCACCTCCAACCATGAAGTGTTCTGGACTTAGAACAGCTTTTCACATCACCAAAAATAAATTCTCTCTAACTTTGAGAGTAGATTTGTTTGAGATTTTGTTCAATAGCATTTTAATTGCTGCAATATATAAAACTGGACAAACATAATCCGACTGTTCAATTAAAACATTTTAATGATAACAGCAACCTGGAAGTGCTAAGTCTATTCAAAGAAAAAGCATGTAAAATAACTGAGATTAATGGTAAATATACCCTTATAAACACGAAATGAAAAACTTCACTCGATATTTTCCTCATTCATGCTTACTGGATGACCTACCCCTGCTTGTAGAGGTGCAGCACCACCCAGATGCCATCTCCAGCCTTGTTGACCTCTTTGACGTAGTCCTGTCCAGAGATTTCTGCCACCTCACCGAACACATTCTTCATCTGGGTTGCTTTCCATTCGGCAAGACGCTTCTGTCTGCAAGGAGACGCAGCCTAAAATGGTAAATGGCCTGTATTTATATAGCGCTTTACTAGTCCCTAAGGACCCCAAAGCGCTTTACATATCCAGTCATCCACCCATTCACACACACATTCACACACTGGTGATGGCAAGCTACATTGTAGCCACAGCCACCCTGGGGCGCACTGACAGAGGCGAGGCTGCCGGACACTGGCGCCACCAGGCCCTCTGACCACCACCAGTAGGCAACGGGTGAAGTGTCTTGCCCAAGGACACAACGACCAAGACTGTCCAAGCCGGGGCTCGAACCGGCAACCTTCCGATTACAAGGCGAACTCCTAACTCTTGAGCCACGATCGCCCCCTACATCAGTACCCCGACAAACTCACATGACTATCAATCCACAATAAAAGTTTAAGACAGAGATTTTCTTCTCTAGCAAAAATGTTTTCTTTTTCATGACCAACAGAAAATACTAAGTATACTTTTAACTACCACATTCTAGTTAAAATCAGCTTTTCCCAAGATAATTTAACAGTACCTCACCAAAAAAATAACAGATCAAGAGGTCTAATGGGTGCAAGCAGAAGGTGTAAACAAACAGGCAACTAACCACCAGCATAAAGCTGAAATTATTTATTCTTGTTCCACTCTACTTGAGTTGTGCTCCAGTTGTTGTATTGTTTACCTATACATCTCAATGGCTGCTTCATCTTCCTCACTGAACTCATCTTCATTTTCCTCTAGCTCTTCCAACGTCATGTCCTCATATGTTTTAACTGATCAGAGAAAAAAAACCCATTAACATATCAAATAATACATCTGAATATTTCATGTGCATTTAACTGGTATTTGCAAACTATGTTAGGTTGGATAAAAATTTGCCTTTTGCAGTTTAAGCTACAAAGAATGACTGATCTCTCTTACCAACAGACTGCTGTTGGAGGGCCAGCTCCTCCTCTTCATCCTCCTTAGGTGTCTCCTTGGGAGGAAGAATTCCTTTCTTTCTCAGAATATCATTCCACTCTGTATCTTCATTTGGGTCCTAAAGAGAAAAGAAAAAGGTTTCTTTTAATCTGGGTTTTCATGTGATGTGAAAAAACAACATGACATTTCCAAGGTCAGTCTTTGTGCAAACAAATTACTTCCACGAGTTAACTTGATCTAACAAATAAGCTAAGATAGTGCTATGGACTAAGATAAGGCATGTGCACTCTATGGGTCTGGATGTGTTTTATAGTTGCTTAAAGTGAATGTATAAGAGCTCTGCTATACTCCTATTTGATCACAAACTGAGTGGATTTGTTTGCAGATCATATTTTATGGGCACTCATTGGGATCATTTTCTGCGAAAGAAAAGCCTCATGATCCGTGAAACGTCCCTACTAGATTGGTCAATAGATCCCCTTTGATGTGACTTAGCAAGCTGATACCCAGCTTTGGGTGACTGCTTATCTTTATAGCCAATGTTAGAATGAGTGAATCCAGATAACGGAAACACAGCCCTGGGTATGTTGAACTCGCTTCGTAGTATAGGCTCCAGGTCGTTATAAAGTTAACATCAAAACATTATTTGTTATTTACCCTTTTAATAAACACTTATTAAACTCAAATAAACTATAAACATTTTTAAAAGACTACAGGTCACTGGATTTATCAGTGGTTAAAAGTTTTTACATTTTCTTTTATCGTTTCCACAAAATATTTTAGCAAATCTACTACCATATAAAAGTCTTCGTGTGCCAACGTTTATTTTTAGTTTGACAGTAATCGTCTCAACTCTGGTCCAAGACTATTCCGAGACCTTTTAACTGGTTTGAAGTGTTACAGGGCTAGCTTGCTAGCTAAGTGTAAAGCTATTGAGTGCTCAGAGACACTGCTGGCTAAATATCTAGAAAATTAAGTCGTCACGTTACACGGCTTTAAATGACATTAAGTATTCTCATTCACAGCCGGTACGCTGTGACTTTTAACAAACTAAAGAAGGTTTACCAACCTGCATTTTGACTGATAAGAGTTCTCTGAAATCACACCACTGTTCCCCTCCCAGACGCGGAAATAGAAGGAGCGCAGCCAAATCGATTCCGACAGGAAACAAAAACCTGTGACTGTTTCACATGCGCACAAAAAATACCCAGCATTAAAATAGCCCCCTGTAACTATCTATATAATGTCTCAAACATTTACTGAACTAATTTTTTTTTACTGTGGTATAAAAACAAAAATTCCTGATTTTAGAAGGACTGGGAAAAAAACGCTTCACGGGGAGGACAATAATAACAGAGACACCAAGTTCCTGTTGAGGCGCAATATGCCCATATAAGGAATGAGAGCGGAGCATTCCATTTGTGGCTGCTGAGAGCGAATCCAAACAGGTGCCGCGCGCGCGCGCGCGCGCACACACACACACACACACACACACACACACACACACACACACACACACACACACACACACACAAAGAGTACAATATTTACTGTGGGATGTAAAAAGGGCACACAACGCAAAGCCTCTCAAGTGTAGGCAAGGCAAGGCAGGGCAAGTTTATTTGTATAGCACAATTCAACAACAAGGTGATTCAAAGTGCTTTACAGAGACATTAGAAACAAAAACAAATAAAAAGCATGATTTAAAATTAATTAAAACAAGCAAACAAACAAACTAATTAACAAACAAACAAAACAGTATATAAAATCAAAACAGATAAAATCAAAACAGATAAAATCAAAACAGATAAAATCAGTAGTTAAATGTAAGTTTTGAAATTTAAGCTTAAAAGTGTGGATTTGGTGCTTTATTCAAATGCAGCTGAGAACAGGTGAGTCTTCAACCTGGATTTAAATAAACTGAGTGTTTCAGCTGATCTGAGGCTTTCTGGGAGTTTGTTCCAGATATAAGGAGCATAAAAGCTGAATGCAGCTTCTCTGTGTCTGGTTCTGACTCTGGGAACTGATAAAAGACCAGATCCAGATGACCTGAGGGATCTGGAAGGTTCATACTGGGTCAGGAGGTCACTGATGTATTTTGGTCCTAAACCATTCAGAGCTTTATAGACCAGCATCAGAACTTTGAAGTCTATCCTCTGACGGACAGGCAGCCAGTGTAAAGACCTCAGAGCTGGACTGATGTGGTCCACTTTTTTTGGTCTTAGTGAGGACTGAGCAGCAGAGTTCTGAATGAGCTGTAGTTGTCTGACTGATTTTTTAGGTAGACCTGTAGCACATTACTAAAAAATTAGTGAATAGGTTATTAGCGATTCATATACGGATAGGTGCCACGTTATGCACACAATAACAGTAAGTACTGGTGTACATATTTTTTTATTCACAGATTTTCATAGATGTTTGCATGAAACTGGTAACACAGTGAGATCCTTCCGCTTGACCGCGGTCATTTTGTTTACTTAACTTCCTCTTTTTCTTCTTCCCCTTCTTCCTCAGCTTTACACCACTGCCATCCATCCGAGCTCAAAAATAATCACATGTGACTATATATGAATATAGATATATTCTTTTTGCTGGTCTGTCACTGTTAAAGGAGGGCGGAAAGCGAACTACTCAAAGCCCCAGATTCACCCTATAGGCTATCATTTTATTTATAATTTTATTTTGGGAGCTTCATTAATGTCAACATTGCCTGTCAAGTTGCACCATTAAAATATCCCAAAATTGAAGGTGTGGTGTTTAACAGATGTGCCTTAGAAAAAAAAGGCCCCAGGTTTGATCACAGGAAACCCCTTTGGGCTTACCTCAGGAAGGGCTTCCGGTATAAGGACAAAAAAAGAGAGTCCCCAGTCAAAACATGTCGAGCGACCCCTTGTGAATAAAGGAGCCGAAGTTTTATTTTCAAATGAATGGGTTGGTTTATTGGCCCCTTAAAAAAATCTGTGTTTAATCGAGTTATCATAAAGGTCGTTTGTGCTGTGGGGGTGGTTCGCTTCAAGCACATTCTGCCCACAAAAGAGTTATTTTTATGTCATATACTCTGTTAATTTTAGAGGTTTAGAGTTATTTAGATCTGTTGTGAAACTGTTCATTCAAACGCCCACCGCTGCAACAGGTTTTGTTCATCCCGGGCAACCTACAGTTAACCTTAAGCCAAGGATCCAGCAGATTGTTTGATAAAACAAGTACAAAGCGCAATCGCAGTCTGCAGTGACACAGAACAGGAGTGAAACTTTGCGTGGTTCAGTTTCAACCCACACTGTGGGAGTGTCAGAGAGCGTGGGTTTTAATGGAAGCAGGTGTGAAGTGCACCTGCCGGTGGATCTGTCGGGATAATATATCCTATATTATCTCTCTATGTGTTCCTTATTACACATTTCCAGTGTTTATCATCCAGGTCCTATACAGGATACAGGATACATTACAAGTCCTATAACATAAAAAGCTGTTTTCCACTCCACTGACAGTCTTTCAGTGTGTCACTTTTCACAGAAACTCTTTTTTTTTTACAGACCTGAGGGCTGTTTCACGCGAAGGTCCAATCACAGAACGGTCACTGGCTCACTACCGGAACTGGCGGAAGGGAAAGTTGGTGAAATGCGGAACAGGACAAAATAAAGTGAAGAGCTCTCACTCTGACCCCGTTTTTCACAAACTGTGCGCTTTTTTTTAAAACTTATTAATCAAAGTACAAGTGTTATAGCTGTGTAAGTTACTAACAAACCACAACTACTTTCCAGCTTTTACCTGACCACCATTCACAAGTTAGACTCTGCAGAACACGTTACAGTCATTTTCACTTATTTATTAGCTCTTTGGCTCAAAATCTGCTGCGGCTGATCTCAGTAAATCTAAGTTTCCTCTCTCATGTGGAAACTTATGCAACAATTGGCAGATGTGGTTAAAAGAGTTGCAGGAGAGCCAAAGATCAAATCCAAAGCAGACTGTTTTCATAAGAATCTACTGTAGCGGGTTAATTTATTATTTTTAAATTACAGTAAGTTTTTCCTGTTGAAATTGTTGAATGTTGAAATTTGACATTATTTTATATTAAATATTGAAGTTACATGGCACAGCTGGCTAAATAAAGGTGGGAGGTGAGTTTAATTCTGTTAAACTGTTTTTATTGTTTCTTTGACTGGATCGTGTGAGTTTGAAGAGGAAAACATGTGACTGAGAATATTCTGCATAATAATGGTTTTTCTTTTTTTTAAAGCAACATTTTGGCTGTGGCTATAGTGGCTAAGTTCAAAATTATTCCACAAACGTCACATCGACAGCTGCACATTAACAAATACTCTAAAGCAGGGATGTCACACTCATTTTACATCATGGCACACATACAGCTCAGTTTGAGCTGAAGTGAAAAATTTAAAAAAGTAGTGCAGTTTCAACAGTACATCTGAGTTTTTCTACATGATAAAAAAAAAAATGCTGCTCTTGAAGCTAAATGAAAGAAATTTGTCAGTTTGGCTCTTTCGGCTTAAATTGTAATAAATAAATGTGTAAAATTACACCAAAGGTTCTGGTAACTAATTCCTGTAAATATAAAACAGTTTCTAAAAAAGTTTCTGTTAATTCACAGAAATTATTATTATTGTTACTTTTTTAAACTTTGTTTTTGTTTTTGTTTTTTTTCAAAAAAAACAAACAGAAAACTACAGAAATGTCTATAGTAGAAAAAAAGCTGGACATTCTGTGTCATTTGTTTTTCTATGAATTATTTACCTTGTGTAGTGTGAATGACCATGAGAGGGTCTTTATGAGTAGGAAAAGCTGTAAAATCTGTGAAAATACAATTAAAAGTGAAAATATCTATGCTCTCCTTCTTTCTTCCAAAGCCATCCAATGGGCCGGATTAGGGTCTGTCCCGGGCCCATTCTGGCCCACGGGCCTTCTGTTTGACACCCCTGCTCTAAAAAGACCACTGTGGTCCATGAGTTATATTTTTATGTTGTTTCATTTTCAATCGTAACCGCTCCGCTCTGTATGTAAAGCTACGGGAAGTCGATTCAGCCACCGAGTGAGTCATCGTCTCTTATAGGCGATCTGTGAGTCGTGTGTACAGCTGCTGTGTGTCTGGTGTGTGGGAGCAGACGCGGGGCGAGGAAGTCCGAAACCTGCAGCTGTCAGGAGCGCAGGATGGCCATGGATAAAGCCGAAAACCCGCCGCTGTAGGAGCGATCGGGCCACCCCCGAGCCGAAAAACAGGCAGGTAAAGTTTATACTTCCCCTCTGTTGCAGAGACCGAGTCGGCAGAGGGCTCACTCCGGTCCCTCCCTGTTAGAAGAAATGTGGCTAAACCCCGATGAAGTTCTGCTCAAAAATGTGCTGAAACTCTGGGTGACCGAGAGGAGCAACGACTTCTTCCTGCTGCAGAGGAGGAGAGGCCACGGCGAGTCCAACAGCAGGATCACAGGTAAACAATAAAACAGTCAGCTACTGGAGCAACAACACCAAACAAAGGGGAGGCCATGCTGCCAGCACAGGCACACACACAGGGAGAGGGACAGGTAAAAGCACGGGTGTGTGGCAGATAAAACAGGTACAAGCATGGACAAAGAATGGCAACAGGCGGGGTCACAGGTAAACAACTGGGTGTCCAAAGAAGGGGTGTGTTCAGGACGGTTCTCTACAAAGAAAGATCAGTGTACACGTAGATCTGTTAAATCAAAGTTCAGCACATGCCTGGATTATAGCAGCCACGAGCAATCAGGAATGCCCCCGAGCCGCATACCTGTAACTCACACCTGCTCAAACTCTGCATCCTCTGAAGGGGACGTTAAACTACACCCACGAAACGTGCGGTTAACTCATGTTTACCACCAGACCACAAACGCATCCATTTAAAACAGAGCACTTGTGTTACATTCGGACAAAGACAAATGCCTCACAAGACTCTCACAAATCGCACGAACTGCGATCTGTGAGAGTCTTGTGCACGAACTTGTGAATCAGACTTAACCTGTCAAACAGTGAAAGGACAGAAAAGAAACTGGGGCAAACAAACAAACTGATTCTGATGTATGATTCTTTCTTACGTGATTTTTTTTTTTTTTTATCCGAGCATTTGCTAAATGTCTTTGCTATAAAACATAAAACACACGTTTGTTTCAGTGTTTGTCAGTATTGTACAGATCACAGTTGGATAACCCATTTCCTGCTATTCCTGGCGCAGTATTCTTTGAATTCTTGTGGTGACAATAACCATAAACATCACAAGAGCATTGTTGGCTGTTTTTAAAATTTCTTTTTTTATTGGACTTGTGTTCTAACCTGTTATGAAAAATTCCCCAAACAAAAGCCAGCTGAATTTGAACTCTGACCTATCACTGTAATTTCCTGTAGGAAACAGGCTTTGTTATGCTGTAGGGTCCTATTGTGTTAGCTGTTACAGAGGTGGCATCGTGCTGCTGTGACACTGCTGTCCTTTCTATTCTTTAGTGATTTTTCTATAAATTTCTGACCCCACACTTGTTGCAGCGGCTGCAGCTTGGCCTGTTTTCTGCCTCCTCCGTCTGGTTTCCTCTGTGTGTGTATTGCGTCTGTGTAACAGGCTTTGCAGGCGCACTGGACGCTTTTTTTTTTTTTACATTAGTTGATGTTAATTACATTAAAGCGAGCATGTGCCTCATCCACTGTCTCCTTTTTACGATCTGTCTTCTTGCTTGTGGAGCTCTTCTCATAAAACGGAATAAGTGGGACTTCCTGGCTGGAGTTTACTTTGTGTTTGTTCCTGCTGTTCCCATAGAGAGAAGACAGAGGGTCAAAGGGTCAAGTCCTGCTCTCACGTCGTTTACCATTAACTAATTCAGGAACTGTAGAAAAAAAGCCACGCGGCAGAGTCTGTTTAGTGGCTCAGATTGGATTTGCTTCATGTTTCCACCTATTAATTAAATAGAAAGGCGAGTTGTGCATGTGGTCTCAGAACTCAGCTGTACAAACGCACTCTTCTGCTCTTATCACCGGTGACTACACTCTTCCAGCTGGATTTCTGAGAAGGGCTGGGTAACATCTGCAGCTGATCAGCCCGTTCACATGTTTCTATTTCAAACTAATGCCTCTCTCGTGTTGTTTTTAGTGTTTCCTCATCCGATCAGCGAGCCTCAGTTCACCACTCCAGCCTGAGCACAAGAAAATGATGTCCCGTTTATTAATTTTGATGCATTCAAGAGCAGACAGAGATCACGGCGTCGTGGATGTGAAAGCAGACGTCTGTTTTGCTTTGCTGCGAGCCTCCTAAAGGTCGCCTGCAGTCATCATGTCTCCACAGCAGTATTCCCCTACAATGTGACCGTTAGCAGAGAGAGGCAATGATTCACCGTGGCTCCGTTTTATTTTCTGGAAGCTTCACCAGTGTAAACCCCGCCTGGGTTTGTGGTGACAGATGGATAGTTTTGTGTTGCCAGGCTGCCGGATTTGCAGCTTCAGGCAGGTCAAGTTTGAAGCTAAGATGTGGTTTACATTTGGCTGATCGTCAGAGCTGTCTGCTGGAAAAGACTTATCTTTATATTTCTACCCCCTCATCTGCTGAGCGTTTCACCAATATGGGCTCTAAAGGGCTCATGAGCTGATGTGCGGCCTGAATTTGATTATTATTAATCAATTAACATAAAAACAACATCGTTTCTGAATGTTTCTCATGTCCATTGAAATACTTTGTGGATTTATGACTCTCTTTGGCACAGTCATGAGGCCTCATGGCAGGTTTTACAGGCTGACAAGCCTGAAGTTGTTGAACTATACTGAACCTCTTATAAGCAAGCATGCGAGTTCCTTTTCTGTTCATGCAGATTTGTTTTTGTGTCTGCGTGTGTGTACCAAACCAGAGAAGACACTGCTAAACACAGAGATAGAGATCTGGTTGCCCTCATCTTTTTCAGTCATAGCTTTGAAAAGCAGGGCTGTGCTCAGCTCGGGTGGGCTGATCTCACTTATAATGGCGTCTTTGAAAGATAAAAATTCTTTAATAGATTAAAGCAAAGCTGGGTTGTAAAACGTGAAAGTACCTTAAGGGGAAAAGTCCCAAACTTTGTCTTCTAATAAACCTTTTAAAAGTATTAGAGAAAAGTTAGACTAAGGGGCTTTGGGGTACTATGAGCCAGACATATTGGATTTGATGGCTGTGTTGACCTATTACAAATGAAATGCATCCATTTGGTCCTAGTTGCTGAAAGTGTCATTTTTAATGTCGACTGTCCTTAGTTGACTATGGTTAAGTGCGCCTGCAGGCCTGCAGAGAGGATGTGGCTACACAGCTCTGTGCGTATCTTATCACGATCAATACTTTGCATTAGTCCCTGTATCCAGAGGTTTTGTGCGATTTCCATACGTGTTATTTTGGTTATAGTATTCTAAATGGGTTTGATAGCCATCAGTGTGGGTTGTTGAAAATGTGAAACCTTAAGGAACCTATTTTTTTTATTATGTTTCAAACTCTTATGATGGGTGTGGTACTGCTCCTGAAGCAATTCAAACTTATAACCCAGTTTTTCATACAAACCAGGTTCTGTGAGTCTTTATTTTTATTGCATTGTCATTATCTATTTTCAAATTGAAGAATGTGTGTAGCTACTCTCTAAGACCTCTGGAGTTCTCTTAGGTCATTTGCTATGTTTATAATGGCGATTAAGCTATCACTTTCTTATTTATCATAATGATTTTATTGTTTTCTACTCTTTCAAAGTTTGATGGACTTCTTGATTTCAAGTCAGAATATTGTCTGCCTCAGTGTGTGCTTTTTGCACAGAGGAAATACAGAATAAAAGTGGCACCAAGAGTGTAGTTATTTGGAGAGCATGATGCAGATTAGCTATGGTTCAGGAAGATGAAAACCTGATGACAGTAGCCCTATTGAGACCCGATGAAAGCTTCAGGCAGGACGTGGAACCATGTGTGCCTGGTCTGTTTCTATTTGCCTGACGACTGCAATGCACGGAGTCATTCAAATTTATGAGGGTTCGGGGCTCAATTTTAGCTTCAAGAACATCTGTGGAGTTGATTGCAACTGTGGAGATGCAGATTTCCTGCCGGATTTTGGTATTAAAACTGAACTGAGCAACTGTTTCAGTCGTCTGCTGAAGAGATGGGTGGATATTACATGCCTGATTACATTCGAAGTCCCTCTGTTTTTAAATGAGACTCATCAAAACCGTAATAAGGTTGGCTTCGACCTCTCTGCTGTGCTGGATGTGTCTTAAGTGGTAGTTTTTGCTGCTCTATTTGTCTCTTTATTGTGATTATGCCTTTGAGGGAAGCTAATCTGCATGCTGCCTGAAAAGTTTCCATTGGAACCAACTACGGTTTCCTCATCATCTGAGCCATATTTTATAATAGGCAAACACGTGTAGTGCTTCTCATAGACAGCAGACATGATAGGCTTTATGATAACTCATCTAAAGCATACTAGCGGAATTAAAATCAACAAAATATTGGAGTTAAAAGCAGTACCAGAATTTAAAAATATGCAGTGCATGCAGTAATGTGCAAATGTTTTAAACCGTCCCTCATTTCTTCATATTTTTCTAGAAAAATGAGAAATGGGTGGAGTGATCATTGAAACACATGGGAACACAGTATATAAGGTAAAAACAGAGTTTGTACACATGCAACTCTTCGATAGACTTTCTTGAATTTTCTTTAAGTAGTCTTCAAAGCTCTTCTTTAGACGTTGGCTGCCTTTTGTTCAGTTCTCTGCTTCAATAATGTTGAGGTCCAGACTGTGGGGAGGCCCATTGTGTGTTTTTCTGCACACTGCACTGTCAGTGTGTTCGGGATCATCGTCATGCTGATAATGAAGCTCTTGGCAGTCAGTTTTTTTCCAGATTGATGCTTTCAAACTTTAAGTTGGTTCTTTGCCAAGTTGTTTGTCACGTGTATACACAACATTTGTTCATCCTTTGTGTTAAATGCCCTTTTTGCATTTGAATGATTAATCCATAAGGTCAGCATTAAACGGATTAAGAAACAAGCAAAAAAAACCCCAAAACAAAACAACTTCCCTCCTGAAAAGGGTCAGGCAGAATGACTGGACTGAAAATAAGTTAAAAGCAGCAAATATCCAAAGAAAAACTTTAAAAGACCTTTAGAAAGCTTTGAGAACTATTGCTCAAGAAGAACATTTTTAAGAAAGAGGGGTGGCTCAAGACTTCTACACCATGCTGTACAAGCAGAGCAAGTGCAGGCACATTACTAAAAGGCTGTGTAAACATATAGGTCATTTGATGGCTTTTGAAAGACTCCATGGGAAAAGGCATTAATTGCTCTGGTGCTAATACTGAACTGACAGAAGTTGGCCAAAAAAGATGAAAATGCTACATTTTCATCATTAATATTACCAATGTTAATGATTATCAAGAAATAAAAAAATAAAACCCTTTGTAATTCTAAAATAAAACAAAAATATAAATTAAAGGAAAGTGGATGGAGTGAAATCATGCGATGGAAAACCGTCAGTTAGGCTTATTGTGTATCCTGAAATTGGACACTGAAAAGTCCCTGCCATATGCAGTGAGTGTAATCTGAGATAAAGACCAGAGATGTATAAAACTCACCAGTCTTGTCCTCTTGGTGTTGGAAACAGCCTCTCTGGATGTTTCCAGTTTCTCCTTCTGTCATGCAGAAGTGAAATATTGCTGTCTGTTCGAGAGCTCTTCAACCCCGTCTCACTCCGCTGACAGGGAGACTGAAGAGTGGCATTAGTACACTTGTGAGATTGTGTTTTTCTGGTTGTTGTAGTTGAGGTTTATGTGATATTCAGTGATTATTTAAGCAATAGATGTGTTAGATCTTCTCAGCGTGTATGTGTCCATCACCTGCTGCTTCACTGCTGTGAGAGTTTAAAAGGCTGCAGACAGTATTTGAGCTCTTTCGCTATTTCTTATGTCCACTGATGGCTACTTTGGGGTTCATTATGGCTGCAGCAGGTTGCAGTATTTTTGCTAAATAATTCAGAGATAAGAACAAAATATTAACACTCACCAGGAAATGACTTTTCACACGGCAGAATTCCCACTGATTACTGATTGTCTGTGCTTTGCCATCTCTGCAGGGCTCCTGGTGGGGGCGCTTGACAATGTTCTGGACTCCACTGCCAGGGTCACTCCCTTTCGCATCCTCCTCCAAGTTCCCGGCTCCCAGGTCAGCTGGATCATTGCCAGTGGTGAGCTGAACCCTTATGCCTTTTTTTTGTTTTGTTTTCATCTGTGTGCCTGTTGTGATTTGCAGCCTTGGGAGATTCCTGCATACTCGGTTGCCTTACCTTGACTCATTTGACCGGCCGGAGATGTTAAATTCTCTCATTCTTTGCTTTCATCAGGAGCTGCCATAGAAGAGGTGAACAAGCACTGGGACTGGCTGCTCCACAACCTGCTTCACTCTCTGTCTGTGTTTGAGAACAAGGAGGATGTTGCCAGCTTCGTCAAAGGAAAAGTCAAGGTCTGTAAATTGCCGGCATAGTCATAAAAACTCAGAGAGGATGAGTTTTAGATTGAAAGATGTGATTTTCTCAAAGATTTTTAAACGATGTGGTTGTGAGCCCATTTAAAAGTAGGCTGAAGTAATGACTCCAGCTTTTGTCTTCTGCAGGGCCTTATCGCCGAGGAGGTTCAGGGACGCCAGGCGGCCCAGGAGGATGACCCGGGGAAGTTCAGGGAGGCGCTCCGGAAGTTTGAGGTTCACTTTGGCCTCCCCTCGTCAGAGAAACTGGTGACGTACTACTCCTGCTGCTGCTGGAAGGGCCGGGTGCCTCGGCAGGGCTTTCTCTACCTCAGCATCAACCACATGGCCTTCTACTCCTTCCTGCTGGGGAAGGAAGGTCTGTACTCCAAAGTGAGAGCTCTCATTTTCGATCTAAAAGACTGCACTTGTTCATCAAATTGGTAATAACGGTACTCAGACTTTGGCATTTGGAGAAACTCACATTCTCTTTTAACAGTATTAGAAAAGCTTGCTGTGTAAACTATAGTGAGTGCGAGGTGGCTCTAAGCTCATACACTCAGTGGGATTTTATTCTCTTCTTCCTTCCCCCTTCAGTCAAGTTTGTGATTCCCTGGGCAGAGGTAACACGGTTGGAGCGGGTCTCCACCGCTTTAATGCCGGAGGCAATTCGGGTCACCACACGGCAGCGGCAAAGGGAGTTCTCCATGTTCTTGAACCTGGACGAGGCATTCGGAGTCATAGGTCAGCTGGCTGACATTGCCCTGAGGCGGCTGCTGGACAGCAAAGGCCTAGAGCTGGACCGAGTGCTGCAGCAGCCCGCACGCATCACCAAAAGGTCAGTGCCGGTTCAGGTGTGTGCTAACAATACAAACAGACAGTGAGTTTCTTAATGTGAGATTAAGCAACATTAGGAATAAAACAAAGTTATCCACAGAAAGAAGTTCAAACCTTTGCTCACTTCACTCTAATCCTCCCAAAAAGTTAGCAAAGAACTCATGTTGAATACCTGTGGTAAACACTGTTGCTGTACTGCTTTTTTAGTCAGGTCCTTGTAGATTGGGGTGGGCAACTCCAGGCCTCAAGGGCCGCTGTCCTGCAGGTTTTAGATCTCACCCTGGGTCAACACACCTGAATTACACGATTAGTTCGTTACCAAGCCTCTGGAGAACTTCAGGACATGTTGAAGAGGTCATTTAACCATTTGAATCAGCTGTGTTGGATCAAGGACACATCTAAAATCTGCATGATACCAGCCCTCGAGGCCTGGAATTGCCCACCCCTGTTGTAGATCCTTTCAGGCACGAGTCATTCAAATATTGCAATTATGCTTCTCTCATAAGCCTTTGGTGAGTCAGCCTGAAACTCACTACTTCCCTTTTTACACACAGCAGTATTACTATGTAGATTCCTGCCTGTGCTAACCCACTGAGTCAGGAACTCGGTTACTCGCTTCACTCACAGTCTCACTGCTTTGCTAGTCCAGCATGAAGGCTGCTGAGCTCAAAGCATCACAGAGCCCACGCAGATCTGCTCAGTATGATGGAGCAAGCGGAAAATTTAAGCTAACACAGCCTCCCTGACACACCTGCTCGGGATGCTGCAGTATTAACAGTATTACTGAAGAATAAGAAATAAGTAGGTTTTATAGGGTAAAAATAATGGAATTAAAAAGAAAAGTCTGCTTAGGCGTTAACCCTGCCGTTTCACAGCACAAGTTCAGTATCACAGGAACAGTGTGACACAGCTCCACTCCTGTAGCACTGCTGGTGCAGCGGTTTTTGTGGTGGGTGTGTGCATGTGTGTGTTTGTGTGCGTGCATGGCAGGGGGCAGCTTTCCAAAGCAACAACAAACATGGCGACAGAAGTTGTGCCGTGTTCTTTTGTGTATCTGTGTTGTTGTGTTTTTTTGTAATGCAGGCATACACTTTGTTTATTTTTCTAAAAAAAGAAAGAAAGAAACAAAACCCAAACAAACCTCAAAACCATTACAGGAAGTCAGGTTCAAAGCTTTATCTAAAAAAAAAATGTGATGTGGTGTGTTATCCCGACTGGATAACACACCACATCACAGTAGTTGCTTTATATGTGTGTGTCCATGCATGTGTTTGAAGAAGAAGCGGAGGAAGGAATAGAGCTTGAAAGTACAGAGGGTCCAGAACGGGCAGGATGATGAATAGCAAAAGAGGAACTGAACGTGTGGTGATGAGACTGAAATCACAAGTGGCAGATGAAGGCAGCCAAATTCACAAAGAGAAAAAGAAATGGGACTTCCCATGGACGTTAGTATTAACATACTTCTTTGCTGGGATCCTCTCTTCCTCATTCATAGCCCACTCATAAAAACATCTGCAGTAATTCAGTTTCTATTCTATTTGGACTCTTTCTATATATATTATGAGAGGTCACATAAATCTGCACGCCAGTCGCTGTGCTGTGTTTCACATTTGAATGGTAAAAATGGTAAATGGCCTGTATTTATATAGCGCTTTATTACTCCCTAAGGACTCCAAAGCGCTTTACATATCCAGTCATCCACACATTCACACACTGGTGATGGCAAGCTACATTGTAGCCACAGCCACCCTGGGGCGCACTGACAGAGGCGAGGCTGCCGGACACTGGCGCCACCGGGCCCTCTGACCACCACCAGTAGGCAACGGGTGAAGTGTCTTGCCCAAGGACACAACGGCCGAGACTGTCCAAGCCGGGGCTCGAACCAGCAACCTTCCGATTACAAGACGAACTCCCAACTCTTGAGCCACGATCGCCCCTAATGCACATGACTAATGCACATGTCTCAGGATGTGAGAAGTAAGCCTCTAAACATCCAAATAACAGGGCAGAATGTTAAAAATGATGCTCGCGCTTTAAACAAATGTAGTGTAAAGTGAAAGGATTGTGTTATAGCATATATACAGACAACGAACAGTTATTGTCTGTTGCATTTTAGTCGTGCTGAGGGGTCTTCTTTTTCAGATGGGAAATAAAAACATTTGGGTCAAAATAGAGGACAAAGAGCTGTGTTTAAAATTGAATTGATCTCCTCAGGGCACAACCAGCCTGTCTCTTGGCAGTTTAGAGGTTGGAGGCAGAAACTCACTTCAAATCTGTTTTGCATCTTCAAGAAGAAAGCCTACGTTTCTGCGAAAGGAGTTAAAAAGCAAAAATAGATTTCTTGCTTTTGCGAAAGGGTGACCAGACATCCCTGAAATACAACGCAAGCGCTCTCACCGCAGCTCTGAGGTCGGTTTGTTTTACCGACCAGATGGAGGTGCTTGTCACTGAAGCGTGGAAGTGTAAGACGACTCTCCTACAGACACATGTTCGATAGACCTGCTTCACACCAACATCTTTAACGTGGAAGAGCACAGTCGAATTTGAATTTCGGATTTTCTTTAATCCACACAGGGTCAAAAGTACACAGACAGCCTCTAACATACGTGGCGCTGAAGGTTCTACAATGTCTTTTAACTTCACAAGGCTGAAGCCTATTAATTTCTCATTGGTGAAGTCACTATTGACAAGTTATTCAAGCTTGACCGAAACTTGCAGCTGCCCACATGGACAAGCCAAATGAATTCTGGGGAAAGTTTTGTGGTCAAATGAGACAAAGATTGAGCTATTTGGCCACAGAAAATGTGTTTGTGCCACCACATGTGGAGCATGGTGGTGGTAGCATCATTCACTGGGGCTGTTGTTGCTACCCGTGGTCCTTGTGCACAAGGTGGATAGAATAATGCAGAAGGAGGACTTCCTCCCAATTATTTAACTTCAACAGCTAGACGGTTGAAACTTGGACACAGTTTAGTGTTGAAGTATGACAGTGATACCTAACATGCATCAAAACTGGTTTTTGAACTGACGCAGTGGGCTAACGTTAATTTCGATGCTTCAGGAATGGGTTTCCTGGCCTGTCCAGTCATTACACTCTGCAAAAAGAACAGTTCAAAGAAATCATTAAAATTACAACCACATTCATGATGAGTATATTTAAAATTCTGGCCTCAACTGTTCTGTTATATTTATTTACAGAGCCTTAAGTGATGTGATTTGTCATGTCTGTCATTGGTAAATGCAGCTTAAATAGAAAACATGAAGAGCATTTGCACTGGGAAAGGATAAACGGTGAGGAAACAAGGGCGCTTCTCTTGTCTTGGAAAATTATAGGGTGGGATTGAAAGCTCTGCAATAAACTCTGCCGAGCAGCACTGCACTTAAGTGTTCTATTCTTGCACTGCAGTCGATTATCACGCACATAGCAAGGCCGTGCTACAGCTCCTCTTTGTCTTCGTTTAATGTGACGTTGACACAGTCGTGCATCATTGAGCGCAGCGCGTTTGTTCAGTGTTGAGCGTCACTGTTGCTGTTGCCGTTCACTGGCACAGCTTCTGTACTCCATTTCAAACAGCTGATACGGTTTTGGTATTTTGGAAGCTGTTAATATACAAGTTTAAGGGCTTTAAGGACCAGAGCTTTATTCTGTAGAGATTTATCTGTTTGCCAGAAATGTGAAGATTTGATTTCCCAGCCAGACTAAGAACTGTTTATATGTCCCTGTGTGTAGTTTTAGTGAAAGTGAATGAGACGTAAATATTTTTTGTCCTTTTGGACCCGTTTCCTCACTGACTGAAGTTTTTGTAATGTCATTTGCTTTTGCTTTCACTCCCCCACCTGTCTCAAACTGCCTCATTGTCTGACTCTTTCTCTAACGATCTCCCCCTCCCAGGATCCTAGAGGAGCAGGCTATTAGGGAATATGTTCTGGCTCTGTTTCGACTCCCACGGAGTGAAAACCTCTATGAGGTGGCCTCCTGTTCAGTTTGGACACCACACGCCCGCTGCCACACAGCCGGGACTCTCTACACCACCGACAGTTATCTGTGTTTCTCCAGCCGAGAGGAAGGCAACCTCATCCTGCTCATACCCCTCTCAGAGGTACAGTACTTGCCATTTAGCACATTATTAGAGCTATTACATACTTCCCTCCCTGACATTTATAACTGTGGCCTGCAGATGGCTCTCATAAAGTACAAAAGTTCAAGTTAAATCTTTAAGTGTCTCATAAAACAATAAACATAATGGACAGCAATCCAGGTTAAAATGCATTGTAAATGCAGCCATGTGGCTAATTAAAAGACTGCAGGTGTCTACAGGAGGTGACAGAAGGCCCAAAAACCTTTGGTCCCATGTCATGTGACAGTTAGTCGTGACTACCTGAACATAAATGCACTTGTTAATGAAAAGTCTGGCTTCATCTTTGCTGTCCCTATAAGACAGCTTTCACAGGGAGTCTTTGTTTATTCTGTCTGCCGTGGTTAACCGGTAACATGTGGACTGATTTCATGTGGTTGATCACGTGGCGCCCTGCAGAAGGAAATGAAAACACACTGTATACACTTTGTTAGCTCTGTCAGGAATGTAAAGGAAGTGGCTTTAGTAGCACTTGTCTCTTTGACACAAATTAACAGCCAGATTGCAAACTGTAAAAAAAACATGAAGGTGAAAAAGACAAACTTTAAGCATTTTGGGGGAATTCAGTCTTTTAGATCCTAGTTTGTAATAAAGTCTTTGCAGTTCATTGTGAAAGGAAGAGAGTATCAATTCAATTCAATTCAATTTTATTTATATAGCGCCAAATCACAACAAAAGTCGCCTCAAGGCGCTTCATAGATACAGAGAAAAACCCAACAATCATATGACCCCCTATGAGCAAGCACTTTGGCGACAGTGGGAAGGAAAAACTCCCTTTTAACAGGAAGAAACCTCCGGCAGAACCAGGCTCAGGGAGGGGCGGGGCCATCTGCTGCGACCGGTTGGGATGAGAATTAGCCGGTGGTTCAATCTGTTCAGTCATTCATACTTTCTAATCCTGTGTTTTCTATTGAAGCATTGTCTTTCACAAACCTAACCTACCCCTCTGCTCCTCCTGATTCTGCATACTTCGTACGTGGCTGCAGTGTTGTTAGTAATTTCAGCCTCTTGGATTCCCACTTTTGAAGATGTTTCTCTTCTTTCGATTCCAGCTTGAGCAGCAGGAGCCAGTCTGCATTCCTGCTCTGTTTTTGCACAAAGAACAACTGTGTGTGTGTTATGATGCGTTACCACTTCTTTTGGCCATTTTTGTCACCAGGTTTTGTCCATAGAGAAAGCAGACAGCACCAGCGCGCTGCCCAACCCTGTCATAGTGAGTATTCGGACTAAAAAGGCCTTCCAGCTGATTGAGCTGAACGACAGAGACGAGCTGGTTGAGAACATGAACTCCAGACTTCGAGCGCTGCAGTGGAAACGGTCCATGTTCCGCAGCAGGAAAGAGGGCAAGAGGAGCGTGGTGAGTGGGATGTTTAATTGGGTGGGACCTGCCATTTATACGGATAATGGAAAATGAAACAATGCAACAACACAACAGAAAGAACTAGTCAGTAATGTTCAGTACACTGGGTTGTTACCAAAATCATAAAGACAAACGGTTGCTAGAAGCACTTTATGATGTTCTCTCTAATCAAAGTTAAAATGCCATATGTGGAACTGGAAACATTTCCTGTATGACGGCTAAGGGAAGTACTGCAAGCACTGTTCAGCTCTAATTTCAAAGGGATCCAGTCAGAGAAATATTGTTTGTAATTACTGACGTTTCTTTTGTTCCTCACATTTTCCACAGAGCTCCCCAACACCTTACTACACCTTCTATTATGACACTGGGTACTCTGATGAAGAAGAGATAGAGGAGCATGTCCTGCGCAACACTGTCAACAGTGAAGCTCTCATGACGGCCTTCCACCAAAATCAACCAGGAACCAACAGCAACAAGGTGGGAGGAGTCTGAGACACTGTTCATCTAAACCTGTAACTTGATATATAAATAACCAATCGAATGAATTCAGAGTCACTTCAGATCTGATTTAAAAGGCTCGTCTCTCCCTAAGAGTTAGAAAAGAACAATATCCATCAGCTGAATGTAGTAAGTCAGGATCAGGAAATGTGTGTATTTGTGTCAGAGCACGAATCAGGTGAAGGAGCGGCTGTGGGAGGATCATTTCTCTGAGTTCGGACGTGGCGTCCACATGTTTCGCACAGAGAAGATCCAAAAGCTTGTGGCCATGGGGATACCAGAGTCACTGCGAGGGGAGCTGTGGATGATATTTTCAGGTATATAAATATATATGTGTATACAGTTGTGGTAATAAGTTTACATAGCCTGGAAGAAGTTATGCTTTTTTGTTTGTTTTGTCCATTTTTCAGAAATAATGATAATACAAAAACGTTACTTTCACTCACGGTCAGTAGTTGGGTTAAATCATTTATGCACAGCTCTGTTTTCCCTTTTTAAATCATAAAGACAACAGAAACAAGACCCTGATCAAAAGTTTACATACCCTGGAAGTTTTGGCTTGATAGCATAGGACCACGCAGATAGCATCAATATCACTGAGCTACTGTAAAGAGAACAGGAAGTAGAGGCATTTTGCATTTTGTATGGACAGCTTTATCATCTGAGAAAATAAAGTACCTCATCCATAACTACCACAAAAGACTTCAAACTGTCATCAATGTTAGAGGAGGGAAAACACTATAAGAACTATTTCAAATATCTTAATAACAGACCGCTGCACACGGTCTGTGCTGCACAAGTGAAGCATCGTGTTGGTTCAAGGAGGCCATGCACTCTTCTGATACCCATCAACACGTCAAATTAGCAGAAGTTAATTAGGCTGTTTTAGCCTGCACGCAATTGTGGCACATCTGCAAAACTGGAACATATTTCCTACATGCTATGTGAAAATTGGGGTGTGTATACATATACATACCCCAATGTTTCAATTTTTGTATTGAAAATTATGCAGTTTAATGTGTCATTGTACTCTGAAATAAAAGAAATCATGGAATTAATTTATTGACCAAAATGTAATCTAAACTTTTGACTCATCAAAGTCGCCACCTTTGGCAGATATAACTGCCGTGGTGTTCTTTCTACAACAGGAATATTGTTCAGAAAGTTCCTCTCATATCTGTCGCAGATGTTCTCATTGATGTGCGGCACTTGTAGGTTGCTTTGCTTCCCCTCTTGTGTCCAGTTCATCCCAAACCAGCTCGATGGGGTTTAAGTGCTGTCTGCTCCATGTTTTCAAGCTTATCATCTTGTACTTTTTACCAGAGGTAATTCTGGCCTAGCTTGGACTCATGTTTTGGGTCATTATCTTGCTTTCGGATGAACCCCTGCCCAACTAGGCTCATACCAGAGGGTATTGCATGGCGCTGCAGAACGCTGTGGTTAATTATGAGCGATACACTGATGTATCTGCTGAGTAAAAACACAGATGTGGTAGGCCAGCACACACAAAACAAGAAGACACACTTTGAGATTAAATCTAAGTCTCACTGTGGTCCTGGCCCCAGCAGGCAATGAATCACTGTAAGGGTCCCCACAAGTATGGAATTACAGGTGTGTGTGTGTCTGTGTTTAAACCCAACCTGGGCTTCACATCCTCTTCTCTGCATCTGTTGTTCCTCAGGCAATGGCACTCTTTCAGTCAGTCAGATTTTATTTTGGTGTGTGGTCTGTTCCTCTGCTCATTCTCACTTCCTTTTATCCAAACATAGTTCCTGTGTGCCGCAAAGAATAACTAAAAATGAAACCAATCGAAGGTAAAAGGCACAGGTGTGCAGAATAATTTTAACCTGGGATTTTTCTTATAGCATATATATATATATCGTTGGGGAACAAAACTGGGTAGCAGGTCATTCTCCATTCTCTAATTCCTGTGTGGTTTGTGCAGATGCATCCTCTGACCTAGGGTCCCATGAGGGCTACTACGCCAGCTTGGTGCAGAAATCAATGGGCCATAACAACCTGGCCACAGAGGAGATCGAACGGGACCTGCACCGCTCACTGCCAGACCATCCCGCTTTCCAAAACCCAACGGGCATTGCTGCACTCAGGCGCGTCCTCACTGCGTATGCTCACCGCAACCCAAAGATCGGATACTGTCAGGTAAGCAGCAGTATTAGTCATTTTTGTAATGGTGGCACTTATAGTGTAATACTAGAACCACTCATGTGATTCAAGTGTTCATCCTGACTTTAAGATGCATGTGTGAATTTTGCTTTCTCTCTCACTAGTCTATGAACATCCTGGCATCGGTGCTGCTGCTGTATGCTAAAGAGGAAGATGCCTTCTGGCTGCTGGTGGCCGTGTGTGAAAGAATGCTGCCCGACTACTTCAATCGCAGGGTCATAGGTAAAGAGCCCAGAAGCTTTATTTGCTTGCAGCCACGCTTTTAAAAAAAGCACATAAGTGGTTACTGTGTTGCTGCTGTTACTGTGGTGCATGTACCGTTTCTGAGACAGGCTTTCAGAATCCGGTTGTTCAGTGATGACGCGACGAATCCTACTTCCGGGTCTAAAGTAGTCTGCGTTTAATATGGCTTTTGTGTTGTTAACATGTTTAATGTTATGTATTTTCTTCTATTTGATCTCAAAAAGCTCCTAAAACAGTCAGTGATCACTGTTGACCTCCCTCGGCTTTTATTACCGCTAATCATTTATTTAAGCTCAGTTTTTAAAACCTTAGGATGTAACTACAGCCCAGCCCATGCAGCAGTATATGAATGACTAACCTCGTATTGTGGATGGATTATCTCAGTTGTTCTCCTGGCTGAAGTTTGGTCCTTTTACAGCATCCTGCCATGCGATTACATTTGTTCCTGACCACCGAGAACACTCACATTAACTTTTATCGAGTGGAAAAAAAGTTAGCTTGTTTATGTTATGCTAACATAGCTGTGTCGCTAGCGGTCACGTAGCACATCATTATATACCAGCTAGCCCAACTTCAGTAACCCTACAAACGTCACTGCTGTTTAGTTTTCTGTCTTCATTTATGCTGGAAGTGATAGCAGAGCTGTACGTTTTAATTTGTTTCCAAAACCCTGCAGTCAGGGCATGCTATATTGTATTTAGATAGAAGCTAGCGAGCTAACTCCCTGCTAACTTCTAACTCCGTTAAATGTCATAAATTCCGTTTTCATGGATGCCTGGATGTTAAACTCAATTGTTACACCTGGTAGAGCAGAACGCTGATCATTTTATTAAAGATGAAAGACTTTAGACAGTTTTTCAACTCTCAGTAATCCCATAGTGATCGTTTGATATATGGACCTGCAGCGGAGTTTAGACCCAGACACGGCTAGTGACGTCAGACTGAACAACCGGATAGGAATTATTTCCTGTGTTTGCAAAGGTGTTTATTTTTGCCCTGCGTGTTGCATTTGTAGCAATTTCCTTTTCCTTTTAATGTCCACATGTTTGTGGGCGTCACTTATTTTTGAAAGAACAGTGATTGTGGTCTGAGACTCTGTAGAAGCATAGATTCACAACATTACTTAAAAAAAAAAATTAAAGTAAACAGTTTCCACGTTTCAAAAGAGGCAAAAAATCCCCACAAAAACCATTGATATATTTATTCTGGCAACAACCTGCCTCTAGTTAAAACACGGAAACCACATTAACATTACTTATCTTTACAGAACACAGCAGCTATTTAGCAAAGAGAAGTAAAGCCTTACTATAAAAATCTTTTGTGGAACTGCAGAATAGCACAGACTGAATAGCATGTTTATGCTGCCATCTAGTGGTCAGAATGATGAAAAAGCCATATATTAAGGAAAAATGGGCATCAAACAGGTCAGACTTATGAGAATCATAACACGTCTTGAATATATTTAACTTGGAGAAAAATTTGGACAGGCTTACATCCAAGGCCGTTCTTTGCCCCAACACTGTCTGACTCCACCGCCCTCTCCTGCAGGCGCTCAGGTGGACCAGTCTGTGTTCGAGGAGCTCATCAGGGAGCGTCTGCCAGAGCTGGCTGAACAGATTCCAGACCTTTCCACCCTCTCCTCTGTGTCCCTGTCTTGGTTCCTCACCCTGTTCCTGAGCGTCCTGCCGTTCCACAGCGCCGTCTGCGTGGTCGACTGCTTCTTCTTCCACGGAATCAAAGCCATCTTCCAGCTTGGTCTGGCTGTGCTGGAGGCCAATGCTGCGGAGCTTTCGTCCAGCACAGATGACGGGCAGGCGCTTATGATTCTCACAGGGTAAGTTTGCAGCTTGCTGGTAAAGCAAAACTCAAAGCATTGTGCCACTGATTGACATGAATGCTTTGTGCTTTTGTCTGCATTGTATGGTTTATAATTGTATGTGCACGGGTGGAATTTAACACCTCGTTGGCTTTCCTATGATTCCCAGTTTTCTGGACCAGGTTGGAAATGTAGAGTGCCCCGGTTTTCCGTCCTCCTCGCCTGCTGCAGAGGAAACTAGCTGCAGTGTCGCTAAGAGGCACACAAACATCACTGACCTCATCAATGACTCCTATATCGTAAGAGATGCACATTTTTTGCCTGATATTTGCCTTAAATAATTAGTTTGTGCACATTGTGCACCAGCTCCTTTACTTGTTTTCTTTCGCTTCCTTTTGTTAGATAAGTGAGCTTTTCACCTCTGGCTTATTCAACTACATTTTCGCCCTTCTTCATAATCCTCATTTAGTCATCACAGTTCATGAGATATCTTTCATGCTGTGCTCTCTGACCTCAGAAATTCGGAGACCTGACAGTGCGGCAGATTGAGCAGCTCCGCTGTCGGCACAGAATCCAGGTGCTCCAGGCACACGAAGACACCACCAAAGAAAATGCGGTGAGAAGACTGACACAGAATCTCAAACATCTTTAAAGCTGCTCAAAAGAAGCTTGAAGGACACAACAGTATTACACATACCCAGCTCTCAGCTGTTTACAATGCTCCCTTTTTTTTATGCGCCTTTACAGTTGAGACTGGTGTCGCCAGATGTTTCCATCCCTGCAGAGAACTTGGCCGACATCTACGATCTCTTCAAGGTTATTTTCCTTCCTTGCTGGCAGACTAATTGATGTGCGAAAGAGACCTTAAATCATTTTGTTTTCCTCTGTCCTCCTCCTCCCTGCAGACGGAGCACTTCATCACTCTGTACTGGGGGGACAGCAGCGCGGCGGCGGCGGCAGAGGCAGCAGCGTGGCACTACTGTGACTCGAATCGCTCCTTTATAGAACGGCAGTATCGGCTGGACCGACCTCAGTTTAAAAGCCTGTACGGGCTGCTGGTGCCGTGGCCCGATGTCTCCAACCAGCACACCGACACGCTGGCCAACCGCACCTTCACCCTCCTGGACCAGGACTGCGACAACCTGGTTACCTTTAGAGACTTTGCCAGCTGGCTGGGTAGGTAGAGGGAGGACAGGCGGGGAAATGGAAAATGCATAAAGCTGAAATAAAAAGAAGTTTCACTTTGCTCTGTCTCCTCATGTTTTTTCTGTTTTTTTTTCCAGACACGCTGTACTTTGGGGAGCTGAATGAGAAAATAAGGCTGCTTTACTGCCTTCACATCCCTCCAGGTTATTCATTATGTGAATACGATGACGAGTTATTGAGCTCTACTCTCATGTCGGCGATTTATTGATTCCTTTTGCGTTTGTTCGCATCTGCAGCTCTGACAGAAACTGAAGATGACCCCTCGGTTATGAAGAGCCCCCTGCTGTCCACAAACAGACCTCTCTATGTTAATCTGCCCCCTCGTCAGTGCAAACACGCTCCCTCGTCACGTTATTGCACTTATCAGGGGGATTTACTTGTGAGGCTGAAGAACTCTCTCTCTTGTTGTTTTAGGTGATGACAGTGAAGTGACAGATTACCAGGATCAGCTGAAGCAGATGCTCCAGGATCTGGCCACAGAGAAGGAGAAAGATGTGGAGAAGCCTCTGCCTCTCATGAACCAGGTATAGGAGTCGCATGCTCTCACCTTTCTTGTGTAAATTCAGAGTTTTGTTGTTTTTTTGTTTTTTTTTAGATGTATGAAAAAAGTCAGATTTCTGACAAAAAGTCAAGACAAAAATATGTATTCTGCGTTAAATAATCAGACAAACATGCAGAAGTTTGTTGATTAACTCTCTTTGTTCCTTCTTGTGCAGTCGGAGTTCATCCAGTTCTGTAAAACGCTCTACAGCATGTTCCACCCGGAGGAGAACGAGCTCTTCCAGGCTATCGCCACAGTCACCAGTCTCGTGCTGCAGATCGGCGAGGTCGGCCATCGCGGTAAAATCGCCGGATCAGAGGCCAACAGCCAGGAGGGCTTGACGGCGGCGGGCGGGGTCGACGCCCGCAGAGGCAGCAGGAGTTCGGCGACAGCGGACAACGAGTGGACGGTGAGCTACGCTCAGATCCTGGCCTCACTGCTCACGGAGCAGGCGCTGGTGAACTTCTTCGAGAAGCCTCTGGATTTGTCGGCCAAGATCACACAAGCCAAGGAGAGTCAGTATCAACAGCGGGCGGGTTTGCTCACTCTGCAGCGAGCGAGCAGCTGACTCGAACGTGAACAGCAGGCTGCGAGCTGCAGCAGTGTCGTGTGATGCTGAAGAGCCTTAATGTAACCTGTGATATTTGTCGTGCTGATAACACGACTGCTGGGTTTCTTTCTAAGCCCTCAAACTGCTCTGACCTCTGACTGAGGACAGAAAGATGTTTTCTGTGAACATTTTTGAGAAGAAAAATGTTCCGGCCAATTCCAGTGGTTGACTCACTGGATCCGGGCATACGATTTTTCATTTAGTCCATTCTGGGCCATGGGAAACTTTACTTATTACCTTCTTGTGTCACCAAAAGGATGCCTGCAGCTCAGCTGTGTTTCAGTCCAATGATTTGTCACCACTTTGTTGTGTTTTAAAGTGTTTACTGGCTGTGAAGATAACGCTCTACGCTTCGTCTCACTCACTTTCTCATCAGAAATCTGCCTTATTTAAGTTTTACCTGTAAACCTTGCGATCAATGATTCAGCATTAAGGACAAATCTAGCATATGTACGGATAGTGTTTTTTTTTTAATGACTAATTTTATTACTTCTATTTCGTTAACATTAAATGTTTTCGAACACACGCTCTCTGATTAAAGATATTTTTGAAAGCTTTTTCAGAATACTGGAAAAATAAATCAGCGTTTAATGAAAGCAGGAAAAAAGATGACACATTTTAAATAAAAATGTTGGAGGAAAATCACTTCTGTTTTCACTTCTTATTAAGCAAAATTAGACTGGCAGCAGCAGGATTCACATCATTGTTCAGCCTCAGACTTTTATTTATTTTTTTAAAATGTTTTCAGTGTTGGGAGATTATTGGTTCACTGCCGTGCTTTGCCTTTCACCCAATAGTGCTGGATTTTTTATAACTACAAAAATGTTTATCAGCCCATAAAAATAAATCCAAGTTTTCTTTGATCTTTACTCATTTTTCTCAGCTCCTCAGTCCTCCTGCCTGTGACCAGGACTCGAGTCGTTTTTACCCTCGATGTATGAAAGACGCGTGACACAGCTGGAACATACAAACCAAGAAGCTATTGCTTTGTATTCATACATCTTGAGTTTTTAATATGATCAACAGACTGATGATCAAGCTTTCAGCTCCAAGGTGAAGTGTGTAGGATTTAAAAAACACAAACAAACTGTGAAATGAAATGAGCTCTGCTATTAACACATCCTCATCTGAGATAATAAACCACAGCTGTAATAGGCAATAAGGAAACAATGGACATGATGAAGCTGTAACCACACAAATATTTAATCTAAAATTCCTGCTCCAAAGCAAACACGTCTCATTTAGTCATTTCCCCGTTTCCTCCCCCGTCTTTTCGGCCTGCCACCTCCTCAGAGGGGAGGGATTAATGCAAGGGGAGGAAGTGAGGAAAAGAATGAAGGATGTAAGAACCGATAATTGAGAAGGGCTCGTGTCTAGACTGTTTTGTATTTGGCTCGGGGAACTTCTACCGTTCGACTGGTGCAGTGAAAAGAGTTTTTAGCAGTGATCTAATGAAAGAGTCTGAAATGAAGAGGAGGAGGCAGAGCGGTGCAGGAACTTGGTGTGCTTTATTAGCTACTGATTGAAGGTAGAGGACGTGCTTTAGCCAGGACCTAAATAATCGGGAGAAACAAAACACACATTTTACTAGTGGCCAGCCTTCGTTATAAAGGAGGGAAAACTGAGGCTTGGCGCAGAGAGCTTCTCATGATTTCATCATGGAGGAGGTAGATGGTGACTTACTCCTTTCTAACGTTCATATTTTCTCTACATGGACTCTCCGTTAAAAGGGTTACATGAAACTTTTCGAGCCCGTTGTGTTTCAGAGAAAATACGTTGGACAAAAAAATGATAAATAACGTAAATGAAATGTTTGAAATGTACAAAATCAAAGGGCCAGTTTGTGTGTTAGCCTCGCTTTTCCAGGACAGGAACAGAATAGTTAAAACAATCTAACACGTTGTCATTCGTAGTAGGCACATTATGTATAATCAGATCTATTTATATGGGTCATGGCATGAAGCTAATATCACATCCACAGGGAGCGGGGGCAGCAGCATATTAATGATGACAGACTCCACGAGAATCACAATACAAGTAAAATACAAGTACAGACACTACAAGCTACACATTGCACTAAGCCACAGCTGTGATCACAGGAAGACCGATGAGTTTGCCCTGTGGATGCATCGCGCCCACTACGGAGGGACCGTGGGCGGGCTCTGTCTTTAGATTGCTTCAACGTAGTTGGCTGGCAGCATGCCGGTCTTGCCGGTACGCTGAACAGTACCGTACATCCAGCCTTCGTCGATGGACTGCACGTTGACGATGACGTCGCCGTCCTTGAAGGACACCTCGTCACTGTCGGCTGCGGTGTAGTCATACATGGCACGCACGGTTTTCTGAAGGAAAGAGATGGACACACTTGACAAACAAGCAGAAATTTTAAATTCAGCTTCTTTTCTTCAGGCCATAAAATAATGTAACTGATGTACTAAAATAATGATAATCCCACTGAACGTTTCAAACCTGCTTTACCTGACCACACCAAGCATCACCTGTAGCATCACTCCCCACAGGAGAAAAGTTAAACCATGTAAAGCGAATGGAGTGTATGTACAATATAAATATATGTTACTAACCCCGGTAGTAGAGGGGTGTGAGGGAATGGAAGAGACTGTGGTCTGCTGGGTGGCCACTGAAGATGACCTCTGCTGCAGCTCCACGGTCTTCACAGTAGCATGCTGGTAGCCTGAAGATGTTAAAATAACAAACAGATTAAGTAGAGGGGAAATTATTCTTCACTCTCAAGTGTATTTGTTGCTGTTTAGTCTGATGAGGGTTACCAATAGAGGAGGTCATGAAGCCATTGCTGTAGAGGGACATGTGGTGGTCAGCATCCTGGGACACCTCAGACTTCTCATCAGCCACGCCGCTCAAAGCGCTGGTGGAGCGGGAGTGCTCCTTGCTGCGACGCTGAGCTTGTACTGTCAGAACAGCATTAAGACATTATTTCAAATGCGTATTATTTATTTAACTATCAGTGACACACCTGCTTCACACACGAGAAGCAATACATAATCCTTTGCCAGTCACTTAGCTTCCCTGACATTTAATGATAACTTTGAATAAATCCATCGGGAGCATAACTAAAGCTTTGGCTCTCTGAATCGATCCTCTAGAATTTCAATCACCTGACATCATGTGCAGACTCCTGGACTGGATGTTGTCCTCAGCGGGGTCGTAGTCAAACACAGAGCCGGGGTTTGTGCGCCACACACGCAGATCTGAGGAGATGAATAGATCAGCCGATAACAGTCCGTATTACAGTTTTGCTTCAGGTATGTCTCTCCAGAATGTAATTTTGAGGTATTTTGTCTTTCAGTTTTATTTATTTTTTGCTAACAAGCTAACAACTCCTAAAGCTTAGTGCTTGCTGTTGTCGTTACCAGTGATGGTCTCCTGGTCGTGCTCTATGGCACGTCTCCTCTCCATCTCCACCACGCGCCTCTGGATGCCACGGTAGCTGATGTCGCTGAAGTCCTGCGTGTTCTTCTTCACACGCTCTGTCACAATATCAGTGGTGGTGGGAGTGAAGCTGCCCTTGCTCTTCTCAAAGTCCTCGTGGTATCTCACCTGAAGTGCACAAATACAGTAAGTGAAGCTGCAGGGCGGATGGACCCATTTTGCACGAGCCAACCAAACTGGCATCGATGCCAGCCTCCACTTTAACTACTTAAAATACTAAAATGTGTTGTCTGTCTTTTTTCTCTATACCAAACCCATTATTTCTCCATTATTGAATCAATTCTAATTTTAGTTTGTCTTTGTGTAGCAACATTGTTTAAGACTGGCGACCAGATTCTTGTTTTGAATCATTTTGAGATGATGAGGTGTCAAAGAGTACTGAAGCCTTACTCTTCAAGTAGTCAAGTAACAACGAAAGCACTTTTCCACTTAGAACAGAAATTAATCAAACAAGCACAAAAACTTACCCCAGAAATGATACGCTGAGTCTCCCTGACGCGCCTCATCTCAGGTGTGTCCAGAACAAAGGCGGCTTTGCCCTGGACCTGCTTGCGGAAGCTGTCAGAGTACAGAACCTAGAAATGACAGATCAAAAGTAGTAAGGATCTAAAATATTTCACACTCCCAAACCATCATTCAATAGCTGTTAGCATCCACAGCACAAGAGGTGTGGTCAGAGAGACTTAATGCCAAGAGGACACAGGCAGCTGCTGGGATGAGCTATGGCACTACTGGGATGAATTAGCAGGGAGACTTTTATTAAGTGGGCGAATTATTAAAAGGAAATAAAGTTATTTTCCAATCTTCAGTGGGAGACCGAAAGGAATAAGATCAAGTGGGAAAACAGCAGGAGAGATTAGCAGTGATGATGTGCACAGGCACACCACAGCTGGAGGTATTAAACATATTTTAAAAAAAAGAGAGAGTGCAGTCAGGTGAATTAATACGATTAACAAGAGCCAGGGGGACACATCAGAGTTAGAGAAGGGTTAAAAAGAGGTAGGAGTAGAACATTTCTTCAGCAGAACATGTTCTACAGGTTCTGAAAGGTACCGAGCTAATGTTTTCTTGGTTCCTTTTCACCCGCTCCATCTCTGGAGTAAACACCACAGGCGTTCCCTTGGCTGAACTGTCTTTATACAACACCTACAGGGCAGAAGCACAGCACCCCGAGGGGCCAATCAGAAACTCAAACATACAGACCACGCACACCTATAGGACTGCTTTCATTGACAAGGAGGAGTTTTCTGGAAATATCTGAGATTGATTAAACTCAGAGAGGTCATTTCTTTAGTTGGTGGCATTTTTTTGGTATATTATTTTGGTATATTTAAGCAGCGTCTGAGAAATTGGTCCTATAGAGTGATCCATCCTGGTAGCTCCTGCTGAGCAGCCAGGATCTCTGCTGTACGTGGAGACAAACATCCCTAATGCTTTAGCAGGAGATTTAGCTGTGAAGTGGAAATTAAGAGCAGCACACAGCAGCTTAATGTGAAGAAAGATGAGCTGCAGGTTAGAAGATAGTAGACTCACAGACCAAAAAGGAAGATTTTATTCAGTTTAGGGGACTGATGATTGAGGATTAAAATAATAAAGAGAAAAAGGCAAGGGTGTAAATTAGATGGATGGGCAGTCTGGGCCCTGGATGGAGCTTGATGAGATGAGCAAGAGATGATGAGGAAGGGGGAAGTGTATGATAGGCATTATTATAGGACTCTACTGTTCACAGTTAGGAGCAAACGTGGTACGGTTCCACTACCGAGCTGATGTGCTTCTGGGTTTCTTTGACTCGCTTCACTTCAGGGAGATCCGGTATAGCTGTTCCTCGACCCAGAGAGTCCTTGTATTTTATCTAACCAAATAAAATTTGGGGATTCGTGCAGAGAAAGTACAAAAAAAAGTAAGTAACAGATCAATAACAGAAAAACACGCAGACAAAAAGCCACAAGCGGCACCAAAAATCACAGCAGAGACAGAACATGAAATTAAACACACATCGTTCCCTAAAAAATAAAGAAGCAGGTTTATGTTAGACACACACAACAACTACTGGGAAGATCTACTGGAGGCTAAGGAGAATTGTTATAGCACTGTTTGAGGTGGAGGGATGAACGGATGCAAATCGGAGACTAGGGGTTCACTGCAGTGGAGTACCGTGCTAATATTTTGCTGATTGCGTTTAACTCTCTCCATTTCTGGCGTCTCTGATATTGATGTGCCTCCTCCCACGCCTTCTTTGTATTGATGCTTTGAATAAAACAGCACAAAAAAGTCAATTATTGTTGTAACACACTCAAAAGATGATTAGTTTTCAATTTAGGAGGGAAGGAAGGAATTTCAAAAAATTAAAAAAGACAGAAAAATTCCAAAGCGGAGTAATAAGGAAAAGGGAGGGTATTTTTGTCTCGTAAAAGGAAATGACGTATGGAACATGGTTAGGATGTAGGAGGGGAAAACCAGCGCTAAATACAGGAAAGGTAAAGTTTTCTAGATAAGTAAGATGAGATCAGAGGGCGTTTGGGGGGAGTTATTATAAGGAAGTCATATTAGGGTCACTGCAGTCTTTTTCCTCTACCAGGCTGATATTCTTCTGGGTTTCTCGGACCCGCTTCACCTCAGGCAGATCTGGTATGGCTGTGCCTTGACCCACAGAGTCCTTGTACTGTATCTGCCCATTGCACAAGTTACACAGGTGCAAAATCAGACGGTGACAAACAAAAGCACAGTTTGTACTGTAGACACATACACAGGCAGCTATTCATAAAAACAACATGAACACCTGAAATGAGAGGATACTGATTTCCAGACATATTTATGTATATTTAAAGGGACTAATGTAAAAATATGCAGGTTGTTTTCAGCGTGAGTGATGTTTAGTTTAGTTTATTACTTCAGGGTTCACATGAAATTAACAATGAGTTATTACGCAAGCTCTAAAAGTCCCCTGTGGATGATAAACTGTGAATTATTTTACAGTGGAAACAAGAAAAGTCCTCTAATGAGTTATAAAAATGAAATATTAGCACGAGGACAGATATCTGTAAAAAGAAAGTTGAATGTAAAATCATTATTTGAAGAGATTAGATGTGATGGCAGGTCTGGTTTTATTCTTTGATGCTAGAGGAGGAGGAAATATGGAGGGAGGAGTGGCTGAGGAGTAATGAGGTAGGGCAGGGTCACTCTGTTGAGTACCGTGCTGACGTTGCGCTGGTTGCGTTTAACCCTCTCCATCTCAGGGGTCTCGGGCAAAGCTGTTCCTCCTCCCAAATCCTCTTTGTACTTAATCTTACACGGACGAGGAATCAAAGCATAAACGAGTGGTTAGCCTCACCGAGCGCTAATTTACTTATCTTGCACCTTTGGGAGCACACGTCAACAAAAGCACACAGAATGAGACAAACATCTATACAAACATTTAACAAAGAACGCACACATTTCAGGTGTTGACTTCAGAACAACTGAAATGAAAAGGTTACTGATCATATCGGTTTTCAGACGCAGGTGCATGTGGGTGATGCTTAGTTTAGTTTATCACTTCAAGGTTCAGATGAAATTAATTATGAGTCTGTTAAGTCCTCACAGTCCCCTGTGGGCGATAAGATTCAAAGTATTTCACAGTGGAAACACCATCTGTTTACACTATATCACCAAAAGTATGTGGATACACAAATAATACAACCGTGTTTTGTTGAGACTGCATTTTAAAAGCATGGACATTCATGTGTTGCATTTACTGTTGTGTTTGCAGGGATTTGCTCCACATCAGCCACAAGACTCTTAATAAGTTCAAACGCTGAGCCTGCATGATGAGGTCTGGGTTCTGTCAGGGTCCAAATATAAAAGGCTTTTTTTCATGTACCCAATTCTGTTAAGTCCTCTAAAACAGCGGTCCCCAACCTTTTTTGCGCCACGGACCGGTTTATGCCAGACAATATTTTCATGGACCGGCCTTTAAGGTGTCGCGGATAAATACAACAAAATAAAACTAGCACCGGTACCGAAAAAAAGAAGATTTATTCATAACACACGTGAAAAGACCCAGGAAAACAGAGTTAACGATAAAAACGATAACAAAATAACGCTGAAAACCGATAAAAACCCTGAAAACCATACATTTCACACCTGAGCCTCAACTCTCGCGGCCTGGTACCAAACGACTCACGGACCGGTACCGGTCCGAGGCCCGGGGGTTGGGGACCGCTGATCTAAAATGAACAAATGTGAACTAACAGTTCCAAACAAAGGCACAATAAAGTCTCCACATACTTTTGGTCATCTAGTTCTTAGCATCTAGGGATTCTTTCTGGGCTCCAAAAAGATTCTTTAATAAATCTAAACAATTAAATAATTAGAATGAAAAACAGGTTTTTGTAAAAACAAAAACAGTTGAATATATAATTATTATTTGGAGAGATTAGATGTGATGGCAGGTCTGGTTTTACTCTTTGATGCTAGAGGAGGAGGAAATATGGAGGGAGGAGTGGCTGAGGAGTAATGAGGTAGGGCAGGTCACTCTGTTGAGTACCGTGCTGACGTTGCGCTGGTTGCGTTTAACCCTCTCCATCTCAGGGGTCTCGGGCAAAGCTGTTCCTCCTCCCAAATCCTCTTTGTACTTAATCTTACACGGACGAGGAATCAAAGCATAAACGAGTGGTTAGCCTCACCGAGCGCTAATTTACTTATCTTGCACCTTTGGGAGCACACGTCAACAAAAGCACACAGAATGAGACAAACATCTATACAAACATTTAACAAAGAACGCACACATTTCAGGTGTTGACTTCAGAACAACTAAAATGAAAAGGTTACTGATCATATCGGTTTTCAGACGCAGGTGCATGTGGGTGATGCTTAGTTTAGTTTATCACTTCAAGGTTCAGATGAAATTAATTATGAGTCTGTTAAGTCCTCACAGTCCCCTGTGGGCGATAAGATTCAAAGTATTTCACAGTGGAAACACCATCTGTTTACACTATATCACCAAAAGTATGTGGATACACAAATAATACAACCGTGTTTTGTTGAGACTGCATTTTAAAAGCATGGACATTCATGTGTTGCATTTACTGTTGTGTTTGCAGGGATTTGCTCCACATCAACCACAAGACTCTTAATAAGTTCAAACGCTGAGCCTGCATGATGAGGTCTGGGTTCTGTCAGGGTCCAAATATAAAAGGCTTTTTTTCATGTACCCAAGTCTGTTAAGTCCTGTAAAATGAACAAATGTGAACTAACAGCCCCAAACAAAGGCACAATAAAGTCTCCACATACTTTTGGTCATCTAGTTCTTAGCATCTAGGGATTCTTTCTGGGCTCCAAAAAAAAATTAGAATGAAAAACAGGTTTCTGCAAAAAACAAAAACAGTTGAATATATAATTATTATTTGGAGAGATTAGATGTGATGGCAGGTCTGGTTTTACTCTTTGATGCTAGAGGAGGAGGAAATATGGAGGGAGGAGTGGCTGAGGAGTAATGAGGTAGGGCAGGGTCACTCTGTTGAGTACCGTGCTGACGTTGCGCTGGTTGCGTTTAACCCTCTCCATCTCAGGGGTCTCGGGCAAAGCTGTTCCTCCTCCCAAATCCTCTTTGTACTTAATCTTACACGGACGAGGAATCAAAGCATAAACGAGTGGTTAGCCTCACCGAGCGCTAATTTACTTATCTTGCACCTTTGGGAGCACACGTCAACAAACACACAGAATGAGACAAAATCTATACAAACATTTAAAAAATAAAGCACACGCATTTTGCCTGATTACAACACTTTGAGCAAAGCGTTTCACACCACAACGTCTGCACTAAGAGTTTTAAGTAAAGGTTAAAGTATAGAACCAAGGGTTAAGAGTTAGTTACACAAATTAAAAACTGCTTGTTTTGCAAAGTTAAAAAAAATAAAATAATTTGCTCTAAATAAAGAAGGGCTGCATATCAAGGTTTGTTAAAAAATGTGGAACGCCAAACCCAAAAAAATTAATTCAAAGAATTATGTAAAAAATGTGATATTAGAAAAAGTTAAGAAAAAATATTACGGAGTAGATACCAAGCTGAAATTCTTTGTATTCTCTTTAACACGCAGCATTTCAGGAGTGTCCTTTACAGTAGACACTTTGCCCTTTATGTTTTTAAGGTCAGCCTGGTATTGAAGCTACAAGGAGAAAAACAAAAGTGCAGTTAAGATGTTTCACAATGAAAAAGAGGTCAAGTCTTCACGTATATCCCTGATTAAGGCACAAAACTAACTGGAGTAGAACATTAAAACAGTACATACAAACAGAGGCGCCTCCAGAATTTTTTCATAGGGGTGGCCATGTGGGGGCCACAACTAAAAAAATGGGGTAGCACAGCAAAAACAGAATTTCCCGTTTTATTATGCAGTTGTGAAATATACAGTGGGGCAAAAAAGTATTTAGTCAGCCACCGATTGTGCAAGTTCCCCCACTTAAAATGATGACAGAGGTCAGTAATTTGCACCAGAGGTACACTTCAACTGTGAGAGACAGAATGTGAAAAAAAAATCCATGAATCCACATGGTAGGATTTGTAAAGAATTTATTTGTAAATCAGGGTGGAAAATAAGTATTTGTTCACCTCAAACAAGGAAAATCTCTGGCTCTCACAGACCTGTAACGTCTTCTGTAAGAAGCTTTTCTGTCCCCCACTCGTTACCTGTATGAATGGCACCTGTTTGAACTCATCATCTGTATAAAAGACACCTGTCCACAGCCTCAAACAGTCAGACTCCAAACTCCGCCATGGCCAAGACCAAAGAGCTTTCGAAGGACACCAGGAAAAGTATTGTAGACCTGCACCAGACTGGGAAGAGTGAATCTACAATAGGCAAGCAGCTTGGTGTGAAATAATCAACTGTGGGAGCAATCATCAGAAAATGGAAGACATACAAGACCACTGATCATCTCCCTCGATCTGGGGCTCCACGCAAGATCTCATCCCGTGGGGTCAAAATGATCATGAGAACGGTGAGCAAAGATCCCAGAACCACACGGGGGGACCTGGTGAATGACCTGCAGAGAGCTGGGACCAAAGTAACAAAGGTCACCATCAGTAACACACTACAACGGCAGGGAATCAAATCCCGCAGTGCCAGACGTGTCCCGCTGCTGAAGCCAGTGCATGTCCAGGCCCGTCTGAAGTTTGCCAGAGAGCACATGGATGATACAGCAGAGGATTGGGAGAATGTCATGTGGTCAGATGAAACCAAAGTAGAACTTTTTGGTATAAACTCAACTCGTCGTGTTTGGAGGAAGAAGAATACTGAGTTGCATCCCAAGAACACCATACCTACTGTGAAGCATGGGGGTGGAAACATCATGCTATGGGGCTGTTTTTCTGCCAAGGGGACAGGACGACTGATCCGTGTTAAGGACAGAATAAATGGGGCCATGTATCGTGAGATTTTGAGCCAAAACCTCCTTCCATCAGTGAGAACTTTGAAGATGAAACGAGGCTGGGTCTTCCAACATGACAATGATCCAAAACACACCGCCCGGGCAACAAAGGAGTGGCTCCGTAAGAAGCATTTGAAAGTCCTGGAGTGGCCTAGCCAGTCTCCAGACCTCAACCCCATAGAAAATCTGTGGCGGGAGTTGAAAGTCCGTGTTGCTCGGCGACAGCCCCAAAACATCACTGCTCTCGAGAAGATCTGCATGGAGGAATGGGCCAAAATACCAGCTACTGTGTGTGCAAACCAGGGCCCTGTGCTTCGTACGTCGCTTACTACATCCAAGATCAAATGAAACATCCAAGACCAAACCATCGCGCTAACCGTGAGCGCGCTAATCCGGTTCCCCGAACACACCTGCTGTTGACGATTAGTACAGCTGGACGCAGTAATGTGACATCACTGGGTGTCGTAAAAGGGGCTACGCATCGATAGTAGAAACATTGATCGGCAACCCTCTGATTGGTCGGCGAAAATGTCGACGGAGCGCGCTCGGCTTGGTATTTTTCGGCAGCAGAGCAAGAACTCTTGAGTGAGGGATTTCAGGAGTTTCAGAGTTTAATCAGAACGCAAGGGAACACTGCAAAGGCTGCAAAAGCAAGGAGAGAGGGCTGGCAGAAAGTTGCTGACAAATTAAACTCGTAAGTAATTTAATAATAACAATAATAATGGAGTGGGTTTATATAGCGCTTTTCAAGGCACCCAAAGCGCTTTACAATGCCACTATTCATTCACTCCCACATTCACACACTGGTGGAGGCAGCTACAGTTGTAGCCACAGCTGCCCTGGGGCAGACTGACAGAAGCCAGGCTGCCATATCGCGCCATCGGCCCCTCTGGCCAACACCAGTAGGCGGTAGGGTAGATTTATCATATCACACTATATTATCCAATATTATATTACATTATATTATATTATAATATGTTATATTATATCCCCTTTCACATTAGAGCCACAACAGGACCCACTAGAACATGGGAACAAGTAAAAGTGAAATATAAGAATATGCTACAGAATGGTAATATTTATCACTTATATTGCTTTTCGTCTCTTGGAAAGAGACCCTGAAATAATCTGTTTGTTTATAACAGCAACCAAGAAAAGGGCAGAGCAACAAAAGACAGGTGGTGGTCCTGCACCCCCTCGTCAACAAGTTGGTTAAGTAAATAATATCCTCACGGGAAAATCGATATCTCTCTATGAGCACACTGTCGCGCTGAGCTAAAGGATCCTGTCTGTCCCGCAATATACGCTGAATTCTGGAAACTCTCCTTATCAATCTTGCACCTTCCGCAATGGGTGGCTCGCGTATACGGACAGGACATGGCTGCGACAGGCTTCCCAAATCCACCTTCGCTTTTATAGCCGTGGTCTCTCATCTTGATTACACGAAGTAATTTACAATTGCTACTCTGAAATATGAATTACATCTGTAATAATCACATACATGTAATAGAATGTTAATAGTACATTTCCCTTTTTTAGGGAATGACCTGTATCTATCTGTGTGAAATCAATAAATGGATCAGGTGCTGCATTGTCTTTAGTTACATTGATGTTATTTATTTATGGTGAAACAGTGGTGGAATATCGCTGTTGCTTTCGTATGAATGACGCGGGCATACCTGCGTGGCCGCGATCTAATCCTGTTTACATAAAGTAAACCTGCTCCCGAGCAGGTTTACGCTTACGGCTCTGTTGCTATGACAGCAAGTCCCGGATGGGCTTCGGGGAACCGAACGATCCAGGATCACGCGAAATCGTCAACAATCTCATCCAGCTAACTCACTTAGCGCGGTACGAAGAACGGGCCCCAGGTAAAGACCTATAGTAAACGTTTGACCTCTGTTATTGCCAACAAAGGTTATGTTACAAAGTATTGAGTTGTATTTTTGTTATTGACCAAATACTTATTTTCCACCCTGATTTACCAATAAATTCTTTACAAATCCTACCATGTGGATTCATGGATTTTTTTTTCACATTCTGTCTCTCACAGTTGAAGTGTACCTCTGGTGCAAATTACTGACCTCTGTCATCATTTTAGGTGGGGGAACTTGCACAATCGGTGGCTGACTAAATACTTTTTTGCCCCACTGTAGGTTACTTGAAAAATATGGCAAATAACATAGAAGGAAAAGAATAATTATGCCTAGCTTAGGTCTCTGTGAAAACCAAATAATATTATGAAATCCATAATAATCTGTTTTAAACAGGATTAAATGAGTAAATATATGGTGTCTTCCTCTCTTTTGTGCCCATGTTTATTAGAATTATTACCAACATTGGACAATCTTGCTGGGTGGGGGCATTCGGTGGGGGGGCAGCAAATTTTGAAGTGTGGCTAGTGGCCCCCTGTGGCCCCCCCTTGGTGGCGCCCCTGCAAACATATAAAGTACTGGAAATATAATTTTACAGCAGCTATAAAGACGCACATAGAGACACAAGATGCTGAAAGAACCTCAGTCAGGACGTGCTGACCTGTCCGGACGCGGCGTAACTCCTCGTGTGTTACTTACAGTGCTGAAGTTCTTTTGGTTCTCGCGGACTCGCTGCATCTCTGGAGTATCCAGGACTGGTACATAGTGAGACATGGTCTTCTCAGCCTCCTCTTTGTATTTTTTCTGTTTGGATGATAATACAATTTGTGATTTTTTTTATATATGCTAATGATTTATCCTGATGAGAGTGGTGGCTGGGTCAGTTCAGTAACCTACCTGGCTGACGATGTTCTTCATCTGCTGAGCATGGATGATGTCAGGGGTATCGATGACAGTTGTGTAGCTGGCTCTGTCCATCTCAGCGGTCTGCTTGTACTTAGACTGGAAAAGAAAAACAGCCAGTCAGCACTGATCATAAATGCAGCGGAAAATATTAACAGATGTTCCTTTTAACACCGGACGTGTGCTCATAGTTTCACCAAACGTTAGTTTTATTTATTGTACCATTCTAGCCTAGTTCTTGTCTTCTGAGTTTTTGATGCCTGTTTTTATGTTCGTGAATACAAATTGACCTGAGCTGTCATTTTGTATTTACTCAAGTTCTTTCTTTGACTTTGTTATTTGTGTTTACTTCCTTCACTGTTCCCTTGTATCTGTGTGCTGTCTCTATATTTAGCATTTGTCTTTTAGTTAGTTCCCATTTTCCTCAAAGCTTGATTTTTCTTTGTGCATTATGTAAGTTTACTTCCAATGTTGTCATTGTGCTGACTTTTTTCACCCGTGTCTCATTCCCCACATGTCTCCCCTTCCCTAATCAGCCTCAGCCTAGTGTGAAGAAATAGCCCTCTCATCAGCCCAGTCTTACTCTGTCTAGTCTAAATGTTCGACTTTTGTTACTCTTGGAATCTTTTCAGTCCAAATTAACCTGCAATCACTCTGATTTTTTTTGTCTTTTACATAAATAATTAATTCATAATACCTTCATTTCATATCAGGGGCCTGCAGCTCACATTCTGGAAATCACTGCTCCAAGAAAGCGATGCAAAAAACATTTAAGATTCAGACCTGACTGAGGATCTCCGTGGCATTCCTGGCTCTCATAAAGTCTGGGGTGTCTGTAGCCAAAGCCAGCATTCCCTTGCCCTTGATCTCCTGCTCCAGAGACTTTTTGTACTCTCTCTGTAAACACCAAAAGTTAAAATTTTTACACATGATAATGTTACTCTAAAAAAAACACAAAACGGGGTTTCTACTCATTCATACTGAAGAGGGCTGCAAAACCAGAAATCATGAGGGGTCAGAGAATAGAGAAAGTTAGCAGAATCTACGTAACGGATGTGGTAACAAGACTGAGTGTGAAGCTTGACACAGAACTGAAAATAAAACAACAGCAGTCAGCAGTTAGAGACATGACATAAAATAGACTATTTCTACTTCTTCAGTTTGTTCATTAAGTCATCATACATCTATCTTGCAATCTACAAATCAACCTCAAATGCACTCAGAGTATATCTTTTCAAAAACAACACTACCAACAACAACAAAACAATTAAGAGATCTGCAAGCACCGGGATCACTTATGAAAAAAGATAAAGTCATTAAAATTCTATAAAAATTCAACATTGCATGTTTGACTTGAAAAACAAGAGAAGAGAAGATATGCTTTGGGTACAACTGAGGCTGATTTTTGTAGGATTCATAACACACAAATAAATATGAGTACAAGTGAAAATCATGGCAAAATTAAATAGGGTGCAGATGAAGGTTAGGTTATGGTCATGAAACACAAAATACAATGATGGGAAATTAGTGACATAAGAAAGCAGGGACAAGAGGACGAGTGAACCCAACAGTCTCACTTTTAGTGCAATGGTGAAGCTTAGTTAAGAGGGGATAGGATTCATGAAGAGCGAGATTGTTGGAAGTCATTCGGATGAGAGCGTGATGTTGTTCGCATCACCTCTCGGTCAGTCGTACCTCACACAGGATTTGAGTGGCATTTCTTGCTCTCAAAAGCTCCGGAGTTTCCTCCAGTACAGTTAGACCTTTACCCTTCACCCCCTCCTCTAGATCCTTCCTGTACTCTTTCTACAGGATGGAAGAAGAACAGAGAGACTGCAGAGAAGGGCACACAGGCAGGCCAGGCCAAAGCACACAGACAGACAAACGATACAGTCGGCAAGTTCTGCTGCTTGCCTTTAAAAAGCTCAAAGTCACCAAGTCTTTCCAAGTTACGCAGAGACACATTCACTGCTTTTATGTATTATCATTACAATCGGTGATATTGTTACAGAGAAAACTGGAGACGTTGGTGATTTTGGCAGGATTCTAATGAAAAAACAAGTTGAAACACATTTAATCAGAAAGAGCAGAAACAAAATCTTCATTAAAACAACAAGGAAATCAACAAGATGGGAATTCACATCAGCATTTCACCCTGTTGTTTCACACAAATGATTACATGCATGCAGTCTTGTCACATAAAGTTGGTGGTAAGCTACTACTTGGTGAAGGACTGTAAAATGAAGATCTATTCAATATTAGTTGAGTACTTTACTGCTAGGAAGACACATGATGGCTGGAGGATGGGTAGGTCATTATTATTCTGTAGACAATCATGCAAAAGTTAATAATAAACTAATAATACTGCAAAAGACAAACTGGGAAGGGCTAAAAAAAGTGGTGAAAAGAAAAAGAGACCGATTGTGATGTTGTCTTAGTACGATTATGAAGCTTGGGTGAGGTAAATAGGAGACACCATCAGATGTAAGTTGTCCTTTAGTTACCTCACTGGCTATTTTGGTGGCGTGTCTGACATGAATCATGGCAGGGGTGACCTCCAAGCCTGAGAGGTTCTTTCCCCTCATGTACTCCTCAAAGTCCTTCCTATAGTCTTTCTATTGGTCACAGAGATAACACAAGGGACAGACAGAGCTCAGATAACCACATGCAAGCAGTGCTGGTTCACAATGCAGCTCCCTTCATTCTTGTTTGCACCATTCTGCTCATGATAGCACCCATAACTGTATATCTGATGTCTGTAAATGTGTCTGAGTGCATGTGTGGAGGTGTAAGAGGTGTTTGTTGTGAAAAAGGAACTACACTAGGATATCGTATTGTAATTAAAATCTATAAAGCAGGCTCCAGGAAAGAGGCCAAACACATACTTTACTTTGACATCTTCACAGGAAAATAACCTGTCATAGCATTAAGTGAACAATACAGAAGTTTCCGGGTGAGTTTCCTTTCAGCGCATTTTACACTGCCACAGTATTACAATAGGACGACTGTAAAGAGCTACTGATGTGAATTTTCTGCAATTTAAAACATTTTGTGACTATAAAATTACTGAATTGCAGTTTTGGTGTAATAAAGTTACTAAAGGCATTGTAAAATGTTTTTCCATACTTTAGAATCATTCTGTAAGCATAACATAAACAATGGCTTTGCATCCAACTAGCAACAAGAGGCAACACAATACAAGTTAATATAGCGCTTAAGGAGGCACTAAAGATTTTAAGAGAGGTCTGCAATGGGAAAACGTACTGCATCTGTGCGTACTTCATTGGCAGAGGTTAACAGAAGGCTTATTTACCTGACTCTGCATGTGCTGAGCCTCCTTAGCAGTCACATATGTGGGTGTCTCAAAGTCCAGCATAGGTTTGCCCTTCTCCTTCTCATACTTCTCCTTGTATTTCACCTGTAACGACCCACACAAACATACTCAACTGTCTGCAAAGGAAAGACACACTGTGGGGATATCACATGGTTTCCATTCATTTCTGTACGCTGGGAAAATCAAACAGAAAAGCTGTAAGGTGTATCCATCCAGTAAGATTCAAGACAAGTTAAATTACTGTAATTAATGTAAATGAGAACAGAAAAGAAAAGCTTGCACGGCTCTTCACTGCGACTGATTATGCAATCAAGGTATTTAACAGTGACTTGATATGAGAAATGACTCCCTGGAAAGAAAACTATAATACCAAATATGCTATATCATAAACAATTACAAAATGAGTATTTTTTGTTTTTATTTTATTTTTTATTTTTTTAAAATATCAATTTTAACAGCATTTTTAAAACACCCCATTAAAATTGTTACAGTATAATAAACATAGAAAGTATTATCAATTCAGTTCAATTCAATTTTATTTATATAGCGCCAAATCACAGCAACAGTCGCCTCAAGGCGCTTTATACTGTAAGGTAGACCCTAAAAATATACATACAGAGAAAAACCCAACAACAAACCCAACAATCAACCTGTGAGCAAGCACTTTGGCGACAGTGGGAAGGAAAACTGTCTGACACAGTTGAAACCCACAATAGTGTTTTTTTTACTGTGTCGAGTGCTCGTTGCCCCACGGGAGTATGAACCACTTACGTTACTTTGAAGTTCAGAAGCCTCCTTGTGATGGAGCTGTTCGGGTGTGTCGGGAATCATGTGGTAGTGACCCTTACTCTCCTCAAATTTCTTCTTGTAGCAGTACTATGGGGGATTCCCAGTAAAGTAAGGCAGCTCAGTACAGCGAATCATTACTTAGCAGAAAATCCTCATAGTTTATGATAGAAAGAAACATAATAGCATTTAAACATAAGGGTTTTTAAAGTTATGTTAAAATAATTGTCAATCTACAAAAGGCAGGAAGAGGAAGTCGGTGTTAAGTGAACATTAATAAAAGACTAGTTTTGTTTGAACTACGGAGGAAAAAAAGTCACTGAAAAGGTTAAGAAGTAGAGGTTATAGAGGGTGATAGTATTCGGGGTCAAAGGTCAAAAGTGAGATGGGTAAAGATCACTACCAGATGAGGTCAGAGAATGATGGATGTCTTTTATGATGGAGCTTAGTGCATAAATCCATGAGATGGTCAGCAGTTTGCTACATTTTGCCGATTGTTACTGTGAGGTGATGGAAACAGAGTTCAGCACACTGTGCAACGAAACCAAACTCGCTCGCTGCAGCTTCCTGTTTGGGAATGTGAGAGGGTTAAAGGTTAATAGTCACACAGGCAGCTTACGTCGCTGGACAGCTTGCTGGTGCTCGTGATGTGCTTCATGGACAGGGACTCAGCCATGTCGGTCACAGGTTTGTGGATCTTCTTCAGGTCACCCTTGTACTTCACCTGTGTGTTATATTGACAGCAGTCACATTAATTAGACACTATGGTAATATATAATGGGCGATATTTGTTTGAAATGGTGAATTTCACAGAAATGTAAAGAATTACTAGGATACATTTAGTTTGTCTCTGTTCTAGTAACAACACCAGGATGCCAAAATCAGATATTGCTTTACTCCCATAGATAAACCAATCAGACAAACTATACAAAAGTATAACAACTGTGGAAAAAATGAATGATTTTTTTGGCCTATGATAAAAACGGTGTGAAGTGATGATAAGATACGCGAGCACCCACCTCACTGGCCAGCACACTGGCTTCCTTGAGAGTCTTGTAAATCTTACTTTCCTTCAGGTCATATTGAGGTTTCTTTCCTTTCATCTCCTTATCAAACTTCTCCTTGTACTTCACCTGTTCATTAGCGTAGGATATGTGTACAAGTTAGTTTATGTATTGACTGAGAGGAAACCAACATCAGCCGACGTCTCCATCATAGTAAAAAACAACTGAAGGACAACAGTTTTTGGATTTGATTAGTGACTCAGATTCCTCGCAGATAGTTTTATAAAAGCTTTGCACAGGCTCTGCGCCACATTTTAAGTATTTAATTTGTTTTTTCTTTCATAAATATGTTGAGCAGTAATGAAAAGTGTGTAATAGATTGGTTGCAAATGTAAAACTGATTCTGATGCATTTATTAACTTTAAAGTTGATCAAACTGATCAGACAAGATGCTTTGTACTGTAAACATAAGCAAATAAAGCATCCTGTAATTCACATAAACACAAACATGAACTTCATATATAATAAAATATATATGGAAAAGGTAAGGCGGTGTGGTTGTGGACGCAGGTCAGGTGTGGTTTGGCTCCACAGGTCAAACCACTTTAGAGTGAAGGCAGAACACAGGAACACGTTTGAAAAGGTGTGCTATAAAAACATGTGTATATCTAACAGGAATTGTGGCTAACTTTTCACTACTGTAACCGTATTCCAAACTTTTAGGAGGGCCTACACCACCCCTTAGGATTGCGATGAAAATGGAGCACAGCACGGTGAACTACTGGACATACACATGTTTTTAAGAACAATTCAAGTTCATTTTTAGAAAAGCCTTTTGTCACATTCAGAAACAAACAGACATGGAGACTTAAAGGGAAATAATGGGAAAAATCTGAAAAGACAGTTTAAATAAACACATAGTATTAGCGCCAGGCAGCTAATGCAGTAACGCTGTTCTCTATGCTTAGCAATGAGGCACATCTTGTAATGGAAATATAAAAAAAGCAGAGGGTGGACACTGCAAAGAAAAGAAAGAGCAAATCAAATAGGAACTTTGTAAGATTTGATTTGTGAATCAATATTTTCTCAAAAGTTCCAGATGTTTATCTTAAAGGCTCAGTGAACCCTGTATTCAGCCAGTCTGTGGGTCAGCAGGAAGGGGGACAGAGAGACAGAGAGGACAGACAAGCAGCAGCAGTCCGTCAGTTTTAGGGCATAAACCTCCTTACATCACTAGTCACCGCACTCATTTTCTTAATGTGGCGCATCAGGGGGGTATCATAGGAAGCTGCTCCATGGAGGGAGGGCTTATCCTCCACCTACAAAGCGCAGTGAGATGGAGGGATGAGAACACACAGACTAGGATGTTATGGAAGTAGACAGAAGAGGAAAGAGATTAAGGTTGAGAAGAAGAGTTATAGTATTGAAGGATGGAGGAAGAGGAGGACAGGTATAAGGATGGTGGTGGGACATGTACAATGGTATGGTTAAACATCTATATCTACTTTCATGGAGTAACATGGATTATAATGCAGGATGGCAGAGGAAGCGCAGTGGAAGAGCTGCTAGTTGTATCATTAGGCCAACACGACTGCTGCTAAGCATCTACCACAGCACTACTAGTCTGCTAATATTAGCTTGTGGAAGCTGATCTGACAGTTAAAATCCAGGCAGCTGATCTTTCCAACTGGCTGCCACCTAAATAAATAATTAAATGAATGAATAAATGAATAAATGAATAAACAAGGGAAGCCTTTTCTATGAGATGACAATCGTTGCGACCCAGTGGCAAAGGAACCCGACTGTCCAGGGCTGGATGAGACAGGTGAGCAAATTCATTTAGTGTACCTGGCTTGTCAGCTTGGACACCTCAGTTGCCAAAGCGATATCTGGGCGGTGGGCTAGAGAGCCTCCACGGCTGGCCTCTTCACGTGCTTTCTCACGGTAGCCAATCTGATGGGCACAAGACCCGACAAGAGTCAGTTGATCATGTAGAAACTACAGTACAGGGATGGGTACTATAGGGATGCTCCTTTTTTCTCTTCTTTTGTCTTGAGTTGAGCCTTTAAACACATTTACATGTACTGAGCTGGTGAGTCAGTATCAGTGTACTTCATGGTTACCTGACTGATGAGTTTAGCAGCCTGGGTAGCCTTCTTTATGTCAGGACGGTCGACTACAGTAGTGTAGTGCAGGCTGGCTTTGGCATCTTTCTTGTAGGCCACCTGTCCAGTTGGACAAAATTGGAAATGCAATATAGTAAACCTGACTTCCACATCCACAGACAACTATGAAAAGCTGAAAAAATTACCCCCAAGTCCAACTACCCCAACTGTTTTAGCCCATTTGTGGAAATGACTCACATTGCTCTGATTTTTGGCCACGTCCATGGCATGCTGAACATCAGGCGGCACAATCATGTGGTTATATATGGACTTGCCCTTTTCCTTCTCAAACTTTTCTTTGTACACTTTCTAAAAAGATAGAACAGCACATCAAGCCCAGCTGCAAACAAACAGTCCAGGGTTACACGCTGGCTGAGCTCATTTTGTGAAACGCATGTAATAGTAAGACAGTCATACCCCGCTGACAAGTTTGTTGACTGTCCTGCTGTGGGCAGTATCACGAGTGTCGGGCAGGGTGGTGAATGAGCCGGACTGCATTTCCTTCTTACTGGCCTCCTTGTATTTGCTCTGATGAACAATAAAATAAAGAATAAAAACATTTAAAAACTCATAAGTTTTACCTAAGGGTATACTATATATACCCTATAGTACAGTTAATTTTTTGCTGAACAGTTCTTACCTCTGAGGCCAGAACACGCACAGCCTTGGCATGGAGAATTTGAGGAGTGTCCAGGACAGGCATGTAGTGTCCCTTTTCCTTCTCATACTTCTGTTTATATTTCACCTGGGATGGGCAAAAGAAAAAAGAAGCAGTTTAGGACATTAAACATCACATTCTTAAGCATCACTATCTGGCCTTTAGTAGTTTTAACTAAATATGGTGTCTCTAATAAAGAATGGGGAAACTTACCTCACTGGCCATTTCAGCATTCTTCATGCACAGTAAGGTTAACTTGTCATCGACCACAGGTATCACGCAGCCCTTCATGATCTCTTTGTCGTACTTGTACTCAACCTGTTGGTAAAATATGGCGGTGAAAAAAAGAGAGCAACAGTGCTGCATGTTGCTAAAATGACACACATTAAAATAAGAGGTCCCAACTCACATCGCTCTGCTGCAAGGAGTTCTTGGCAGCATTGACAAAGTCGGGCCTGTCCGCTGTCCAGATCCACTGGTTCTTGGTTGCTTCATACTTCTTCTTGTAGTCAAGCTAGAAATATAGCAAAATAAAACAGAATCAAAAACTGGATGTTAGCACAAATTTGGGTTTAAAAATGTCATTTGAAAATTCTGGCACTCGAGATGCTCACATTGGTGATGTTCTTGTAGGCCTCCTTAGCGGCACGGATCTCGTGAGCTTCGGGGTCAATGTTGATGTGGGCCTTGCTCTTTTCATACACCTCTTTGTACTTCAGCTGCAAGACACATAAAATATACAAAAGTACATTTTGTATTTTGGTTTCCTGTGCCAGTGTATGAAAGAATATTTTAAAAGTGCAGTGCAGACTTACATTGCTGGTGATCTCCTTGACCTTCTTCATGTGTTGTTGGTGTGGAGTGTCATAAGGTAAGGTGTAAGCCTTTGCCTTGGTCTTGTTATACTCCATCTTGTAGATGATCTAAGCAGATGTAGATAGTAACAGGTGAAATTTAAACACAAAAAAACCCACTGCTTCTTCACAAGTTCTTGTAAAAATCTAAACATAATAATAAAAACCTTGCAAACCCAACACTTACATCACTGATCTTCTTGCTGCGTTTGTGGGCCTCATACTCAGGAGTCTCCAGAACAGAGGTGAACTTGTCCTTGGCACGTTCATACTGCTCTCTATACTTCCACTGATAGAACAAGGATAATGTGAAAACAAAAGAAAGTTAGCATCATGCAATGAAATTGCTGCTGTATTAATTTGCTTGTCTTTATGAATTTTTTTGTTGTTGTTGTCTTTATGAATATAACAAGCAACTTCTAAAGTGGTAGAAAAACTGTCCAAGAAAACATCGAAAAAGTCTTGCAGACACTATACATGTACAACCCTACTGCAGATTTTAAAAAAAGTCCTATTTCAGCTTCTTAAGAGTCAGTTGAGATGATAGCGCTAATTTTAAAACATCGCTAGCGTTATAGCATATTATAGCTAATTTTAAGGAAAAATTAATTACTTTTTTTTTTCTTGGATAGCTTTTAAACACTATCGGAGCAAGTTGGCTAGCATGTAGTTATAATTAAATCAATATGCAACATCGACTGAGTGAAACAAAGCAATGGAAAAGCTTATAGGCATGCTCGATGAGAGACGTGCACGTGCACAGAGGGATGCATTATTCATGTGACAATAAAGACAGTTAAATGCCTTACCACCATCATGAAAGTCTGCAGTGCCCACATGGTTTAAGATGTTGTATGTATGTATGTATGTATGTATATATATATATATATATATATATATATATATATATATATATATATATAGAGAGATATATGTATATATATATATATATATATATATATATATATATATATATATATATATATATATATATATATAGAGAGAGAGAGAGAGAGAGATATATATATATATTATATATATATATATATATATATATATATATATATATATATAGATATATATATATAGATATATAGATATATATTTGATTTATATATATATAGTTTAACATAAGAGAAGACTCTGTGATTGCTATTTTGGTCAAAACTAACAAATTCCAGGAGAAGCTATAATGTACTAAATTTTACTGCATTTCTTTAGATACCAAATTGCTCAAAGGCAGTTGGGCAAACAGTGTTAAAGCTTCGGTAATGAATTGCCCATGAAGAAAAGCAAATGAGCGATGGAGGGATTAGAGCATGGAAGAAGGATGGACTATGTGGGAGTTAAAGCCACTTTTAAATGGAATGACTGGATGGAAAGATTTTCTGCAGGATGGGGATTTTATGTGATAAGACCTTGTCCACAAACAGCAGGGAGGAACAAAGTCACCTCCATCTATGACTTGAGTCTTATGATATATAACACATGGTCTATTTTGTGCCTGTTTGTGGACAGAGATCAAAGTTATCATGCTTCCCTTCTCTCTTTGTTTACCTTACTGCCCATAGTGGTCTGGTAAAGGGCTGTGAGGATGTCAGGGCGGAGTAGCTCATTGCAGCCACCCTTTAGTAGATCCTTTGCTCTGGATTTATACATTTTCTGTCCACATACACAATGACATACACACACACACACACACACACACACACACACACACACACACACACACACACACACACACACACACACACACAGCATGCCATAGTTGAGGACACAAAAGGAAAACAGCAGTAACATGGGGGAGGACTGGAGAAGAACTCCGGATCCAAGTGTGACGATGGTGCTGTCTGTCCTTATCTGTGCCCTCAGAGTGACAGGGATGATCATCTACAGCGAGTGTGAGACGATCGGCTCAGTGGATTGAATTGTTACTGTGCTAGTGATTAAACTGTCATTTCTGATGGAGCAGATGAAGGACAACACTGCATAACACTCAGCATTCCAGCTGCTGTTTGAGTGGCAGTTCAACAGCAACCTGTGTGGGACAAAATGAAGAAACTGATACAAAAGGGAAATAATTTTTTTTGAGTTGGGAGCTCTATAAATGCCATGCGATGTCCACCATCAGCAGTCCTGCTGACAACCTCATGCACCGGTGTCAGGGCTCTTCGGGGACCAGACCGGAGGTGGCAGGCCGGTGGTACAACGTGACCAGGGCGTTTACCTGGCTCATCTTCCTGTTCTCCCTGGCCAGTTGATATCTAGGATCATCTGTAGTTATGGTGAACTTATCCTTGGTCTTCTCATAGTCTGCTCTGTAAGCCCTCTGCTCAAAGTGTCAGAAGGTAGTTAAAAAGGAGTCCCCAGAGAACAAAATGTTTCATCTCGCGTCATGTGGATGAAACATTTTAAGAATTTAAGGAAGGTAAAAACTGACTGATGTAAAGAACAAAGGGAAACATTTTAAACACTTGACTTTAAGGGTAAACACAAAAACAGTCAGTGATAAACAGTGTAGGCAATTATAAAATACTACAGTGAATTCCTGTTTTTTTTTTTTTACCTCCACGCTGAGAGTCCAATAGAGAAGCACAGAAAAATAGAAATGTGGTTAACTGTTTCATTTGATTTACAAATGCGTTAACAAACTAAATCCAATTTTTATTTATTGCTGGAGGTTAAAGAATGACGGGACTCACATCGTTTATGAGAACGGAGGCTTGCTTGGCGGCTTGGAAGAATGGAGTGTCGCTGGTATACTTGAAGTTGCCTCTGTTCTTCTCAAAGGAGGCTTTGTACAGTCTCTGCAGACAAACAATACAACTTTTATTAAGAAAATACAGAAACTATACCTCGATACTGCAAATCATAAACAGGTGCCATATAAATAAAAATGAAGCTTAATGTCACTGATGCTTTACCTCACTGTAGAGCGTCTTGTTCCTCTCAGCCTGCACCAGCTCAGGTGTGTCCCATACAAAGCAGCCAATACCCTTCAGCCAATCCAGGTCCTCCTTATACTTGACCTAAAAAAAACACATAAAATGAGATTAAATTAAATTGAAATGTTGTGTAGTGTCTCAGTGCTCATTGTACTGAATACTCTTTAATGAACTGTAAACATTTTACCACACGGTGAATAAAGTCACGAGTACTCACGTCACTAACGTTACCGCTGACAATCTTGCTGAAGAAGAGTTCGGGACGATCGGGGATGGACTTCCAGGTCCCCAGAGAGCTAATATACTTCTCTCTGTATTTAACCTGATAAGAGAGGAAAAAAACAGTAGATGGAGATGCAAAAGCTCAAAACATGTACATTTATAAAGACATTTATAGTTAACAATGAGCCAGATCATTTCAACTCCCGACCTCGCTAATGTCATCAGTGACCCTGCGATGGTAAGTGATGTCCAGAGCATCCTTGACTGTGTGGTAGTGTCCCTTGGAAAGCTCAAAGGTTTCTTTGTAGCGCAGCTGAAGAAACGAAGGAGAAAACGTGTCATATACATTCATCAAACACACATAATGTGATTTATAGCATCTACAATTTCACACTGACTTGTACAGTATTTGTGGTAAAAGGGTAAAATCAGATAAACAGATAAAGAATATTTATATTTTGACATGGGATAAAATTCACTATTAGTTAATGAAATCTCTTAAATTTGACCGTTTTCAGTGGAAAAATTATTAACAAACAGTCTGACTCCTATAATTCCTGAATGCATAACAGTTTCAAACTAAATCACAAGTTTCCTAAATGAGCAAACTCACATCACTGGACTGCAGGTAGGACTTCTTGGCACGGATCAGGAGAGGTGTGTCAGCAATGGCAGTGTACCGGTGTTTCATCTTCTCATACTGTTCTTTGTATTTGTTCTAAGGGAAGAAACGATTGAGACAACACCTTAGAAATTGGCTTCAGAGGAGACTGCAATTGCTGTAATTTCAATTATTTTGGCAAAGTATAAGAGTATATAGAAAGCAGCTACAGTAAATAGTGTAAACAAAATAAAATACAAACAATTTTAGGTTGAGGTTTCAGTGACAGCGGCATTAAATGAGAACGAAGGATCAGACTTACATCACTGTAGAACACTTTCATTTTTCTAGCATGGCCCATATTTGGAGTATTGATTTCTGGAGTGAAATGAGCTCTTTGTTTGGCAGCCAGATCTACGTACTGGTACTGTAGCAGAAGGGAAAAAATATTGATTAGATTATCAGGAAAGACACACACATACATATAATAGATTCAGTTATTCATGCTGTTTATTTGAGCTTGCCTGGTTAACCAGCTGCTGGGCCCACTTGACTCTCCGAATGTCCACAGAGTCTGCAGTTGTGGTGACTTTGGCCATGTCCTCCTTGCTCTGAGCTTTGTAGATCAGCTGGAAAGAAACAGAGCGAATGTCAAAACGTGTGGCTTTTGTTTTTTAGAATATACTGCAAGCTCATTTTTGTTTGGAAAGCAGATCACATGAAGCTATAATACGATGAAGCACATTTAGGAAACCAACTCACGTTGCTCATGTGCGTCTTCAGCTCAGTCACACGCTTATACTCAGGCGTGTCCAGGACCACAGAGAATTTAGCAAGGTTCTTCTTAGCCTCCACTGGATAGCTCACCTATAAGAGAGAAAAAATAGTTTATATGAATGATGCAGATGCCTGAATATGCATTGGAAAGGAAAAATAGGAATCCATTCTATCCAAAAAGACGTACCCTGAATTTGGTGACGTCGCGGACACGGACCATCTCTGGGGTGTTATACAAGAAGCAGCCAATGCCTCTCAGCCACATCAGGTCCTCTTTGTATTTCAGCTAAAAACACAAAACAATTAAAAAAATTATTTTAAAAAACATCTTCAAACTCCACCTTGTAGAGGTTTTGTTTTAATTTTATTCTTTACATACGTCGCTGGTGATCTCATTGACGTGGTGGTAGTGCATGAGCTCAGGCGTTATGGGCAACGATATCAGCTGGCCTCTGCTGTTGTAGTATTTCTCTTTGTAGCACAACTAGGGTAAGAAGGGAACAAAAAAAGTCCATCTTACAGCATGAATTTTTTAAAAAAAGGACATGAATGTTGTAATCTGTGGGTGCCCGTACGTCACTGAGGTGCTCCTGGTTCATCTTGACTTGTTTAATATCAGGAGTGTCATAGGTTGTGTGGATCTTGTCCTTTTGCTTGTGGTAAGTCTCACGATACAGACGCTGGAGGAGCAAGAAACACATGCACAGCACTGTTTTATGCAGCATTTAACATCCATCACAAGGAAATGAAATATTAATCTAAAACAGTGGGTCTGGCTTAAGTATAACAGCTGTGTGTCATCTTACTTCATTGATGATCTTGTTAGCCTTCCTTGCAGTGACAAAGTTGACACCCTCTGGGTGAAGAGTGTAGCCTTTAGCCTTCACCATCTCATAGGCCTCCTTGTATTTCACCTGCAAGGATAAAAACAAAAGTGTGTCATTCAGAGACATCAAATTACCGTAAAAATAAAAAAGTTCTGATCTGCCCAAGCGTGTGTTTGACTTACATTGCTGGAGACAACAGTGTTCAACTTGACCTGCTTGATGAGGGGGGTGTCATGAGGCAGTGAATAACCGGTTGGCATGAAGCTCTTGTTAGCTTCTTTGTACCAGTTCTAAGAGAAGTCAACACACATGATGAGAGATGTTGTTAAAAATTTTAAATATTGATACTATACAATATATGATAATAATTGTTAAACAATCACACTGAATATGAAGGAACGTTATCTTACATCACTCTGGATGTAGTTGGCCAGACGGGCTCTTTCTGTTTCAATGGTAACAGCAGGAGCGGTGTTGGTGCCCTTGATATTGGCGTTGTAATCATAGCGGTAGTGCAGCTGGGAAAACAAATGGAAAAAAAAGATGAGATTTGCGATCTTACTTCTTTTCGTTTGTAATGTACAAAGAGAGTGTTAACAAACTACTGAGCTAGCATGAATCTAAGACAATAAAATCCCTTACGTCACTCAGGTTCTGAGCGTTCTGCTTGGCGGTCTCGTACACTGGAGTCTCCGTCACCACTGAATATTCTTTGAAAGCATCTTTGCCTTTGGCTCTGTACTTGTTCTAGAATCAAAAATGAAGCATAGCAATCATTTGTTAGGACAAAATCCTTATAAAGGAGATGAACTAAAGTTAGAAACTTAAAACAATGAAGAGGATGGAGAATGAGTGTGTTGCTTGGGCTAACCTCACTCTGAAGATTATCAGCGTTCTTGACACGGAGGATCTCTGGCGTGTCCCAGGCATAGCAACCAATACCTTTGAGCCAGTTCAGATCATCCTTGTAGAAGATCTGGGGAGAGGTAAAATGTTGTGGCTGAAATTAGTTTCAGTGCATAGGATTCAAGAATGTAGCTATTTGATTTCTTTTACATACAATAAGGCAACAAAACATCCTGACCTTTCATATTTTTTAAGAAATAAACAAAAAAGGAATAGAAAAAAACTCAGTGTGGTTTAACTGATTTTCAATATTCTCACAAAAATGAAAAACAAAAACAAATAAAATAAGAAAAAATATAAAATGTAAACATATAGGATCATAGCACAGAGAATGATAGAGCTGACAAAATAAGCAATAACAAGCACAGAATATCAAAGCTGAGGACTGCTACTTACGTCGCTGAGCTGTTCATTGACTTTGCGTGCCTGCACGTACACCTGCATGTCAGGCATGCAAATCCACTGGTGCAGATACTTGCGGTAGTTGATCTCGCTGACGGCATTCTGGGTACTACGGGCAGACAGGATATCCAACATGTCTGGGGGGATGTGGTTCTTGGCCTTGGTTTTCTCATAGTTCTCCTTGTACAGACGCTGCAATGATGGAAAAACAGATGGTTCTTTCAGTTGTCATATGCACAATAAAATCTACACAGGGATGCATGTTTTTGTAATATAGAGCTAATCAAACAACACAGCCGCTCTATTGCTCATCAAGAGAAATGTCAATATGTGGAAGGTGTAAGGGCAAAACAAATGGAGCTTACATCTAGGACGAGTTTTCCAGCTTTGACGCAACGAGCAGTTCCAGGATCGTCCTCCAGTGACTTGGGCAGGCTGTAGAGAGATTTGAACTTCTCGTAGTCCTCCTTGTACTTCACCTGAACGGGAGAGAGGATTCATATTGCCTTGTAAAGATCAGAAATTGAACATCATCATAACAATAATATGAAATAAAAATTGAAACGTACATTGCTGAGAATAATCTTCTGCTGTTTAGCGTGCTGCAAGGCGTTTGCGTCATGTGGAATCTGGTAACTCTTCGCTTTGATTTTGTCCCAGGTAGAAGTGTAGTTTTTCTGTTGATAGAAAAAGCCAGAACGTCACCATAAACATGTCATTTACAGATATCTATCACTTCTTATCAGTGACAGGAGGACAGACATTTTTACTGGATCTCCACTTACGTTGCTGAAAATGTATTTGAAGTTTTGGCATCTGACGTAATCGTGGGTATCCAGAACCGTGGTGTAGATGTGCTTCTCCTTTTGATAAGTCTCTCTGTAGTTGAGCTGTCAGTGATGAATGTTTCATTAATCCACTCAGTATGAGTTCAAAACTGAAACACTAATTTTGTAGTTTTTAAAAGTGCAGCTCACTCACCTCACTGGCCCAGGTGTGGCCCAGGACAGCAGTCACATAAGACGGGGTGTCTGTCACAATGGAGTAATTGTTGAACTCCTTCTTGGCGTTCTCTCTGTATTTAAGCTATACGGGAGCATATTATATAAGTACATTATCAAACACAAATAGAAAAAATCCAAATCCCCATAAACACACACACAATTCAGGAATCACATGTTTTTACTCACATCACTTTGCAGGTCATAGGACTTCTTGGCACGAAGAATCTCTGGTGTGTCCCAAACGTAGCAACCAATACCCTTCATCCAGTTCAGGTCATCCTTATAGAACACCTATCAAATGACAATAAACCCAGACAACATTATATATTTGCTTGCAGATAGAAACATCTATTAATGTGGGACGTGTAATAACATTTCTGGCGTTTATATAAATACAAAGATAAAAGATTTTGTATAATGTCTAGATAATGCTTCATGTAATACTTCATGTAATACAAGTTTGTACGGGATCTCGCACAACAATCAGGCACAACCAGGCGGCAGACGTGCACAGAAGGAGGACCTACATCACTGAGGATTTCGTTGGTCTTGCGGGCACGGATGGCGTCCTCCTGTTCAGGGTGGCAAGTCCACTGGTGCAGGTAGGTGCGGTAAAGAACATCACTCAGCATGTCCTGGCACCGCTTAGCTACCTGGTTAGCGATGATGTCGGATGGGATGTGGATTTTGGTTTTGGTTTGATTGTAGTCCTTCTGGTAGACCCTCTGTTTAGACACACACGATAGAAACTTACTGATTAGCGATGCAAAAGAGATTAATTTGAAATAAAGTTTACACGTATTAAAAAATAAGTTCAATCCACAAGGGTAACTAAAACACTTTGATAAACAAATAAACGGTCAGAATACATATCTATTGACCTTAGGATGAGTTAGAAACAATAATAATTAATTACCAATTTACACAACCGCCCCCTTCTCTATTCTTATATGCAGTCTATGATCTCAAAAATAAAATTAATACATTGAGACTTATTGATTCTATATACTTGTAATACACATATAGTGGCATCTAACATATTTTATTAATCACCATGTTTTTCTTTCAGCTACTCCCTTTAGGTATCGTCACAGCGGATCATCTGACTCCATCTTACCTTGTCCCCAGTATCCTCCTCTGTCACACCGACTTACTGCATGTCCTCCCTCACTACAACATGAACCTCCTCTGAGGTCTTCCTCTTTTCCTCCTGCTCGGCAGCTCCATCATATGTACTGTCCCTTATCGGCACGTAGCCAAACCATCTCAGCCTTGCCTCTCTAATTCGACACCAAACTACTCGACTAGAGCTGTTCTTCTAATATACTCATTTTTTTTCCATCTATCCATCAGCGTCACCATTCTCCAAATCCTACATCACAGCAGGCCTCACTGCTGTCTTGTAAACCTTCCCTTTCAGTCTTGCTGCTATCCTTCTGTCTAATGTGTTTTATTACCTCTGCTGAGGAGGTTATGTTTCAGACATATAGCACAACTTGTGACAGACAGACAGACAGACAGACAGACAGACAGACAGACAGACAGACAGACAGACAGACAGACAGACAGACAGACAGACAGACAGACAGACAGACAGACAGACAGACAGACAGACAGACAGACAGATAGATAGATAGATAGATAGATAGATAGATAGATAGATAGATAGATAGATAGATAGATAGATAGATAGATAGATAGATAGATAGATAGATAGATAGATAGATAGATAGATAGATAGATAGATAGATAGAATTTTATTTCGGACATGCAAATATAATTGAAATAACAAGAGAAAAAACAACTTAAAAATCATCAAGTTTTCATGTATTTTTGTAGAAGCTCTTTTATTTTAAAACTTTGCATAAAAATTCTGCTGCCTTTGTTTGTATTGTCAACATTTAGGAAATTATACTGTTGTATCTGGATTCTGAATATTACATTAAAATTTGTATCCAGTTATCACGTCACATTTGAGCTCTGACCTCACTTTTACATTTCACATCTGCCTTTCTTGCAGGTGGGCCCCAAAATGTGTTATATCTTTTAATGATATAATATGTATTATATAGTACTATGAGTATCATAGTATTATATAATAACTTCATATTGTTCCTACATAATGTTTATACAGTCAAAACATCAACATCTGTCATGCTCCCTTTATTTGTATTTTACTGCACTACAAAGTTCTCATAGTATATTTAAAAACAACAAAGAAAACCAAATTATTAGATACAAAACACAACATTGTTTCCTTAACAGTAAATACTGTCCAGAGAGTGAGCTGCCTCTTTGAGTGCCTGTTGTTACTAATGGTTTCTTATTTCTCAGTGCATTGTGTAGTGGTGTAGTTTTTTATACTGTACTATATTTTGTAGTATCTCACCAGTGCCTTGTTCTTTTCCTGGTCTCCACAGCGCATCACTTCAGGGAAGTCCACCAGGGTTCCAGCCATGTAGTGACCTTTGGCCTTTTCGTGGGTATCCTTGTACTTGACCTAATGGTGTTTAGAATGATAAAAATTGCAGTAGTGCAAGAATAAAATATATCATGTTATTAGATTTAATTTTATCACAGTTCTAAAGAAATATAAGACACTCACATCACTAGCAATGTCCCTGCTCTTCTTGGAGATGACCAGTGGGATGTATTCATGGTTCAGCTGGTAGCTTGAAGCCTTCGACTCGTCCCAGTTTGATTTGTAGAGTTTCTAAAACCACAAAAGGTATGTGCAAAGTTTAAGAAAAGCCTGGCACAATACATGTATATAACACAGAACTTACAATAAATAAATTAGAAATCTAGAAAGGATTTGATTATTATTTTTACGTTACCTCACTGATGATCTTAGCCACCTCCCTGCTATGGGCCAGTTGAGGAGTATCATCTGAGCCAATATAATGACCCTTTTCTGCATTGAAAGTCTCTTTGTACTTCAACTATTAGAGAAAAAATAACTTTTTTTCAGATCATTGCTCACCGGTTTTCCGATCGAGAGTCATTTTAAATATTAGATTTTGCATACATCACTCAGGTTGGCAGCATTAATCTTTGCCAAAACTATCTCTGGCCGGTCCACAACCAGGGTGAATCTTCCAAAACCTTCTTGGGCAGTCTTCTTGTAAAGTCTCTGTAAATAAAACAGAGCAGTGAGGCAAGACACAATGACACAACATGTGATTAAAAAAACCAACTGAAAAAGAGGCTGAATGTCATGTAATGCAGTAAACATACATCATTGAGAATCTCCTGGGCCTTCTTGACCTTCACATGTTCAACAGAGTCAGCTGCTACCCAGCCACAGCCTCGGAGCCATTCCAGATCTGACTTATAGACGTGCTAGAGATCGAAAGCAAGATGCATGTTAGGAAGTCAAGACAGACGTTTCTGTCAGATTATTATGTCAATATGATTAATAGTTACAAATGTGCTTTACATCGCTTTGCAGATCATAGGCTTTGCGAGCCTGGATAACATCGTTGGAGTCTGGCATGCACGTCCACTGGTGCAGGCGAGTTCTGTAGTTGTCGTCGTTGACTTGGATCTGGCATTTCTTAGCCAGTTCAAACTGCAGCATGTCCACTGGCAGGTTGAACTTGGTCTTGGACTTGTTGAAGTCCTTCTTGTACAGAGCATCGCTGGCGATCTTGGCTGAGTTCAGAGCCAGCATGAGCAGAGGGTCGTCTTGGACGCTGAGAGCACCAATGTGGTGACCGACCTGCTTACGGTATCCCTCCAGGTATTTATGCTACAAGACAGGCAAAAAAAAAAAGAAAGAACTTATTTTTACCACATTATTAAGTTGTCAGTTAAATCAAACCTGATTAAATTTTATCCTACTACTTACTTTGCTTTGCACTTTAGTTGTCTGGATGCACTGCTTGATTGGTACAGCATCTGGAGGCATGAAGTATCCTGTAGCTTTGACCTTATCCCATTCTTTGGTGTACAGTTTCTACAAAAGATAATGTATCACTTATTTTGCTAATAATAAAGCAGGAACTGCACAAGGCTGAAATTTGCTGAGTTAAAATATGCAGAAAATGCATCATATATGCCATCAGTCTTACCGGGTGAACATTCTTCGCCACTTCTCTGGCTGTGGCAAGAGATGGTGTGTCCACCAATGAGTACTTGGTCTTGTCCTGGTGCCAGGCCTCACGATATTTAGCCTGAGCAACGTGGGAGATCAAAATTCAGCTACCTGGAATTTGCCACTAGCACTATTTTGCCACACGGTTCACATTAAGAACAAAAAGTCAAAACCAAGCAGCATTTTGATGACAGGCAATCATCCCCACCTCATTCAGGACTTCAGCAGCATTCCTGGCACGGACTAAGTCAATTCTGTCAGCTGGAACCATGAATTGCTGTGTATCCAACTTGATCCGATAGCCTCTCTATACAAGAAAGAAATGGAAGAAACTATTCAGTGTGCATACACATACTTTTTATTTGTTTTTAAGTCTTAGTGAGGTACAAACTTACATCAGCCAGGATCTTCTGCGCATGCTTCACCTTCAACACCTCTACGGACTCATGTGGCATCCATCCACATCCACGTATCCACTCCATATCAGCTTTGTAAACAGCCTGAGAAAAGAAAGCAGGCAGATAATTTATGCAACTGTACACTATAGGACAAAAGTTGAAACATTGTTACTGGATGAACTGGACTGAAGAGTGAAAACAATAGTATTAGAGGAAAAACTGTAATGTATTTTATCCACTGTAAAAACAGTAAAAAGTGTATTTGGCTGCCGAATGAGTAAAACGAGTAAAAGGATTTACATTTAATAAATGTTTATGATCTGTTCTCTACTTTCTGACTACACTGACACTATTGATTGGTAGAATACTACCCACATGTGCAACTATAAACTTACATCACTCTGGAGATCGTAGGCCTTTCTGGCCTGAACCACATCATTGGAGTCTGGCAGGCACGTCCACTGGTGCAGGTGAGTTCTGTAGTTGAAGTCGTTGACTTGGATCTGGCATTTCTTGGCCAGTTCCAGATTGAGCATGTCCACTGGCAGGTGGAACTTGGTCTTGGACTTGTTGAAGTCCTTCTTGTACAGAACATCACTGGCGATCTTGCCTGAGTTCAGAGCCAGCACGATTAGAGGGTCGTCCTGGACACTGAGAGCCCCAATGTGGTGACCGACCTGTTTTCGGTATCCCGTCTTGTACTTGTACTAAAGGGAGCAGAAATTAAAGGTTAATGCAAGTAGGACTAGACGTAGTCAGCAAGTAGATCATTTCTTAATGTTAATTTTGTTTTGTTTTTTTAACTTACATCACTGATAATATCTCTGGAAGCTTTAGCCTTTAGCACAGAGATAGCATCCTCCTTGATATGGTAGGCTCCTGCTTTCTGGTCATCCCATGCCTTTGTGTACAATTTCTGCACAGAACAAGAAATAAAGTTTTTAAAAAATCAACAAATAAATCAACAAAAATTGTGCGTCTGCACAGACAAGTTAAAAAGTAAACACTGGTAAAGTAAACACAAACGTACATTGCTGATATTAACAGCGTTGGCCTTGGCGAGTTCAAAGGTGGGGGTGTCGGGTGGCACATGAATGGTGAGCTTGTCTTTATCCCAGACTTCCCTATATTTTCTCTGTCAGAGATAAAAAAAAAAAAAAAAAAACATTAACTGCTTCATCTTATCCACTTGAATAGATATTTTTATCAAATATTTGGGTTTCACAATTTAAAAAAAAATCCAAGAAACTACAGAAAGATGTTACTCACATCACTGAGGTTTTCAGCATTTTGCTTGGACAAGACAATAGCTGGGAGGTCAACGACACTGGTGAACTTGACCGTACTTGGGTGTTGGCGGTAGAGCCTTTCATTGAGGACAGTCTGGGCATGCTTCACTTTGACGACATCTATACAGTCCTGAGGTGACCAGCCGCATCCCCTGAGCCACTCCAGATCAGCTTTGTACACAGCCTACAAACACAAAAATCAGTTTGAACCTAATTAAATACAGAATTTGTTCATGTATGGTTTGAATTTGACAAACTGTGGGATGACTCAAAATGGATGTAAAAAGGTCTATTTAATCAGTTAGAGACAGATAGAGGCTTAAATGTTCTGAAAATAATTGAACAATCGATTAAAATCCAAAAAGTGCTTTCTACAACAATAGCATGTACTTACATCACTCTGCAAATCATAGACTTTTCTAGCCTGCACAACATCATTGGAGTCTGGCAGGCACGTCCACTGGTGCAGGTGAGTTCTGTAGTTGAAGTCGTTGACTTGGATCTGGCATTTCTTGGCCAGTTCCAGATTGAGCATATCTACTGGGAGGTGGAACTTGGTCTTGGTCTTGTTAAAGTCTTTCTTATAGACATTGTCGCTGGCAATCTTCCCTGCATTAGCGGCCAGCATAATTAGTGGATCATCTTTCACACTGAGAGCACCGATGTGATGGCCACACTGCTTGCGGAAACCAGCCTTGTATTTGTACTGGAAATATGGATAGAAATAATGCATCAGTTTCAAAATAAATTCAAAAATAACCCTACATTTACTGTGGTGAAGCAACAAAAAGACAAACTGGAGCAAGTGGGAAACATAAACTTACATCACTGATGATGTTTCTGGAAGCCTTGGCTGATATAACAGAGATTGCATCCTTGGGAAGGTAGTAGCCTTTGTTGATCATTTCCATATAGCCTTCACGATAAAATTTCTGGAGATAAAAGAATAATGCTTTTAGGGTCTCATGTTCTATACACTGTAATACAAAGAGCAGTACCTATGAAAACATAATCATTTGTACCATGCTAACATGTTGTAAAACCTATGCAAGAAGAGACTGTATTACCAGACTGGTGTTGAGTTTATTCTGCTGGGCCAAGATGATCTCTGGGGTGTCAGGCATTACATGAATGTTGGTCTTATCATTCTCCCAGGCAGCAATGTAGGCTTTCTGTAAAAAGCAGATTAATATACTCAGTATACATAAAATGACTCAAAGCCCTACAAAATAAAAAGTTAGTGTCATTGGTGTGACACAACAAGAACCTCATATACTTTTGATGCACTACTTTTAAAGACCTGGCTCCCACAGAACAATAATGGATAAGATGTGCTATCTGTACCTTGTCCATAACCTGGGCATTGGCCTGAGCAAGGGCATATGGCATGTCAGCTGTATTAGCAGTGAACTTGAAGTTGCTGGGATGCTGACGATACTTTCTCTCACTCAGAATCTCTGCCGCTTTCTTGGCTTTCTCCACATCAATTGAACCAATTGGCACCCATCCCATTCCCTTGATCCATTCCATGTCAGCCTTATACACAGCCTGCAAGCCGAAGGAGAAGAAGAACCACAGGTCACAGCTACAGATAAGCCACAGAAGACAGAGACTGGAGCTAATATTCAGCAAAAAGTGATAAGTGCTCACATCACTCTGCAGGTCATAAGCCTTTCTGGCCTGAACCACATCATTGGAGTCTGGCAGGCACGTCCAGTTGTGCAGGTGAGTTCTGTAGTTGAAGTCGTTGACTTGGATCTGGCATTTCTTGGCCAGTTCCAGATTGAGCATGTCCACTGGCAGGTGGAACTTGGTCTTGGACTTGTTGAAGTCCTTCTTGTACAAAACATCACTGGCGATCTTGCCCGAATTCAAAGCCAACACGATTAGAGGGTCGTCCTGGACACTGAGAGCCCCAATGTGGTGACCGACCTGTTTTCGGTATCCCGTCTTGTACTTATACTGTGTGGCGAGCAGGAAGGAAATCAAAGTTAAGACAATAAATTTAAGCAAATAAAGTCAATAACAGAGAAGGAAAAACAATGTCACCTACATCGCTGATGATTTCTCTTCCATGTTTGGCAGCAACGACAGAGACAGCATCGGGCTTGAGGTCATAGCCCTTTCGGAAAATATCCTCAACGGCTTCCTTGTATATTTTCTGAAGGAAAGAGAAAATAAATAGTTACATTTAATCTGGGAATTCTCAAGCTAATTTTAGCAAGTCATATGTTAGCAAGTACACAGAGGACAAACTACTATTCCCTTCAATATGCCACTCTTGTTTTTTTTTTATAAACTTTTCAAGAATCACATATTTATATTTGATAATAATCATTGAATCATTTCAAATGCAAAAATACAAATTGAGACATAGGAGAATATTTTTATCTGCACATGAAGAAAAAAAACCCCTAAAAAAATCAATTTTATCTACTTGGATTTTATTGTCCTAATCATTTGTGCAGACAAAAAGTACCTGGCTGATGTTGTAAGCATTAGCTTTGGCAAGCAACAGCTCAGGGGTGTCAGGGGGCACATGGACCTTAATCTTTTCAGCATCCCAAGCAGCAACGTAGGTTCTCTGTGGTGGGAAACACAAAAGACAGAATGAAACAGAAAGTGCAAACAAGAGGACTTAACAGAAGGCAAATCAATGGAATTACAAATATATTACACTTTACCTTGTTCATGATATCAGCATTTGTTTTGGCTAAGACTAAAGGCATGGAGGTCATGTCTGTCTTATATTTCAGTGTGTCAGGTCTCTGCTTATAGAGGCGGTCGCTGAGGATTTTTGCAGCGTTCTTGGCCTTCAGCACGTCCAGTGATCCAATGGGGATCCATCCAACACCAACAACCTCATCCAAGTCAGCTTTGTATACAGCCTAGAAAAGTATACATGAATTCGAACATCAGAACACAAGAATAGTGACAAAATCAGCAGCATGGTTCACTGAGTATCCCGCAAAAGGACTTACGTCACTCTGGAGATCGTAGGCCTTTCTGGCCTGAACCACATCATTGGAGTCTGGCAGGCACGTCCAGTTGTGCAGGTGAGTTCTGTAGTTGAAGTCGTTGACTTGGATCTGGCATTTCTTGGCCAGTTCCAGATTGAGCATGTCCACTGGCAGGTGGAACTTGGTCTTGGACTTGTTGAAGTCCTTCTTGTACAGAGCATCACTGGCAATCTTGGCTGAGTTCAGAGCCAGCATGACAAGGGGGTCGTCGTGGATGCTGCGAGCGCCGATGTGGTGACCAACTTGCTTACGGTATCCTGTCTTGTACTTGTACTGGATAAAATTAGCCGAAAAAAAATTTATGTTACAAGTAGAACAATGCTTAAATTATGTTAAAGTGTCAGTAAACAGACACTTGGTACAGTATGACCACTTACGTCACTGATGATTTCCCTGGAGGCCTTAGCAGCCTTTACAGAGATTGCATCCACAGGGAGGAAATAGCCTTTCTTGATAGTTTCTTCATATCCTTGTCTGTATAGTTTCTGCAAAATAAGACATATGCACATTTTTTTAACTAAACTTCAACCTTTACTTTAACTTTCAATGTTCTAGTTTTGGCACCTAATTATAAAGTGATAAGGTTTGCTTAAGGGATCATATTCGCCAAGTCTACTGTAAGAATATCAGTGTGCTAGTAACTCAAGCCAAAGCATTCTGAATGAAGCTTAATGTCTTAATGAGTACACTTAACTCCTAACAGGTATTTTCCATTTTTTTGAAATTATTATAAATATTGAAAATATTTTGAAAGTATTCTTGTTGACATAATAAATCATGCTCTGAAATGATACTAACTTTGCTCATGGTTATTGCATTTTGTTGTGAGAGGACGATCTCAGGAGTGTCAGGTTTAATGTGCAGCGTGGTCTTGTCCTTCTCCCATGCTTCAGTGTAGAGGCGCTGGAAAAAACACAAATAATGCAGCGTTAATTAATGATTCTGACAAAAGTGATAACCAGATAGAAATGGCTTTGAAAGTCTTTAATGAAGAATTCTACCTTGTTCATGGTTAGGGCGTTATTCTTTGCCAGCACAAGATTCATGGCATCTACTGGGCTGGTAAATGGAACTTTGCTGGGATGCTGGCGGTACTTCGTTTCACTCAAAACTTCTGCAGCCTTCTTAGCTTTCTCCACATCAAGCGAGCCAATGGGGACCCAACCCAGGCCCTGGAGCCACTTCAGGTCAGCTTTGTAGACAGCCTGACATACACGGCAGAACAGCCTTGTGATATACTTTTAGTAGCACAAACACAGAATTAAAAAGCAATAAAAAGAATCATGAAAACAACTATTACATCACTCTGCAGGTCATATGCATGTCTGGCCTGGACCACATCATTGGAGTCTGGCAGGCACGTCCACTGGTGCAGGTGAGTTCTGTAGTTGAAGTCGTTGACTTGGATCTGGCATTTCTTGGCCAGTTCCAGATTGAGCATGTCCACTGGCAGGTGGAACTTGGTCTTGGACTTGTTGAAGTCCTTCTTGTACAGAGCATCGCTGGCAATCTTGGCTGAGTTCAGAGCCAGCATGACGAGGGGGTCGTCCTGGATGCTGCGAGCACCGATGTGGTGACCGACCTGCTTACGGTATCCTGTCTTGTACTTGTACTGGATGAAAAATAAAATATTATCATCAATATCTTTGAACAGTTTTATACATTGTGTATGATGAATTTTATTGATTATTATTTTCTTATACATTTACATATTACCAAGCCCTTTACAGTGCCGTATCAAATCTATTATACCTATATCGCACTATTATTTATTCTTATGTAAATAATTCAGATTAAAGACACACATCACTGGCAATGTCCCTGGAAGCTCTCGCCGCAATGACGGAAATGGCATCATTGCGCAGATCATAGCCCTTCTTCTTGGAGTCTTCATATGCCTGCTTGTACTTTTTCTGTAAGGAAACACAATGATCCAACAGATGGAAGTTATATGCATTTAAAATTCATAAGTGATGTGAGTCTTTCTACACCACAAATGCCTACATACCACACTGTAGTTAACGTTGTTTGCTTTGGCCAGAAGGACATCCATAGCATCGGGCATGAGATGGATCTTTGTCTTCTCGTTCTCCCAAGCTTCAATGTATGCTTTCTGCAGTAACAAAAACAGATAATGAGCAACTGTTTACATTACTACTTGTAAATGTATATATACATTTTATAATAACTTAATTTAAATACAACATCCAGTATGGCTGACGTAGATTTCAAATGGGATTTCATACCTTGTTCATAACCTGAGCATTGGCCTTAGCCAGTACTATGGGCATGTCTTCAGTGGATATTTTAAACTTGTAGTTGCTCGGGTGCTGACGATACTTTCTCTCACTCAGGATCTCACCAGCTTTCTTCACCTTCTCAACATCTAATGAACCTATTGGCACCCAACCAATACCCTGCAAAATCTTCAGATCCTCCTTGTACACAGCCTTGAGGAAAAAAGGATTTATTATGATTAAAAATATTCTAAAACTGGAAAATATATTTATTAATTAACATGATTATTTTACACCACTGAAATTCAAAGACTCACATCACTCTGCAGGTCATATGCATGTCTGGCCTGGACCACATCATTGGAGTCTGGCAGGCACGTCCACTGGTGCAGGTGAGTTCTGTAGTTGAAGTCGTTGACTTGGATCTGGCATTTCTTGGCCAGTTCCAGATTGAGCATGTCCACTGGCAGGTGGAACCTGGTCTTGGACTTGTTGAAGTCCTTCTTGTACAGAGCATCACTGGCAATCTTGGCTGAGTTCAGAGCCAGCATGAGCAGAGGGTCGTCCTGGATGCTGCGAGCACCGATGTGGTGACCGACCTGTTTACGGTATCCTGTCTTGTACTTGTACTGTGAAAATAATGATTGGAGTTAGCGGGGTCTGATATTTAAATATAAAAGTTTATCATTGTTCAGATCCAGTGAGCTTACATCACTGGCAATGTCCCTGGAAGCTCTTGCTGCAATGATGGATATGGCGTCATTTCGCATATCGTAGCCCTTCTTCTTGGAATCTTCATATGCCTGCTTGTACTTTTTCTGTTCATGATCACAAAAAACAGATTTTAAACATGTAATAAAAACAAAAAATAATAGTGTTCAGAATCATGAATACTTAAATACCTGCCTTGACATCTTATCAAGATATTAATGCAATAAATTCAATGATCTGAATTAATTATTCAAAACAAATGTTTAAATTGCTTAAACAGTAAAACGTTTTAATTTCCTACATACCACACTGTAGTTAACATTGTTTGCTTTAGCCAGAAGGACATCCATAGCATCGGGCATGACATGGATCTTTGTCTTCACGTTCTCCCAGGCTTCAATGTATGCTTTCTGTAATCATGGAAAAATGTAAACACTATCAACCATGAAGCTGTGCACAGAATCATTTCTTTACCATGTCAGCATTAGTACTTCACCAGAGTCATTCTGTATTAGTTATACTTTGCTGCATTTTGAGTGTTATTGAATTTTTACCTTGTTCATAACCTGAGCATTGGCCTTAGCCAGTGCTATGGGCATGTCTTCAGTGGATATTTTAAAACCATATTTGCTCGGGTGCTGACGATACTTTCTCTCACTCAGGATCTCACCAGCTTTCTTCACCTTCTCAACATCTAATGAACCTATTGGCACCCAACCAATACCCTGCAAAATCTTCAGATCCTCCTTGTACACAGCCTAGAAAAAAAGAAAGAAAGTGTTGTGGCAAAAGTTGGCAGATATACAAAAAACTATATGTAGAAATATAGAATATAGAAACTGTATATATATATAAATTATAAATATATACACACATCACTCTGCAGGTCATATGCATGTCTGGCCTGGACCACATCATTGGAGTCTGGCAGGCACGTCCACTGGTGCAGGTGAGTTCTGTAGTTGAAGTCGTTGACTTGGATCTGGCATTTCTTGGCCAGTTCCAGATTGAGCATGTCCACTGGCAGGTGGAACCTGGTCTTGGACTTGTTGAAGTCCTTCTTGTACAGAGCATCACTGGCAATCTTGGCTGAGTTCAGAGCCAGCATGAGCAGAGGGTCGTCCTGGATGCTGCGAGCACCGATGTGGTGACCGACCTGTTTACGGTATCCTGTCTTGTACTTGTACTGGATGAAAAATAAAATTATATCATCACTGCCTTTAAACAGTTTTATACATGCTGTACAATGGGTTTTATTATTTAAAAAAATTCATGTATGCATTAATAAGCCCTATAAATCAATATCAAAACTAATATATTTGCACTATTATTATGATACAATTAGTATATTTTTTTATGTAAATAATTCAGATTAAAGACACACATCACTGGCAATGTCCCTGGAAGCTCTCGCCGCAATGACGGAAATGGCATCATTGCGCAGATCATAGCCCTTCTTCTTGGAGTCTTCATATGCCTGCTTGTACTTTTTCTGTAAGGAAACACAATGATCCAACAGATGGAAGTTATATACATTTAAAATTCATAAGTGATGTGAGTCTTTCTACACCACAAATGCCTACATACCACACTGTAGTTAACATTGTTTGCTTTAGCCAGAAGGACATCCATAGCATCGGGCATGAGATGGATCTTTGTCTTCTCGTTCTCCCAGGCTTCAATGTATGCTTTCTGCAGTAACAAAAATGAAAAAAAAAAAAAGACAAAAAGTACTTACATTGTGACCTCTGTGTGAATTTTACAATAACTTAATTTACATACAACATCCAGTATGGCTGACGTAGATTTCAAATGGGATTTCATACCTTGTTCATAACCTGAGCATTGGCCTTAGCCAGTGCTATGGGCATGTCTTCAATGGATATTTTAAACTTGTAGTTGCTCGGTTGCTGACGATACTTTCTCTCACTCAGGATCTCACCAGCTTTCTTCACCTTCTCAACATCTAATGAACCTATTGGCACCCAACCAATACCCTGCAGCATCTTCAGATCCTCCTTGTACACAGCCTGGAAGAAAAAACAAAAACCAAGAATGATTTGCAATGATTGAATCTGGTGGACAACAAAAACGATATATAGTAAAAAAACACGAGTCCTGCAATATAATAATATTTTCATAATATAAATTATTAAAATATACTCACATCACTTTGTATGTTATACGCATGTCTGGCCTGGACCACATCATTGGAGTCTGGCAGGCATGTCCAGTTGTGCAGTCGGGTGATGTAGTTGAAATGGTTGACTTGAATCTGGTTCTTCTTGGCCAGTTCAAAGGCCATCATGTCCACTGGCAGGTGGAACTTGGTCTTGGACTTGTTGAAGTCCTTCTTGTACAGAGCATCACTGGCAATCTTGGCTGAATTCAGAGCCAGCATGAGCAGAGGGTCATCCTGGATGCTGCGAGCACCGATGTGGTGACCCACTTGCTTACGGTATCCTGTCTTGTACTTGTACTAAAAAAGCAATAGTGTGACGTTTAGTCACCAAACAGCATATTAGAATAAATGTTCACATAAAGCAATACAGCAAAGAGAATATAAACTGACACTTACATCACTAGCAATTGTAGTGGAAGCTTTAGCAGCTTGGACGGCAATGGCATCGCTACGAAGATTATGGCCCTTCTTCTTGGATAGTTCATGATCCAACTTGTACAGTTTCTATAGCAAGAAATAATGTCAACAAGGAAACCATGTCTACCTTCAAATGGACATGCTAATAGTATTAGTGTAATTGTTTCCCTAACTGTCATCCATATCATTACAGACAGGAAACTGCATATTATACGATACCTCACTGTAGTTCTTCCTGTTTTCCCGTGCCAGAACAATGTCCATTGCATCAGGCATGACATGGATTGAAGTCTTGTCTTTTTCCCAGGCTTTGATGTAGGATTGCTAAAGAAGCAAAATGTAATTATCGGCTTCACATAAAGTAAAGAGAAAGTACTTTTCAGTTATATTCATGACCAGTGTTGGGAAGGTTACTTTTAAAATGTAACTACAGATTACAGATTACATGCCCCAAAATGTATTTTGTAACGTATTCCGTTACGTTACTCAATGAGAGTAAAGTATTCTGATTACTTTGGATTACTTAATATATTATCATGCTTTTTACAACTACATGAATGAACTATTGCTGTGTTACTATTACTGAAGGTTACTCGCCATACCAATACCAACTAGATTTTTAAATCTTGATATAAAATGAGTAACAGTAGGTGGACATTAGGTAAGGCTGCACTTATTGCAGCGATCTTGTATAGAAAACTGTTCCGCGCATATATAAAACAGGTCCGCGGCTCCGAACCGTAGTAAATGGTAACATGTGCCGCGAGATTGAGACACGGGCATTAGAGGCTCTTAATGCGTGTTTTGTTTGGGTTTCCACCGGCGTGGAATTACCAGAAATATAGAGTTCATAGTCTTATGAAACAGGAAAAGACTGCCGTGTAATCCATTCATTTCAACAAAGTAACTGTATTCTGAATACCACCTTTTTAAACGGTAACTGTAACAGAATACAGTTACTCATATTTTGTATTTTAAATACGTAACGGCGGTACATGTATTCGGTTACTCCCCAACACTGTTCATGACAGATTCTCTTCTGTACCTTATCCATAATCTGGTTGTTGGTAGTGGCCAGTGTCAAGTCCATAGAGTGCATATCTTTGGTGAATTTGAAGTTGGTAGGAGGCTGACGATACAGTTTCTCATTGAGGGCCTTCCCTGCTGATTTTACTTTCTCAACATCCAGCGATCCAATAGGGACCCATCCTATTCCTTTGATGTAGTGCTCATACTCACTCTTGTACTGGTTCTGCGGGGAATACACAAATGTTTATTTCACAGTGGTAGCAATTGTGTAAAATTGTTATCTGTTCAAACTTTTACACATACATCACTGGCAATAAACTGCATGTTACGAGCAAGTTCCAGGTTCATGGCATCAGGCAGGAGAGCATTAGTGTGCTGAATGTGTCTGTATCCAGCCATAGTCTGAGCAGCAGAAGCCTGCTTGGCATGGACCACACTGAGCATGTCCACTGGGGAGTGATACTTCAGCTTGGCCTTGTGGTAGTCCTTCTTGTAGTTCTTGTCACTCTGCATCTTTGCCAACTCCATGTAGTGAACCAGCAGAGGATCGTCCTGGAGGCTGCGGAAGCCAACATGGTGGCCTCTCGCCTTCTCATAAGCCAATTTGTACTTGTACTGTAATAATAAATACACACTTGGTCAGCATGTGTGATGGGCTGTAGGAAATAAACCCCTTGACTTGCTACATTTACTTTATTTTCTACTTACGTTGCTGGCAATGGTGGTGCCAGCCTTGGCAGCCAGAATGGGGATAGCATCTGCTTTGAGGTTGTAGCCTTTATTAGCCATCTCCACAACACCAGCTTTGTAAAGTTTCTGAAATTACATATGACTAAGGTAAGTGATTTGCATTATTAACAGCCTAATAAATAACAAGACTCAGCAGGTTTATTAATTTGACGGATTCCCCTTACATTGCTCATATTGAGGGCATTAGCCTTTGCAAGGAGAATCTCAGGAGCATCTGGCATAATATGAACAGTCAGTTTGTCCTTTTCCCATGCAGCAGTGTATGCTTTCTGCAAGAAAAAATCATTAGAAAAATCAAATAATAGTGTCAGTTCTGAACAATGTTTTTGACAATATTGTGTGGCTTTGTTCTCCAATTAAAGTTAAAAGATTTCACCTTGTTCATGATCTGATTGTTGGCAGTAGCCAGAGTCAAGTCCATGGAGTCCATCAGCTTGCTGTACTTGAGGTTGGATGGATGAGTGCGGTATTTCTTTTCACTAAGAATTTGACCGCCAACTTTAGCAGTCTCAACTGAAAGTGATCCAATAGGGACCCATCCTATTCCTTTGATGTAGTGCTCATACTCACTCTTGTACTGGTTCTGAGGGGAATACACAATTGTTTTTTCACAGCTATGCACAATAAGGGCAGTAACTGTGTAAAATTGTTATCTATTCAAATTGTTATACATACATCACTGGCAATAAACTGCATGTTACGAGCAAGTTCCAGGTTTATGGCATCAGGCAGGAGAGCATTAGTGTGCTGAATGTGTCTGTATCCAGTCATAGTCTGAGCAGCAGAAGCCTGCTTGGCATGGACCACACTGAGCATGTCCACTGGGGTGTGATACTTCAGCTTGGCCTTGTGGTAGTCCTTCTTGTAGTTCTTGTCACTCTGCATCTTTGCCACTTGCATGTAGTGAACCAGCAGAGGATCATCCTGGAGGCTGCGGAAGCCAACGTGGTGGCCTCTCGCCTTCTCATAAGCCAATTTGTACTTGTACTGTAACAATAAATGTGCACTTGGTCAGCATCTGTAATGGGCTGTAGGAAATAAACTCCTTAACTTGCTAGATTTGCTTTATTGTCTACTTACGTTGCTGGCAATGGTGGTGCCAGCCTTGGCAGCCAGAATGGGGATAGCATCTGCTTTGAGGTTGTAGCCTTTATTAGCCATCTCCACAACACCAGCTTTGTAAAGTTTCTGTGAAAACATATACAATGACAGAAAGGTCACGCTACAGTTAAGGATCATACATATATTATATAGCCATGGCTTACAGCATAATGGTTAGATAAGATATAGATGTTAAATCATATAAATAATTGAATAAATAATAATAAATATAATTTGTAATGCCTTACATTGCTCATGTTCAGAGCATTAGCCTTCGCCAGCAGAATCTCAGGAGCGTCTGGCATGACATGGGTGGTCACTTTGTCCTTCTCCCAGGCTGCGGTGTATGCTTTCTGTAGGTCAAGAAATCAGTGAAAGGGGTCAATCACAATTTTTATCACAAACAAGACTATCTCTATTTTGAGACCCTATACAACACATCTGAAAATACTGCACCTTGTTCATGATCTGGTTGTTGGCACTAGCCAAAGCCAAGTCCATGGAGTCCATCAGTTTGCTAAACTTGAAATTTGATGGATGAGTGCGGTACTTATTTTCACTCTGAATCTGACCGCCAACCTTGGCAGTTTCAACAGCAAGCGAGCCAATAGGGACCCATCCAGTGCCTTTGACAAAGTTATTCCAGTCAGATTTGTAATCATTCTGGAAAAAAAAGTCATGACGCAAATTAGTTCCAAAGTAAAGATAAATGATCTTTTGTAGTTCAAATCTGGTTTTTATTATTTTTTTAAAATGGCATACATATGACTATCTTTGCTACTTACATCACTTGACTGGAGGTTCATGGTTCGACACAGCCGCAGGTGCATGTTGTCAGGGAGAAGCAAGTAGCTGTGAGGGATCTTCTTGTATCCAGCCATTGTCTGAACAGCAGAAGCCTGCTTGGCATGAGCCACACTGAGCATGTCCACTGGGGTATGATACTTCAGCTTGGCCTTGTGGTAGTCCTTCTTGTAGTTCTTGTCACTCTGCATCTTTGCCAACTCCATGTAGTGAACCAGCAGAGGATCGTCCTGGAGGCTGCGGAAGCCAACATGGTGACCTCTCGCCTTCTCATAATCTTTTTTGTACTGGACCTAAAGAAAAAAAAAAGAAAAAGTGATGTGTTGATTCTTTCTTTTTTACAGTTAAATTTAGTTAAATTTATTACATGCATTTATTACATACATTGCTGGCAATATGCCTGCCGTGCTTGGCATGCAGGATGGGAATAGCATCAGGCTTCATGTCATATCCCTTGGCAATGTCTTCCACCCACTTGTGCCTGTAATGACTCTGCAAATAAACAGCAAAGTGTTACAACAACTTTTTGCACAACTATGCTCATATACACCTTGAACCTCAGGAAATTGCTATTGCTTCAACTTGCATATTCAGTTAAATAATTTGTGCTCTAACCTCGCTAATAGTCTGGGCATTAAACTTAGCCTGGAGAAACTCGGGGCAGTCAGATGGCAGATGGTAGGTGTGCATGAACTTCTCTCCAGAAGCTTTGTATGTAGTCTAGTCAGAAAAAAGAAACAACAGTGAATGTTTAAAGAATCTCTACATAAGTATCTTCTGTTAAGAAAAGGGATTCTTACGATGTCCATCTGTTTAGTGTTGGCCATAGCCAGAGTCATGTTCATGGCATCGGTCTTGCTTGTATATTTGAAATTACTGGGGTGCTGGCGGTAATTTCTTTCATCCAGTGCAGCTTTAGCGGTTTTGGCTTTTTCAACATCCAGAGAACCAATAGGGACCCATCCTATACCTTTAGAGTAGCTGTTGTAATCTGACTTGTAGACATTCTGTGGGTATTTAGAGAAAATCTAAATTAATCAAAGGTCATAATCAAATATATACATATATGTAATGCTATATATGTTGTTCCAGGATGAGACCAATATATAAAGATAATAAGATGAAAAGAATACACACGTCACTCTGAATCTCCATCATGTTGCGACACAGCCGCAGGTGCATGTTGTCAGGAAGAAGCAAGAAGCTGTGGGGGATCTTCTTGTATCCAGCCATTGTCTGAACAGCAGAAGCCTGCTTGGCATGAGCCACACTGAGCATATCCACTGGGGTGTGATACTTCAGCTTGGCCTTGTGGTAGTCCTTCTTGTAGTTCTTGTCACTCTGCATCTTTGCCACTTGCATATAGTGAACCAGCAGAGGATCATCCTGGAGGCTGCGGAAGCCAACGTGGTGGCCCTTTTCTTTCTCATAGGCCAGCTTATACTTGTACTGTATTAAATAAAATGCAATATAAGTAATATTATTAAATGCATTAACATTTAAAAATTATTATGAAAAGCATAATTCCAGCTTACATTGCTGGCAATGTTTCTTGAAGTTTTGGCTGCTACGATGGGAATGGAATCCTCTTTCATGTGATGTCCTTTGAGCAGATCTTGGCGGTGAGAATAAGTGTAATAATTCTAAACAAAAAGATAATCAGCGATATTGTTACAAAAACATTCACAATTAAATTTCTTTGTATGTTTCATATGTGCTTAAATCAATCTGCAGCTAACCTGGCTGATGTTGGCAGCATTGTATCTGGCTTGCAGAAATTGGGGGGCATCAGGAGGGAGATTGTAAGTGTGCATGAACTTCTCTCCGCTGGCTTTGTACTCTTTCTGTGTAATTACAGTGAAGGCAAGAATTTATTTCTTCTCTGAAAAGGACTAAATTTTAGATATGTAGCATAAGTCATTATTTTGTTTTGTCCTTCTCACCACATTCATGATCTTAGCATTGGTCTTAGCCAGCTCCATGCTCATGGAGTCAGTAGCACTGGTGAACTTGATGGTTTGAGGGTGCTGTCTGTACTTTTTCTCATTCAGAGCTGCTGCTGCCGTTTTGGCTTTTTCAACCTCCAGAGAACCAATTGGAACCCAGCCAATACCCTTGACCGAGGTCTCATAATCCATCTTGTAGTTGTGCTGAGAAATAGAAAAAAACCCAGAAAACAAGAAACTATTGTCAGACCAAATACCATTTTTAGAGAGTCCATACGGTTTATATTGCCATTAAGTCACAAGCATTGTTAATAACATACATCGCTGGAATTGTAGTTCATGGTGCGAGCAAGTTGCAGACCCATAGCATCAGGGAGAAGAAAGTATTTATGGTGGTGCTGCTTGTAGCCAATGTAGGTCTGCACTGCTGAAGCATGTTTAGCCTGAACCACACTGAGCATGTCCACTGGGGTGTGATACTTCAGCTTGGCCTTGTGGTAGTCCTTCTTGTAGTTCTTGTCACTCTGCATTCTGGCCACCTCCATGTAGTGAACCAGCAGAGGATCGTCCTGGAGGCTGCGGAAGCCAACATGGTGGCCTCTCGCCTTCTCATAAGCCTTTTTGTACTGGACCTAGGAGTTAAAGCACATGGAGCTTCCCTAGTTTTTTATATGTAACAATTATTTAAAAAGTGCAGCAAATTTGGTCTTTCAGAAAACTTACATCACTGGCAGCATGTCTGGCAGCTTTGGCAGCAACAATAGGGATGGCATCAGGCTTCAGGTCATAACCCTTAGCAATCAGCTCCTGCCAAGCAAACTTGTAGTAATTCTGAAATCACATAAAACATATAAACAATGTTTAAGGCATGTATCCATTATAGCTTTACGCAAACATGAACAGATGCACACACATACTGTGGCGATATACAGTTATATAAGTTTTAAAAGTGAGTTGAAAAAATATTTTATTTATTTAGCTTTTTTTATGTGCATTCGTCACCTTGCTGATGTTGTAGGCATTGCACTTGGCCTGAAGGAACTCTGGGACATCCGGGGGCAGAGAGTACTTCTGATGGATCTCCTCTAGACCTCGCTTGTAGAACAGCTATAAAAGAATAAATGTAACAGAGCAGAAATTAAAAGAAAGTAAGAGCAAACAAGAATCTTCCTAAAAGGGATCTTGGAAAAATGCAGAAGGAATTCGTTCTCCAGTATGAACAGTGACACTTGACTCACATCGCTCCTCTGAAGCTGGTTGACTTTGGCCTGCATCATGATGGGGTGGTCGTCGATAGATGTGAATGGGATCTTGTCTGGGTGTGTTCTGTATTTTTTCTGAAGGAAAAGAGTAAATAAATATTATTATTTTAATGACCTATCAGCTCTGAAATATGCATTTTGTTATTACCATGAGAGCAGATGTAAAGAAGCCATGTTGCACACATACCTCATTGAGGATCTCTGCAGCTTTCTTAGCCTTTTCCACTTCCAATGAGCCATATGGGACCCATGGAGTACCTTTGGTGTAGCTGTTGTAGTCAGCCTTATACTCATTCTTTGGTGCAGAGAAACACACAAAACCAAAACAAATGTTGATGAATATTTAAGCCCACAATAGCACATCAGGACATGTTTTCATATTATGATGAAAAAAGCAGAACTTTAGCAAAACTGAGCAGTTGGAGTCTCTAAAGTCTGTTTGGACTTACATCACTCTGGATAACGTTGGCTTTCTTGGCCAGATCCAGCAGGACGCTGTCAGGTGGAAGGAAATAGTTGGTGCTGATGCTCCTGTAACCAGCCATGCTGGAAATTGCCTGGGATTTCTTAGCCAAGGTGACTGACAACATATCCAGTGGTGTATGATACTTGGTCTTTACTTTTTCATAGTCTTTTTTGTATTCACGCTGTGAAGATATAAACAAGAGATTACTCAGTTGCCCTTCTTTTTAACCCCCATAAATTAATATTTATTAAAAATATGACATCAACTAATAACTTACATCACTCTGGATTTTGGCCAGATGGACAGAGTGCAGCATCTTCGGATCGTCGTTAATACTGAGGGCTCCAACCATCTTTCCCTTGTTCTTCTCATACTCCTTTTTATATTTAACCTAGTAATGAACAGAATTTATCATGGATTAGAATACATAACAGGTACTGCAGGTAATTTATCTGTTGAAGCAGTTGTTGAAGTAGGATACTTACATCACTGATGGCGTTTGTGTGAGCACGGGCAGCAAGGATTGAGATGGTATCCCCTTTGATCTCAAACTTTTTCGCTTTGGTTTTCTCCCAATCATACTTATAGCAGTTCTGCAAGAAGAAAGTGTGCCATTCAGGAAATTGAAATCGACAGTATGAGAAATCAAAGCTGATACGAGTTAAATTTTAGAGATATGCAAATATCGCAGTTACTTACATCACTGAGGTTAAAAGCGTTAACTCTGGACTGAATGAAGAAGGGGTAGTCTGGGGGTAGACTGTTCTTCATTTTTATTTCCTCGTACTTTGCCTTGTAGTTTAACTGCAGAAGAACAAAATGGTAATATTATTGTGTCAGTACTGCTCAGGGTATATTTTCTGATAAGCTGTTATTTGACTTTCTGTCACTGGAGGGCAGTAGTGTGCTATCAGGGCTCAGAGATGGTGACAGTTGCTTTCTCCACCTCCCCAACCCCTGTCTGATCACAGGGTTTATTCTGGGCCAACTGAATGCTTGTTTCTATTTATACTACAGAGAAATGGCTCTCCAGTTTCCATGGCGCCCATAGAAAGACAGCTGGGCTTCATAGATGATTGAGCAAATTTAAAGGTGATCTGCATATCTAGGAGAATTGGATTGACACAAGCTGGTGATTGCAAGAATTCCAGGCCATAAATGGACACCGAGAAAACAAAATAGTCACATTAATGTTACTATTATATGCAGGTATCACCTAAATGTTCAGTGCGTGTTTGTTAGCTTTACTGTACCAGTTTAAATTCTAGACTTTCCTACATTAGCACCAAGAGGAAGTGGTCCAAAAAAGGTACATACGTCACTTAGCTGTTTGGCGTTGATGGCGGCTTGAACTTGAACTGGTGAATCCACCACTTGTGTAAATTTCACTGTGTCTGGATGTTGCCGGTAAACTTTCTGAAAACCAAAGGATCAAAACAAAAATAATAATTGTCCATATACATATAAGAAATCCAAAAAGAACCTGGATCCATTTTATTGCAAAGAACAGTTTTATAATCAGCGACTACTCACATCGTTGCATTGATGAAGTTTCTTCCCAGCTTCGTATTCAGGCGTAAGTGTTTGAGGAAAGAAGCATCTAGTTTTAATGTCTTCATAATCAGATTTATATAGTTGCTGTGAAATACAAAAAGTAAATATTGTGTTATGAGGAAAGGCTTGATGAGGAATATATTAATACATGCTCAAATTTTTTAATGCACAAACCTCATTTTTCATTTCCTCGACTTTCTGGCAGTGAAGCATATAAAGGTCCTCATAGCTTCCAATGTAGTGGCCCTTCACCTCATTTTCATACTTATTTTTGTAATGTGCCTAAAAGAAAATCAAAACGTGTGTTAAAAGAGAAACATAAGTGGTTCATATTCAAAGAAATTTTAACTCAACGAGCTCTCTTACATCAGAGAACTGCTTAAGTACTGAGTCCATCTGAAACTTGGGCGTGTCACAGTAGTTGATGCTGAAACCCCTGGATTTCTCATAGCTAGCCTTATATACTTTCTGGAAAGGAAATGGCAAAAACAAAACAAAGTCAAACAACGATAAAAAAAATATATGAGCAGCTACATACATACTTGTGGTACAGGAAAAACTACAGGAGAGTAATTGCAAACAACAAGCAAACACTATGTATTTCACTTCCACTTATCCAATTCAGGGTCGTGGGGAGGGGCTGGACTCTATCCCAACAATAACAGGGCAATTGGCCCGGTAATTTAAGCAATAATTAAACAACCGCCTAAGATTTTATAATTTAGTTTTCCTGAAAAGGCAAAAGGTCTATCTTTTGTCACAGAAGAAAAATAAACTTTCTGCACAGGGCTTTTTAAACACCTACATCACTGAGGATAGTGCCAGCATATCTGAGCTGCCTCAATAGAGGATTCTCTGTGGCGGGGAGCGTGTTGTAGTCAGACTGTGCTTTTTTCTTCTCATACTCCTTCTTGTATTGGACCTAAAGACAGAAACAGATCACTGTGAGTAAAAAAAGAGAGGAAAGTGTGATAATGAGGTGTGTTCACATGGTTCAAAATGATGGCACAGTTGGTTGGCCAGCTAAGAAGTGTGTCTTTCGCATTTCTTGAAAACGATGCATGTTTCCCCTGTGTGTGAACGTGTGGGTGGCTATGAGGTGCAGAGCAACTGAAAAGCTTTGTCACACAGACTCGCATTTTATTCCTGCGTGCTAGTAAAGTAATGTGCATGGTGACAGTAAACCAAATGTGGATCTCTCAGTCATGCAGTGTGGGCACAATACAGTGTATCCCTGCGTCAGAGTGGACTGAGTCTCTTGACTCACACACTGCTCTGAGACATGGGTCAACTCTCTGTCGTGTCTTCCGCATGAGATCGGGCCTATAAAAATACTGTGTTACCTTTGTGTTTATGCGTGTTTTCGCGCTTACCTCACTAGCAGCAATACGAGCCTTCTTGTTTGCATCATAAGTGGGTGTTTCTGTTTGCATGAAATAAATTTGGTCTTTTGTATCCTCATAATGTTGCGTGTATCTTCTCTGAAAGGAAAACACACAACAGTTATGTACAGAAAAAGGACAAAGAAAAGCAGAAATCTGAAATCCTTTCCTTTAAATAGTGAATTCTTACGTCGCTGAGGTTCTCCATTGCCACCCTGGCAGTCGCCACGTCGAAGTAAGGAGTCTCACACCACTGACCCTTTACATTTTTATTGTAATCTTCCTTGTACTTAAGCTGTGAGGAAAAGATGGCAATTAACATAAGAAGGTTTTTTTTTTATTAAAGGACAAATGAATAAATCTCATATGTTTATATAAACACATTAGGAATGATTGGAATTCCTGTCATTGTTAGCCTCTCCCACCCAGCTTAGTGTTGCTACTAATATCAGAGAGCAGGTGGACTGATCCCTTTCTCAGGGTTGGTTGGTGTCTGGGGCTCCTGCTTCAGTGCTTACACTGTGCAAGGCCCAGTTTTCTGACTCTAAAATAAGCAAAGATATTTATTACTCCCATGTCTAGTTAGGGGATGAACACTGTTAATCCTAGAAAAGTTGATGAGTCTAGCGAAAACAGATGCACTATACAGATAGATGGATAGACTATACAATGGATTAAATAATTGTGTACTGGTCTCATATTGAATTTATGGTATTTTGGATTTTGATCTAAACTAAAACTGCACTGCCCCAATCACTGCTCACTGTCTGTAGTGCATACTCCTCTACTCTTATTAACTGAAAGCACTGAACATTGCTTTCAGTAAGAGTTTGTGGACTTAAATATCTGATCTATGTATATTTCTAGCTTAATGACAAGAAAAATTCATCAGTATATCTACCTCAGTCATATTGGTTTTTGTTTGATTTAAAATTGTTACTTACATCACTGCGCTGTTGGGACACTCTCTTGGCCAGCTCCAATTCAGGAGGATCAGGCAAGGAAGTATACTTAGCCTTGCGCTCATGGTGGCCCTTCTTATAGTGAACCTGTCAATCACAACAGGAGTTAACATTTACTAAGACGCTCAATTCGTCAACATCAATACCTGACTTTCATGCACAGTTTGCCTCTACCTAAATAGACTGGTAATTTCCATGCATCGGGAAAAAAGTTTAACAACACAGAACCCAAGAGGAAGGAGACGTACAGATAACAGCTGTAATAAGAGCTTGACCTGATATAGCACCATGCACGATATATAATTTTCAATATTAGGTATTTACCGATATAATCAAATTAAAACATTAAGAGATGGAGGAAACACCCTCCAACGATATTACGAGTTTTGAGTCTTTTCTATCTTATCACCAGAGGGCGCTCTGCAACTTCCTTGTTAGCAACGTGTTTGGAACAGCACAATCACACCAACCAGCTGATCTGAGCAGAGCGTAAGGTTTTGTTACGCGACTTGTCATGGCACTAAAATATTATTATCTTTAAACTGCAGTCACATATTATCTTAATAACAACTCATATGTAACAACACACAACGAATGTTGGAGAAAATTTTTTCCTGTGTCTGAAAGAAAAAAATACTGGCCGATTCTTAAATCTTGGTCATCACCAAGTATCATCGTCACTGATAGAGGATAAGGTCAAAAAGTATCAGATCGATACTTTGTGATCCTATCTGTACGGAAGAGGATTAGTACGGGAGAGGATTAGGGCAACCGGGGGGGGGGGAGCGGGCATGTCTTTTTTTCTTCTTTTCTAGAATTCTGATGTAACCCACCTAAAATCTGCCTCATGAAAATGAACTGCTGTTCCCCAAGAATGTCAGTAGGTGGCACTATGAGATTGTTTAGTGCTTGTGAACTTGAGTTGAGAACTATAGAGAAGGAGAATAGCGCTAAGGCTACGTATGCTGGTCGGAGCTACTCACAGAGTTTTTCCTTAACCTTTTTCTTGAACAAGGATTGTGTGTGAAGACACAAATTGGATTTTACTTTTCCGCTTGTTGGGAAACGCGGACACTTTTTGTTGATGCTGATGTACCTCTGTTTTTGTGTTTTTTGTTCATTTCCGGTTGGTTTTTTTGTTGGAGTCTAAAGTTGCGAGCCAGGATTCCGGATCCCCAGCTGCGATGCAGGAAAGATTTCCAGCCTACTTAGAAGTGACAACTGCGTTACTTCTTGACAGATAAGCTTATGAGATCTCAGAACAATACACTACCCGGGTAGTACTACTAACATTAACACTATACACACACACTCACACACCTGAACTGAAAAGACTGAAAAGAACTCTGAACACTGAACTCTGAACTCTAAAACTGAATACACAGACTGACAAATATGGACAATTGGAACTGTTGTGAACTGTTGAATGACTGTTTTTGGTTTTGTTTTGAATAAATGTTGACTGTTCTTTTAGCTGTGTGTCATTCGCTCCTTAGTCGATTCCTAGAGGCCATAAGCCTAAGATCCTAACTTTCTCTACATTCAGTAGTGGTAAAGTATCGTGTGTTACATAGTACCTTTTCGTGGCGAGCCAGCCAGGAGCGATTAAGACACAGCTAATATTGAAATTATAGCATTCTGCAATAGCATAGTTAATTTTGAGATTGTGATTTATTGTGATAAGCTTTCAACTAAGACAACATTGAAAAGAGATGGATTTGGTACAGAATTACGGGGTGGATTTTAAACGGTCCATCAGTATTACTGGAGTTACTAGTTTCGATTCTGATGCTGATATTATTGCTTCCTTAGAGAAGTATGGGGTGGTAACAAGGATTCTGAGGGTCCCAAATGCACAACCAGATTGTGGGGAAACTGTTATTGCTGAGTTTGAGTCAGAGATTACAATGGGGGATAACGAGTCAGATTTTCCCCTTGAGATTGAAAATGTGACCAACAAGAATGTAAAATGGCAGGCTAGTCGCATTGAAATGCCAGCACTCCATCAAACTCCAGACCCTGTTTTGGCTGACTCAAGTGATGAAAGTGTTGACAGTTATTCTGACCACAGTACTACACCCTTGATAAAGACAGAAAAGTTAAAGTACAACCACAGACGGCCCCTTACATCCCAGCCAGTCACCCATTCAACTAAATCTCAGACTTGTAGAGTTGTTAAACCAAAGACTACTCCAACCAGACTTCCAGTGGTGACAGATGAAGTAACAAACCCACCAGAGATACAGCGTATAGTAGTGGAACATGTAATCAGAAATGACTCTGTCGCTACACATGGCCAATCCAAATGGTTACGCTCATTCTCAGGCCGTGTGCCAAAAACCCCCGGAGAAGTGGATTTTGAAACGTGGTGTTTACATGTTGAACTAATGTTCAATGATGGCACTCCAGTTGACATTCAGCGGAGGAAAATACTAGAGAGTCTTCTTCCCCCAGCATCAGATGTTGTGAAGCAACTTAGTTATTCAGCACATCCACGAGAATATGTCAGGCTGTTAGATTCTGCATATGGTCTTGTGGAGGATGGTGAGGAGATATTTGCAAGGTTCCTGAACACAAATCAAAATCCAGGTGAGAAAGCTTCTGATTACCTACAGAGGCTGCAAGCTCTCCTTAACACTGCTGTAAGCAGGAATGGTGTGATTCCAGCAGATGCAAGTCGACATTTGCTAAAGCAGTTCAAACGGGGTTGCTGGGACCATAACTTGGTCCTGCAACTGGAACTAAAGAAAGAGACCACGCCTGAGTTTGCAGAGCTTCTGCTAGAGCTGAGGACTGAAGAGGACAGAAGGGCTTCTAAGCTGGACCGGATGCAACGTCATTTTGGGCCTACCAAGATAAAACCAATTGCACACATGCATTCTGTCCCTGACTTCCCACATCACACTGACCCAAGTGCAAGTGTATTGCAGGCCTATATCTCTGAAACTGAGAGTCTAAAGAAGCAGGTTGCAGAACTGCAATTGCAACTGATGACAAAACCATCTAAAAAGCAAAGAAAGCGACAAGTTAAAGCAATGGAAACAACACAAGAGCCACCCGTACCTGTAATTGAAACTCTGGTACACCAAATTCCACCACGAACCCAAGTGAGAGCTGAGCCCAAGGCTTGGTTCTGTTTTAGGTGCGGTGAAGACGGCCACATAGCCAGGAACTGTGAAAATGCTATAAACAAGGCTGTGGTTGATCAAAAGTACAAAGAACTAAAAGCCAGACAGGAAGAATGGAAAGCCCAGCAGCAGGGTCAAGCTTTAAACTGGAGCAGGTTCCGGTAAGGGGACATACGGGAACCAAGAACATTCACAATAGTCCCAAGTCAGAACAGAGATGTCAAAGTAAACAACAACATGCTGAATCCATTCCGAATCACCTTCCAAATAGATTAGTTGGATCAAGATCTCTTGCAGAGGTTAAGATTGGGGAACTATCACATGGTTGCCTCATTGATTCAGGGTCTCAGGTTACCACAATTTCAAAATCATTTCAGTTGACCCACTTACCTTCTCATCCTCTTTTGCCATTAAATGATCTGTTAGAGGTTGAAGGTGCTGCAGGCCAAATTGTCCCTTATCTTGGGTACATTGAAGTTGACATCACTTTCCCACAGAGTTTCACGGGGAAGGACAAAGTTGTAACTATTCTAGCTTTAATTGTCCCAGATCACAGAGCAAATTCGGAAATTCCAGTCCTCATTGGTACAAATGCCCTTGACGTCTTGTATGAGGACTTCAATGAGCAAATGACCATTCCTGAGCATTGTGCTTACGCCCCTCTCATTAGACATTTGCATGCTATCTACAGAAGTAAAACAAAAACTGATAGTTTTGTGGGGACAGTCAAGTCACAATGTAAAACCAACTTAGTAATTCCAGCTGGTCAGAAAATAGCCTTAAATGGTCGTGTCAGAAATGTCTGTGCAGGCCCTGGATCCACTCTTCTAGTCGAACCCCACAGCCAGTCCAGCCTACCAGGTGGCTTGATATTTTCCAGCTATGTAATGTCAAAGCCACGACAGACATCCTTCAAAGTTCCCATTCTCCTAAAAAATGAGACAACGCATGATATCATTCTGCCAGCTCACCGTCCTTTGGCAGCGATATCTGTCCCACTTTCAGTTTCTCCTGCGAGGTCTGAATGTATGAATCGAACTGGAAGTTCAGAGCAGAAACATGCTCAGTGTTACACCACCCACGAAGTACAACCAAGTGACAAAATCCAGTTCGATTTTGGTGACTCACCCCTGTCAAACGAGTGGAAAGACAGGATCGCCGAGAAGCTGAATTCCGTGTCTGATGTTTTTGCTAGGGGTGAACTTGATTATGGTCACACCACAGTGGTGAGACATAAGATTCGGCTCTCTGATCCAACGCCTTTTAAACAAAGGCCAAGGCCCATTCATCCCTCTGATTATGAAGCTGTCCGCCTTCATTTGGAGCAGCTGTGCAACAGCAACATTATTAGAGAGTCCGAGAGTCCATTTGCTTCACCAATTGTAGTTGTGAAAAAGAAAAATGGGCAGATCCGCCTTTGTGTGGATTACAGAAAGTTGAACAACCAGACGATCAAAGACGCTTATGCCTTGCCCAATATAGAAGAGGCATTTACAGCTCTGTCAGGATCCAAATGGTTTTCTGTTATGGATTTAAAGTCTGGATATTACCAGGTAGAGGTGGAAGAAGAGGATAAACACAAGACGGCTTTTGTCACACCCATGGGGTTTTGGGAATTCAACAGGATGCCCCAAGGAGTCACTAATGCTCCAAGCACTTTTCAAAGAGTTATGGAGAAATGCATGGGCTCCATGAACCTCAAGGAAGTACTGGTCTTTCTTGATGATCTTATAGTGTTCTCCAATACTTTGGAGGAACATGAAGAAAGGCTCCTGCGAGTTCTGAACAGACTAAAAGAATTTGGTCTCAAACTTTCACCTGAGAAATGTCACTTTTTCCAAAAGTCAGTGAGGTATTTAGGACACATTGTCTCAGAACAGGGAGTGAAGACTGATCCTGATAAAATATCTGCCCTCACCACATGGCCCAGACCCACAAACCTGTCAGAACTGAAGTCATTTTTAGGCTTCACTGGCTATTATCGCAGGTTTGTCAAAGACTATTCTAAAATTGCTAGGCCATTGAATGATTTGACAGCTGGTTATGTCCCTGCCAGGAAGCTGAAACACCACAAATCACCGTCAAACGGCGACTTGAACAGTCCTTTTAATGAGAAATGGACTCCCTCATGTGAGGAAGCTTTCACGACCCTCATTGAGAAGTTGACATCTGCACCAGTGCTTGGGTTTGCTGACCCCAGAAAAGCCTATGTTTTACACACCGATGCCAGTTCACATGGACTTGGTGCAGCCCTATACCAGGAAGAAGATGGTCGGTTAAGAGTCATTGCCTATGCTAGCAGAGGGCTGTCTAACTGTGAAAGAAGGTACCCCACTCACAAACTTGAATTTCTTGCGTTGAAGTGGGCAGTTACTGACAAGTTTGCTGATTATTTGTATGGAGCTGACTTCACTGTCATGACTGACAATAACCCACTGACCTACGTGTTAACATCTGCTAAACTTGATGCAACTGGACATCGATGGCTTGCTGCTTTGTCGAATTTCAATTTCAACATACAGTACAGAGCCGGAAAAAGAAATCAGGATGCGGATGGATTATCGAGACGGCCGCATGTTTCTGTTGAAACTGATGACAGTACAACTGCTGAGGATGAGAGAGTAAAGCAATTCATTGCAAAGTTTACGGAAGAGGGAAATAGTGCAACATTTCCAAAGGATGCTCTAAAAGCTGTATGCGAGAAGCACCAAGTACACATATCTCCTGACACTACTTACCACTACTGCTACTACTTACCTGCTGCAGTGGAGTGTTTGGCAGTGGATGCAAGTGCGATACCTGACGAGTTTGTTCAAGCCGACATTCTGACTGGTACTAGCACTCTTCCTCAACTCTCCCAACAAGATTGGGCTGCAGAACAAAGGCGTGACCCTATAATAAGCAGAGTCATAGACCTTGTCCATACAGGAAAACGCCTTTCCTATCGTCTTAGGCAAAAGGAGGAAAGGGAAGTCCAACTCATGTTAAGAGTACAGGATCAGTTGTCCCTAATAGATAATGTCTTGTACCGGAAACGAGTGAGCCAGGGCCAGACTCTTTTTCAACTAGTGCTTCCGAAGGAGTACAGGGAAGTAGCTCTTGAAAGTCTTCATGATGCAGTAGGTCACATGGGATTGGAAAGAACTGTTGACCTTGTGAGAACACGTTTCTTTTGGCCCCGAATGTTCCTAGATGTTGAAATGAAAATCAGAACATGTGAAAGGTGCATCCGCCGCAAGGCTAGAGCTGAGAAATCTGCCCCACTGGTAAATATTAAAACCAGTCGACCACTTGAGTTGGTGTGCATGGACTATTTGTCTCTAGAACCTGATAGCCGAGGAACAAAGAATATTCTGGTGATAACGGATCACTTTACGAAGTTTGCTGTTGCAGTGCCAACTCCAGACCAGAAGGAAAAGACCGTTGCCAAGGCCCTGTGGGACAAATTCATCATTCACTATGGCATACCAGAGCGGTTGCATAGTGATCAGGGCCGTAATTTTGAATCTGCAGTCATCAAAAACTTATGCCAAATGTTAGGCATAAAAAAATCAAGAACAACCCCCTATCATCCCCGTGGTAATCCAGTAGAACGGTTTAACCGTACACTGCTAGGGATGCTTGGAACACTCCAAGAAGACGACAAACTAAAATGGCGTGATCATGTGCAGCCATTGGCTCACGCCTACAATTGCACAAAAAATGACACAACTGGGTATTCACCCTATCAGCTCATGTTTGGGAGACAGCCAAATCTTCCAATTGATGTGGCTTTTGGACTTAATGTGAGTAGGCAGGACAGTGTAACTCACAGTGAATATGTGAAGAAGCTCAGGGAAAGCCTACAGGAAAGTTACAAACTTGCTGTGGAATATAGCGAGAAAACTGCCCTACGCAATAAGTCAAGATATGATCTAAAAGTGAGAGAATCCACCTTGGAGGTTGGAGATCGTGTTCTTGTCAAGAATGTTGGAATACGAGGGAAACACAAACTAGCTGACAGATGGAGTCAGACGGTCTACAAAGTTGTAAAACAGCTCAATGACTCTCCTGTATATGTTGTTGCTCCACTCAAGTCAGATGGGCCTGAGAGGACACTGCATAGAGACTTACTGTTACCGTGTGGGTTTCTGTCATGCTCAGCGCCAATCGAACCCAGTCATGGAAGCCAAGAGAAAGAGACACCCAAAGGCGACACCTCCAAAGAGAATCCATTTTCTGAAGTTGAAGGAGACTATCATTATCTGGGTGATAATGACATTGTGGATTATGACTTTCCAGTAGTTTACGAAGAAGTCAATTACCCGGCTTTCATTACTGTCAGTGAAATCCCCAAAGCAACTGAGTCTGTGTCAGAACAAAGTGTGGACCGGGACGAGTCTGATCTAAACCCTGCAGTAAAGGAGTTTCATTCTGCACCCGTGGAGCTGGATGAGGGCGATGGTTCACTTCAAGGTTCTAGTGGAAATGACATTGGAAATGACCCTCCAATGAAAGAAACAGGTGTTATTGTTAATGAGGAATATTCATCTGTTCATGATTCATGTGCTGATATAGATCCAGCTACAGAAAATGATGTTGAACCTTTGGAAAAGGTTATTGACGTAACTCAGGAGCAGTACCAAACTGAAACAACCGGGTTGTCGGATGGAAAAGAGGGGAGTGATAGATATGGATTGGAGGCAGAAGTTGCTAAAGATGAAAAACCTCCAGAAACAAGAGAAATCAGGCGGTCAACTAGGAACAGGACTGAACCTAGCAGACTAACCTACAACACCTTGGGAAATCCCTTAACATTAGTGATGCATTCTCTTTTAAACAGTCTTGATCAGGTTTTTTCACGTGCCCTTGACTCAAACCCTTCCCCATGTGTTGGTAGAGTAAAAACCATTTAAAGTGACTGCTGTCATGCAGGGATGCATGCCCATTTAGGGGGGGAGGGATGTAACCCACCTAAAATCTGCCTCATGAAAATGAACTGCTGTTCCCCAAGAATGTCAGTAGGTGGCACTATGAGATTGTTTAGTGCTTGTGAACTTGAGTTGAGAACTATAGAGAAGGAGAATAGCGCTAAGGCTACGTATGCTGGTCGGAGCTACTCACAGAGTTTTTCCTTAACCTTTTTCTTGAACAAGGATTGTGTGTGAAGACACAAATTGGATTTTACTTTTCCGCTTGTTGGGAAACGCGGACACTTTTTGTTGATGCTGATGTACCTCTGTTTTTGTGTTTTTTGTTCATTTCCGGTTGGTTTTTTTGTTGGAGTCTAAAGTTGCGAGCCAGGATTCCGGATCCCCAGCTGCGATGCAGGAAAGATTTCCAGCCTACTTAGAAGTGACAACTGCGTTACTTCTTGACAGATAAGCTTATGAGATCTCAGAACAATACACTACCCGGGTAGTACTACTAACATTAACACTATACACACACACTCACACACCTGAACTGAAAAGACTGAAAAGAACTCTGAACACTGAACTCTGAACTCTAAAACTGAATACACAGACTGACAAATATGGACAATTGGAACTGTTGTGAACTGTTGAATGACTGTTTTTGGTTTTGTTTTGAATAAATGTTGACTGTTCTTTTAGCTGTGTGTCATTCGCTCCTTAGTCGATTCCTAGAGGCCATAAGCCTAAGATCCTAACTTTCTCTACATTCAGTAGTGGTAAAGTATCGTGTGTTACACTGAGATTAAAGTCAGAATTCTGTGAAAAAAGTCAGAATTCTAAGAAGAAAAGTGAGAATGCTGACTTTATTCTCAGGATTCTGTGAAAAAAGTCAGAATTCTAAGAAAAAAAGTCAGAATTCTGAGGGGAAAAAAGTCAGAATTCTGAGAAAAAAAGTCAAAATTCTGTGAAAAAAGTCAGAATTCTAAGGAAAAAAGTCAGAATTCTGAGAAAAAAAGTCAAAATTCTGAGGAAAAAGTCAGAATTCTGAGGGGAAAAAAACAGAATTCTGACTAATCTCAGAATTCTAAGAAAAAAGTCAGAATTCTAAGAAAAAATGATTCTGTGAAAAAAGTCAGAATTCTAAGAAAAAAAGTCAGAATTCTGAGAAAAAAAGTCAAGATTCTGAGAAAAAAAAGTCAGAATTCTGAGGGGGAAAAACAGAATTCTGACTAATCTCAGAATTCTAAGAAAAAAGTCAGAATTCTGAGATTAAAGTCAGAATTCTAAGAGAGGGGGGGGGAGCGGGCATGTCTTTTTTTCTTCTTTTCTAGAATTCTGAGATTAAAGTTGGAATTCTGAGAAAAAACTCAGAATTCTGAGATTAAAGTCAGAATTCTAAGAGAAAAGTCAGAATTCTGTGAAAAAAGTCAGAATTCTAAGAAGAAAAGTGAGAATGCTGACTTTAATCTCAGAATTCTGTGAAAAAAAGTCAGAATTCTGAGAAAAAAAGTCAAAATTCTGAGAAAAAAGTCAGAATTCTGAGGGGGAAAAAACGGAATTCTGACTAATCTCAGAATTCTAAGAAAAAAGTCAGAATTCTAAGAAAAAATGATTCTGTGAAAAAAGTCAGAATTCTAAGAAAAAAAGTCAGAATTCTGAGAAAAAAAGTCAAGATTCTGAGAAAAAAAGTCAGAATTCTGAGGGGGAAAAACAGAATTCTGACTAATCTCAGAATTCTAAGAAAAAAAGTCAGAATTCTAAGAAAAAATAATTCTGTGAAAAAAGTCAGAATTCTGACTAATCTCAGAATTCTGACTTTAATCTCAGAATTCCGAGAAAAAAGTCAGAATTCCGAGAAAAAAGTCAGAATTCTGCGAAAAAAAATCAGAATTCTGACTAATCTCAGAATTCTAAGAAAAAAGTCAGAATTCTAAGAAAAAAGTCAGAATTCTAAGAAAAAAAAATTCTGAGAAAAAAGTTAGAATTCCAAGAAAAAAGTCAAAATTCTGAGAAAATATTCAGAATTCGGAGAAAAAAAGTCAGAATTCTGAGGTTAATCTCAGAATTCTGACATTTTCCTCAGAATTCTGGAAAAGAAAAAAAAAATGATGTGCCCACTTTTTTTCCCCAGTGACCCTAGTCCTCTTCTGTATATCTCATATCAGTTGGGCTCTAATTGTAAATTGTCCTAAATGTAAGTTAAACTGTGATGTATGACACATCCGAGTCAGCACAAACAAGTGGACACTGAGAGGAACATTTCAACATCTTTACACACACCATACGTGTTTTGTAATTAACAGTGTGGTAATTGTCAATTGTCTTGTAACACTACAAGAAATAACACTAGTAACTGTCTAAAATAGAAAGCTCTAGGTGGTGTAATTCTATGTTATAATTTGCGTAATTTTATTTGTCTGTATAAAATGTTTTTGTTCTTTCAAAAAGCAATTTAATGATGCAGAGATAGTTAAAATGTATAGATTTGAAGAATTAACAACTTATAATATAGTATATATCATATTATAAGACATATCAAAACAGACACATTAAAGCAGAGGCTGGCTCAATACAGTGTTTTGTTTTTTGCAGATATAATAACCACAAACACACATTGAAAGTCTGAATAACACGACAGATATAGATAATAAATTTTACTTACATCACTAAGGACCTCCTGAGCCTTGGCCACCCTACGGAGCTCAGGACTGTCACTGTAGGGGTAGTACATGGTCTTATCTTCATCCCAGGCCTCGGTATAAAGTTTCTGAACAAGGTGTAACGTTATCACTTACTACGTGAATATAAAACATTTTAACAGATATTATAGAATTGTTAAATTATGCAATTATGTAATTTGGAATTTTTTTTAAAACTTTGGACTTAAAAGTCAGCCCTTGAATGCTACACTGGACTTACTTTGCTGTAGTTAGCAGCATTCTTCACAGCCTGAACCAGCTCAGGAGCATCAGGAGGCAGCAGGTACCTGTCCTTGGTCTCATCCCACTTCTGTCTGTACAGAACCTATAAGAGATAACAACAGCATTTGTGTTATACAATCAGCATTAACGTCATATTTATTCATTCTCTTTGTATGTTGGGAGATTTGGGTAACTTACCTTGCTGATCAGCTCAGATACATGCTTGACGTGGGCAATCTCTCTTGCTTCACCGTCGTACAAGCTGGTTGTCCGAGCTTTGTTTCCCTCCATACGGTATTTAACCTGAAGATAATGCATGTTATTTCAAATTATTCCTCAGTAAAGCAAGATCCAATCATATTTGAGACCAGAGGCATATTTTTATGTTTTATAGTGTATTCATCATATCTTAAAGAGTACCTCGCTAAGCTGCTCCTGGGCCTTCCTGATACGAATCATTTCAGGCGTATCAGTAACGATGGCAGGCGGTGTCCCTTTGGACATTTCATAAGCCTGGCGATACTTATTCTGTCAGGGACAACGGTCATAAAATTTAAGTAAGTAATTAATGTCATACAAAGCAGGAAAACAACCAACAAGTAAAAGCAAGTAAAAAGTCAAATAAATGTGTATATATACATGCAAATAAAAACTCAAACTTGTTTCTTACGTGGCTGAACTGCTCCAGCATCTTCTGGCTATGGGCCAGGTATGGAGTCATGAACTTGGAAGTATCCACCTTGACCTTCTTCCTTACTTTCCTGGTGGGCAAGCCAGACTGGGAGAGGACAGAAGAATACAATTAAAGACCAAACTAACACATGGATCTCGTTTTATTGATTACGGTAGGGGGAATTGCCAGGAAGGAAAACGACAGGGAAAGCAAAAGGACTGGTGATACTTTCAAAAAGCAAACTTCTAGATATTTAATTACACTTCAATGCAAATGTGTCGACTGGACAATGATCTGATATTTTCAATATGAAGCAGGATTCCCACTGCTCTAATTACTCACCTCGAGTTAGTGAAATTATTTAATCATCAATGATTTATTCTATTTGGACAATGGAGATTTTGTATACTAAGGTTACGCCTGCTGAAATGTAAATGAATGAAAGACAAACCCAAGGCAAGCACTTACACCTACATTTTAAATGACTTGCATGCAACACAACATTGAGCAGCACATATCCACAAAGGTTACACTACCATATTATATTTGTTGGCCAGCAAAGCTGCAGGAAACCAAATTACAAAAGCCATGTGTTGTCTTAGTAAAAATGTTGAATCTTAACATATTTAACTTATTATTTAGCTCTAAAAACCTGCCAAAGCCAAACAAGACAGCACATTATCTATACTCTATATACACATGCAGGAAAGAAGGGGGATGCACCATAAGCCATGGGAGACAAGGGTCTCCTGCCCTGCTTGAACCGTTGTGCCTGGGAGGAGGTGTTTTACCTGTAAGAACTGAGTCTTGTGCTCAGTGACAGTCGTCGTTGAAATCTGCTCAACATATTACAAATATAGGAAACACTCTGGTTTTTCAAAATTTCCAGGACAGATTATGGGAGAAACAGCAAAATATTTGTTTGGATTGAGGGTGATTTTTCCACAGCTCTGGCATTCATCAATTACTGCCACTGCCACTTTCAGCACTACGAGTAAGAAATCACTCTACACTGTATCGTGTTAGCAGCTGTTCTAGCAAATGCCCCCAGGCAGGCTAATAAGTAGAAACAGAGAAGGTTGTCATCGGGGATTTTTGGTGTAACCTACTTATCACCGGTCCACTCAAATAGAGTCACCTAAAGGAGGGGCAAAATTTCCAAAGGTGAAAATAGTATGGCTGCTGTCTAATTAAGCTTATTTTAAACAGAGGATAAAGAAGCATTAATATTCTATGTGAGCCCGAACAGCCTGAATCTTTGATCGTCTGACCAAGTCTAAAAACACTGCATACTCACATGACAACTGTTCTATTCTTATTTGTTATTTCATATACAAATGCTTTTGTTATCAGTTGCTACAGGACACAACAGTACACAAGCTGTTTGGACAGCTTTGTAATCTCCACGGCTGTTCACACATAGGTCTTATGGGTTTAAAGCACTGATTCAGCCAAACAACAAAACAAGAAAAAAACAAGAAAAAAGCCCCACAATTTAGCTCTAACAAAATCAATTTATACAGGATGTTTTTATTCTGTTAGCTCGGATTTTGAAATATCTCACCAAAGAGCGTTCTACCTTCAACTTAATATAATGCGGGGGTGCTGTATTTAGTTTCTGAGGCTTACATATAAATACACTAAATAAAAGAAAAGTCCCACTCACCTCAGTTAATTTAGAATTTAGAGGGTTTTCTTTTAACTTTTTGTAAAAATGCAAATGTGAATTTTTAAATGTAATTTCTAGTGACGACTTAGTCACTGACAGCCTCTCACATACATCCCCATCCAGGAATAGCACTTCTAATTTCTAACTTCCTTCTTCTTAGGATGAAGAGCGTTTACATAACATAAGGTTGAACATTAAGAGACAAGAGACCTTAAAATTTAGGTTAAATGAAAGAAAAGCCAGAGCTGAGAAAGAACATCTCAATCGTTTTTATCAACATTCGTAAGCGGCTTCAGTATATGAATCTCTCAGACAGGAGAGAACCATAGGTGTAGATGAACCACTGTAACTAAGCATCCCTACAGTTCAATGCAAAAACACTCCTTGTCTGCAGGCCACATTCTTCCACGCATCCACCTCCCATAAGCGAATTTCTAGCACTGTGATATTAACCTGTTCCAGCCTATCAGGGGCTGATTTACAGCACAGTGGCCCGTCTAATTTTCTCCCCTCCCTTTCCTCCTTCCTCCACTCTCTGCCAACGTGCTCCAGAAGTCCATTTCTAAATTTGCCTGAATGCCAGATAGAGAACTGTACACTTTGCTCCTTAATGACCTGAGAATTGAAGTCATTTTTTTTTTCCTTTTTAGCGTTTATTATTATTATGATATAGAAACAAGTAAGAAATTTGAAAAGAAATAACTTAAATAATGAGTTTTTCAATGTTTATGTATTATGTATTAAACTAATCATATGTTTTATGTCTGACCTGGACAGCACTATGTTTCTCCCCATTCTGTAAATTAAATACGAAGCCATCTTACATTTTATTGAAAACAATGCATCTTTTCTCCGCAGTACAGATGAAAGTTCTAGTGAAATCAGAGTGTATTGATTTTGAGTGTAATTATCTTTCCTACCTCCCAAACGATTTACATCTCTTCACAAAAGGTAGTAAATCTGTTTGAAACAGTTGATATGTTATATGGGAGTTAAATGATTTTTTAAAAAATGTTTGCTTGGTTTGGATATTCTGACAACCAAGAGCAGTCATTCAGACTCCCCTATAAGATATCAGCAATATTAAGTTTGAACAAATACCAGGCTAACTTTAATCCTAGTTCACCAGGAAATATGGGATTAAATGTTAGCCTTCTGCTTTCACTCTTCCATCAGACACTGTCACAGAGAATGTAAAGGGACAAAAGGGACTCTAAAAGCAGCAAAACTGTGATGAAATCATGGGGGATGTGAGCACTCAATCTGGAGAAATATTTCACATGGGAAAATAGTAACTTCCAGAAACTGGCACACCCCCAAACTGCATGTAATCCAATCTTTGCGTGTCTATCATACACAGGAGGGACGCTATGGGGATTTAGGTGCAAATAGATCATTGCAATATATATTCCTCCTCAAGCAGTGTAGTGAAATCAAATGCTGGGATCTATGGAAAAAAGTCACTTTACATGTCAGACTTGTACGATTACATCTGCTTTACATGTGTTGCTGTCTGGCATATGTCAAAGGCTCAAGTAAAGGTATTTGCAATGCCAAAAGGACACAAATAAAATGCAACATTATATAATTAATAGAACTATTTTTCCATAATTGACTGTTAAGGGCAATCCAGGCCATCAGAAGGAGTCCATCTGAAACAGGATATACCAGCAGTCATGTATGTCTCCCTCCATGAACTGCTGACTGTAAGAGGTATCGTCACTAACCAAACTATTCATAGGGCCTTCCACTGGACTTGGAGATCCCACACTTAAATGTATTAAATGATATCACAGCTGAAGTTCTATTATCCAGATCAAAAGCCAAAATATAAAAAATGCAACAAGAGTACTTTAGGATTTAGTTACATGTGCAATTAAAAAGGGATCCACTTACCCTTTCCACAACCTCCTCCTCCTCCTCCTCCTCCTCCTCCTCATATTCTTCATATTCCTCTACAATTTCTGTCATTTTGAGACGATTTGAGAGATTCTACACAAAACACAGATCACATTTTCAGGTATGCGTTACTCTGAGGGAGTAATATATATATATACATATATATATAAATTAAAAAAAAAAACACCACAGTGTAGTGAAACATAAATGTTCTACGTGTTCTTTCAAAATAAAATCAAAAATTTTAAATGGGATATAATGGGACTTAGAGAAGATAGGACGGCTACACCAGGGATATTTCAACCCTCCTCTTTTTGTATATGTAATATTTATGTAAACATATATATAAACTATAACAGCAGCATATTGGCGTTTAAACAATGTCCTTGCCATACCAGCAAAGGTGTCTCGCAGTAATCTCTGACAGTAAGGAAGCTTCACTTTCCATCCAACAGGGCCTCAAACTGACAGTCCAACTCTGTGATTTGCCCAATTCCTAAACAAAACAATAACACAATGTGTAAAACACTTTACAACTTATTCAATGAATAATTAAACAGGGAGATCTGCAGAGTTTACTGTAATAGGTGAGACACTGACTAATTTTAATAGGCATCTGATTTTTGAATATGTGACTGCCACCCTTCCTCCCTTATGTGCTACAACACAGTTCAAAGGACTGTGCCTCCTGGCTGAAGGTTGGCGACAGCTGTCCAACAGCGCTCCAGCTATTTGACATGTAAGCTAATGCCACAGCCTGATTGGCTGACTCTGTTTAGCAAATGGAGATGCAATACCTTCTGAGGCTGCAGGTTAAATATAGGATTGCATACTAACTACCTTTTTTAGTACATGGATGCTCTCCCTTTGTATTAATATATCTATATTTTCTCTGCAAAAGAACTAAAGAAATCGCCAGAATCATAGAGGTAGAAGGATGAAAAAGCCAGAAAGCTTCAGAGACTATGGAAAGAAAACAAAAAGATTCAGACTCCTGCTGAAATTTCAGATACATCCAAAAGATGGCCTTGTCTCAAGTGACTTGGAGAGTCTTGTAGTTCTGGATTGTTTGGTTACTCCTTCAATGTGTAAAAGATTGTTCACACTCCTTATTCCTCAGCAGGGTATTCTTGGATCCAGATGGCAGCCAAGGATGGAAAATATGGATCTCCAAGCAGATGGAAAGCCATGCAGGGTGCAGACAACATGGATATTTGTTGTTTTTTGTATCCTTTCCTTTGCTTACCGGTTATGTTAAAGTTTATTGGTCTCCCAAGCCACCAAAGCCTCCCCAGCTTCCCTCCAGAGAAACGCTGGGCGACAGCACACAGCTGCGGTTTCTACCCAGGTTATCATGTGGCTGACACAGCCAATCACAGAGAACTGCTCTCGAGTTTCAAAATCTAAATATACCTATCTGATCCTTTCAGAAAAGAGCACCTGTTGAGGGTAATGCATCAGCGGTACAGTTATGAGGAAGGCAGTGGGCACTGGCAGTGGGGTCTCAGGAACACAAAAGTAAAGCCAGACTGTGACAGTGCTACCCAGTGCGAATGGCTTTGTGACAGACGTAATGTTGACAAGCAGCAATTTTCTGTAAAAGATATGGAAGTATGTATGACCAAGGCGTGAGCCGGCGAGGAGAAGGCTAGCTTAAAGCAGAGCATGGTTCTCAGTGTCAGATCTGTTGAGGTCATCCATCAGCTGATCCTGAGCTGACTACATCCTGTTAAGAACCAAGTCAACATCAAGCTGAGGATACAAACCAAGAAATGAGCATATGCCTCCAAAAAGTACAAATTAAAAATGAATAGCTACTCGAAGGTGTTGCTACTACACCACCAATGCCCCTTGAATCAGAAATAAGCCTCTTAGAAATTAAAATGTCTAAGAAAGACTTGATTAATGTATTGAAATTATGACTGAGAACATCTAAATAATATATTTTTAAATGATTTTTTTGCATTGCAATCCTTTAAAATACATCTTTCCTGTTTTACTGCCATGAAAACAGTTTTAGGATTTTTAAATTCATTGTATTCCTCACTGTCACATGTTTTTGTGCACATCAAATGAAGACATTTTCAAAACATGAACAACCATAAAAGTGCAAAATATTGCAATTCCTATTGCTGAAAATACATTTTAAACCTTGTTTGGAAGTTTGAATTAATGCTTAAACTGTAAGCTGTAATGGCCAATTCACCAGCTGCCCACTGCTTTCTATTAAGTTAAAAACACCAAGAGAAGAAATCAATATTTCTGCCATCACAGGGGCAGCTCTAGATGTCCTCCTTTTTCATTCTATAAAACAGAGTAATATAGTTTAGCACCTCAAAGGTGAAGCAGCTGGTACTTTTTTTAACAGTGAATTTCCAGGCCGGTACAGCAGAACACTCAGGTGTCGTGTGAGCCACATGCAACAAAAAAGAAAAAAGCATTTTGCTATTATAAATAAATCAAGAACTATTTCTGGACCTCAACCATACAGCTGAGGTCCAGTGGTAGCTATAATTAACACAGCAATTCACTGTAAATGTATAGAAGACCAAGAAGTACCCTGCATTTTCTGTTCAGATGATGTGCCTCTATCGCTCTGGTATTTTATATCATTACTCTCACTCACTGCACCAGGAGCAGGGTGCTACCCGAGGACGAGATGGACAGCAGCAGCTGAATATCTCCTCTCTCGCTCAGTGTGCCTCTCTCGAAAGTGGTGGTGACCCTCCATTCTCTTATGAACTGGATGCTTGCTGCTTGGTCCTCATTGCCAACATCACTGCCACTAAAACAAAACAACAACTTGAGTGAGCTCACTTTTCCAGTTACCCCAAGAGATATCTACCCATGGTATATACAGGATCTGATGAGGACAGATAAAAATATTCTAGGCCTTATATTTCAGTTCCAAGTTCTGATTTTTTTTTACTTTTTTTAAAATTTTGGATATTTCTTGCTTGTCCCCATAGAGTGAAATATATTGCTCCTGAGAAGAATGAAAAACAAAATATAGTTATTAAATATAGTTTCTTATTGATTTTCTAAATCTAACAACAAACAACTGTTTTAATAGTTGCAGTTTCTTTTGGAAGCGTGTGCACTATTTAAATTTCAGATTTTATGGTGCATCGAAGATAATTATGATTCTGCCATCCCAGTGCCAAAGACACCCAAGGAGGTGGCTATGTGATGCATAGTCATTGGACAAAAACGACTGATGACCAGTGAAACCAGAACACAACAGCTGCAAGACAGACAGCTACAACACAAACACTGCCAAGGGTCAATGATAAACCACCAGCACCTAGGATAAGTATGAAGCCCAGTGAGGTAAGAGCTTAAAATTAAACTAGATGGTCAGTCATAGAGGGACTTTGCCAAAAAGATGCAGGTGATATCACAAATAATAACCTATCAAAATGTATAAATGATGATATATATACCCTACTTTTTCTAGCTCTATAAGACACATGCAATAAGCTGGTTGGTTCTTGTAAGCAAGAGCTGGACTGATTTAATAATAAAATTTTTATTCTTTTTTGATGATTGAACAGTCAATATTAGCATCATTGTTGTGAAGACACTCACTGACCACCTGTTCAACTGCTCATTAACACAAATGTCTAATTAGCCGTTCACGTGGTAGTAACAAGTACTGAGACATATAGACATGGTAGAAACGACCTGCTGAAATACAAAGAGAGCATCAGAATTAAGAAGAAAGGTGCCAGATAGGCTGATCTGTGTATTTCAGAAACTGTGATCTACTGGGATTTCCCCACACAACCATTCAGGGTCCATAGAGAATGGTCTAAAACAGAGAAGATATGTAGTGAGCTGCAGTTTTCTGTGAAAAAATGTCTCTCTAATGCCAGACGTTAAAGAGTAACGCTCAGTCTGCTTCAAACTGATAAAAAGGTAGTAGTACCTCAATTACCAGTCTTTATAATCAAATTATGCATAAGAGCATCTCTGAACACACAGTGCCTTCAAGCAGCTGGACTAAAACAGCAGAAGACTACATCGGGTGGAGCTCCTGTGAGCGAAGAACAGGAAGGGGAGGCTACATTTTGCAGAGGCTCACCAAAGCAAGACAAAAGAAGAATGGAAAAATATTGTCCGATGAGCCTCAATTTCTGGTGTATTAGAATTTGGTTTAAAGAACATGAAAACATGTCTCCATCCTGCCTTAAATAGATAGTTCAGGCTGACACACTTTGGGCCCCCTACCTGAGTGTTGCTGCTGACCATGTCCATCTTGATGTTTCGCGCAGGATAATGTGTCTTTTCACAAAACTCAGATAATCTCAAATTGGTTTCTTGAATATTGCAGTATGCTCACTGTACTCAAATGGCCTCCACATTCACCAGATCTCAGTCCATCGGAGCTCCTTCGAATGTGGTGGAACTGCAGATTTGCATCATGGATCCACAGCTGACAAATCTGCAGCAGCTGTGTGATGCTGTGATGTTAATATTGACAAAACCTCTGCGGAATTTTTCAGCACCTTGTTGAATCAATGCCACAAAGAATTAAGACAGTTTTGAAGACCTAAGTTGATCCAACCCAGTACCTGTAAAATGTACCAGCTTTCAAACACACTTCTGCGGGAATTGCAGTGGCTGGCACATACTCAAAATAAAGTGAGGACACTGGTCTGTTATTCTGCACTGTGTATTTATGAAATGTTTAGTGCTGTCTACACTATTTATTGGTATTTTGGTGAAAGGGCTTTATTTTGAGTTGACATGCCCACCACAATAAAATCTGCTTTTAATGAAACATGTACAGTCTGACAATATGAGAAGCTATAGACCAAAGTCACCTCTGCGTGAGCTTTAATAACAATGACACATCTGTTGAAACATTTGCATCATTAAATAAACAAATCAGCATAGGTATGAGAAAAGTGAAAGAGTATGCAAAGCACATGAGTCCATGTCTCTAAATTTTCCTAATTTTATTATATATACAGGGAGTGCAGAATTATTAGGCAAATGAGTATTTTGTCCACATCATCCTCTTCATGCATGTTGTCTTACTCCAAGCTGTATAGGCTGGAAAGCCTACTACCAATTAAGCATATTAGGTGATGTGCATCTCTGTAATGAGAAGGGGTGTGGTCTAATGACATCAACACCCTATATCAGGTGTGCATAATTATTAGGCAACGTCCTTTCCTTTGGCAAAATGGGTCAAAAGAAGGACTTGACAGGCACAGAAAAGTCAAAAATAGTGAGATATCTTGCAGAGGGATGCAGCAGTCTCAAAATTGCAAAGCTTCTGAAGCGTGATCATCGAACAATCAAGCGTTTCATTAGTGATGGCCAAATGAAGCTTTCCGAAGCACTGAAGCTTGTATTGAAAAACGGTTCATTACTCGAAGCTTTTCAACACAGTCCTCTCCGGTGACATCTGGTGGTGAAAATTTTGAAGAGCAGCTTGAATCTGCAAAATAAAACGGACTGCTCAATTATCACTGCTCACTCAAGAGTGGAGTTCTCTCTGATATTGGGCCACCGTTCCGTTGCTTTGAACATGTAATTGGTTTTGTTTTCTCGATTGGGGGGCTGAAAAAAATGTAATGCGTATCTGCGTAATACATTTTGATCAATAAACTTTCCCTATTTAAACATGCACTATGGTGTGGCCTTTCTTTGCTCATAACTCCTTGATGTTGGTAAATACAATAAGTGAGCAATATATATAATATACATATGAGAATGCACAGCACATTATGGAGTATGCCCCTGCTGTGAAGTCCTGCCTCCATCTACTTGTCGTTTAATCACTGGACAGCTGGACAGGTTCATACAAAATATTAGATGAGGCCAATTCCTATACATATTTTTGACCTAGGGGTGGGATTGATTGTGAACTGGAAAGGGAAAATGCTTAGGGAGCTGAGTACGGCTGCATCGTTACTGATTTGTAGAATCATTTTGATTCGATACAGGATCCGATTCAATTTGATTGGAATCTGGAAAGTTTTGCCTCAGTCAGAAATATTACAATTCTGATCATTTAACAGTATATATCCATAATTTCGTATCTATTAAAAGAAAGCTGACACATGTGAGACTTAATTAGAGATGTAAACAGAGAGTTATGAAACCTGCAGCTGCAGAAGCCAGCGAAAAAAAAGAGGCAAACACAGCGCGGACCCGACGACACATCAAAATCTGACTCTGACGCGTCGGGTCCGCGCTCTGTGTTCACGTTTGTATGCAGAATCCGTAAACCTGCTCCCAGTTACTGTTTTAGCTGTATGGTGTTTGACGACATGTTGTGAGGTTTAACCTGAGATGCTGGCGTTTCAGGCATAATAACGTTAATTTACAAATCGACACGGGATTTTAATGAATCAATATCACTTTATTCAATTTAGCATGGATTGTAATCAGAAAAGCGATAATCAAAACCCACCCCTAATCAAGAACTTGCAAAGTAAAAACATGATCTATGTCAGGTAGCCCTTTTGTTATTTACATTTAAAAAGAGGATTAGTGTTACTGTGCGCTGGCTGAGTCTGTTTCTTTTCTTAGAAATAGTTTCTCCTGCCCTGGAGAAAATCCACTTGCATGGAACAGAAGAGGCTGTGGAGTGCAGGAACTACACTGCAAGCTGGTAGATATGCAGGTATTCCTGGGTCCTGCAGACTATCACCTAAAAACAATAAACAAAATGATTTTCTAAACTGTAGCAATGTAATGTACGTATAGTGTCAAATACATTGTTGTAGTCTTCATTAGCTTTAATTCACATGGAAGTGTTCCTAAAGTCATATGCTGTAATGATATTTACATTATGAAAACATGATTTTGGACATTTCAAGTTTTTCACTTCGGCAGATAAAATGAATTGAGCAAAATCAACTCAAAATATTCCCACACGCCAGAACGTCCTCTCTTCCTCGCTGGCTCCATATCTGTCAGTGGAATGATCACCTCTTCGCTCTCTGTCACCATCAACACACTCCACGAATCCCGTGGATGATTCACTTCCTTATATCCGTTTGAATCAGGTACCGAAGCAGTTACGTGCGTAATGAAGCTTCGGACGTCACTGGTCACGTGACTTTTGCCAAACGAAGCAAGCCTCGACACAGTGCTTCTGAACCAGTGTGTTGTTTTTTTCGACACACGCTCCGGAGCGTCAGCTTCAAGCGGGCCATCACTACGTTTCATTCAAAATAGTCAACAGGGTCGCAAGAAGCGTGTGGAAAAACCAAGGCGCAAAATAACTGCCCATGAACTGAGAAAAGTCAAGCGTGCAGCTGCCAAGATGCCACTTGCCACCAGTTTGGCCATATTTCAGAGCTGCAACATCACTGGAGTGCCCAAAAGCACAAGGTGTGCAATACTCAGAGACATGGCCAAGGTAAGAAAGGCTGAAAGACGACCACCACTGAACAAGACACACAAGCTGAAACGTCAAGACTGGGCCAAGAAATATCTCAAGACTGGTTTTTCTAAGGTTTTATGGACTGATGAAATGAGAGTGAGTCTTGATGGGCCCGTGGCTGGATTGGTAAAGGGCAGAGAGCTCCAGTCCGACTCAGATGCCAGCAAGGTGGAGGTGGATGGAGTCAAGCTCAACTCCCAGTCCTACTGCCAGTTTCTGGAAGACACCTTCTTCAAGCAGTGGTACAGGAAGAAGTCTGCATCCTTCAAGAAAAACATGATTTTCATGCAGGACAATGCTCCATCACATGCGTCCAAGTACTCCACAGCGTGGCTGGCAAGAAAGGGTATAAAAGAAGAAAAACTAATGACATGGCCACCTTGTTCACCTGATCTGAACCCCATTGAGAACCTGTGGTCCATCATCAAATGTGAGATTTACAAGGAGGGAAAACAGTACACCTCTCTGAACAGTGTCTGGGAGGCTGTGGTTGCTGCTGCACGCAATGTTGATGGTGAACAGATCAAAACACTGACAGAATCCATGGATGGCAGGCTTTTGAGTGTCCTTGCAAAGAAAGGTGGCTATATAGTTTTTGAATGTCAGAAATGTATATTTGTGAATGTGGAGATGTTATATTGGTGTCACTGGTAAAAATAAATAATTGAAATGGGAATATATTTGTTTTTTGTTAAGTTGCCTAATAATTCTGCACTATAATAGTCACCTGTACACACAGATATCCCCCTAAAATAGCTAAAACTAAAAACAAACTAAGAACTACTTCCAAAAACATTCAGCTTTGATATTAATGAGTTTTTTGGGTTCATTGAGAACATGGTTGTTGTTCAATAATAAAATTATTCCTCAAAAATACAACTTTCCTAATAATTCTGCACTCCCTGTATATCCAGAGGTTAAAGCAGGACAGAACGATCCAGAATGACATTCCAGCTTTTCCGCTTAATGCATAATCAAATAGGTGAGTTAAATTTCAGTGTGCTGCAGCCTGGTGTTGTTTCCAGTTGAAGGCATGGAAAATGTAGTCAGTAAATTACAAGCAAACATTATCCCACTGTCTTGCTGACACTGTCAACACAATATAATGCCTGTTATTCATTCAAGGTGCAGGTGAACATAAAGTTGGGATTGTGGAACTTCAACATATAGTGAACATAAAGAGAGCAACTGTGCTTAAAGTGCCGTCTCCCAGGGAAGAAAAAAAAATAGTGATGGCCACCAGTGCTACTTCCTAGTAGATGCGCCTATGGAGTAAATTAGAAAATGCTATGTTATTTTCAAAAAAGCTGACTTCTGACCTTGAGGTTGAGGTCATTGAGATTCAAACTCACAGGGATTTTTAGTAGCTGGACCTATGGTATGAATTTCAAAATCCTATGTCGCCTCATTCTCAAGTTCTTGCATTTACAAACTTGGGTGTCCAGGCTGCCTGCCCCCCTGGCAGAGTGACAATAATACCGCATGAGCTATTGGCTGAGGGGTAAAAACATCTGAGAGTCAGAGAAAGACGTCAGTAAGTCAATGAGAGGACAGGAGAGGAATTTATATATCCAAAAATATATATACCAGCTTCTAAAGTGCGGCATCCCTGAAAAAGCTAGAAAACCACTGGGATAAATAAATGTAAAATCTGCCACGACAGTAGATTTAATATCTTCTTACATGTTGATAAATTGTGCTGTCTAAATCTATAAAGAGTAAAAGTAAAATTCAGAGTCAACAGAGCACGGGTCAGCAGATCACAGCATGCTCACAAATAAAACACATTTACGGGAACAAAGAATATAAATTATTGTTAGAAGTTATTCTTTTTCACATGCTGTACTCCTTCACCTGATCTAAGGGTTTAACTCCTAAGTACAGCTCGTGTCTAGTGAATATGAAGTGTCTGTGTTTATTTTTAGATTTTACTACATTTGCAAATACTTTCCATTGTGCAGGTCATGTTGGACTTCACTGCAATTAAATTGGTCAAGACTTACCATACAGAAAAGCATCTTACTGCTCTTTGGTTTCGCTCCAAGAAAGACTATTTAGTCTCTTTTGAAGAACAGATTAGAATAAAAACAAGTGAAGAAGTGCAGAGCTGGGTGAATTAGAAAAAAGTGGAATTACTACTTCTGGTGACACTTTCAGGACTTGTTATAGCAGTATTTGCAAACTCGTGGAATGACTAATGCTTTAAATCACCTCAATGTGACCTCAGCGCTACAGATATCCAAACATTTATTTAAATGTCCGAGCCAAAAAGATAATCAAGTCAAACCATGGCAAGAAATTTGGGAGTCAGTTGAGGTCAGATGTCAAATTAAACCAATGGAAGAGGAATGGAAACCCTATAACATAGACTGGCTTTGGTTTCTGTTGGTTTTAATTTTTCTGTTTCAGTTGTGACAACCCTGCCATGCAGTCCTTACACAACTGTGTCTTTTCCTCTTAATCAGGCACTGTGTGCTGCCTACATTTTATACCTGGTCCCTTCTTCTCTTTCTGAATCCCTCTGCCTTCCTACACTTTGGCTGTCTCTTCACTGTACTTCTGTAGGTGCTCGTCATCGTCCCTGAAAAGCTTCAGGGACCACAAGCTCGTGTGACGCATTCTGCCCCCTAAAGGACTAAAAAAAGAAAACGTCCAGTCACACTCACAGCATTCAATATGGTTCACAGATGTCTCTGGAAAAAGCAGATTCAAAAGAGTCGCCAGAAAGAAATACTCATTCATGACACAATGCAATTCACCTGAAACAAATAAAAAGACTTTATTTCAGTGATTATTAACAAGGACTGAAAGGAAGAGGGCACACTGTGATTCTACCCTCCCCTCTGCATGTTTCAGTCGTCATCAACCATAATCGCTTGAACATTCTGCTGCAGGCACCAAGTTTGAAGAGAATACTGGACTGTTCACACAGAGAGGCAATTAAAAACCACCGCAGCCAGTTCGGTAATACTGCAAGGCCACCATGGGCTAGACTCACACGTAGCTCAAGAATAAGTCCATGTAGAGTTCCAAGGCAGATACGTTGCTGACCTCTGTGTTTTGTTCAAAGGAAAACCGTGCAGAAATTTCATTTTAAATAATTTGAGTCTCTTTGTTGTTCAACGTCCTTCTGGAAAGGTAATGTTTTTTTTTTGTTCTCAGTTCAGATGACTTTTGTAAAATAAATTATTACAGAAGTACATAAAGTTCTGGCAGCGGTCTGTCCATGTCAGTTTCACAAGGAAGAGGAGAGGGCCATCCATCAACTGACCTTACCCCCATCCTCATTTTCATATCTGGAGGCAAAAATAAGAGAGAAGGGGCACACTCCTAATGAACGTTTTCAAAGTCATCATCTCACACGCAGCCGTGACATCATCCACTCAAGACCCTGGCACAACCTACAGGTTAAAAAAGAAAGAAAGACATTGGTGGAAGAGAGTGGGAGAGAAAAACAAAGAGAAAAGCATTAAGATAAAAAATTTTATACCGTACAAGAACAAAAGTTTAAGGGAAACTAATTGCTAATACTCTGGGCCTGTTACTGGTGTTATTTAGTAAAAGAATATGAAAAAATATTTAAAGTAATCACAAAATACTAAGTCTGCTAAATTTCACCCTTAATAAGCATCTCTTATTTTGCACCTGATGTGGCTCTGTGGTAGGTGTTGCTAGGAGTATTCAAGTGCATAACTGGCATGAACTGAAAAGAACTGAGCACCAGCGCCAAAGCTTTGGCTCTGTCCTATAAGTCATCATTAAGCCCCCATCCCAAATCTTTACAGCCAAGTCACACATATCGTGGCGATCGTGGCTCAAGAGTTGGGAGTTCGTCTTGTAATCGGAAGGTTGCTGGTTCGAGCCCCGGCTCAGACAGTCTCGGTCGCTGTGTCCTTGGGCAAGACACTTCACCCGTTGCCTACTGGTGGTGGTCAGAGGGCCCGGTGGCGCCAGTGTCCGGCAGCCTCGCCTGTCAGTGCGCCCCAGGGTGGCTGTGGCTACAATGTAGCTGCCATCACCAGTGTTTGAATGTGCGTGTGAATGGGTGGATGACTGGATATGTAAAGCGCTTTGGAGTCCTTAGGGACTAGTAAAGCGCAATACAAATACAGGCCACTTACATATTTCCGCAATAATACTGGTATCTTGATAAAACAGATGTTTTGTGTATTATTATAGGTAGCTAATTTATTTTATACAGTTGGCTGATGGGTTTGTAGTCTTTCATCAAATTTGTACACAGAGATCTTTCCATAATTAACATGATGAAAGCTCTAGGGTGCACAAAAGCCTCTGCATGTTTTTTCAGTAGTACATATACGCGGTTCTGCTACAGCTCGGCTTTAACTTTCTATTATCAGATCTGTGACACTATATTAATACGTTTGCCAGCAGTTAAAGGGACTTATTGCTGCAATTTATAAATACCTGCCGTGTCAAACAGCATGCAGGGAAAAGGAAATAGAAAAAAGAAGGACCACTGAGTGCATTTATGCACAAAACAGTAACTTCGTTAACGTACAAATGGGTTGAGGCTTGAAGCTAAATAATGTTTTGTGTCCTCCAAAAAGACACTGTTAGGCTTCCTGAGCTGTCAGATTTATCCACATACAGCCCCCAGCTATTTCTAACTGAAGAGAAACATATTGATTCTACTTTAGCTGACTCTCATTGATCTGAATTGCTGTTTCTGGAGAGAATCACATGCATGAAAGCTGCGCTTGTAATACTGTGGCTGGTACATTATTTGCTTCCTCATTGGGTCTGCTTTGTTTATGACTGGCTAATTTGTGCAGCTTTTGGTAGAAGGAGAGTCATTTCTCAAATGAACAGGCTGCCTCTTTGTTAATAAATGAGAGCAATGTTAGTAGATCACCCTCACAACTTTCCACTCCCTCCAGTGCAATTTGGAGATTTTAGCTTCATGTTAATTTGCCCTGCTTAGTAAGTCTGACCCTTCATCACATTTTCCCTGCATAAAAGCAAATACTATATAATTATTTAATGCATACGTAAATTAAATTTTCCTCATATAACAAGTTTATATCCTCACCCCTCTCCTGTGAGGGCACAACAGGCCTGGATGTGCCACTGGTGGTCTTTGACGGAGGTAAGCTGGAGGCTCTGGGAGATCTCAGCCACAGACATGCATCCTTTCACATCCTGCTTATTGGCAAAGATCAACAGTCCTGCCTTTCTCAAGTCCTGGAGGCCAGAGAAGAAACATCAACAGAGAAGCCAAGATAAGGAAACATTTGTTTGCTTTATGTGTATTTTTAACACTGTGATGAGTTAACAGTACAGACAAAATCTCATTTACTGAAAAATGACTGATAGCATCAACTCAGAAAGACATTTCATATTCAGTGTACATACAATGAACCAGAAAACAATAATATTGCTACACACTTAAGTATATTTTCAGTAATATTTGAAATTTAAAAATGAAGCACCTTGAGATCAAGTTAATTTCTACTAGATTCTGACATGTGACAGAGCCTCATAAATAATGACTGCTGCATGGGACACATGGTTTCCATTATTTCATACAACAATCCATTAATGTTAATTTGAATATATCTAATAAAATTACGTTATAATTATAAGGATCTTTGTCACTTTTTAAACGGTACTCACTTCATGTGCTAGCATTCTGTAGAGTTCTTCTTTGGTTACTGAGATCCTTTCTCTATCCGTGCTGTCAACCACCACAATTACAAACTAGTCGTAGAAGAAAGGGAGAAATAATGGACAAGTAATTAAATAACAACCCCTGCCAAACCACAGGCACAGTCATACATAACAGCACTGTAAGGGGAAGTTTTCAGAGTTTTCTTTCATTTAGTCAGAGTGAACATAATCTCATACCTCTGTGTTTGTGTAGTATGTATTCCACGATGACCTAAGAGACTCCTGGCCTCCGATGTCCCACATCAAAAAATGAGTGTTGTTGACGACTATCTCCTCCACATTGCTCCCAATTGTTGGGGATGTGTGTACCACCTCATTCATTGAACTATTAACATAAAAACAATCTTTAGGTTCTGTTGACAAGCAACATTTACAGAATAGCCACGACTATTTTTAATAAATTATATGACTTGAGGAAAAAAAAAAGGAAATATAAAGACGCTTACTGTACAAGTCAGATTTGGATACTTACAACTGATAAAGAATTGTGGTCTTGCCAGCATTGTCCAGGCCCACAATAATAACCTTGTGCTCTGAAAGGCAAAAAGACAAAGAAATCACAGACTAACAGGGACATCAATATCTGGGTTTAATTGCTAAGGACTAACTGATGTATGGCTCTTATGTAAACAAAGTGGTTGCTTCAAAAAGATGTCTGAATTGAGAGAATCAAACAATGAACTTTTTACTAATCCATACCGTCCTTTGGTACAAATTGTGTAGCTTCACACATCTAGCATCAGTGGGACATTGTGATGCTGCGAACAGTGTACCTTCACAGCTACAGATGAGTTAGTGGGCGGTTTAAAGCAAGCTTGTAGAGTCAGGCTGCAGCCATCAGCGGCTGTGGATATAACATACAGACGTATCTTTCTAATGCACAAAAAAGCTTTAGTGAAAAAGATAAACAAGAAGTGACAGCTGGGATCGATTTCCATCTTGCTGCTGATACAAACAGAAGGCAAGAAGTCCAATAGCAGACACAAGCATAAGTCAAAGGTAAGGTTTTAACTTTAGCCTAGAGTGAAGGAACAAAGCGCTGATTATTATTTTCTTAAAAAAAAAAAAAAAAAAAAATTATGAAAAAAATGATGTTCCAATATTGCTGGTTGGTATAAGAGTACATTTGGTATACTGGTCATAATTTCTTGAATAACAGGAATTTTTCAATTTCTATTATCTAGATGTATGGCTTAACTAGAGCCTGACCAGTAGTATTTGCTGATATACTGGTACCAGTATTTATAATGGCCAATAAACGACAAAAAAAAAAAAGTAAAGAAGGGACAAGAGAAACATCATTCAACCGTGTTATGAGTGTTGATGTGAGGGCTGCAACAAGTAGTAAACTAAAAATATTTGAATATTTAAATAGAGTTTTATAAAACCATGTAAATGTTTATTAGGAACAACAACATACTACAGCACGTCCTTGGGCCAGTATCAACTGCACTGTCTGCCATAACTGCACTAAATAGTAATGTGGCCCTAGAATGAAGGACAGAACAAGGGTAAATGTAAGGTGAATAAGATTATTATAATAAGTAAGTGAATAAGAAGAAAACTGGGGCAGAGACTTTAAAAAGCATGACGGCACAGAAAAATGTTGAATACAGACTGGGTAAAGCTTTCACATTTTTACATTATTATGAATATTATTGTGAAAGTTGTTCTAGAATTTGTCGATGCAGTTTTCTGCAGAATAATGAACCTCTGTTCATTTTTACTTCTGAGAAACTCACTGCTCTACTCAGTTAAGTTACTGGCCTGTCACCAGTTAACCTAGTTAGTTACCTAATAAAATCCTCCAGTTGTTTCTTTTTTAGTAATGCTTACTTTTATGAAACATTTGATGTCTTCTATGTTCTATTATTAATAAAATATGAAGTCATGAGATTTGCAAATCATTTTCTATTTACATTTTACAAAATTAAGTAACTTATCTCTATAAGAGAGCGAGATGAGGACTGAGGAGGAACAAAGACTGGTTGATGTCATTAGAAAAAAAACTAGTACATGACAGAAAAAGCATGCACTACCTTCTATTTGTATTAAGCTGAGCTTAACAGACTTATCTTCGTGTTTTGTTTATAGAAAAACTTGCGTCACAGGACAAATACACAAAGCCTGCATTAAGTCTCTCTTTCCTATGACTGTCTCCGGCGACAGTCATAGCAAAGAGATGAAGTACTGTTGAAATATGGGGAAAGCCAAAAACTGCACTTCCTCCACTTCCGTAACATTGATTCATTAGTGTTGAATTCTCTCGCAGCTGCTCTATTCCCATGTTGTTGCAGTATATTGATAACTAACCTCGTATTGTGGATGAATAATATCAATAGTTCTCCTGACTGAAGTTTGGCCCGTGTATAGCATCCTGCTATGCGATTTCATTTGTCCCTGACCACCAGAATCCCTCACGTTAACTTTTATCGAGTGGAAAAAAAGTTGGCGTTCATCCTCCAGCTTCACTGTGCTAATGTTATGCTAACATAGCTGTGTCGCTAGCAATCACGTAGCACAACATTATATACCAGGTAGTCCAACTTCAGTAACCCTGCAAACACCACTGCTGTTTAGTTTTCTGTCTGCATTTATGTTGGAAGTGGTAGCAGAGCTGTACGTTTGAATTAGTTTCAAAAATCTCTCAGTCAGAACATGGTATGTCATGTTTAGGTGGAAACTAGCGAGCTAACTTCCTGTTAACTTCTAACTCCGTTAAATTTAATAAATTCTGTTTTCATGGATGCCTGGATGTTAAACTTAATTGTTACACCTGGTAAAGCAGCATCGCTGATGATTTAATTAAAGATGAAAGAATTTAGACCGTTTTTAACTCTTAGTGTTCGTTTGACTTTGGGACCTGAAATGGACGGAGTTTTGGACCCAGACTACTCCGCGAAGCTCCTCACTACGGCAGCCGTAATGCTCTGACAATCCATCAAGCAGTGCAGCTTAACAAAGTTGTACTAAAACATTTTTTAACAGATTTCTGCACGCCAAAATCGGTTCGAGGTCAGTAAGCACAACCAGAATTCATACATAAGGCGCACTCTCGATTTTTGAGAAAATTAAAGGATTTTAAGTGTGCCTTATAGTGTGGGAAATACCTTATACAGAAGAAAAGAATATATCGTGATATATATCGTTACCGCACGTGCTTCAAATTATACTGTGATATGGATTTTAGGCCATATCGCCCAGCCCTACTGCAGCTCTTCCAACTACAGCATTATCTGTACAAGCTAGTCAAGTTCGAAAACCCTGTTATAGTTTTGTTTATGTAAATGTAGATGGAAAACCCAACCTGTGTTACTCTGAATAAACTGCTATCATGAGATAAAACAGCCACTTAAAAGCTATAACATTTCATTTAAACTGGATACATAGACAAATATCAGCCTGTCGGTTGAGACCTATTGGCTCTTAAGTTTTAAATACTCCTATGCCTTTTAGCACATATGATCTATAATCTGTTATGCTGAAGAACACAGAACATAAAAAGCGTTCATTTGCTTACACTAGAGAAGGTGAAAATAATTTGTGTGCTCTGGAATATTTTTTGGAAGACAGCGAAGAAAGGAATGCCTATTATATCATATTATTGTATCTAGATCTATTACCACACTCGGTTTTTGCATGGATCCCCAAACTAACCTTTGACAAAACAACTTGTAATTCAAGGAAATCATAAAAAGTCCATAATCAGTGTGTAATCATGTACAGCTAAGCCTTCAGCTAACAAAACTAAACCTCAAAACTGAGGAAGCGAAAACTTTTGCAAACAGATCTGTGCAAGGTGAAAAATGAGCTTTATATGTGCATTCTACCACACACAAAAATGTCATGTCATGTCAACATGCCATGTATGTTAATGTGCTTCTGTTCTTCCACTGGGTTGTCTCAGTCAGCTGGGTAAATGGTAAGACTTCTGAGATTTGGAAGCGCAGCTCTGAGGCTACATCCAGGGATGACAATAAAAGCTTTTCAGGCTTCAGGGACAGGATGGGTACAAGAAAATAAGAGCATAATTTAGAATTGAACAAATGGCAAATGTCTGGTCCTGTGACTCAGATGCATTATTATAGTATTGTCTGGCCACAAAACAGCTTATATGCATCTTAACATTACTCCTACATGTTTCTGGCCGTCAGGCAGGTAATTAAAACACTACTCCTTACAGGGATTACTTTTTTGTGTAGGGGAGACCGGGGATAGTTGTAACGTGGGTCAGTTGTAACACTTCCAATTTCTCCAATCAGGGCTAAGTTTCAAATGATGTGACTCATCCTGTGCATGCCCAATTCAGTTCTGCTATCACATGTGAAAAATCAGCACATTTGTCAAACACAGACAATTTAACACGAAAAAAAGTAATTTGTATGCCAAAAAGTTTTTCTACTTTATTTCAATTTCTAATAGCATTATTTGCTTTTCAGTTAAACTCATCAAACTTAAATTGTGTTATTTGTATGTCTATGGGGATATATTCTGTGTAGGTCTTTAGTGCTAATGTTTTAGCCGTTGGCTGTAATGTTAGCTAGTTCATGGCTATAGGAGTCTGGGTCAGTTGTAACAGCAACAGTCTGGGTTAGTTGTAACAATAATGCAGATGTTACAACTTACCACACTATTACTTTAACTTATATTAAACAAGTTGGGGCAACGACATCAGCAGAGAGAGGTTCACTGGTCGCATTTATATATGCGGTTAATGCCATTGGCAACACAATTCCTCCACTGTTTGTGTTCCCACACATACATTATGCAGACCACTGTGTCAGAGATGGACCAGTAGGAAGTACTGGTAGTGGAAATAAATCAGGATGGGTGCAAGAAACAGATTTCCTCATCTTTCTGAAGCACTTTGCAAACCACACCAAGGTAAGCCATGATAAAAAGTAATGGAATTGCGATGCTGGTGAACAACTACATTTTTTCAGCTTCATTGTTATGTTCAAAATTGGTGCAAGAGTTGTAGGTTATGATGCCCACTCAGCCAATGAGGCCAACCTCGAGGAAGACCAACCAAAATTAATGAAATATTCAGTTGCAGAAAATTCCATAACTTGTCTTTTTTGGGGGGGTTGGAATATGTTCAAAAGCTAGATTTCTGCATTCTGTCACACACACACAGAGCTACATAAATGGCTCTAAGTGCATTCATGTGTTGAATAAACAAAGATTACATGTTTTGTTAGTACCCTTATTTCATTGTGTTACATTTCACCCCAGGATATGTTACAACTAACCCAGACTATGGGGTTAATTGTAACATTTCACTCTTTGTGTTTGAGACCATACCATGCAATGGGTATTGGGAAATTGTGCTGCAGAGAAAATAGCTGCACTATTTTATAGCCGAGACATGCAAATACTTTGCATTACATTTTGAATCCACTACCTTAAAAGAGCTCCAATTTACAGACAGAAATGTCAAAAATGTTACAACTATCCCCGGTCTCCCCTACATGACGACATTCTCTAACACATCAGTGTAAAGTCTCCCATATGTGTTGAGTTAACTTGAGTTAGAGTGAAGCTAGGTGACTGCAAAGACCTGTTTTATGTTATGATTCACATTATTTTCATACACATTAAAGTATTTAATGATCCTTTGTGCCCCTACAGAAGAGACCACACCCATCTGGTTAGACCTGTTTTATCGCAGGATAAGTGTGATCACTCAGAACATATGTATTTGCTGTGATCCTTCCCTCTAAGTGGACAAGCGAACCCACACAACTCACCAACGAAACGGTTCCCAACAGAGCTGCTGGATCCCCTTACTCTAGGTGTCAAGGGTTCAGATTCTTCCTTTAATTTGTCACCTATCAGAAAACTCCTGACACTAATCTGATAAGATTAAGTAATCACACTGGCAGTACAAAGTCAGTGTGATTCAGTCTAAAGTCAATCGCCTTGTTAACTGGAGAATTTTGCTGATGTAGCTGACTTCTGTGTGCTCTGTTGGTGTAGCCATCTCCAGTCTCAATGCCGGTGTCAACCCGGACTGAACACAGCATCACACTGTACCTCGGGGTTCAGGTTACAGAGGTTTCGCAAGGACCTGTTTACGGATTCAAGATCACTAGCCAGGAATCTACTTGGTTTTGCCTATCTGCGCTCTAGAACCCGAGAGCATAAATAATCTAACACAAAGTTAATTCAGAAATGGAGCGCCATGTTCGCAGAAAAACTATCATCTTTGCCGGTCCATTGGTGAAATGCTGACCATATCGTTAAATATAAACGGTAAACCATGAGGTAACTTTTAAATTCACCGACAATACCAATAATGAAACAGTAAACGTCCCGTTAGGGACAGAAACTGGTTACACGGCTAATTATGAGAGAATAGACCAGCGGGCCTTCTCTGACCACGGAGCCCCCTTAGCTCCTACACCTTCGACAGTTTCATGATGAATGCCGCAGCACCATTCTTACCTTGGTGGTTAAAAAGCCTCCATAACTTTGTAAATAGTATTCCCATGGCTGACGGTGATGAATTTCGATGCCAGCTTGTAATAGTTCGATGTACCTTAGCTAGCCAGCCTTGTTGTTCAGTCCTGCCAACTTCAACTAGCTAGCTAACTTGCTAACTACAACGACGATGACCTGTCAAAGCATTCAAATACAACTGCCATACTTATATGAACTGACTTCTACTCTACATGACCTACGAGGTGAAAATGTAGGTCCGACGACTGATTTACTGTATGAAACAAAACCGAAAACGCTTAACACTGTCACTTGCTAGTTCGTATCAGCTGGCTGTTGTGAAGTACCCTGCGCTGTCAATCTTGCGCATGCGTGTCTAGTATCTTATGGAGCGCTATAAGGAAGGAAAAGCATTTATTATATTATATTATATGATATGAAAACTTCATACACAACAGGTTTAATAATTATTAAAAACAGTAACAGGTAAATTATTTTTTATGAATATTTCTATAAGCAAAAAACAAAAACACCCCACTGGTATCCATACAACAGCATAACAGCAGTTTATTTCATTACAGTTGTAAAATGACAGTGCACACAAATTCTAATCAATGCATCATTCTCTCACAGGCAGTATTCAAATCTTTTAAATCACTGCTTATGCTCCACTGTTTTGAAACTACAACAATAAAAGCTACTGTGTAAGGAAAATAAGAATGGAAGCCTGCTCGTCAAACTTCCCTCTCCAGAATCACAGCACAATGAGATCTCTGGTCTATGACCTGAAATAAAACTGAGCTTTTCAATATCTAAATATTAAAATACAATATACAAGGATGTCATGTAAAAGGTAATGCTATTTAATCCCATATTAGCTGGTAGCGTACATATAAATTGAAAGATGGGGGAGAACTGGCTGCTCAACATTTCCATAAAAGTAGCATGTAAATGACACTATTAACAAAGGCAGTGCAGTCCTGCCCAAGTGCTTTTAGACAGCTTCTTACTTATCAGTAGTCTTTAATAAAACTCAAGGAGAATACACAGAAAAGCTGTAAATGACAATATAGAAGAGGTGCATGTTAAATTGCTACTCAAGGAAAGTGTTTAGTGTTACTTTATTTTATAAAACCTTTTACTAATATATTTCTTTGTCTGATGGTTGGAGGGTGTAAGCAAGGCTTTTATATAAAATGACATAAATGGAATGTAATTTATTGTTCTGGAAATTGAACCTTACACAAATTAAAATTTCTTTCCTTTGATTATTTTTCAGTGTATTATATATGGAAGCCCTCAATATAAATCACTCACAAAAACCCAAAGTCTTGCTTATTCCATGTCCTACGAAACCCATGACAGACAACAGCAGTTAATTGACGCATGGCATGTGAGAAATGCGCTGTTGTGACCATTTTAAAGACTTCTGTGCTGGAAAAACAGCTTCTTTTTTTTTTTTCAAGAAACAAAATCATAAAATCACAAAAATAACATAACTCTCAGAATCACACTCCCATCAGGGGTGAGAACATAAACGCTACACTTCTAGGTCTAATTGACCTCTCATTCCTGAGGTTGTGGAGCTTTGAAATGTATTAGTATCTGCATGATTTTTCTCCTTTTCTGTCATATGATTTATGACAAAAACAGCGTTTAAAAAGAAAGGGAACGGGAAGCTACTGCATGAACCCTGAATTAGCCATTCATGTCACTTTAAAACAATAGTTGTAAAACTCAGGATTCTGGAGCAAGCTTTACAGGACTTATCACACACATCAAGGACAGCGGCACATTAAAGATGCATTAAACTCTCCTTCTACCATCTCCTGGACCCGTGCAAACAAGTTCTGCGCTGATCATCACTGCTGGATGCTGTCTGGCACTGGCCTGAGTCAGATGGTCCCTGTAATTACAGTCCTACCTGCATGCTACAGTAACAGCTGAGACAGCGGGAATGGTCCAGAAGGGCCTAGTTTACTTCACTCACATGTCATACTGGTGACATATTCAAAAAATGTCCAACTTTCCCTCTTAAATATAACTTTACTGATCTTGTGCTACTTTCATATCCAGTACCTTGTTCACATCAAAGCAAGAGCAGGATTCTTATTTTTGGGTTCAAATGCTCATTTGTCAGGAGCCAAGGCCAAAGTAGATATGAGGTACTACACAAAATAAAAGGTGGTTTCAGTCCTCGTGAATGTAAGAGATTTATCATGTAATAGCAAACTTTCCCCTTGTGTTCACGGTGGTCGCTTGAAGAGACACAGGCCTATACTTTGTTAACAGCAGGCCACAGCTCAGAGCCGGTGCCTGGAGTCCTGGCTATAGCCTCCCGGGGATCCTCGGTTACGGTGGGGCTTATAAGAGTCCTGGTAGGGGTCCTGGTAGTCCTCCTCCACCAGAGGAGAGTGGTCCCTGCTGTGCTGTGAGCCTGAGGAGAGACGGTTGCGATTCTTCCGTGCCCGCTCGTTATGGCAGTTCTCATCGGCAGGCACTAGACTGCGACGTTCAACGGGCGAATGGTCTGTCGTCGTGTGGTTGCTGTTCCGGTTTCTTTGGGCCTGTTTGAGAGAAGTAATGCTGATTTCAAACTGCGTTTTGCTTTGTTAACACTCGAACAGAATCAACATAACTATGCATTTTTAATATGTTTGCATTAGAGTCCAACAGATTTATCAGTGGGCTGGTATTATCGGTCCATATCAGATATTTGATGATTGAAAAATCCAAGAAGTAAAGATGGGAGAAACACCCTTCAACACTTCAATAGTTAGTGCTGAGATTTTATAGTTTGTCCACCAGAGGGCACTTTGCAACTAATCTGAATGGAGCCAGACAGAGTGTAAACGAGTAAATAAAAAAATAAAATCATATCAAATAAAATTGTTTGTTACTCATGGTTATTTTGAGTCTTCTTCATTGGTGTCCCCGTGAAATATATCACTGTAGATACCAAAAGGTTGATTCTGTTCATCTGGACGTAGCGTTTTCAATGGGGCAAACGTTTCGTCATTCATCCAAGTGACTTCTTCTTCTTGATCAATGGTCATGAGAATTTGCATATTAATGATTAAGGAACTGACCTCACAGCCTACTGTTCATTAAGTGGTCTAGGTTCTGTTTTTGTGCAAATGTACTGTTTAATGATGATGTGGAAACAAAAGCCAAATGACTCACCTACGTTCAAAAAACACTAGAATCTGTGTAAAAAACATGCCAGCTGCTCTGGAGTCATGAATCAAAGTTTAAAGTATTTGGCTCCAACTTGAAGCAGATTGCCTAAAGGCTAGAGAGTACTGCAGAGATGAGAGTCTACAGGCAAGGTAAAGGCTCTGGTAGAGGTTCTTTGCAGTTTATGGACATCATATCTGCTAATAAGGTGGATATAAGATAATATTCATATCTGTATTTCAGTGCCATCAGTGAGTCATCTCATCCAAAATCAGTGCCAACATACAGCTAAACTCAAAGAATTATCATCAGACAATAAGAACGAGGAGTTCTGACCCCCACAGAGCCCTGATCCCATAGCCTTGGATTATATTACACAGAAGAATGAAGCCGATTCTTGGAACAAAAACAAACTACCTGCCAAGTACTCGGAAAAATACGTACACCTAGGAGGTCAGTTTGTCCTAAACACAAGTGTGATGTTTCACATGCACTTTTTCACAGAACTTTAAGTTCTTTTACAACTTTAGTTATTAAAGGTTCTATAGTTTCTTCACTTACAGTATTGAGGAAGTTACAATTACAATAGATTAAAATGTAAAAAGTTTTAAAATAGTGTTAAACCCCATTTCACTGTTAAACCATCTTGTAAGTAGGTACCAAAAATTATATTTACTTTATTTCACTATACCCTAACTACTACTAACCTTTAGGTGCCTGGGCTATACTGGGGATTTGGGTAGATAATGGACTCATCTGTTGTCCACTAAAACCTGCTGTGGATATTTTTCCAGCATTGAAAATGTGACAACAAACCATTATAACTCACTCTAAGCATTCAAGGCTTCTGATCTACATCAGTAAAGGAGCTGCAAGCTTTTTACTTTAAAGACAGCAGGAGGGCCTTTGTTTCTCGAAAGATTTTAGTGTGGCTTTCATCTTGTTGCTAGAACATTTTACTGCTAATACCATGCACCTCAGCTATGGCTTTAGGGCATAGTGCATTATCAAACGCTGAGTATTCACACACTGAAATGATCCAAATTTCCTTCTATCCGGCAGGTTGGTAAATCGAAGTCATACATGACTGAAATCTGGGATTCTGTAAAACAACAATGAGAAGAAAAGAAACCCGGGACAGTTTTTTGCTCTTTAACTTCAGAAATTCACCTGAATGGCAGCAGGATACGGGGAGAGAGCAGTGGAGCCCAGATTGCGTCCCAGGAGGGGGTTGAGCGGCATGGAAAGCGAAGTGTGCGTCGCACGCCAGTACGCCTCCAGGTACTCTGCCAGGTGTTCACAAGCATCTTCAAGCTGGTTCTCATCCAAAATAATATCAAACATCTCCTAAGGTTGGAAAAGAAGAGAGGAAGGTGTAATCTGCTGCTGCATTTGGATTTCTTTTCACCACTTGTGATTACATCATGAAACCTAACTTAAGGGAAGCAACAGCTTCTAAGTTAATTTAAAAAAAAAAAGGGGTGATGATTACTCACAGAAGGACACTGTGCTAGTTTCTCTGCTGCAACAAGCTGCACATTCAAATGTTTGCTTTGAGACTTCCCTCTTGATTTGATCAGCCTCTGCAAGACCTGTGGGTGACACAAAAACAGTCTAAAAATTAAGAAACTAGAAGACGAGTCGTAGCAGGCCCATGGAAATTGGACTCTGTTACATGTAGGTTTGTGACAAGAGATTCTTTTCTAGAAAATCCAGCCAACACAAGCAATGGCACGCCTGTCACTGCTCCAAACTCACATTACAGTCAAGACTATGACTTTCTCTCACTGCCTGAAGGGTTTCTTGGTATTTCACAGCTTACACTGACACTTGGCATGTTGTCAAGTACAACACAATAAAGTTTTTTGTCATTGTTTTTAAATAATATCAGTTTAAAAAAAATTAACATAATATATAGTATCCTGTTAGGCTAATGTAATTAAGTAACTTAAGCTTTTAATCTCACCTTAGGCGAGGACACCTTAACATGGACGATAATGGGTGCTAATGAAGTCTTGATGAGCTGCGCTGGGTGGTTAATGGTGTCAGCATCCAAAACCACCAGCTGTAAAGACCTGGCCAGCTCAAAGATCCTCTCTATTTCACTCTGGACCTCAGCTACAAAAAGTAAAGAATGTACGGCAGAGCAAATATGAATAAGAAACAATATGCAACATATTTACGCTCCACATCACCTATAAGACATGCGCATCATTGAGTGAGTTTCCTGTAGCTTTACCAAGGCTGGAGCGGGTGTTGGATCTCTCAATGATGGCCCTCTTACTGGGGTTGTTTAGTACTGACCTCTTGGCCAACGATATGTCAGCTGTTACCCTCGTGATGGATATCCTGGAACAAAAACTGTACGCGTCACACAGAGCACGGCCAGCACCTCGATGCAGTATATGACAGACTCTGCTTCGCTTTCACTGCTCACCTCCCATCGAACCTGTGCTTCAGGAAGTCAAACAGCGCTTTCTGCATCATGTCGGTGACCTGCAGCAATGGGGAGCGCAGAAGGCGGCGCAAACAACATGGACATGGGGAAAAGAGGAAGAAGAGAAGAATAGATTAAAACATTAATCTAATTAAAGGCAGGGGGAATAGGGAAGGCTGTCAAACTTGTTACTGTCACGGTCCCCGAGTCTTGCACCTCCCTGAGCCTGGTTCTCCGGGAGGTTTCTTCCTGTTAAAAGGGAGTTTTTCCTTCCTTTCCCACAGACACCAAGCGCTTGCAGATAGGGGGCGTTGTTTGATTGTTGGAGTTTTCTCTGTCTTATTGTAGGGTTTTGCCTTACAATATAAAGCACCTTTCTGTGTTCGCCTGTCTTGTCTTCTTGTCCTCCTCTGTGCCAAGTAAATTCTATTACCCTGTTCTGTTGTGTCCCACTTCCTGTTTTATTTTGGTAATGGTTGTCCTCTGCATCTTGCAGTGAGTGTTACTTCCCCTGTCTCATATGCTATTGTCTTCAGCTGTGTTTAGAGCTGCACCTGTTTCCTGGTCATGCACCACTTCTCGTCTATATATTATGTCAGTCTCCTCTTGTCCTATTTTACATTGTTTGCATAGTTGTGTGTTCTCTAGCATTGTTTTCCATGTCCTATAACTACCCTGCACTGCTATTTAAAGCACTTTGAGTGATCAAGCAGAGTAGAAAAGTGCTATATAAGAATCAGGCTATTTACCATTTGCTAACCAGTAGTTAATCTCTGAACTTCAGCATTAAAAGGCTCGCTTTAAGTTTAACTTCAGCATCCACTTGTCTGCCTTTGAGTCTGCAAAATTATCCACTACCCACACAGCACACCCAATGGCAGTACCAAGCAAGCAAAAGGTGGCTATAGAGGCTCATAACATGAGCAATTTTATGCAGCTATGGAGCAGAGCAGGCAGTAAAAGAAGCTAGCCCCCCATTATTCATTCTGATGGTCAGTCTCTGGCTGAGCCACATTTTTACATTACACACTTGACCAAGCTATAGTCTACCCTGTGAAAAGCTTTTTTTTTTTCCCATCCTGGCTGATGAACGTGGGTCACATTAAATAAAGCGATCAAAAGCTTCAGTGAGCGATGTCGCAAAGACGAGTGCACAGGTGATAAATTTGGGGCAATCCCTCGGTGTAGCTTTGAATATATAGGCTTGGCTGGTGAACATGCTTGCAGCTCTGAGGCCTTGAACTGAAACAGAAGTTTAAGTTCACAAAGTTACCCTCAAAGACATACACTTATACTTCCCAAGGTCTTTGACTCAGAAAAGAAATACATGGATTCGTGAATAAAATCAGGCAAAGGCGACTATTCGATTGTGCCAGTTGTCGCTCTAAATTGGTCAAAGTACACTGACAGTCACATTGGGTTGACAGGGGCTTCATGGCCATTGGGCTGTAACACAAAGCAGTTGTAAGGAATAAATAGTCCTATTAAAATGTCAAAATACATAAATGCTCTACTCACATTTGAGGTTCTTATTTAAATTTACTTAAAGGGACAGGTGAGGAAAAAGAAACATTTTCCGTAGTGCTCTTTATCCATCTATATTACCACTTTTGAAGATATTTAGTCTCCCCTAAAGACTATGAAGTGTACATATGCCATGACGAGAGGTCACACTTGTGTAACTGTGTAAGCTGTTCCATAGTTTTGGAGCTGAGGTGCTGAGGTGTGAGTCCCCCTTTAGATGGGTGCCAAGAAAATCCTTATCTGTGGACCTTAAAAACTGGTTTGGAGAATAGGGGTGAAGTAGATCAACAACACAGAGCCTCACCTCATTTAATAATGGGGTGATATGGGAAGATTTATGAGAGTGAGTTAAAAGCCTTGCAGTAGCATTTCGGGGAGATGTGAGGTCATTAATAGATGCTTTAGACAGACATGAAAACAGTGCATTACAATAATACAAGTTGCCTGTATTTTATGTCACAGTAGTAGATAGTAGACAAGAAAGTTGGCTGTGAACGAGGGGCAATGACACATAGGAAATGGGCGGAATCAAACCCAGACCTCTGCCGTGCATATGGATCACTTACTCAACCAAATGAGTTTTAATTTTTTAAAGGAATTTTCAAAGTGCATCTTTTTGTGCAACAGTACAACTGCACAGAGCTTCATGCAACCTTGAAATATTGCATGTGACACCTATTAATTACCACGTGATTACATGTTAACTCTGTGGCACTGGCAAAATAAATAAATAAATAATATTATTGCTCACACATAAAAAAAACAAAAAAAACCTGTAGGGTACTGCATGAACAGATAAACTACAGGTTTGGGACATGAAAAGTATCTCAAGGCATGGTACACATTATTTTATGTTTCTAATTTCAAGCGATGCTCCACTTTTTCAGACTGATGCAGTTTAACCAGAAGGTTGTTACCACGGCAACACCAGGATGGGAGACAAGGACTGTGATTCCATGACAACTGACTTCAGCACTCCCACCTTCCACAGCATCCTTGGCCTCCTTTATGCTTTGCACTGTCGTTCCAACCAATTATCAACGAGCAGTTTGGATTTGGATGCTGTTACCCCGGGAACGCTCATCGCAGAATGAATTAACTGGGATTGAAATTCAGTAACTTACAACATGATGTAATATTCATGTAAGGCATGAGTCTGCATGGCCCATATGGACGCATGTTAAGGCAACTCGCCCTGCTGAGTTCTTTATCCAATAGATTTAAATTCCCGTTCCTGTCCAATAAAGATTGCAGACATGGTCTGAGGTAATACTTGGTTGCCTTCTTTGTTCATTCTGACTGATGAAGACACACTGCTGTCGAAATGTCAGCCTGATTGCACAATTAAAAGCTGTGAATTCATCAGCATGCTCCAGCCCCTTCTGTCCTTTCAAAGTTTGCTCACACTGGGAAGCACCCAATACAGTATTCTGCTGTAAAACGAATGTCACGCCACAGTCTTAGATTAAGGATGTCCTCACTAAGTAACAGTGAATTTGAATGAAGAGCACTATCAGACTTGTTATTTCCAAAGTGTTACTTGTTTTTAATAGGATCCCATAAGGATACTGAAGAATCTGCGTCTAGAACAAAGGACTTCTGAGTGGTCTCTTTCACCAGGACTAGTGAATTCATCCTTCATGATAAAAACGACTCATTTATTTGTTCATCTTTTGTGGAGGAAAAAAAAGGCAGAGTCAGCCTGCTGGAGGAGCAGCAGTCTTTCTTACCTCATAACCTTTCAGGGAGGGTCCCACCAGGACAACTGGCCTCATGGAGGGAACCACGTCATATGGCGGAACATGCTCAGCCTGGAGGTCCAGAAACACAGAGATAAAGTCAAGCTCTAATATTTTTAGCATTTGTTTCCTAAAGTCTGAAAGCAACCCAGAACTCTCCCAGTGTGTCTGAGTGTAAGTGGAGAAATGCTTTAACCAGTGCCAGCACCAATCCAGAGAAAGATGTTGAAATCAAAGATTTTAAACAACTTCTGCTTCGTCAAAACTGTGAATTAAAGATTAAATAGTAGTAAACACTGATGATGCAAAACCTGCTCTGAAGTTCACAACCTTAACTGGATGGTTGGGAATTTTTCCTTCCCACTGTTGGGTTTTTCTCTCTATGTATTATTGTAGGGTCTACCTTACAATATAAAGCACCTTAAGGTGACTGTTGTTGTGATTTGGTGCTGTAAAAAAAAAAGAGAAAAAAAGGAAGAAGAAGGTAGAAACTGATAAACTAACATATTATAATTAATACGATTAAATGACTAAGAATGCGGTGAATCAATTTAATGGTCGTATTAATTGTTTATGTAAACAAGGGAAGATCAAGATAAAAGAAAATATAAGATAAAAGACAAAGAACAGAGAGAACAGTGTCTGTAACGAGGAGGCGTCCTCTTCATTTGAGATGCAGTCAAGCAATTTCTTCCACTTTTTTAAGAAAGTCTTGGATCTTATGCAGGAGTGGTTGGTGTGTATTTGATCACACTGTCTCCAGCATGGCCGATGTGACTGGCATCATTTGCTCATAGCATAAGGTTCCAACACACTTTAATGTTAAATAAAAAGTTTGCCAAAATTACAGAGTAATCTCCACCGTCCATATATGTACGCAATGTATAGATCTGGTCTTTTGTTTTAAAGGGACACAAAGCCTTTTTCTAATAACTGACAGTTCACCTTTAATTACATAAATAAGCAAATAAGCTGTCACACTCACCACTTTCTGTTTCTGCTTTCCTGAAAAAGAAGAGAAATGTGTAGTAAGTGCACACATTTCTATCAGCTATGTTAAAGCCTTATTTTACTACAAAAGGTTAAAAAAAGATGCTCCTACTGATACACAGATATAACTGCAAAGCAGAAGACAAGACCATCCCTTGTGAATCTAACAGTAGCATTTGCTATTATAAATAACCGGATCTGTGCAACCAACCTGCAGAGTTTGGGTTTGGTTTGAACGTTCCTGACACCATCTCTCCCAGACTGGAGGAGGAATTCCCACTGGATTTACTGCTGGATGGATAACACCGGATAGAAAGAGCAGTGTTACTGTAAAAGCTAATGGGATGATTTCATCTGTCACCACCACCGCCCACGAATAAACTCACTATCTCCTACAGTCATAAACTGCATATTATACTATGTTCTTGGATTTAAATAACATCAAAGAACTGGTGAATCAGTGATGTGTCTGTAAAGTAAGGCAGACTTCTACTGAAAGATATAAATACATACAAGACAAAAGCGATTGCATTAATCAACGACTGGCGTGCAGTTTGTCGATTGTTCTTTCACTGTAAATATATATGACCTAAATATGTCATCATTTTTCTTTCTGTACTATTGTGATTACATGGCTTTGTGATAGAAATCACAAAGTACCTCACAGTGACAAGTGCTTTTTTTGTATTTTATGGTAACTGCGAAAGGATAATAGTACTCAGCACCATTAATCGTCTCGGTGACTACAACCCAGCATCCCATCTGATGGAAAATTCTGTGGTGGCTCTGATCCAGGTATACCTCCGAGAGCCTGGACCACACAGCACAACTTGGATTTCATCCACCTGACATCCTGCTTATCTGCCAGCCTCTACTCATCCCTAAAGTGGCTCGCTCTCAGTACAATCCCAAACCCTTCAAACTCTCTTTATCCCCTTTGATCCATGTCTCTTCTCTGCAATATCTGTTGCTGCTGCTGACGCCTTCGCTCTGCCGCACTCATCCAGCCCTCCTCCTCCTGCTCACCCAGGGAAGCGTCCTCTCTTCTGTTCCTGTTGAAGGCGGATGTTCTCCAGCTTCAGTGGGCTGGGAATGAACCCAATGTCACAGCCCTCTTTCACCAGGCGTCCAATCCACCAGTCATTGTTGTATTTCTGAAAAACAGAACGAGAAAAGTCTCAGCGACAAAATCCCAGAATTTAAATTAGTCCTTAAGAGTAATCCATTGTAATTAAGTGAATTTCCTCTGTATCGGTATGCAATACAGCGAAACAGCTTCCACATTACAAATATCTCTGTCCATAAAGATACCTTTATCACTGTTCATGCTGTAATTACAAATAACAGTGTTCAGTAGACTAACACAAATATTTCAGAACGCTGTGTACTAATAATACAAAGTACAGACAGGATCCTTTTTTTATTGGCTGGCTGGATTTCAGTCAGGGCAAACAAATAAAGAACGGTCAAACTGACCTTAAAGCAGACTGCTATTTCTGCTTTTACAGGCGTCTATGATGAGACACATTAGTGAGCCCTGCACCACACCAACTGTACAAAACCAGAACATCAACTCATCCGGCTCATGATCCAACTTAAGTCACAGGTTGATGTTTTGTGTGTCCAGACAGAAAGTTGTATTGATTTGCTTTAACTAGTTGTTGTGAGAAGCCTCACAAACAATCATATCAGGACATATTAATGGAGTTTAACTCAAATCTAAGGAGTGGCAATTTTTGTGGAAATGGAAAAGCGCAGGTAAAGATGATAGAGAGTGTATTTACTCCAAGGCCTTGTTCAGACTATCAGCTTAGATATGTTTTTTGCCCCCACATACAATAGAATCACAGCAAACTACGCTCCTGCTCCTGGATTCAAACTCTTAACAGCTTAACAGGAAGCAATGTATGAAACTGGGAAGAACAACAGCCTGTGCACACACAGCAAAAAAAACAAACAACTTGTTTGCAGGCACTTTGGGGGAAACCTATGTGATGGAAAGCTGCATCTTAATCATGGCTATATAGCTACAGATGCTCAGGTTGTTACCATGACAACCCATACAGATACATTAATGAAATCTGGACGCACATTCAGTCTGTTAACTTAAAAGCTACATTTTGAGCATAGCTCTTTTTATGAATATCAGATTAACTTGTGACTCTTTTCTTGGCTCTTGCAATGAAAAAAAAAAAAAACAGAGATAGGTCACAAGCTCCATGATGGGAAAAGTTGTTACACAGAGAGTAGCAAAATAGCTAACATGAAACTCTTTGTTTAGTTAAAAAAACACTTTCTCCTGTGGTTAAAAACTAAACTGTGCAGGCTGAATTGAATCCCCCCCCTACAGTGCCACACCGCAACTGAATTGCACCTCTTTGATGTGGAGGAAGTCCTTGGCATCAAAAGATACAGCCGTGCCAGCCACGGGAACATCCTCATCCAGCGCACCACAGTAACTGACATTGGTCTTCACTGCAAACGCAACTGCTTTAGTCTGCAAGACAGAAAGGAGGGACGAGTTTTTGTAGCAATAACCATGTATATTAGCAGTGAATAATTTGGTTCAGACAATCACAGAATGTGACATTTTGTACAGCACCAGCGTGCCCATCGTGCTCCAGCATCACACATGCAGAACGAATGGCCTGCAGTGAGGGGTGGGCACTGCTGAAGAGAAGCTATTTTAGACCTCCTGACAACAGTGGCTGGAAGACAGCATCAGTAGTGATCACACCACATCTACAGCAGGTAGCAGGGAAGCCTCATACCAAGGCCATAAAACCAAAGTATTATTATTATTATTATTATTATTATTATTATTATCATCATCATCATCTGCTCCTGCGCAGTGAATGAAGTGATCAAATTGAGTGATCTTAATGCTTAACTGTTTAATTTCACCATTATTTCCTAAACTGATGCAGTAATAAGTGTCACGGGTGTTTTCCTAATGTTAAAGGCTACATTTCACTGAAGTACTTAATTGCATTGTTGTGTTTGTTTCATGTAACTTATTTACGGTGTGAATGTTGGCACACGGTGTCACTTTTACAATGTTGAAAACTGTAAAAGTTCAGAAACAGTATGGCAACCTTTACACAGCCATTAACACAGATTAGCAGGGCAACCAGTGATGCAAAATCCTTTTTTTTTTTTTTTTATGTGATATACAGCCAGTTATGGTGCTCTGTTACCCATAAACAGCTCCTAGTGAAACTGACCTTTGCTCTCTCAAGCTGAACAGTGGCCTGCTGCTCCCTCTCCTGCCGGCCGCCCTCCTTCTCCTCCTCCAGGGACACATCTGAATCAGATGGTCGGCTTGTGTAGGAATCAGCTGAGCCCTGAAGAAAAAGAGTACACAAAACGTGGAAACAAGCCAATAGCACAATAGATGCAGGTACTAAGGATAAATAACCACATGGTGACATAACTTTCTTTATGCCCTCCAGATTAAATGTGACATCTTTGTTGTGCAATTTCATGTGTCCTGCACAGACAGATGCAGGGCTTGGCAAGAGCCTATTTCTTAAAAATATAGAGACAAAGAGATTTTTATGGAAACCCAGGTGTGTGTGTGTGTGTGTGTGTGTGTGTGTGTGTGTGTGTGTGTGGGGGGTGTCATATGTGATTAGTTGAATTACTTTCCATGCAAGATCAAAGGCTGACCCATTCTAAGATGACGGTTGCATGAATAGCTGAAAAGATTCAGAAGCTATTTTTTATTTCAAAGGATGAAATCGAAACAGACCACGGCAGACCGAATACAAATGTCAAAAATCTTTTATTCCCTTGAAAAAAGGCTCATTACTATCACAGTAACATAATTTCAAGTAAAAGTGACAAAAAAAAAAGGACATTTGAATAATATGATGTTCATCTCTTATTTTCTTAGGGGTAACGCACTATTTAAGTCATAAGTATTGTTTTAAAGGAATAGTAAACAAATGCTCCCACCCACCATCCTTCTCAGATTTGGAGGAGAAAACTAAAACAACCTTAAGTCATGCTTTTTGTTAAAAGAAATATAACATTCAATTTATGAAATATAATACATCACTTATTTTGCTTTATATGGTTCATAGGCTCCCCCCCTTTTATCAGGCCAATGGTAGGTCCAATTCAGGTGCATAATCCTAGCTATAGTGGCCACTTTAGCATCAGACAAGGCTGGCTGCCATAAATCTGTGTTGAGTATAGGCTGTCAATTAACTGTCTACCTCAGCTGTCAATATAGCAGGTGTTCATATCTATTTACTCTGAAACTTTTCACTCTTTGTGAAAAGAGTCTGATGAGTCAGTGAAGCTCACTTCTGTCAGATGAGAGTTAGAAACTGAGGATATCCTGAAATTTTCTGTTGGTAAGTGCAGGCTTTGCTGCTGTTAGCCTCTGTTAGCTACTGTTAGCTACTGTTAGCCCTCATTAGCCGCTGTTAGCCTCTGTTAGCTGCTGTTAGTAAAAGTTTCACATGATGTGAGAATGTAATCAAACTGTCTATCACAGGGAAAGTGTGAGTTTATACATTGTCTGTGTAAAGTTTACTTTAAGACAGACATGAGAACAGTACTAGGTCTCTTATCTTAATTCTGACAGGTAAGTTCAAGTTAAAATATTTCTTGAAACTAATTTATTTTAGTTTTTTTCTGTAACTTTTCTAATTTTATTAATGTCCACATTTTTGCTCCATACTGTGTTTTTCCTATACAGACACCAGGAAAAGTAGAAATTGTGCATGGTAAATATAAGGTTTGGGGGATTAATCGATAGAGACAGTTGAGAGAGGCGCCAAGTACAGGAAGAGATAGCAAGGTCAGTTGGTTAGCTCAACCAAGGGATTCCCTCCTTGGGGCATCAGTACCAATGTGGTATTTTTGTGTCGCCCCTTTTACCATATTTGGGTTTGTGGAGAGTTTCAGGCTAATTCTTGTCTGGCATTATTCTTAAGTATGTGTGCCTGTATATAAATATAAAGTCTGCTTCAGGCTGAAGATCAGTTTGATCACATGTCATAACTGTCACTCTGCAGCAGAGTCAGTGTTGGGCATTTTAACTGCTGGGCTAGAGGAGCAGTAAAAACACCCACCCACTTATTCAAGGCAGATAAAATGATTGTGAACTACAACAAGAGCAAGATTCTGACCAACTAGCTGAAAAAAAAATGTGTCAACATAATTTGAAACAACAGTCAATGCTCAGCTGGGAAGCACATTTTCCCACAGCAGAGAATTATTACAACATCATTGCACTCAACAGGCTCCAGGCATCAAATACAGTGAGCTGCCCATCCTGCAGTGAGGGAAGCACACTGCAGGATATTTTGCACAGCTGATATTTTGTCCTCCCTTATGGTATTAAGAAGGATTAAGAAGGAATAATTACTGAAGCAATTTGCAAACTTGATTTGGTGGGAGAGAACATTTCACTTGTGTGAAGCAAGTTCTGTGGGAGGAAAAAAGTGCTTTTGAGTTCATAGACACAGCAAATAAATTGCCAGCTGGCTTGGTGAAACAGATCGCATCTGTGTTGCTGTTACAGTAGCAATAAAGGCAAAGAATGGCAAAATGGTGTTTTGCACCAAAGAGCTTATGGATAAGTTCAATTTAAATGGAAACTGGGGCTGATGTTCTTGTAACAGCCATGCACTAAACAATAAATCTTTTTGGGTGCCAGACCTCACCAGTATCCTGACTAGAGTCATTACAAGGTTCCACCAAGAGCCTGTCGCTACTACTGCTAATCAACACCAGCAAAGCTCTAGTAATACAAAGGATGGTTTGGACACCCCACCAATAAAAGGCATCCTATCCATTGTGACTTACATCTGTGATTCACTGGGAATGTGTGGTTTTCCAGCAAAAGGATCGTCTAAGATCTATGCAGGCCATAGCACAGCTAGCATGATTTAATTCTTGATAAGCAGTGGTCCAATTCAATGCACAGTTGATTTGAAGTTGCCCAGTCTCCAGTTTGTTCCTGTTACCTGTCTGCTTACTTGTTGGCTACCCTGCAAGCCTCTGTGCCACACTTCTGGGAATAAACCATTTAAAACTATTCCTGCCTTCCTGAATATTTAAGGTGACTATATCAGCTTAATGCTATAGGCTCATGAGAGTGAAACAAAAAGAACACACTTCTTGCACATGAGTTGGGATAATGGACCTGGAATACAAACCCATCAGTCATAACAAGTGCTTTCAGCCACAGTGTACAAGGCCTCTATTTTCAAACAGGGCTGACTTATAGTTTGCTTACACTGTCAACTCACAGCAGTAATGCAAATCTTGGCTCTGAGGACGTCACCTTTGGCTGACCGGTACTGTTACTGTTTGTAATGCCATGTGGGAGAACTGGCAACAGTTCAATTTGCTACAACTGCACCATGGCAGAACAGAGTGCTTGAACACTGTGAAATCTTTTAATTATAGTGGTAATATAGTTTTTGAATACACTGAATTTTATGCAGTTGAAAAATGCATTGGTGAAAAAGTGTTTATTTTGAGTTAAAAACAGACTAGTTAACAATTACAGGGACAAATAGAGGAGTTACTAAACATTAAAAATACCAATATGTGACCAAAAACAGACACTCACACACTCCAGAGATATGGAGGTTATTAGGTTACATGGTTGTTATTGATTATCTGTAGGTGTGAATGTTTCTCTAACTCTCTGTGTTAGCCCTGGGACAGACTGGTGACCAGTCCAGTTCATACCCCACCTTTCACCCTATGGCAGCTGGTTAAGCCCCCCTCCCCTGAGCTCTATAAGCGGAAGCAAATGGACAGATGGATGCTCCTGTTGATGCGCCAGGGACCAGTATTGGGCAGTTTCCAGGGTTTTTAACTTGGACCAGTGAGCAACCAGTCAGCCTTGCATACAACCCAGTCTACGCATGTGTAACATGCACACATGCGCAGCCACTAACACGGCGTTAGTGTAGACGCTCTTCACTGTAAGAGACAATGTAGAAGGGGCCTGTAACAGCAAACCTAATCAGACACCTGAATTATAACCTACCCAACTGAACATGGACATTTTGAGTTAAAAAGGCAAAGTAGCCAAGGCTAAAGCTAGCAGCCTCTGTATGAGCAAAGAATCAAAGCAGGCGAGAGGAAAATTATGGACACAAGTAAAACAGAGAAAAAGTCAATGTCCTGTTATGTGATGATTCAATAAAATGACTATATGTTACAATCCCTTATAGTGCATTCCTTCAAATGGAGAAAGTCTTGAGGGATGGCTACTATGAGGAAAGGCAACCCGGAAACTTTACCAGCGGGACACGTCGTTGTGTGCCTCAAATTCACAGGGTGTTTCGGTCTTTTATCATAAGCTATTCTGCCATTTTTTAGTTTCTTTTTACCTTCCTTGGTTAGGTTTAGGGATTAGAAATCTGATCTAGATTATAATATTAAATATTTGGGACACTTCATCAGTAGTGGATGTAGATCCCATGAGATTATAAACATTACTAGAAATTGTTTATTTATAGAGGAAATTGTTACTTTAGCAACAAAACTATTAGAACCAAACCTTAGAACCATTTTGAATGCTGATATAATCCATGCAGTTTTAAAGTCTTGCGATAATTGAAATCAACTTTAATTTTGATAATGCTTTACAGTAACTGCCTAATTAAGCAATCAGAGGCATTTTCAAGATACTACTGCGACTGAGAAATGCTTCAAGGACTATTTTATATAAACAGCCACAGCATTTTAAAATCCTGTGTCGTCACTGTGGATAAAATAGTGATGTTCTAAACCAAAAAAGTCCAATAAATGGCCAAAGCAACATACTGTAACTTTGCCTTAGCAGACTTGAACAGTACTTGAGATCACAGCTAATATGTTGTTAAATTGAGAAGAAAACATTTACTGAGCAAAATATCAGTCAGTTACCCTCCTTTGGTCTTTGAAAAGCTTCCGAAAACAATCCAAACCCATACAGTAATCAAAATTATTGTAGGTGCAGATGAATAATTACATAAGCATGGACACTGGACACGTGTCTTACTAGCAGGAAAGGTCTAACTCAGTGCACTGTATTAGACTGCATAGAGTCTCTGGGGTTCAAATGTTAATTTCTGCTAATCAGTGCTTTCCATTCAGGGTAGAGGCAATGTACTATGTTCTGTGGCCTGCAGGCTGCTGTGCACACCCTTCTCTCCAGGGTCATGAGCCAGTTATTCTCCTTGTCACCAGCATTAAATAAGGGAAATGGCTGAATGATGAGACGGAACATAGCTGCTAAAATAGTTGCCACCAGCAATGTCAATATCATTTATGATTCACTGGCCTCACAGTTCATGTAACCCACCTGCCTGCAGGCATTAATAAATCTCTTTATTTGCAAATCTGACTGCTTGTATCTGTCACTTGGACTATAGTTACAGGAACAAAGCACTACAGACATTCAGTTAACGCGTACTGTGAAAATGTTATGCAATATCTGAAAAGACGACTATGCTACCAAACCACGTGGTATGATGTAATGTATAATGAAGGAGTAATGACGTAATGCATGAATGTATTCATTCATTTTAATGACTTCTTTTCTTTCATATCGCTGTTCATCAATCAAAGCAGCTCATTTCCCACCATGTGACACATGAAACAACATGTGTCCTGATTAACATCAAAACAAATGAAGAAATATATGATAGCAAAACAAAATCCTTAAAACGTGTCCATCCATCCATCCATCCTCCCTCTTCCACCATATCCCAGCTACCATAGGGCGAGAGGCTAACACAGAAAGACAGACAACCATTCACACTCACATTCACCCCTATGAGCAATTTAGAATCACCATTTAACCTAAGCCCACTAACAGCATGTTTTTGGATGGTGGGAGGATGTCAGAGTACCCAGAGAGAACCCACGCAAAAACAGGGACAACATGCAAACTCCACAGAGAAAGGCCCCGCCCAGGTGGAGTTAAATATCTTCTTTCTAAACAGTTAAACAGTATTGTGCCCCGGAGTCGTCATGCCATCCATCCACTCAAAACAGAACAAAACTCAGAATATCATGTTCCTGTGTGTGCCAGAAATAAAGTCACAGAGAACAAACTAACACTCCGATTCTGTCTGTCAGCTTCATTCAGACACCATGATATTTAATAACTGGGGAAACTGTGAAAGCAGATGTCAGGAGATGATGAATGATTGAAAAAAAGGCCGATAATTAATACAATAAAACACAATACCTCATTTCAGTCTTAATACACGCTAATATTCATGTGAATGTGCTCAGTTACACCAGTTTAAATACAGACATGCCTTGTTGCTTCATACCAGTATGTCTCCAGCTCATCAACTCAGGCGGATTCAGCATTCAGTTCTGCCGAGTAGCCAGCTGGTGGATGTTCAGAGTCCTGCAGTTTCGGCTAAATGGGCTGAAAAACTGGACTTTAGCATAAATGTTTACCTAGCAGATGACAGGACAGTCTGTTCCCCCATGGATGCTGCCAGACGCTCTATTTAAAACAACCTATCCATGCAGGACAAGGACTGAAGAAGGAGGGTGCAGCTATGCCATATTATAAAAAGAGCATCATTTGTCTCATCTTAAAATGTCATATGTGGTGAAGAAAGACTTTTTGAGCAAATGTCAGAAAATAGTTTGTTTTGGGAATATCTTACTATCGTTGAAATATTACAACTAGATGCCAAACGCACACCGCTATTCCAGTTTCATCTTAAAATATGTGAAAGCTGTGATTCTTCACATATATATGACAACGATGGTGCAAAGCTGCAGGCAGCATGACACATGCTTATAAACCCTTGACTTCTGACTAAGGCGTGATGCACTGCTTCGAGGCCGTCGTCATCAAGATCATCTGGCATGACAAACAGAACTCTCGCTGCATGTGTATGTATGATATTACATATGTGTTATGTAATATAACACATGTGTAATTATGTTTTATATTAATGTAATTAACGTACGTTAATGTAATTATTAACATGCTAATAATTGCACGTTAATAATTACATTGCACAGCATCTTGGTCAACTGAGGTTGTTTCAAATATGCTATATAAATAAACTTGGAATTGTCATGGTTTGCTAATGGGAGTGACTGATAATTCACTCCCATTGTCTTTCAGAATAATTCAGAATTGTCTTTCCAAACTTTTCCATCAAATGCATTTTTTTTTGTTATGCATTCATCTCTTGATATGTTTCATCTATCCATTTTCTGCTAATTCCTTTTCCAATTTAGGCAGTCTAACCCAGCCGTCTCAGGGTAAAAGCTCACAAACCCATACCACGTGGACACGTCAGTAGAGATACAGAACAGAACCATTCGAGCTAATGTTCATTTCTAAGGTTAGAATCACCAACCAACTTACCATGCATGTCTTTGCCCTGTTGGAGGGAGTCAGAGTACAAGGAGAGAACCCATGTGGCACATGGAGAACATGCAAACTTGACACAGAAAGGCTGAGCGGTGGATTCAGAATCGGGATATTCTTGCTGTGAGGGAACAGTGCTCACTACCGTGCCACCCTCTTTATGCTCACTTACTCCAGGAGGCAAGGAGGCTCACCCAACTGTTGTCAGGGATCGACTCGGGGGACAGTGGCAGATGGGGAGTTTGACTGGGTCAGTACACCTGAGAAACTTTGATGCAGGTTTGCTATGGTGAGCTCATGGAGGACACAAATCTCGCATGGAGCAGTAGACAAAATCTTGTTTGGATACTGATTTCTTCATATTTGTTTCTCTTATATTTCCATCCTGTCTGTCACTTGTGAAGCAGTTTGAAATGCATTCGATTATTTTTTAAAGTGCCTTAATTTTTTTAGTTGAATGTCTTTGTCCCCCATTTGCAACCTTTCAAAGAGATTATGAAAAGATGTGTTCCTATCCTGAATATGGCCTTTTTGGGAGCTTGAAGCATGGGTTTGGTGACTATCACTCCCACTGGACATCAAAAATTAAATGAAAATGTGTAACAGGGCAAAATGTGTAACAGGGCATTGGTACTAGAATAAGTCTTTGAAGTCAACCTGCCAGGCTGGACAGTGTGGATTAATGTCTTTGTCCAGGGCTTGCAGGCGTCTCCGCTAATGATCCATTCAGAGCCATGGGAGTCTTTGGTTGGTACAAATAACTGTTATTTACTGCCTCATTACAAATGAAATCTATAGCTGGAAGAGTGGAGAAAAAGAAATAAAACCACCACACAGCTGCCCACTGCAGAGTATCACCTGATGTATGTTTTTTTCTTTTAAAATAACAAACTACATCTTTTTGTAACACAGAATAATGTACATTTTATCTTCAACATGGAGGCTGGCTTTGTTTATAACATGAACCTATTGTTTTAAACAGTAGCTTTACTTTTACATTATATTATAATGTAAAATAACAGTTTATTTTTCATACCCTTGTGCACGTTTATTGGAAGCAATCATCTCAAAAGTAAGAATAAAAATCCAGTTGTTACTAGTAGTAGTGTTTTAAAATCAGGCCATATTACCTCAGATCCCTACATCTGCCACTTTACAAACCTGAAGTTATTAATGCATGACAAAGACGTCAGTCAACACAAGGCATGTCTAAAATTACTGTCATGCACATTACACAAGCAAAGACTCCTACCCCCCGCTTTTCGTTTCTGCACAAACTGTGGCTCATTATCGAAGTGTCAAGTGGCCGGTCTTGAGTCCGTCATGCCACACTCTAACCTTATCTGTCCAGATGCCGAAGCTCAGTCCGTTCTCCCATCTCCAATCATCTTCCTCCCCTGACCTATGTGACTATCAGTCCCAGACTGTAAGACGAAAAGCATTCCCTCCTCAGCACACTCAGCTGGCACCAACACTGCATCCAGTAGCTTTAAGGGATAAACGTCTCTAAGTTCTTTGAAAACCTGGCCCACTTTGGGCCTTTAGCTCCTTGTGTACTCACTCTGTTAGATATACCTGTTCACTTGCTCATGAATGCAAATATCTGAGCAGCCAATTCAATGCATTTAGATGTCATCATAAATATCTTGTTGAAGTTAACTGAATTGAGCATGGCATGATTGTTGGTCGCAGTCTATGGGATTTTCCTACAAAACCATTCAATTCAATTTTATTTCTACAGCGCCAAATCACAACAACAGTCGCCTCAAGGCGCTTTATATTGTAAGGTAGACCCTACAATAATACATACAGAGAAAAAAACCCCAACAATGATATGACCCCCTATGAGCAAGCACTTTGGCGACAGTGGGAAGGAAAAACTCCCTTTTAACAGGAAGAAACCTCCGGCAGAACCAGACTCAGGGAGGGGCGGGGCCATCTGCTACGACCGGTTGGGGAGAGAGAAGGAAGACAGGATAAAACACATGCTGTGGAAAAGAGCCAGAGATTAATAACAAGTATGATTCAGCGCAGGGTTTTGGGTATACACCTCTTGGGTTTACAGAGCATGGCCAAAAAAAGAGAAAATAGAGTATCGCCCTCAGTACCATCTCAGCACCCTTTAAATGCCAGAGTTTGCTGTACATTTTGCTTTTGCTTCCAACAGGATGTGTCCTGTCACAAAGTTCAAATAATTTCAAACAGGCTACTTTACCATGAGTAAGTTCACTGTACTTAAACAGCCAAAAAGCCAATAGATCTCAATCCATGATGTATGCGGTGGAATGGGTGATTTGTTGACAGCGACTGCAAAAACTGTTTGATACTGCGATGTCAAACTGGACCAAAATCCATGAGCAAAGTTTCCAATACCTTTTTGAACCTGCCCCACAAAGAATTAAAACAACTCTGAAGACGAAAAATGGATGAAACCTTTGAGTACCAAGGGGTCCAGTGAGTGTATAATGGAAAGACTTGGTTTAGAAATAAACAGTGTCTTCTTCAGGCGCTGCTTCCACGTTTGCACTACTATTTGCAATAGTAAAACTACTATGAGCCAGCGCAGAAGGTTTACTGGGCTTTGTGTTTTTCATAATACCTGTTATAAAGGTGAGTCATGCAGTGAACAATACTGTATGTTTGCAGAAGGGTAGAAAGTGGTTTACATCACTACCAGAAGCTAGGGAAGGACAGTGACTCTGCAAAAAAAGAATAATACTCATATGGAAGTTTCCACCAACTATGACTCTAAATATTACATCATCAGATAAAAATGGATCAAGGCCACAAAACGGAAAGTCCTGCATGTTCTGCTAAACATTTTTAAAATGGACCAAAAAGCTGCTTTCTGGGTAGTCTTGGGTAAAACACTTGTTCTGGATTTTTAATTTGGAGTGTTAATTTTACTTGACTAACATTTCTAGTGAAACTGTCCGAGGGCTGGAAAATGTTGAGCTTTGGAAAAGAAGGAGTAATCGTCAAAAAAAAAAAAAAAAAAAAAAAAAGGTGGGAAGGTCATAAACGCCAAACACAGAATATATTCGTGTGTCAAACAATGTCACTCCAAAACTCTTACTGAAAATAAGTCACACAAGAGAGCCTGCAGTTTAATGTATGCTGGAAATGAAATGAATGACAAGTCTGTGTGACATTCCTGGCTTTAAAAAAACAAAACAAGCTAAAGATAAGTGCTGATAGCAAACCACAGGGTCAGTAAGGTCAAAGGTGTGTTCTGTGACGCTGCCAGTACAGCTAAATATGGAACAATGTGGAACACAGCAGCCCAACAGAGTGCATGAACAAGTTCTCCAGGTTTGATTTAATAGTACTTATTAAAGTACACAGAACCAAAGGCTGCCTGTATTGACAGAAATACTCATTGACTGATTCACTGTAATTGACCAGCAGGATCAAACGTAGTGTGTTTTTGACTTAGTAGTAATGAAGGACTGAATGGATCCAGTTTTATCCTGTATGAGACAGTTTCTAGAGAGTACTGGGATTTTCCCGAATCCATTTCCCGAGCAGTCTCACATGGGAGTAAACTGTCTTCAGGCTCATTAGTTATTCTGACGTATAATAATAATAAAAAATAAACATGTTATTTCTGGATCTTGCTGTACTATCAGCTAAGAGAGTAACTAAATTAAGAGAGTTATTTTGGGCACTCAGAGCTTTTGAGTGTAAGGCCTGAAATTTGAGTTTTTGGAAATAACTCCCAATGCAGGAAAGAAACAACAGCAAAGAGAAGCTACTAATACCACACCACCTACAAAACTTGGCACATAAAAATGAACACATTTTTCAAAGTCGCAACAAACAACAACGCAAACACAGAAGATCTCTCTGTATACGCTGCAGACAGGACAGAACATGCTAACTCTACTTTTTAGTCTTTATGAGGCAGCCGGTATCTCAGGTGGACTTATGGAAAGGTTCTGACAGATTCTGCCTCAGTGGGATTCCCTCCCTCCTCCCCACCCGGCAGCAGTTTCTATATTCCTTGCCTTTGTAAGCATTTTTCTCTGCTTCTGCAGATTTTTCTTGCTGTCTGCCTCTTTGTATTAAAGGTGCCTACGCACACTTATCTGTGGCAAAGATGAGAATTCCCTTAATGGCAACGTGTTTCTCGAACATAAAGGCATTCATGCTGCGAGTGACGAATGTAACAGTTGGCACGCATCAGCACATCAGCATCACGCAGATGGCCGTAGTGAATGCTGATTATGTTTGTTGGCCTTTTCAATAAACCATGATGATGTACAGTGGGGTTTGATAAAGGTGGAGGCACACAGGAATCATGCAGACGTGCTCACAATGCTCATAAACAGAGGCAAACAGCATGCATACCGGCCAGTCAGCCATACATGGTAAAGACAATACTTTTCAGCTTTGCAGACAGCCGGCCCAGACAGGAGGAGAACTGGCGTCCAAGCTGATAGTATCAGTGAGAAAACTGTATTTTTCTTTTTGACCGGTTGAGGAGACATGCACACAAATGCACACTCACACACACACACCTTCCTCTAACTCCCCCGAGGTGAGTGCACGCTCAGCCCACTCAAGTCTCAACGCATTCTGTGGGAGTTTATGTATGGATCAAGCAGCCACGACGGAACAGAACAGCGTGGTTTACAAGTGCCAGACGCCACTCTCCACTCACCGCCTCCGAGTCTTCAAATCCATGAAGGTACAAGTTATCGTACATGGAGGAGTGAGGTTCCCAAAAATGAGCTCTTCAGTGCAAAAATAGTTCGAAACGGCTCAAGATCAACCTGTTCTGGAGAGGATGGATGATGAGGATAGGGGAGTGACAGAGAGCACCAGCAGTCTCTTCCTCCACATGAAGGTAGATGAAAAAGAACCCAGATCACAGAAGAACAACAGATTTATAAAAGAAAAGGGAAAAAAGCTGGAGTCCAGTCTTCTCCTAATGCTGAATTAGATGTTACTGCTCCCAGGTCAAACAAGTGTTGTTTCCCATTATAAGGCAAGCTTGGCTATCCCCAGAGGCTGAGCAGACCTGGCATTTCATCTGCCTTCCAAGCTGAGATTGCACGAGCCAATCCCTTCCCCAGCACTGGTTGATGACAGACGTGAGATGCAGGCTGCCGATTGGCCGATGCAGGCTCCAGTCAGCCCGGCTGGCTGTGAATAAGGAAGAGAGAAGAGAAAGAGGCGGGGGCGTCTGCAGCCTGAGAGCATCATTAACCAGCAAGCCGTGTCAATCCTGTCCTTGTATGTGAGCATGAGGTAATCTTTCACACTAAACACCGACATTTAATTTGCACATGCAGAACGGCAGCAAAGGCAAACAGCTGAGTGATGATACTTAGAACGAGAGGCAGACTCGATGCGATCGAGCCGCTGCTCCGCTACAAGGAGCGCCCGCATCTTTACAGCTTCATGAACACACCGGAGCCGTAAAAATCAATCTGTAAATATCTGCTACAGGGAGAGTGATGGCAGAGGAGATCAATCAAGAAAAGCTAGAGAACTTCAAATCTACAGTTTGACACCTTTCATGGACAGCATCTGTTGCTATTATAACTACTTTACATGTGAAACAACAGTGCATTTAAAAAATATAGATTCCTATTTTAACCATCCCATAATTACCGCAGGATGTTAAGCTACAAATTAGATAAAGACTTTGAATTCATTGCTGTACAAAAGGTTTTCATTTGTGCAGCTGAAAGACTGTTTATTTTCAGAGTAAACACCTCAGAAATACAAACATACATGAAAATCATTAATAAGGTAAATTACAGTATTTGTTTTGCAATTCATATTTCCCTCCTTTGGCTTTGAGCTTTAAAAGAAATTCTTGATACTATTCACAATAATAATATAAATTTCCCTGTTAAAAATACACAGACACACACACGTTACACAAACTCAGCAATGATCCTACTCAAACAAGTTTGGCACTGGGACGTTGCCATTTGTTTGGCATAGTAGAGCAACAGCACCCTCTCTTGATCCGATAATGCATCTTCATCAACATCGCCACGCTTTTTTCCTTTTCCTTTTTTTTAAGCTTGCTCAGAACAAGCTCTTCCCAAAACATCAGATTTTTTTGTGTCTATCCTGCACGTATTTTAGTGGAGGCACAGAGCCGGGTGCTACATCCTCATCATTCATTTAGATATTGCTCTGTGTCTTTATTCTGCACAGCAGCTCCCAGAAGACCCCCTCTGGCCCGTGTGGAACAGTAGATCAAAGGGAGACCTTTCAGAATAAAGGTCATTTTATTCAGGCTGAAGCTGCATGAAATATCACATATAAGGGTGCTTTTTTTTTTTTTTTTTAAAGAAAGAGAGAAATAAAGAAAGATGGGAAGCAAAACAGAAAGAGCACAAAGGGTGAAATATGCTTCTGGAGAAAAGTGGGTCCGAGCTGCCACGTAGATCTGGTGGTATAATTAGATATCACGTGTAACACGACAGCTCGAGCAATATTACCTTACTGAAAATAAACACATACGCACACAGGCTGCAAAAATGACAAGAAACTGAACTAATAATGGAACAAAGTGGATAAGAGAGGCACAAAGAGTTTGTGTTCTTACTCATATCTCGAGCTGTCACTGTCATCCATTTGAGTTCAGTTAGATCCTTTAAAAATCAGAAAACCTATCAGGGTAGAAACAGGTTGAACATGTGAGAACTCGTTTAGGCGTTTTATGTCTCCAACACACGCTGTGCCCAATCAAGAGACAAAATGTAACATCCCAGAGAAACAAAGTGCAAGAAATGTCAGACAAGCCAGAAAGGAACTTTAGTTTCTCAGCTAGAAAGGCACTCCAACTTGCTCCCACTCCTTTTGCCATTTTCTAAATTAAGCATGCAATCATTTCCAACTGATAACAAAGTACCTTTCATTTGTAATTTATGAGATTGTCTCCATCATCTACTCAGGAGGTGCTGACAAACTAGCGTGCAATACCAGCTGCGAGCGACGGCAGCGGTGGCTTGGCCCATCAAGTAATTCACAAATTAAAGGCTGTTGAGTTTAGCCATGTGACCTACATAAGGCGGATTAGCAGTGTGAAGTCTCTTCCTTATCACTTTGCAAGCTGCAAGCTGAAAGATGAGGTTAAAGAGTTGCCTCTGTTTGATGTATCGTGAGTCGGCAAGGCAAATTAAATTTCCGGGACGGCATTATAGGTTTATCATTCTCACAATGAATTCAATCAATTAACTCTGCGAGCCTTACATTCATTCATGATTCCAAGATTTATTCATGTAAAGCAACGGAACAGATTTAGAGAATGAAAACACGACGATCCAGGACGTGAATGTGAGATAAGAAATTAATTCAGGCGACGTAACAGAGGCAGTCAGGAAATTCGGCTGTGACTAAGAGGTCATTTTCTGCTGAGAACATCTATTGGTCCACCAAAATTCATCACTGTACTCTTGTTGTGTCCTCAGGACATCTCAAAATAAAAGGTCTGCTACGTGTGAAACCCCTTTTCTTCCCGTCATTTGGATGTCAGCATCAACTGAATTAACTGTAAGTAAGAGACAGCTAGAGTAGGAATTAACTTGACCTAGGCTTATTAATTCCAACACCAAGAAAAAAAGATCATCTGTGCCTTCACCTTTGAACCATGATAAACATAAATTGCTTGGTTTGGGGTTTTTAAATATATACATATATGTTTATGTCTGTGTTATCAAGACAGACTGGTTTTAATAAGCTCAGAGTTCCCCAAATGACAATTATTCTGCTTTGAATAATTTAATTCAACATTATTTATATGGTGCCAAATCACAACAAGAGTTGCCTCAAGGCACTTTATATTGTAGATTAAAAACCCCACATACAGAGAAAACAACAACAATGAGATGACTCCCTGTGAGCAAGCACTTGGCGACAGTGAAGGAAAAACTCCCTTCTAACAGGAAGAAACCTCCAGCAGAACCAGGCTCAGGGAGGGGCGGGGCCATCTGCTGCAACCGGTTGTTGGTGCTTTTTACTCATTTTTTGTTAGACAGCATAAACCCTAAATTAAATTACATACATATACTTGCTGTTAGCAGCACTGTAAAATTATTCCCACTCATAGCACCTATCTTTAATACATATGTGTAGAGAAGTGTCTATGTTATAAGTAGTAGATTCCGGTAGAACTGAAAGACTAAAAAAAAAACAACGAAGATAATGAGAGCTGTACACAATGTAAATGTGGGACCTTTGAAGGAGATGATCTTTCTTGTCATTTGCTACATATATATTGTTTCATATTAATATGAATTCAGGAATTCCTGATAAAATCCCAACCATAGTTCAGAACTGCTGAATGGCCTACCCGAGTACAGACCCAGCTAACCTCAAGAGTTCAGAACCCCTGTTTGAAGGGGGAGTTAACATTTCTTATTAAGAGGTCAATGCATTTAACAATTGCAAAGACCTCCAAAGATGCAAACCAGCAGCTAGTCTTAAAAACAAAACATAATTAGATGCATGAGGGTCAAATAGAGCCAGCCGAAGAAAGAGGTGCGATGAATACAGACAGCTGCAAAACGATTTTGAACAGACAAAAGAACCTGAAACTGTGTACAGAGACAAAAACTGAACAGAAACAGATGACAAATTAGCATAAGGAGATAGAAAATTCACATTACAAGAATTGCTACAAAAATGCTAAGTGACCAGAGAGAAGTGCAAACTGGTTGCAAACAGATGCAAATCCAAACAGACAATAAAAAAGCTGAATGTTTCGTCTTCTGTGTCTATCTGCATCTTTAAGTTGTTGCTATGGAGGAAAGGTTAAAGGCCTTTTTACAAGTCTGTCTTATAAATAATCCTTTCATGGACCTTAAAGCCTGGCTCAGGATTCGATCAGGTATCCACTCGCCAACAGCACACATAAACATCTGTGTGTAGGTGCTCTGCGTACCATCTGGGAGAATCAGTTTTTTACCATCTCGGCAGCAGATCTGTTCGGTATCACATGCAGTGACTCAGACTCGTCATCCATATCTCCTGGAACATAATGTCCCTGTATTGTGACACAGCCGTCCATTGGAGCAAACAATTAATTTAAGTCATTTTCTCTCATTTTTCTTTGTAAGACAAGCACCAGAGGTCATTCAGAAGACGGCAGACCCCACCTCGCCTTGCCCTGATCCCTGTGGTCTCCTAGTTAAATGCACTATTTTCTGCCAATCTTTGGTTATTACACAGATGAAAAATTTTGTATTTGTGCTCCTACTGGTTTGAAGTGGGTGAAGAGCAATATTTATATTGCATTCTGGTGACAGTTGGATTGCTGTTTGCTTATGCTGCCAACACAACCTGTCATATCTTGTTAAACCACACCCACACAGTAAAATGAACATTATTCTTTCTTTTTTTCCAATCGTAATGTCATTGTAAAGTGAAATACTGCAAGGTTACGAGTGATGTAATGTTACTTCAAAGTAATTTACAGTAAATTACTGACATCTGGTATCACCATCATTTTACTGTACTGTACAACGTGATCTGTCTTTGGAACCACAAAAAATGATCAGACAGTAAATGGCTGCACTGAACTGTGACACTGCAACTTTTTTGGTCTTTCTTGGACTCTTAACATCACATAGCCACATTTGAACTGGCCTAAGATCACAATTTGCAACAGAAAAGGCTAATATTTAAAAACCAAATTTTGAAAACGATACAAAAATTGGTATTCGCATGGATCACGCCTAATCCTTTTCTCCCTCGTTGCAGAGCTGAACAAACTAACATTAATAACTCCAGAGTCCAGGGAAGATTTATAATGTTGACCATGATTCTGTAATGTCCACAAATGATCTGTAGAGGAGGAACGTTCAATAAAAACATTCGATATCTACCTCGGCTGCTGTAAAGAATGCCTTCATCTCACTTTTTTCTCCTTTCATTGAGTTTTTGCTGTAAAATAAATAAAAAAAAACTGTTACCTTCTTGTGAAAAGAAAGGAGGCGGCGCAGTTTTCTGCTAATCAACCTTGTCAGCTTGACCCCTGTTGTTGTTGAAGGCTGTTACTATGGATACACGTGGGCATCAAAGAGAGAGAGCCCACTCCTTCTCTTCTTACCTGATGACGATCACACCGGTGATGACACAAATCACAGCGGGGGCGTTACAGAAATCTCTGAGTGTGTAATAAGTAAATGGAGTGGGCAAGAGCTTTCATTTCATTCCACTGTCCTTGTGCTTTACTTTTTGCCTCTCCTTCTTTTTGTCTACTCTTTCTTTCTTTGAGGTCTGTCTGCAAAACTGTCTTTTCCACCTTCTTCACTTCCTGTGAGTCATATTATTACTCCAGTGTCAAGCAGTAGGCATTCACTAATTAATGGATGATGTTTACACTGAACACAAACTGCATTCATTAGTGTGCTGCTCAATAAAATACAGATCTTATATTTTATTTACATTGCTAATCATCTGGTGTTATGCTCAGTTTTGTTCAAATGGAATTATGTACAAAAAGATGATTTCTGTGACTAATGAAGGGCTACACCATCATAACTGACATCTGATGATTCAGTTCTTTCTCCAACTTGATTTGGCCTGATTTACTGTATCTCCAAAGAGCACGTGTGACCAAGTTTGTTTGAGGTCAGGTTTGAAAGCATGAAAAAGGGAGAGAAAGAGTGGGGCTTTGGGACAAAGGTAGTCACAGATGAACTATTCTTGTATCTTTGTATGGCCTCTGCAGCCTTGGTTCCCTTGGTAACTTGTCAGCAGGATGTCAAAGTCCATGGTAAGCACTGTAAAGTAGTCTGGCGCAAGCACATTATGAATTAAAGAAGGGACTTAAGAAATTGAATTTTGTTTTCACTGTGACATATACAAAAGAGGCGGTGCATCCAAACAGTGTTGCCTGGCGCTGCTCCCGTGACTCGTGAAAGTTTGGTAGATGACTCAAAAGCAGGTCAGTTAGCTAAATTCCCAAGTGAGACCAAATCAAGGCCATCTATTCCCTGGACTACAGCAGAACATCTTCTAGACTGACAACATGTTATCTGCTGCCACAATGTTTTCTCTTCACATTGGAGCCAAACCCATATGAGTCTAACCAAAAGTTATGTAATGATGGATTGAGGTCAGAAATCAACAGTGGTCCAGAGATGAGCTCTCAAACACACTTCATTCCACCAGGGAAATCTTCAAACAGCAAGTGTTCACCACTCACTGTCAGAGCTGGGGTTTGCATCAATTATTAGTCTTAAGTGCTTCATAGTGTTGTTTATAGCTCTTTAACTCCTTTCCAAAGGACCTGGTAGGCTATTAAGACACAATTAGGATGTTTGCTAAGACCATTAATCTCTGGCTCTCTTCCACAGTGTCTTTTGTCCCGTCTCCCTCCCCTTACCCCTAAACCAGTTGCAGCAGATGGTGACCCCTGAGGTTTCTTCCTGTTAAAAGAGAGTTGTTCCTTCCTTTTTCCTAATCTGACAGTTGGGGTTTTCTCTGTATTATTGTAGGGTTTTTTCATTACAATATCAAGCACCTCAAGGCAACTGTTGTTGTGATTTGGTGCTATATGAATAAAACTGAATTGAATTGAACTGAGTTGCTGCCTAAACTAAAGACGCTTGTCATATGTGTTGTAGCCAGGTGCAGCGCTACATGGTGAAGCTTTCATCAGTATTAACCAGATCTATGCCTCGACGAAGCAGAAATGCAGTCAGGTTTATGCTTGACCTCTAAAAGTTCAAGTTCGTCATGTCCTACCTGTCTGAGGATGAAGCTGGTGGAAGTGGTGCTGCCATCGGACCTCTTCAGTCGACTGCGTCTGGAGTAAGTCCCCCTGTTAGCCTAATGAAGGCAAAACAGACCCGCGAATGAACTCTGCTCTTTTATTTTATATTTGTGATTGTATTTTTGTTGGCCCTTCCCTTTATTTATCCCCCTCTCCTCTACAGGACAAACCCAAGGGCACCTTCCTTTCAGTAACCCCGTTAAAACCAGCATCTCAGTCTCTCTGGTTAAAGTGACGTTGATGCCAACCAGCTGTCTCTTGTCTGCTGTGATGACCTGATTATAAGAAGCCGGTCTTTTAATGCTTTCTCGGACTGTCACACTAAGGTCTATGATAAGTGCAGCTTTGCGTGAACACTGCCCCGATGTACGGATTCAGTTTTTTCTGACCTATTTTCACACACAAGCAATTTGTTTAAGTGCAGCGAGGGCATACTTCACTTGAGCAGGAAATGAGGTGAAATATAGTAAATGGTTGCAGCGCTTGGCTCTTATGACACTCTTGCGCCTGGTATCATATCCCTTTGTGACAGCAGAGGGAGGAATATCACTTTCAGTGATCCCATCTTAATTTTAAATTGCAGGCATGGCCAAACTATAACTTCAGAAAATCACAACACAAAGCAAAAGTGCCTTTGCTGTGTATAACGGTCTCTAACGAGGCCACTTTGCTGAGTTCTGTATTTACACACATTCTGTAGTAGATAATGTTTTATTTGCCTGATTAATGTACTGAATGTTCAAAAATTTCCCCCCACCCGGAGTAAAATCCTTAAAGTTAGTGACGTCAGCAGTTCAAAAACACAAAGAAATGTGATTCAAGCCCGAGCCTGAACCATCCTGAGCAGGATGAATTTCTGACCACAACTATTAGGCTACATAGTCTTGGGAAAATTAATTATTTCATTGATTATTATGCTTCATAATATCTGATTCCTATCTGATTCTTTCCTGGTAATCAAATAGCAGCACTCCCATTCATTACATCTAAGTGCGCACACAGTTACATTAACAATCTGCAAATGTTGTAACATTGAAAAAATATGGGAGGGGGTAAAGTACCTCCCTTCTCTGGAAAAGTTTTTTAAACTACCTCATGCATCACGAGCTGGGCTCCGTCATAAAGTGCTTAATAATTGAGCACCTAATTTCATTCCTTTTTGAATAAATCAAATTCACGCCACGCTGCAGATCCCGTGCAGTCTCAGTTTGACTAATAACACCTCGAGGACTAGTTGAAGATAATGAATGCATCCTCACCAAGACAACGAGCAGGATGACTTTTTTTTCCTTCCAATTATTATTATTATTATTATTATTAGGTATGTCATCGTAGTGTGGAGTAAGGGGGCTTCATTATCCCCCCGTGCATATTTGCATATATTTTAAGATTTGTCTTCATCATTAAAACATTTGCTACAGATTCTCGCTGTTTCACGTCATGGTTTTTTTTTCCTTTTCTACCTGAAACACGGGCTTCTGCATCCCCTCTGCTATCCCGTGACGGGTGTAGATGTGCCGGGACATCTCAGCCAGTTCGTCGGTCCAAGGCGGAGGCTGGCGCTCGGTGCCACTCCACTGGAAGTGCCGCTCCTCGGGCGGCGGACAGTGAACCGCCGGCTCCAGCTTTACTCCGATTCACGCCAGCAGAAGAGAAAAGACTTGGACGGCAGCTCGGACGTGTCCTCCTGCAGATCTTTACGGAGTGGACAGGGCACGTACATCAGATGTAGCCCTCCTCTTCCTCCCACACGCATCACACAGGGTTACAGGAGTGCTGCGTTCAAGGACGAAGTAGAACTTGAGAATTTCGTACACTCAGCGTGTGTCATTTGGAGGGCAGCCGTCAAAAGTCAAACTCAATTAGATAATATATTTAAAAACATTCACACTTGTGTTTATGTCACATGTAAAAAAAACAACATTTTTTATAGCCTACTTTATATATGATATTCAACTTAACTCTATCCTCCACAGCCAGTGTTGGGAAGGTTACTTTTAAAATGTATTCCATTACAGAATACAGAATACATGCCCCAAAATGTATTCTGTAACGTATTCCGTTACGTTACTCAATGACAGTAACGTATTCTGAATACTTTGGATTACTTAATATATTATCATGCTTTTTACAACAACGTGAATGTACTATTGCTGTGTGATTTATTACTGTTACTGAAGGTCCGCGACTCCGAACTGTAGTAAAGGGACCTCTGACTAATACGGCGGGGTCCCTGTCGGCTCGTAGCCGAAAAATAGCTTTACTTTGTTGTGTGGGTCAACTCTGCTTGCGAGAGACAGAGAGAGGCGTTGAAAGACTGCTCCAACAGAACTTATTGTTTTCGGAGGAAAACACGAACACAGTGTACAGTCGAGCCTTAATAGCTTACTTACAACTGGGCTCGTCAGGCTGTCTTCTTGGCTGCAGTGGTTATTATTATATTTACATGTTTCCAGCGCCAGTTTTTGCTCGATGACAACTCGTACCTTTCCACTCCCCTTTTTCTCCCTCCTCGCGCTCACAGACACATAACGTGTATGGCAGTCCATTCTCCCTGCAACACGGACTACACTGCCCGTGATGCTACATTCTTTAGAGCTATGCTTGTAGCATTCTGCCTGTTAGCTTAGCACAACAACAACAACGAAAAGGCGCTCTCTCACCCAGGAAACACTAAGTCGCAGAGAGAGAGAGAGAGAGAGCGTTGCCCTGTAACCATGGCAACCGTAACGCTGCTGCCTGGAACAACAGAACGTAGCTGTCAAACAAAACCCAAACAGTCCTGACTCGCGACAAAATGAAACAGGAAAGTACCGCAGTGTAATCCATTTATTTCAACAAAGTAACTGTATTCTGAATACCACCTTTTTAAACGGTAACTGTAACGGAATACAGTTACTAATATTTTGTATTTTAAATACGTAACGGCGGTACATGTATTCCGTTACTCCCCAACACTGTCTACAGCAGGGACGTCAGCCTCATTTTACTTCCTGGGCCACATACAGATCATTTTCATCTTAATTAGTCAGTGGGCCGAACAAGCGAAACTTCCTTTTCTCTTGGTGTGAAGATGTTTAACTACACATTTAATCTAGTTTTATATACATAAAAAAAGAAGTGCAGTTCTAACAGCAAGTCTGGTTCGTCTACACGATAAATAAATGCTTTTGTAGTAAATGAAAGGAATCACAAATAAATAAATGTGCCGTAAACAGGTGCGGATCTAGAAGGGTGGCATGGGGTGGCAAGTGCCACCCTAAAATAATAATAATAATAATAATGGATTGGATTTATATAGCGCTTTTCAAGGCACCCAAAGCGCTTTACAATGCCACTATTCATTCACTCTCGCATTCACACACTGGTGGAGGCAAACTATGGTTGTAGCCACAGCTGCCCTGGGGAAGACTGACAGAAGCGAGGCTGCCATATCGCGCCATCAGCCAGCGATGATCCCTTGCCACCCCAAGTGCCACCCTAGTTTTGCATATGACAGTGTTGTTTATTAAAATAAGATAGCATTAACAGTTTGAGCGTAGTTGCAGTCAACAGCGAATATAAATGCTAAAACTTAATATATTGCATAGTGTTTCCCCCCCCTGCACCATTAACAAATGGTTCAACCCATAGCAGGACCTGCTTTTTTCTTGTTTTCAGTAGCAAGCAATGTTTATGATCGTGCCAGAGCACATTTTGAACAACACCATGGGAATTTTGGATTTTACACAGGTGGTTGGATGTTAAACTCTGGAAATGGAAGGAAGATGAGTGTTATTAACCCTCTGTGGTCCACGGACACGCTGCACCTCCAAATCACATGACTGATATAAGCTGACATAGCAACAAGCTGCATTCAGCCCACTTTGAAAGTTCGGACTTCAAAGTTTTTTAATTTTAATTACAGGCCAGTAAATCCAGAGTTATGATAATATATATGAGCCACGCTTTTTTCTAAATACTGTCATCACGTTTGTGTGCGTGTGTTTTAAGCATTTTCTAAGGACAGCGCGAAAACAGTAAAGAAAGGAAAAAAGCCACCTCTTTCCTATCGGTGGAAAAATGTACCATGTTGCCCAATTTAAAAAAAAGTCAACACGTGGGATTTGGTTGTTTAGGAAGAGGGAAAAGTTTTAGGAGTGAAGGTAACAGCAGCGAGACAGAGCGAGCGAGTGAGAGAGAGAGAGAGAGAAATTTTGATGTGGGAGATTTGTGACGTTTAGTGTGGAGTGTATACTTAGTGTGTTGTGTTGTCTTGTGTAGTTGTTCTGTTATGTAGTCGTTTTGTTTTGTGTGTCAGTGAGGGCACTAATGAATGTCACAAAGGCACATTTGCAACGTAAACACTGTTACTAAGTAGAAAACCAGCGGAGTGATACACCTCCTGTTGTCAGGCCTGCAGGTTTATCCCTGTGCTCTTCTGTCTTTTGGTGGACAAACTTTTTTTTTTTTTTACTGACACACATCATTTGTGGGGCATCTTATTGCGACACCTGATTGTTCTCTCATTTTAGTTTCAGTAATATTTTTAAATGGTTGTACAAAATGAAAAAAACGGCAGGTGTATTGGCTGCATTTTTAGATAAATAGTTGTATATGTTTACAAAATGTACAATTTATATTTGCATTTCAAGTTATAAAAATTTACTCAACATGTCTGTGTTTTTTTTTTTTTACAGTAAAAAATACTACTAGGAGCTTAAGTTCTTTGTGTGATTTCAGATCAGTAATACTAATGCAGTATGTCAGTCAAAACAACTACATTCAGTTGAGCTGAATGTAGTTGTTTTTTGCCTGTAAAAAGGCAATTACAAGAAAATGGAACAAGATAGACCCACCATCACAGGACGAATGGATCAAAATTATAGATGAAATACAAACTATGGAACAATTGACCTACAGAATAAGAACTCAGGAAGATCAATACCATAAAAAGTGGGAGAAATGGACTGAGTACATAAACCCAACAGGTTAAAGACCAACATATTGATAATGAGAAATGATCAAACTGTAGAAACAAGGAGATCCAACATGTTTTTTTGTTATCCTACCTGTTGTATTTATCTTTTTGTTGTTGTTGTTGTTGTTTTGTTGTTACCCCCCTACCCCATGTATAATGTTTAAAGAAAAACAATAAAAAGAAAGTAAAATAAATAAATAAATAAATTCAGTTGAAAAGAGTTCTGAAAAGAAAAAATAAAATTAAACAATCTGAGGGTGAAATACAAACGTAAACTCAAAAGGAGTCAAAAATGGCCGGTTGTATTTTAGACCTCAGTGGGTTAATCCAACAAATCATGAAAAATTAGGTTTACATTTTTGTTCATGACAGTGCAGATTTCTGACATTTTGTGTAATTTAAGCTGTAACAATGTGATTGTTTTATAACAAAAAACAGTGAAACTTAAGTTAGACTTGTGTTTGTAAATGAAGCACCTCATGTTGTGTAACTTTCTGGATTTTATACTTATTGGCTACATATTTATTTATCATACAGGCTATACAGTACATAAGGTCAAAACTCACATGTTTTATGTAACTAAAGTGTGTAATTATGTGGGCAACAGCCAATAATTAAGTTATAGACTTTATTTATATGAAAAACTTGTATACTTACTGCATTTGAATCATTTTAACCATATGTAACCACCTGCATGAGTGGGTTTTTTTTTTTTTTTTGGGGGGGGGGGGGGGTTTCGATTTAGCCACCCCATTTGATTTCTTTGCCACCCTCATGCCACCCTAAGAAAATTTCTCAAGATCCGCCCCTGGCCGTAAATTACTGTTCAGACTCTCTTGCAAGTCCAAAATCTATGCCCTCCTTCACATTATTTCAAAGCTGTTCAGTGGGCCGGATTTGAATCTTTGCTGACCGATCCTGGTCCCTAGGCCTTATGTTTCACACCACTGCTCTACAGATTTAATTTCACTCTGATTTCTCAGATTGGTCCATACTTTGATGCCAGGTTCTTTATCAACTTTTCAGAAGCTTGCGTTTTACAAATGGTCATTTTTGTGATCTATCTGACCCACAGACAAGCAACAAAATGAAGGTGGCTGCAGTAAAGTACTGATAGAGCACCCTCATAAGGTATATAAAACCACAGTAACCTCCATAAAGATCGACCACGGTCCTACTTATTATTTATTCTTATTTACCGTTTATTATGGCACACTGCTAGAATGACTCAGTCATGAATATTCAAGTGTGTTTTCTCCAAATGTTTTCATGAGAAGTGGTAACTGTAAACAGGTAAAATTATATGCTAAACTAAAATATTCCAATAAACACATTTGCAGCCCTACGTAATCACTTTCCACCAGTTTCGTGCCGCATTCTTCACTTAAAAACAGGCCAATTTTCAACTCAAAAATATCTCACGAGGACAAACAACAGATGAGGGAATCTTCTCAACCATCCTCAGCAGACCAAGGCACCAGCTGTGCTGTTTTCAGACAATCTCGAAAACATTTATTCACACTCCCACGTATCCTGGAAGAGCAGGCAAGAATCTGACTTTGCAACTGAAGAACAGTTTTACCTGCACTTTGCTACCCATAACCATCTCTAGCATTCACATAACCTCCAGTGTATCCAATAGAAAGAAAAAAAGAAGCTATAAAAAGGCCAAGTGCAATTAATAAATCATGTCTTCTGGGTAGAGCATATTATTGGATTGCACGTGTCATGCAGATGAGGATGTGTGCAGGGAATAGCAGAGGCTAATTACTGTAGGTGGACAGTTTCTATTTTAATCACCCTTCTCTTAATTGTACAAATGTAATTACTTCAACAGCTTCAGAGGAATCGGCGCTAAAAGAACAAAATCAACTTCCACACACGCCGTTTCTCTTATTTCAAAGTATATTTATTGAAGAATATTATACAGTTTGCTCTGTTACAAAAGCAGTTTTAAAATCCTGGATGACACAACGTTTCCTGGGATATTTCAAATATAAACAATTATACACGTCCAGAGGATTCAGAGACAGAAGTCGCTTCCCAACGTTGTGTTTGATTTCTACAGAAGAACAAGGCATTCAGTGGTAAAATAAAATGTTTACAAAGCTAAGGTGCAATGCCAAAGTCACTGACAAATCCAGATATTTTACATCTAATATACACTGCCTTTAACATTAGAGGTGCTTAACAGAAATTGAGTTCTGGCTAAAGTTAGAAGTGTGGAGTTACTGCAGCAGCCCAAAAGACTGTATGAGAGCTCTTAATTTAAGTGGAGGGAAAAACATCTATTTCTTCAGTTTGACTAAAGATTTTTTTGTGTATTTAAAAAAAAAATTTTGTCGTTTACATTTTGCCAAGAAAATAAAAGTAAAAGCAGAAGCCCAGTAAAAATAATTACCCACTTTTTTCATGTCTCCACACACACACATATATATATATATATCAAAGTACAGGCAATGCTGATGACAATTATGACGTTTTAGTACATACACATTAAAGAATGTGCTGTGGATTTGCATAAAACATAGAAGAGACAGAATGATGTTAGAACCATGAAGAGATGCAGCATTTTACCAGACTACCAAACCCATTCAGACGTTTATCTATTATCCATTCACTCAAACCTTTGAAAATCAGTGTCGCTTTACATTGACAACGAACCTCTTCTTGGGAAAGTATTCAAACACACACAAACATGGAGAAAAAAAAAACAAATGTGCACACACACATACACATAATTAAATATGTCAAATGTAATCATAGAATGCACAAGGCAAAGAGTCTATGGGAACGTCATTTCTGAATTATTTACAATGTTAACATATCTGACAATTGAGAAATAGAGTTTGCACTTCTAAATTCTGTTAGAGACACTGATCAGCTACAGCGTTGGTGGCTGGTGATGAGAACAGTGAAATGGGAGATCTGGCCTTTTAAGTACCTGCACATGTTTGTGCTGAAGAGAGCACCTGAGCTGGAACTCACGAATTCAGTCTTTGCAGATGAATAAACTACATCAGCTGAGTGTTGCAATCAAGATGATGATCAGGATAAACGGCTCATACCTTCATATGAATCCACTTGCAGACTTAAACAAGAAAAACAAACAAACCAGTAACTGTTCCATTTTCCTTGCCTACATTACAACATATGATTGTGTTTTTATTCACATTTACTCTACATGCTTGCAGGCTGTTTAATTTTTTTGCTGGCTTTCTCAGCGATCCCTCTCAGGAAAGAGATTTTGATAGCCACACTTGTGCACAAGACTTGGACGCTGCTTGCATTTCACTCTCAGAGCTACAAGGAATACTTTACTCGATTTTATTCCAACTTGAGCACGTTATCGCACCGTCGATGTATTAGGCTTTAAGGGCTGCCAAAATGCTGCGTCTGCAGACAAGGTTGTGTGAACAGATCATAAACAAAGAAGAAAATAACATTTTATCTCATCTAGGCTAGTGTGGACTAATCCTCTTTAACCAATAAGAAGACTCGCAGTTCAATTCCGAAACAGCATGGTGTTGATGTATTATTTGTAATATGCTAATTTCCTAAACAAATTAGACAATGACGGCTTGTTGCATGGTCCTGTACAGCAAAACCAACTCTTCTTCGTGCCGACTGATGATGTTTGAGAAAACCAGCATTGCTTTGAGTCACCCATGATAAACGAGGAGACTAAGAAAACTCTCGGTGCCGTGTTAAGCCTCACATACAGTAGCCGAGTTTTGACTTGGATGCATAGCAGACCTGCGTTACATACACGCATCAGTTATTTCAGCTTTCCAGGGGGTGTCCTGTTCGGCTTGACAGGCACAAAAAAACTAAACAAAACAAAAAACAAAAAGCCAAAGGAATTTTCCTAAAGCAATAACCTGACACACACATGCGTGCTAGGTAAACCAAATGAACACACAACTAGCAACTGAAATATCTGAAGGGTGCATCTTCTCAGGTCTGCCCTGTGTTAGTTTTACAGAAGAGGCTGCTGATAATATGCTGCCTGCTGCTGCTGCTGCTGAGGAGCCTGGTGAGGGGGAGCTGCTACAGGATAGGACACAGGAGGCATGCTGGAGTTGTGGTAGGCTGACATATCCATGGTCATGCCTGCCTGAGGTGGGTAAGGAGCTCCTGTGGCTTGGCTCATGTACGGAGCGTTCAAACCACTGCTGTGAAATAAATCCACAAGTGACATTTAGGTCAACAAATTCATGAATCTATCATTTCAATACATCCTCTAGAGAAATATGATTGGTAGGTAATATGATTTTGTTAGTAGTGATCAAATTCGGTTTTCTAAAAGAGTGTTTCCATAGTAACACATTGGTGTGAAAAAGTGTTTTTCCTCTTCCTGATTTCCTGTTTTTTTGTGTGTGTGTGTATTTGTCACACTTAAATGTTTCAGATCATCAAACAAATTTAAATATTAGATAAAGATAACACAAGTAAACACAAAATGCAGTTTCTAAATTAAAGTGTTTATGAACACCCAGGCCTGATTGCTGCTACACCTTTCCTCAATGAAGAAATCACTTAAATAGGACCTGCCCGATCAAAGCGGAGTAGACCAAAAGATCCTCAAAAGCTAGACATCATGCCACGATCCAATAAGAACAACATAATCTCAGTCTACAAAAGGTTACAGAGACATTTCTAAAGCTGTGGGACTCCAGCAAACCACAGTGAGAGTCATTATCCACAAATTGCGAAAACATGGAACAGCGGTGAAACTTCCCAGGAGGTACCGGCTGACCAAAATTACCCCAAGAGCGCAGTGACGACTCAGCCAAGAGATCACAGCAGACCCCTGAACAACATCCAAAGAACTGCATGCCTGCAAGTTCATGACTCCACCATAATAAAGAGACTGGGCAAAAATGGCCTGCAAACCACTGCTGAGCCAAAGGAACCTAAAGGCTCGTCTCAGGTTTGACAGAAAAGATAAAGACTTGGGGATTTTGATGATCCCCAAAGACTTCTAATAAAATACTCCGTTGACTGGCGAGACAAAAGATGAACTTTTTGGAAGGTGTGTGTCCCGTTACATCTGGCGTGAAAGTAATACAGCATTTCAGAAAAGGAACATCATACAGTAAAATATGGAGGTGGTAGTGTCATGGTCTGGGGCTGTTTAGTGCCTCAGGACCTGGAAGACTAGAAAACACCCTGAAGAGAATGTTCAGCCATCTGTTTGTGATCTCAGGCTGAAGCTCACTTGGGTTCTGCAGCAGGACAATGACCCAAAACAAACCAGCAAGCCCACCTCTGCATGGATTACGAAAACAAAATGAAGACTTGGATTTAGGTCAGGATTTAAGTCCTCACCTGAATCTGATTGAGATGCTGTGGCATGACCTCAAAAACGTGGTTCATGCTGAATTACAACAATTCCGCAAAGATGAATGGGCTAAAATTTCTCCATGGGGCTGTAAAACCGCTAATGGTGGCCCAACCCGTTATTAGGATTAGGGGGCAATCACTTTTTCACACAGGGTCATCATAACTTTGTTTTTTTCCCCCTTAATAATAAACACCATCATTTAGAAACTCCATTGTGTTTACTTATGTTATCTTTGTTTAAATGTAAATTTGTTTGATGATCTGAAACATTTAAGTGTGACAAACATACAAGAGAAAGGAAATCAGGAAGAGGGCAAACGCTTCTTCACACCACTGTATATTTATGAGAGAAGAAAAGCGTATCACAAGTTTTTGTTATTTTCCCTTGTGATGTGACGGCTATGTCAGTGACAATTACACTGTTCATTATGATGTACAAATTAAAATGTTTTTGGTGATTTGGAGACACATCAAGTGATTAAAAATCTGACTTTCAACGTCCTCGTTAAAAGGGTGGAGGTGTTATTCTTACCTCATGTAGGGCGGCTGAGCAGTTTGGCTGTTGGGTAAGGTGTTGGGTGGAGCTGAGACATTTGGCGGTAGTGAGTGTAGAGGTCCAGGCTGGTCGCTGGGCAGATTGTAGGGCTGTGCAGAGGGGATCTGAGGCATGGATGGGGGAAGATAAGGGGGTGCCGCTGGTCCAAGGTAGCCCTGAGAAGAGCAGGAGAGGAGCGTGCTGATAAGTGAATGCACTGAAAGGATGTAACAGAGTTTGGCAGTGAACTTATTTCCCAGTAAATATAGAACAGAGCCAGAAAAACTGGTTGACCACTCCCAGCAGGTGCTGCTTGGTTTGTTTTGGCGTTTATACTGACCTGTTACTACACCTATGCTGCAGCTGCCGGCACGCTACGATACTGCGGTTTGTAGTATTTATTAGTGAATATTTAACAGTTTATAAATTGTAACATCCAAATCTAAGCCACCAGACATGAGGAAGGTAAATTAGGAGAAGGGTTGCTCACAATGTATTCATATCTACATGTAAATTAGATTTTCCAGTTTTATCTTGTGTTGGTAACTCCTTTGAACTGGCCACCTCCTGACTGTCACAGTGCTAACAGTTCTCCCTTTGCCTATTTAGTATAACACGTGGTTAATATGGGTAGCTTATTTTTTTAAATAAACAGCTAGTTCTCGCAATATGCTTACTGTAGAGTTAGTAGTGTTAGTGTGATGGGTATAAAGCAGTCTTGTAACACATTCCTATTGCTCTGGTTGCATTTTGTTTAAACAGACAGCTGAAAAATTGGCATGAGTTAGTCCTCGACTAGCCCTGTTTAAGTCAACTTGTAGTCATTTAGATCTTTCAGACCACTAACCACCCCCCCAAAAGAAAAAGAAAATCCTTCATGTTATATAAACTGATGCTGTGTTGTTTTTGCTCCAACCAAAACCTATAGCAGTGTGATTATGGGACATCTGTACCTAGAAATCTGTATAAGCTACTTGAAATTAATGCAAACAAATTACAAATGAAGAGAACTGCGCAAGAATTGTATAATCCAAATCTCTATGATGACAATTTCCTTATCTTTTGAATTTATTCAAGACATATAATGAAGCTATTTTTAGTTTCACCACCCTTTAAGCTCTAGTTGGAGACTGCTACATCCAGAAACTACAACCTTCATTGTCTGAGATGCTACAAACATCCTCAGTCAGTAGCAGGTCACCAGCAGCTGCCCCAAATAATGAGATTTGGTGAGCTATGTTACACAAATAGCCAGCCTCTAGAGAAACGTGCACCAACAGAGATATTCAAAGAACAAATACCAATAATATAAAAAACAGTTATACAATTACAAATTAAATAATATTGGAAAACAGAGTTGAGTTTACATAATCTTCAGACAGAAGACCTGCTGTGTTCAGTCTTTATTCAGCATACAGAAATGATGCTGATAAAACACTCGTTTTAAATTATTAACAGTTTCAGAATTTTTTGTCATTTTAAATTTTTGTTTTTAACCAAGTCCCCGTTACTGCAGGTGCAATAAAATCCTGACAGTTGGAAAAAGGAAAATAATAAGTTGCAAGGAGCTCTGGTGTTTGCCTGCTATGCGAAGTGGACAGTTTTCTAAATCTCCAGGGAAAGACTGTGACATTAATCACCACCAAGAAAACAGCATCTGCTGAGAAAGCTCCGGCGGCCTGTGACGCTCTCCAGGGAAGAAAAAAAAAAAATGCTGACTGAATATCAAGCCATCAGGACTAGTCTAAGATTAGTAACTAGTTTAGAGGCAAAACATGTGTGAATGAGACATGTTAGAGACATCCTTAAAACATGTATGATTGAGCTCTGCGTCCTGCTGATTCTCCATATGTTTACATACACAAACAATATTTTGCCAACAGCCATTGTTTATTTTTTCTATTCGGCTTGCTATCTAAACATCACGGATGTATACAAGGTTTCAGCTTCGACGTCATTTACGACTGAGAGTCACTCTTAGCAATCAGAGCCACGTAAGACTATTCTGACCTGCATGCCCACAGCAGAGCTGGCTGGAGGATACTGTGACTGCATCTTGGAGTAGGCCGAGTAGTATGGAGCCTCATTCATGAGCTTGTTGTAAAGCTCCAGTGCCTCCAAAACCTTCACATTCAACTCTGATAACTCTGAGTGATTCCTGCAACACACACAAACAAACATTAGTCCCAAGTACTGGATGAAGAACCTTTTGCATTTGCTATGCATATCGTGATTATGATCAATCTGATTAATAATAGAGAAATGTTATATAATTAACACATTACCTGTCAATCTCCTGCAGCTTCTCATCAATCAGTGGGTTCATCTGTGCACATGCACCTGTTTACATCCACGGAGAGAAAAGGAGAAATGAGGTTAGAAAGCAAAAGCACGGCTCACACTGACTGCAGCTGACAGCGACAGTTTGACTAGATTTAGAGTGGCATTAAAGTTTTTACCCTCCAGCTGGATCAGCTCTAGGGAGTCAGGAGTGGAATCTGCAGGATCTGTATTCTGCAGCAGTGCCAGCGTTCGGTCCATCTTTGTCTGCAGAAAGACGTGAGCGGATACGTGTTGGTAAAATAACTGAGAGATGGATTTGCAAATGAAGAATCGCTGAGGAAATGTGCTACCTCGTCAATGAAGACGGGCTCAGGCTCTATTTTGGTTTCCAGGCTTGTCTCTTCTGGAGTCGCCGGGTTATCAACATAAGTAACTATGAAAGAAAAAGTTCAATTACATTAGCAGCTCTAGAAATAATTTGATTAGAAATAAAATCAATATGCTCAACAGGAGGTACAAACAAGAGTCTGTCCTTAAGGAGCTACCAACCTGGCTCTGGCTCTGCATTCAGATTGGTTGTGACAAAGTTGGAGGGGAAAAGCCCAACTCCTCTGTGGTTCTCTCCTTTCCACCAGTTTGGATCACTGTAAACGGAAACATAAAACCAAAGTCAAAGAGCAGCTGAGAGAAAGCCATACTTAGCGTCTGGCTAAGCTTCATACCAGTCAGAACCATTACAACAAGAAGTCTAAAAATTCTCGCCCTGATGTGGTCTTTGGCAGCTCCAGAAAAGGCGGTTATGGTGAGTTTTCAGAGCTCTTGGTATGAAAAAGTATTTTGACGTTTGCCTAGTTTTACTTGCAGAACAGAATTTACAGATCATTTAAGTCCTAAAAATAATATCTCATATTAAAAATATTCACACTTCTGGATGAATCTCCAACAGGCAAACAAACCTTGTAACATTATTATCACTGACAGATGTTACTATTGCACTGCATGTACTTTGAACCACACTGATTAAATTTCTGTTTCAAAACAGAGAATAAAGCAGGATTTTGGGTTTGTCTGCATCTGTTGAGGTGTCGTGCTCATTCCAGAGTGGGATGGGTTGTTCTCCTCCTGACACTTTCTGAATGACCTCATATTTTATTTAGACATTACATCAATTTTTGGGTTATTACTGAAATTACAAGGCAGGGATGGTATTTATATTCAACATCCATGAAGATATAGCAACATGACTGTCTGATCTTAAAGGTCGTGCATACTCTGGGACTTTCAGTGGTAAAGTATAGATCAAAGCTAATGGCTGAATGCGCCCTCTAACCTGACAGACCTGTCCCCTTCTCTGGATAATGAACATTTTCAGTTTTAGCTACGTAAACAACTCATCTGCAGTAAACTCATTTTTGCACATCCAGATCTTCATTCAATGTCGGTAAAACGGTGCTATCTATTGGTTGGGAGGATATAGCAGAGCTGATTCATGACAGGAAGTGTTATAAAATATTACCTGTCATCCAACACTAGGATAAGTTCTCCAGCTTTGAAGGTCAGCTCGTTGTCTTCAGCTGCTTCAAAGTCGTACAGCGCACGCACCTTCCGAGCCTCCTGCCCCCCACCGCCATTAGTATAGTTTGGAGGGTCAGAGGTCATGGTCATGGGGCGTGTCTCTGCCTGCTGCTTCTGCTCCTGTAAGGACAGCTCGATAGCTGAAGAAAATAAACAAGAGAAGTGGAAATGAAGAAAGGGTATTTAGCACAGACAGACTTGGCACACATTCCAGATTCATTTAATTTTCAAAATGCAAATGGCTCTAAGGCAGGTGCTCCAATCACATTTTCAGCCACGGAGAATCAATTTAAAGGTTTTCACATGTATTTTTATCAGATTACTTTCTATGAAATCTGTGTAGAGCTTTTGGATTTAAAAAAATGAATGGAATACACTAACTTTACCTTTGGCAAGATCGTCATCATCCACTGGTTTGCTTGCAGTTGATGGGTTGGCCTTTGTGCTGGAACCCTGTGGTCAGTATAGAAAGACAAGGTCAGATCAGAGTGCAGAATAAGTGCACCTGAGGGAGAATGAAGCACAAAGACTTTAAATGAAAAACCAAAATGTTTTTAAAAACACGGTGCCACCTGGAGTTCATGCTGGGTATCACATATTGTTCAGAAATGTGTCTCTAGCCTTTAGACACAAATACTCCCAGGAGCAGTCTCGTTAATTATTTTATGTCCAGAAGCTAAACAATAGAAACGGGAAAAATGAAAACCGGTTCATTACAGCTTGAGTTTGTGCGGCCAAATCCAAACTGACAATAAGTAAATAAATAAACAGGTAAACGCTGCCACAGCTTGAGTCACGCTGCCTGCTGCTTTTTTCCCCTTAGCTGACAGAGATTAAATGTCATACCTGCTGCCGCATGAGCCACCTGCTCTCCACTGAGACACATTTGCCAGCCTATCCCGAAAAAGGAAATGCAGCGCACCATCATCAGAGCCAAATGGAGCACAGCCAGTGATAACAAAGCCAGGATGAGAAAGCAAATAAAATCGAAGGGATTTTAGACTACTGATATTAGGGCTGCAGCTATCAACTACTTCAGTATGTTTCATCCATGATGAACAACAAAAAACAAACAAACAAACCCTTTGTATTTACGTGTCATACTCAATTTTATTTTTTAAAGAAAACATTTTCCTAAATGCAAAGATATCTCTAAATCTCAAGTAGAGTCAAAGCCATAACATTTACCTTTACTCTGTCTTCCTCAAAGGCTTTATGAGTTTGTGTACATGTGTTTCTGCTTGTTTACGTTTGCAGTGAATGAGAGTTTGTGTCTTTACAGACACAAACTCTCATTCACTGCAAACTTTAGAGGAGAATGTGGTGGCTTCTATGAAGAGAAGTGAGCATATCAGCATTCTGATGTTTGCCCTCTTCTTTGTTGCACAGTTTTTGAGCTCCTGAAAACAAGACGTTATGATGGTGTAGACGTTAATTAATATTAACAATAATTCACTGTCCAACCTAACAACCCTCAGATCAGTGGCTCAGAGTTTTACTGGGCCATGTATATTTTTATAGGCTTGGAAAAAAAGATGTAATTTTTTTTTTTTTTTTTAAAATATTAACGCAACCCCCCCCCCAAAAAAACAGTATTTTACATCATTTCAATTTCAAATCTCAAAAATTGTATGAAAATCTTAATAAATAATAAACATGGTCTAGTACACCTCATGTCCCCCTTTAGACTCACCCCTGTAAAATGGGACGGCTGCTCAGCAAGCTGTATAATTTAAACATGTTTCAGACTAAGTTAACAGTTCAACTGCATGTGCTCGTCGCAGTGTGTAAACAGACTCTGGCTCCACATTAAACTGCACCAGCTTCATCATCACTGCTGCTGTTGTGTTATCAGTGTGCGTGCGCTTAATATCAAACTTTTTATTCACACGCTGCTCCTTAAAAAAGTTTGTATTGCAGGTCTGCTTGTAGTCTTATGGCGTTTCCATTGTAACAATGGTGCGCCACAGAGCCGTGCCTTAAACCAACCATCGAAGCAAAGAATGTGTGTCGAGAATTTTTTTTCATCAAATTATTCGAAATACTTAAATCAGCGCAGCCCTAACTCACATCACTGCCATTCGTTGTTTATTATTTAATGCTCTGAGTTGTCTATTGTGCGGAAAAGGATGTGTTGCACATTTACATTTCTACTGAAGGCTACAATAGTTATCCCCTCAGTGGCAGCTTTATTAGCGTTAAAGTCTTCAAGTATGTCAGATGCTTTATGAGAAACTGATGTCAAAGTCCAGTTTTATCTGTGGCACATACAGATTTGTTGCGTAACAAAAAACACACACACATTAAGCAGCAGAACAGAAACTAGAAAGCAGCTCTTACCATTACCAAGTCAGACTCTATGACATAAACCTCCAAAGAATTATGTGAAATATGTGAAGAGGAAATTCCACTCTAAGCTCCTCTCATATATACACTCTCCAAAACAGACAAACTCCACCCAGCCTGAACCTTCACAATCACTACACTAGCCTGAGGTCAAATCATGGCTACAATTCCAGCCTCAGCACGCTAGTGAACCCTACTGGATGTGGGATGTATATTACTAGCTTAAAAGAAGAAACTATTTCCAAGTAGAAAAAAGAAGGTAGATTGTGTGGTCACTATAAAACACAATGTAAAATGTTTATATTGTGATGTGAAATATTGTTTAACAGAACATCAGCTTATGTAAAATCTGATACTTTACAAAAAGAGGCCTTTATTTATGCTGCAAATACAGTATACTTACACTTTGTTTATCTGTTATACTGGCATCAAGTATGACAAAGAATTATAAAATAAAAACTCAGTTGCAGCTGCTGCAAAGTAAAGACTGTATAAGACTTCTAAATGACTTTGTTACATTTCTCAGAATCATCATGTCAATATACCTGTGAGGATGGGGATGGGAAGCTGACACCCTCCTCTTTCAGAGACTTGATGGTGGCCCCAATCAGGCTCAACTGTGGATCTTTCTGAAAGTCCTCTGCCCACTCAACCATCAGAGCCTTTAGCTTTTCACATACCTTAGGGTGTGCCTAAAGAAGACATGAAAACAAACAGCTATGGAGTCTGGCATTGGTTAAGATTTTAACTGTAACATTAAACTTAAAGTTCCTCTGAGTTTGAAGGACTACATGGACAAGAAATTCTCTGGATAAGATTCCACCCCAAAAAAGGAAGAAAAAAAGAAAAAAAAAGAAACGCAAACCAGGTAAGTTTTCATACCTTGTTAAGAATGCTCTTCACTTCACTGGAAAACTCCCTTGAGCAGATTTCCAGGTGGAATATTTTGCCACAGTTTGATACACAAGCACCCAGCAACTGCAAGCCAAGACAGTGAAATAAGTATCGCAGTAAAAAGACAGCCACTCATTATTTACAGCACATTTTAACAGCAGGTGAGTTTAGAGGTGGGATTTGATGACAACAGTCTGAAATTATCTCAGTAATTTAAAGACAGAAATCTAAGAATAGAGCAGGTCATGTGACAGTATTAGCTCACAATGACTCAGACAAACAGGTCTCACAGTCCTCATTTCATTTAAATAATACTGGCGTGGAAAGGGTCTACTTTCCTGTATCCTTTTAAAGGAAATGGGTTTGCAGCCCAAATGCCAGTAAACTGTACTTCTAACCCCAAAACTAGAGAGGTGTTTGACCCAATCTATTGATTTATTAAACATTTGCAGTTATTTGTAATGGCATTTTTATACAATAAATTAAATAGTAAAGCAACAAACTTACATTAAGAGCCTGCATCGCCACATGAGGCACTTTGTGGTTGACTCTCTTCATAATGGATCTTAAGCTGTCCTTTGGTCTGCAACAGAAGGGAACACAGCCTGTGGATTGGGGGTACTGCTGATGTCGTCAAGTATGAAACACTTTCAAATTAAGTGTCCGGGGCCACTGGGCTGCTCAAATCAAAATGTGCCATTAATATTCAACGGAAGATGGCTCTTTCAAGCTTACCCATTGGCTGTTGTTCCAATCTTATCACAGATGTCCATGATAAGTGCCCAGTCATCTGTTGTGTTGTTTTCATTGGTTGCCTTCTCTGGAAATATGTAAAATGCGGATTTAGTGCATATGCTCCAGTGAGAAAATAACTCCAATGGCATTGTGGCTGCTTATCTCCAAAGAAAATGTGGGAAGACATGCCAAATGCATGGTGTAATATAAAAATGAGCCGCAAGCCCTTAACTGGCACATTGTACATCTAATTTATGTTATACTGTCACCTATCGAACTCAAAATGAGAGTGGAAGAGTTCTATAAGCCAACTACATGTTGCTGTTTTTATTGTGCAACCTGTTCCTAACGGCCTATTGTGACAAGACACTTAGAAATCCCATGTAAATATTTAAGTACTTTAAACTGTGACCCGTTCAGCAGCTGACAAGCTAAAAGAAAAGCCTCATTAACAACTGAACTGCATTATCTTCTGAGTTAAAAGAAAAATCACAACATAAACTATATTGATGTTAAGTGGTGTTCTGACATGCAAAGTGACCTGCCACTGTTTCATAATATGCTGGTAGCAAATTACTTGTATGACGTTTCCGACTCATAGTGTCACTCCCATGACTCTCTAGTGCAATAGTGCTCTATTGTATGGTCATACAAGGACTATAGTGTTGCACAGTCAGATAAAGCTGTTCAGCCAGGAAGTGTCTATGAAAATTTACATAGGATAAGCCTAGGAAAACACATAGGATAGCTGACAAATTAAAGGGAAACACGATATAAAATGTCTTAGAAAGGTGCTGGGTCATTAGAAAGGCTTGGCATGGATTTTCCAAGACTCTAGACCTCAACTACAGGAAAACAACACCCTTTAAAAATAAATAAATAACATACATATCCCCTTATTTTATGTTTTAAAAATGGTGGTAGAAAGTGAGGTTTAACACACTGGTCCAAAATCTTCCATAAATGTTCAACTGGGTTAGGAGCTCACGAGTGTGAAGTCCATATTATTTAACTCATATACCTTATAGATAACCCGTTTGTCATGTGGGAAGAGACTATTCATCAGAACAGGAAGGTCATAGGACATCAGCGATTATTGCGAACAACTTACATTTGTTTTCACTGACAGTTCTCGCTAAAGGGACATGCTGACCCAAACAATGCCAGCAGAAGACTGCCACAATATGTTAAATCAGCAGGATTATCGCCATGCTGGGGTGAAACATTCAGAGTTTTCCTTTAATTTTACACCCATCTGAATACAGACAGATAACAACCAAACCCGAAAGGCCAGAGAGTGATTGATTAATTAGTCTTGACCAAGCTTTTCTAATTAATCATCAGCCGGAGAGAAAAAAGGTTTCAACAACTGTAATCATTAATGACTCATTACTATATTATTTTCACATTTAACTATCCAATGACGTATCAACTCCAAATACTGAAAACAGGCATCACTAACAATTGCAGCCCACGGACACATCTTCAATCCACTTCTTTTTTTGTCTAACCAATACACCAAAATGTAAACCTCATTTAGTTTCTACATAAAACAAAGGAAAACACCAAATCCTCCCAAGTGAGACGTCAAGTGAACCGCAATGGGGATTTCACTGTTTTCGAGCATCAACAAAGTATACGCTTCAACGAAAACAGAAAAAAGATAAAGGAGATTTAAACGAATGGTATTTGTGTGATAAAGTAGATAAAAATAGAACCATAAACGTATTTTGAGTTGATTTGGGATCAGCTGATCTTGTAATGGCGGTTATCCTGTGAGTTTATATGAATCACCAAGTTTTTTTTCTTACAAAGCAATCGCTGATACTAACAAATGAACTGGAAACTTAATAAAAGAGGTCGACAACACATCGATATGTCAGGTACAAACTAGCAAAGGCTAGCAGGACTGGTATATGGTGTTGTAACAAAAATTGGCAGCCCTAAAGTAACTTATCACGTAGCGCTAGCGAATAAACAACTCGAGCTAAGCTAGCATTAGCCTCTAGTGTGACTGGCCCTATCGTTAGCTTCTGGCTGTGACACACTCAAAGGGCCAAAGAGACAACAATTCACTTACCAACATCTTGGTCAAATGGATTTTGGGAAAATAAAGGCATGTTAACTATTTATAAAGAGGCAGACTTTGTGATGAAAAAAAGTACGTGCGTTCTTCAAGCTAAACCTAAACAAATATCGCTTCCTCGTCCATCTAACTCTCACCAGTTGCTCTTCCGGAAATTTGGCTGTCTCCAATAATGCCTGTTTACAAAAAATAAAAATAAGAAATAAAAATACTAAGCAACTGAGTCTGTAGCACCTTTTCCTTTAATTGTGGTTTTTTTTTTTTTTTTTTTTTTTTTACATTTTTACTTAGTGGAAATATAGCGCTGTGGCATTACATATACTTAAGCAATTAAGGGTGACACCTTTTTTATGGTTAAAGAGAAACACTGGCATCTAGTGGGGTAATAATGGATGTGGGCTCAGCATTGTTGCCCCAATGATACATCCACAAAGTATTAGCTTTTAGGTAAATAAATTATTATATATCACCACAATTTTTCTACACGGGTCCTCATATTTATTTAAAAATTCAACAGTGCAGTGGTCCTTAGCAAAAAGGGGAAACTGGTATTTTTAAGAGTCACTATGGTGAAACGTTATTAACTGGGCATTACCTTCAGGCATTTCTTTTTAATGCAGATTTCACTAGCATCAAAAACCAAAATCATCTTCTTGTACAGTCAATTGTGACTCTTCAGTTTCAATGACAGTGACATAGAATTCTTTAAAAGTGCAGAAGCCATCATAAGAGCCGTTTTATTGTAGAGTATGGTTCCCTAAAGCATAAGCACAGGTGTCTATCTAGATGTAGTTCAGGTCAGTTTAACCTCTTAAGAATGGAATAGAACACAATATAAAAGAATGTAATAAAAAAATAGTTTATTGTTACTGAAAACGGTAAAATGCATTAAGTGGTTGGTGGAGTATTTTTTTACACAACTAATTAAAAAAAATAGCTAAATATTACAAAGAGTAAATATATGTAAAAAGCATAGGTGTATATACAAAGCTGGTATATACAAAGTTAAAATTAAATAAAAACTTGGTATTGTAGTAGTGTAATGAAAAATGTATTTCAAAATGACAAATTTGACAAGAACGATTTTGAAAGTTACACAAGAGCTATGTTGATTTTGTATGTTGATTTAGAGTCCAAATGACCTTGGGGAAGAATCTGCTCATGAGTCTGGTGATCTGTGTTTTGAATGACCTATTATTAGTGGGGGCAACAGGTCAAACAGGAGGAATAGAGAATTGAGGAACTAACTTGAATTTGATGATATATTTTGGCTGTGGATCTGTTAGTGTGTATTTGTGGTGTTTGCCAAGCGCAATAAGCAAAAATCATTGTTGGGCTTGTTTGTAGATTTGTCCACTATCAGTTTCACAATCAATTGCTTGGTTGTTTGTGAGAAAATTACTTGCCATTTTTAAAGCAAATTAGTTTCCCCGGTTCTTAAAAGCTGGCCCAACTCTATTATTAGGTTTCTGACTGCTGGTGAAATGTTCAGTATTCCTGAAAATATGTAATAGAATAGAATAGGCCTTTACTGTCCTTGTACATATACAAAGAAGCTGTGGTAATTATGTTCAAAGAAATAAATGCCTAAAACAATAAATAAATAAATGTATGTAAGAATAAGTACGCAAGTAAATAAAAATAAATATAAAGTAAATAAAAATAAAGTAAATAAGATTAAATCAAATCAGAAGGAGAACAATAAACTGGGGGTTTATTAAAGGTTGAATACACTCAGAAGCAATACATAAATAAATAAATATTTTAAACATTGGGTCCTCCATAACGATACTTTCATTGCTGATTAGAAATTCCAAGTCAGAACAATCAAATATTCTGTGCCACTTATTTGCCGCAGAAAATTATTCATTATTTAGAAAACGAATAAGGCAATGTGAAGAAACACAAACCAGGCCCCTGAAACAGGGTGGCACAAACCGCCACCTGCAGTCACAGGACCTGACGATGATAACTCAGTGATCCTGCACACTTTGCGGGCAGTAATTTAGTTAAATAAGGCAAATAAAAATATTTTAAAATAATAAACTTAAATAAGAGAATAAATACATATATTTTTGATGTTTAAAAAATGAATATTTATTTAATTGTTTTTATTTATTTATTTTTAAACTACGCTTCTCAAAACGAAGACGGAAGTGAGGTGGAGCGAACATCCCGTTTCAGTACGACACTTCCTGGTGTGGCCCATGTTCCTTTCCTGACACCCGCCGTCGTTCAGGAGCGGAGACCGTTGATAGTTGCAGTTATGTCGGCAGCTGCTTCGGGAACCAGCAAGGCGGCCCACGGCGATGTGGCTGCGAAGAGAAAGAAGGGACCCGGTGCCCTGGCCACGGCATATCTCGTCATTTACAACGTTGTTATGACAGCGGGGTACGTAGCGTGTTTCCTCGTGCTAATGCTGCTGGGTGGTGGATGATAGAAATGTCTCTGGTGGTGCTGATGGGCTGTGCTAAATAATGGGCGAAGGAGTTCCCCATTGTAGTGTTACAGCGTTAATATTCTTCCAGTTTTTTGCAGTTATTAATGTCATAAACATGCCTAAGCGCGCTAAGGAGAAGCACAACTTTGGACGTTGTTCCTCCTGCATCCAACGGCTTACAAAGATTAACATTAGAGGAGCAACAGACAGCCACCTGGCGTGGACATTAATTGTGACTGACGGGACGCTACTCCATACAGTACAGGAATATTATGACAGATATTCATTGTGTGCGGGGTTTTTTTTAGTTGTTTTATGTCAGAAAGTGCGGATTCACGCATTGGACATGCTGTTTTGTTGGATTACTGAGATTGATTTTTGTTTATTTAGCACCCGCTCAAATGAATGAGAGAGAATTATGAAAATGAAAGAAAGATTATCGTAAATGTTACCAAAACCACATGTGATAGTTTATAATATTAAAATAAAGTAATCTTTTTAAGGACTGAAAAGACAATTCGGTGATTTAAATGAGATTTTTTTTAAACCTACAAATGAGTTGTTGTTGTTGTTTTTTAAAGTGTATGTTTGGAGAAAGAATACGATTGTGATGGAGGTTGTTGTTTTGCATTTTTAATAATGCAAACATATTTTCTTAGCTTTTCAAATGGTAGTTATCTTGAACCGTGTACACAGTAATCCTTTTGCAGATTTTATTGCTCTGATTTTCAGACTGTTGCACAATTGAATGGTGACTTGTTTGCTGACTGTTCCAACCAGTTAGGCCACATTTACCCTCCTCAGTATTGACGGCCTGTACAGTGCTTGCTTTGTGCTGAGCACTTAGGGTGTTTTTTCGCAGGCACGGTTTTGCATATTCAGCCACAGCCGCTAAGCAGACCTGCTCAGTTTCTGCCTAACTGGCCCCAGAGTTGATATCAAATGCAGCCAAGACGGAGATTAAGAGTCATTAAAACCAGAGTGTGAAATGAAACTTTCTCTGAATTAATCTTAACTACATTATTTTTATTTAGTTCGCGTCTGACATTTCCAGCTCAGGGACCAATCCTTGAAATGAGGAAAAATATATACAAAGAATGGTAGCACAAGGTGGTCCAGCACCACCACTAAGCACCCAGTAATAAGACCTCTTAAATATTTTTTTTCTATAACTTGTTACCTGTGTGTGTGTGTTGTGTTTGTCTGTGTGCACATGTTTGCCAAAAGATGCAAAAATCGCAGCTGTTTTAATGGCTGCTTTTGACTGTATGTCACATAAACTACAGACGCATCATAAGATGTTTATTTCTACAGCAAGATCATCTGGTAGGCCTTGTTTTTCATTTATGAAGTGACCGCATTGCATTTTCCTCTACTGTTTAGGTGGCTGGTGATAGCTGTGGGTTTGGTTCGAGCTTACCTGGCCAGAGGAAGCTACCATGGGCTGTATTACTCCATAGAGAAACCTCTGAAGTTCTTTCAGACTGGAGCTGTTCTCGAGGTGAGATAACCACTAAAGGTGTGGCATAACTGATAAAAACTGAGCATGCAGCAGGTGTATGGTCTGTTGAATATGTGGTATTATTTCAGAGGTCACTACTATTGCTCATATCAGCACACACTATCAGTTTTGTATGTAGAGACTAGTAATGAGGAAAAAAACCATTTTATTAATCCAGCATTAGCCTTTTGACACATATAGGGCAAACTAATAATGGACAGTGTCTAACAGTGTCTTTGATTCTCTTCAGAGTTTGGTATGCCCTGATAACTGATAACTTAACATGCCTCTCCGTACCATGTTGAAGCCACACAGTTAATGACTTAAAGATTTTAGTTTCTATTTTAAGATCCTAAAATTATAGTTTGGTGCAAACTACAAATGAATATCATTTTCTAATGTTTTTCAACACTAGGTTAAAAAATGTATGTAGACATTCTTTTAGCCTTACATGTGTTTAGAGTGGTCATGCTAACACACATACTGACCCAGATGTGTGTAGTGAGTGTTAGAGGTGTTGCAGTGATGCTGTCCATACGCACTGTATACTTAAAGTCAATATATTCCATTCATCAAATGACACATGCACTACCGACCTCAGCTTAGTTAGGTGATCAAAAATAGGACCAATGATTTTTGACTTGGTTCAGTGACTCTCAGCATTTTGTTTCAATAGAATATATAATGTATTAACGGGGTAGGTATTTGGAACATTTTTTATAGGAAATCTTCGAGTTCTTCTGCGTATAAACTGGACCAACAGTAGCTAGAGTTAAAAATGTGTCCGTGTACTTTATTCCAGAAACAGATTGAGTCAATTTCTATGATCATTTTCCTCTTTTACAGATACTGCACTGTGCTGTAGGTGAGTTTCTCCTCAGACTGCACCTTCCCTCACTTACACTTGCTTCGTGTCACCAGTGAAGCACAGATTAGATTTAGATCCATCCATTCAGTCATCCTTTTAGGTAAAGCTTCCTCACCAAGTACCCAGGACTAAAGTTTTATATATCTTCAAAGGGTAATGTGCAGAAATGCTTAAAAACAGCTGTTTAATTTGATTAAGCTTCTTTTTTTTAAACAAGGAAGGGAAATTCTTGAACGACCTTTGTTTGTGAGGCAGTGTTAACCTAATGTGGGTTTGTTTGATGGTGGGAAAAGCCCGAGTTCCTGGAGAAAACCCACACAAGCACAGCGAGAGAACACTGTCTGCACACAGAAGAAGCTCCCAGGCGTTAGTCCTTACCACTGAGCCACACGCTGCCCACTGAAACACAGTTATAAATACAGAAGCAAATACAGTGGCTTGCAAAAGTATTCGGGCCCCTTGAACTTTTTCACATATTTCCTCTTCCATATTGTAAGCTAGGTACCCGTGTCAGAAATGGAGTACATTGATTGTTTGTATTTTATAAATTTGATCATGCCTTAAACCCATGGCACATAAATATGTGTATTCAGCGTTTAATATGGTGTAAGTATTTTAGGCAGCTCTCTGATTTTATCCCCAAAAGAGGGAACATCCTCTGGGAGACTGTTTGGTGTGCTTCCCATTAGACCAGTTCCAGATAGTCCAGATCCAGCGAGCATTAAAACTCTTCTAGTGACTCAAATTTACTTCACTTTTTCTCAGTATGACCTTCAGTTACCTCTGCTACAGGGTGAAATATGTTAAAGATGCTGGAGAAATCGAGTATCAGATGTTTGTTGTTTACATTCCGAACAGAATATGAAGTAACCTTGATGGCTGTTTAGTTAATGACACATTTGGGTGGTTTTAAATTTGTAGTTGGCTCGTTTCTTTTCTAAACCAGTGCTATTTATTCCAGAGGTTTGAAAAATGTAGTTTAATTTGTGAAATCTTTGACCTTCACAACCAAGTTAACTCATCTTTACTGGAACACAGACACCCAGTTGCACCTTGTTGTTTGATCCTCAAACACGTCAGTTATTATAACGTCATTTTTTTTACTGGGCAACGCATGTTTGCAGATCTCATATTGACAAATCGGATAACAAAGCTTGATATCTCAGTTTACAGTTTTGACAGAAGACATAATTATGAGTCGTGAAATCGCATTTGTAGATGTAAGTCAGATGTAAATATGTACAGACAAACAAAACCTTTTCACATCTGAAGTGTGTACAAAAAAAGAGGGCAGAGAAGCTGTTTGCTTACGTGGCGTTAATGTGATGAGGAGAGTGGCTGTGGCCCGGTTGGCCACGGTTGTAATGCACAAACCTTTCTCTCCGTTATCTGGGATTTGAAGCTAAAGCTAACTGACCTTTCATACTGTAAACAGGCTACCCGAGGCTGCTGTCCACATACACACACACACTGCATCATCATTTATAACTGTCCTATATGTGGATATGTTACTCACAAAGTCTCTCATCAGCATCTTTCTCAAATGTACTACTTTAAAAATTACATTATTATGATTATTATTATTAGCAATTTTAAATTTTAGTGAAAAGCTACATTTAGACTGTGAATGGAAGCTTAGTCCCACCATAACAACACATGACCCTTGAGGTTCCTAGGAACTCCCACAAAGGTGGTTAGACATTGTGGCAAGTGTTTACATGTCTGTCTGTCACTCTGTGGACACATTTTGTTAGTGTGGTAAAGTCATAACTGTGCAAGGTACCGCCACAAAGCTTTGCAGATGTGTAGCTGAGGCCAAAATGAACGTGGGCTCAAATATAGTTGTGCTCTGATCTATGATTGCAGGGCCGAATATTGATTTAAAGGAGCACAGATGTTAATAAATGGTTCATTGTTTGGTATGGACCTTTGTTTGTGTTACACATTTGTAACTAAGTTGTATACAAAGTATACAAAAATATAATAAAAGTGCTTAATATTTCCTTATAGCAGTTTAAGCCCTTACGTGCTACATACTGCTAGTAAAAAACAAAACAAAACTATACATCAGGACAGGTGTAACACGTTTAATATTCAGAATTAAACTGAATTAACTATTGAAAACAACATATTCTTTCTTCGTCTTTTTTTCTTCTTTTTTTGTCATCACTTAGGACAGATTCATCTATTTTCTTTCTTTCTTTCGATCAAACTTTACTGGAATTGTCACTGGGCAAACAGAGCTCTTGGTGACTGCCATGCATTTGACCCGTACAGAGGAGCAGCTAAAACATGTGAAGTGTGAGTTAACACAGTGTACATGCAGAGCGTCTGCAGGCTTTCAAGGTTAACCTGTCTATAGCTGATGGACGGCAGCTGGTGCATTGCAGAAATGTTCCGCGCTTTACAATTAATGTTCTGAAAGTGACTGTGTAGACATGAATAGATTTTCTGTATAGCTGAAAGGGTGTACCAAAGAGAGGACAGTTTTAGTCAGCTGTACTAAAACCAGTAGTCTTGCATGCTTATATGTTCAGTGTTTGTGTGTTGCCTCATCTCCCAGGAATCGTACCATCCTCTGTGGTCCTGACTGGATTCCAGGTCATGTCCCGGGTCTTCCTCACGTGGGCTGTCACGCACAGTGTCAGAGAGGTACAGCGAGTTTCTTTCCTTTTGCTACTTGTGTAAACTGAACTTGAATTACACCGTCCTTCTACATTGTTTCATTCACTTAAATTCAAAATTGACCAGCTGATCTACTGTTTGCCCTGTTTGTAGCTTGAAGAGGAGTAAACGAGTAAGTAACATTACAGTTTTGCTGTAAGGCTGCAGGAATGAATCGACAGCATCTGTCTAATCTCTGATGGGTTTTATTTCCTGTTTGTCTGAATGATGATGCACTGACATTTCTCTCAAACTGTTCTCTCTTCCCCTTTACGTGAATGCATTTCTAGGGTGTATTTAGAAGAGTGAATTAATGCATAGTGCGCTTGTCTCTTTAACATAAAATGTACGTTGTTTTTAAAATAATATTTAAGGATAGTGAATGTTGGCCTGCAGTGTGATCTGAGCATCTGAAACAAACAGCATGGTTCTGTGAGGGGGGAAAGTCAAGTTTGGCCTACAGCAGAGTAACTACTGTAACATGATGCAAGGCCGTCTGTTCGCCTGTTCTCCCTCCATCATCCTTCTTTTTCTGTGTGTGCGCAGGTTCAAAGTGAGGACAGTGTACTGCTGTTTGTCACAGCCTGGACTGTCACAGAGATTATCCGCTACTCCTTCTACACCTTCAGCCTGCTCAATCACCTGCCATACCTCATCAAATGGGCTAGGTAAGAAATAATTAAAGAGTATTTTCATCCAATGGAGGACTGAAAGTGCTAAAAGTAAGAATAAAAGATGAAATAATAAACAACAACCTGAACTAAAGTAATAAAAAAGGCATTAATAATTTCTTTAAATTCTTAATATTTAATCTGCTTCCTGTGTTTAAATATATTTTCATCATCATCTTAAGAATTACATGATTAATGATTTTTAAAAAAAATATATTTATTTATGTTTTGCTTTGCATATTTTATTTCATTTTTCTTAACTTGTTTCTCTTTGTTTGCTTATGTTTATTTGTCCTTTTTTTTTGCATATTATCAAAATGATAATATGCAAATTCAAATTTATTGAATTGCATTGTGGCTCAACCTTTTACCTGTTAGTTGATCGATGCAAAGATAAACAGAAATGGCTGACTGGAGTCAGGTCCTTAGAGAACAAAGCCACCAAGCTGCTAATAATGCTTTCAGTCAGGACAAATTTCAATCTGTTAATAATTACATAAAAAATGCAATAAAAATAGACTCCTTGGGTGTTCCACTGTTAGTTCTCAGCCTGTTTTCCAAACAAAATAATAAATGTAATTAATGTAATTAAAGGAAAATAATTGATTAATGTTTTTGTTTACTTGACCTCTTTTCAAACCTAATTCAATCCTTTATGAATGAAAATCTTAAGGTCGTATTGCGTGAAAAGAGGATGCTAAAGCAGTAAGGAGTCGCTGTTCATCACATTACGTCAAACACTGCCAAATTATTTCGTCGATGTCATCAAACATGCAGAAAAGCTTGTGCTTCAACAATTAAAACACAAGCCTCTCTCTGTCTGCATCTACAACCAAGGCAACAGTGGTTAAGAGCCTCCCTCCCCGAGGTCTTTGTTGCTAGGAAGCAAATGGGACCATTGCTATATTGGTGTTCAACTCTGAGTTTGACGTGAGCCCTGAGAGACAGAAATTTGTTGTGCATTTGTGGAAAATTCATTGTAGGATCACGGAAGACAGTTGCTGGGTTTGGAGTGCAAGTTATAGAAGAGACAGATGAAGAGTTTTCTCTCTGTAGAAGACAACATCTTCATTGTGTGCACGTGTCATATTTAATTGCAAACTTTGCTTCTTTCTGTTTAAAACATGTGATTGCTTAACACTTCAATGATTTAGGATCTTTTTGAGTTGCATTTTTTGCACCTGCTGTTGCTTTATGTTTGTGTCACAGTATATATTTAAATCATGTCAATGATTTCTGCGTGATTTCAGATTTAATACTCTAAATGCTGCTTTGCATTATTACTCTTAATGTTTTCTATCACCTCTTACTTAGTGTTTTAGGGAATGATTTACTACGATACTGCTTCCTGTTACTAAAACAGCAAATAAACGATAAAGTGATGAGGCTAATTGTTTCTTTCCCTTCCCCTCTCATTAATAAACCTCTGTACTGTAGGTACACCTTCTTCATCGTGTTGTATCCCATGGGAGTGACTGGGGAACTGCTGACTATCTATGCAGCGCTGCCATACGTGCAGAAGACAGGCCTGTACTCTGTTACCTTACCCAACAAGTACAACTTCTCTTTCGACTACTACACCTTCCTCATCCTCATCATGATTTCCTACATTCCCCGTAAGTCAAAGGCGAGACTTTCCATTCTACCTTGTGTAGTGAAATAGCCCATTGTTCATTTGCAGGGTTTTTTTTTTTTGCATCAGAAACTGATCAATAAATGCCATTTTAGACATTTAGTTTTGAAAAATATTTGCAGACTCCTAATCAAACATGCAGAGCTCCCTGTGGGAGGATTCTCAGTCACATCTTCAGATGGCTTTTTGCATGTTGCAAAGCATTTCTCACTCTCATAACTTCATTTAGAGGCTTTTACTTTTTCACTTAGGAGATGTAGTACTAAAGTGCTAAATTAAAAAAGAAATCAAAAAAAGTGTTCCCTTTTCTTTTGAACAGGGAAGGCAGTTTTGCCCTTAAAACACTAGAAATCTGCTTATGTATGCGAATTGCACTTAAGGATTCACTACTGTTGGTTGGTGACTGCTATGAGCTGAGTGCTGCTTGTTTGTGGCCACCCTAATATTTACACATTTCACAACAGAGAGCCTGTAAAACTGAGAAAAGAACTAAACATGGCATGAAAAGTTAGGAAATGGTTGGATATTTCTTTGTTGCAATAATACTTCTTGGCAATAAATCTGATGTTGCCATGTTTAAGTTGAAGGTTTCGGGGCTGCAGCTACCAAATAGGATGTTGATGAGTGAGAAGTGATGGACTTATGTTATCAACCTTGTCAACAACAGTGAAAGGGATTTTGGTCCTAGTTGTCTCTGACAGCCCGGTTATTTACGATCTCTATCTGAAGAAAATGTTTTTTGTATCCTAGCAACAATAAGTGCTGAGAGAAGGGTGCTGAAAATGAGGTCATGGCTGCTTTCAGCTGCCTGTGGACACAGACCCATAATGACATAAGCTATTACATAATTAGTGGGGTTTTTAAAAGAAAAAATAAACGCGCATATCAAAGGCATAATTACAATATTATGCACTCAGTGGTCACATTATTAGATATGCATGTGGAATCTATTGCAACTGGTTATAGTTTTCCCCTTTTTTGTGGTATTGTAGGAAATGTGTAGATAGAAAGTTGGTTCATATTTTGTTGTTGTTGTTTAGTGGTCTGTGTGTAATTTCTCAGTGGTGAACGTGTTCTCTTAAGCACTCAACATCTGCACTTTGACTTAACTGTAACTTGAATAGGAGTTGGTGCACTGATCAGCATTTATTGGAGAATGTATTAATTTGTTCTTTCCCCCTGCCTCTCCCAGTCTTTCCCCAGCTCTACTTCCACATGATCCGGCAGAGGAAGAAGGTGCTGGGTCACATAGAGGACTACGGCAAAGTGGAGTGAGCCCAGCGGCATTCAGCAAGATTCAAACGAGGGGGGAGAAAATGAAAAAAGAAACCAAAACATCAAATAAACGAGGAACAAAATTACGCTTATTGGAAACCCGACCAGGTTTAAACTGCCAGAACTGACCTGGCAGACGGTCCAATTATCAAGTAACTTTCTTTAATACAGCCGTTGTTTTGGTTGTACACAAAGAACTGGTGTTATCTTTTTGTTTTGTTTTTTCTCTTTTATATTATTCATATTATTCATTATTATTTTGTTTAGTCAGAGAGCTTGCAGCTGTGAAGGATCTGTATTTTGACTTGGGTACAGTCGAGCGGCTGTCTGAGCAGTGAGCAGAGCTCCATCACGTAAAGCTTGATTCGAATTATACAGTGATATAATTCATACCTCTCCCCGCTTCCCTTCCCCTCTTTTTAAATGAAACTTAAAAAAAAAAAGTAGAGTAGATTTGTTGCCTCCCCACGACTCGTTTTTTGGTTTCTTTTAAGACGCTTTGCTTTAGAAAGAACGATGTGAAGTCTAGTACTGAAAATTGGTGTCTGTAGGATTTGCAGGTACAGTGTTCGTTGCTGCAAACTGTGGTCCAGATGTTTGTGTTCTGTCATTTATTTTATTTAAAGGTTTGATTACATTCCTGATTTAGTTCAATAAACCTTTCATTCCATGCTTGCATGCTTGGGTTTTCCTGTCCATTTTATTCCTCTCAGCCGTTGTTTGCTTGTTTGTGGTTGTGGAGTCTGCCTCAGCTTAGTTTATGTTTACTCTCTAAAAGCTTTAAAAGTTTCCTGGCTTTTCAAGTGATGACTGTGAGCCGTGTCCTTTGATTTCTTCATTGTTTGATGTCCAGGTGGTTCAGACACTAATTCCTGTGACTAGACAAGTCCTGTTTTTGTTTTTTTTCCTGTGCACATCCATCATTTTTCTGCCTTTTGTTTCTTTAATCTGTTGGATGTTTATAGCATTGTTAGCTTCATTTAAATTATACTTTAAGCGTCAAGATTAAAGCATTCCTGCTCCTTTAAGCTCCTAGTGTGTACCCCACCTCTTACAAACACAGTCCGTGTGTCTTAAAGGGGATGTTTTAAAAAGAAAACACTTACAAAGAAGTTATTTTGGCATAAGATACGGGACACTTAAGCAAAAAATAAAAAGAGCAGATAGCACAATCTGTAGTAGCAACAGTGTTTTGGGATGAAATAAGCTTTGATAATGTAAAACTGCATTGTAGCCTAAATATGTGTTGGAGTTTTCACTTTTATTTAAAAAAATCCAGATTGGGGTCTGTGTAGTTTGGTAAATACGCTTGGTGGTTATTATTTATGTAGAGGATTGTAAACTAAAGTACTTTTTTATGTGACAGCTACATGGCATTACAGGAGTAATGATTTTCTCCTGTGGGGTTTTTTTTTTTTTTTTGGACACAACGTTACATTTGAGCATTATGATCCTGAATGCTTGATATTTTCGTTGGACTCAGGTGACTCCGTAACACCAGGCTCGAGATTACCTTTGAGTTAAAACATAATGCTTGCAGTAACTGCCTTTAAGCACCTCATCAGCAAAGCAGTATCAGCAAAAAAGAAATAAGTATTTAAATAAAAACTTCTTTTTTGTCATATCTCTGGTGATAACTAGCCATGCACAGATTTGTTGGTTTCACAGTATCTGAGATTTCTGCCTCCATCACAGTGCATTAGAGGTACTTTGGAGTTTTGTTGTGGTTCCCAGAGAAATGTCACAGAAGCAAAAAAAAAAAAAAAAGACAAGTTTCCAAGTTATTCTGAATCAGTAATTGATGATAGGTTTTTAAATACACACAGAACCACCCATAGTGCGATGCAGCCCTTAATAAGTTACATGCATGTTTTATAATTCACAGGAAAAAATGCTCCCTTGGTCACACCATGTGGTTTTTGATTTATTGCCCTGATTACTTTTGGAAGTCTGTAGTTAAAATAAAACTTGAGGCTGAAATCTCAGAAACAACTATCTCTTAATTTGAAGGGATTTGTGTACATCATGCTCCATTATGCTGTTTCTTCTAAAAGTCAGTGTCACGGATTACAAACAACACAAATTATGCTGCTAAAGTTCAGCTTGCTGTCACGATCCTAAACCACTCCTTTATCCTAGCGATGTAAGCACCGAGTGGCTGTAATGTCAAAACCAGCCTTTGTTCTCCTTTTATTCCCCACATTATTCTCCTGAAATGATAGAGCATGATCAGGAACATTTGTTGGACATGTCTTGCAGAAGCACAAGTGCAGCTTGCTGTAAAACTGCATGAAAGAGGAGATCTGGCTGTCTGCAGGAATGATGATCTATGTTATTAATCTCAGTTTAGAAAAGAAAGAAAAGACACAATACAGAAGCATGGTGTGTTACTCCAGAATTGGTTTTCCTGAATAAAGTTTTGATACAAATGTTTTGCATGGGGCCAGCAGACTTTGTGCAGGTGTGAATAACAAGTATATATTTACAATAAAGCTACAATATGAGAATCATATTTGCTATTTTCATGTATAAATGCATAAACATGACTACCATGCACCTGTACACAAATAGCCCTAATGGACCATTGATGGTGCCTGTGAATTATAATGCCCTTCTCATAATTTTGGGGGGGAAATGGCTTGTTTTGTGTGTGCGTATGTGTGTTCGCGCGCCTTAATGTACCAGTGACTCACTCATACACTATGTAGGTGGGAACATTGTCTGTTGTATAATATAGCAGCATTGGACGGCTTTACCAGCTAAATACAAGCCAAAACCAAGTTGCCCATTAGCCTGACGCTGTAATGAAAATGGACGGGGTGCATGAAGCTGGGCAGGATAAGCACTAATCAGCGTGACCGCCTCCCTCATTTGCGCTGCTGTTAACATATCATGCCTTTGGACGTGACGTCTGTGGTGCAAATACTTTGCAGGCTTGGGCCCAATCGAAATGAACTGAAAAGTAAGCCTGCTGACACTGTGCACTACTGTCAGTGTGATCTAATGATACATAACATGCAAATATAAAGATGTGCTGTACACAAATAAAAAGCTATATTTATATGACGAGGAAGTGAGTGCAGAGTAAACAGGGGCATTTGTATTATTAAGAATGAAACTACAGACAGCTTAAAATAAAAGAAAGTTGTTGTTTTTTTAAATATAACACATGGACAAAATTTGCAAAATGCTCTCATACTGGATAAATGTTATAATGACCCGTGGGTCTGTCTGTAGGAGGCACGTCTGCTATGGACTCGTTCAGTAACTAAACAGGAAGATTTTACAAAGATCGAACAATATCGAACCATAGAGGCTGCAATATTCTGTTAAGTTATGAAGAGCTGAAACCTAGAGCCCCAACTTTGTTGTTGTTGTTTGTTTTTTAGTAAATTTCAGACTTTCCTAGTGAACTGCAAAATCTCTCAAACCTTACAGCCCCAGCTGGTTAGTGTAAGATATCTGTTAAAAGCAAACAGAAAAAACTGGTATTTCTATATATACAGTCAGGGTAAAAACAAAAGTACAAACTCCACATAAGGGCAAAATGGTCCTTACCAGATCTAAAAAAATAAGTAAATACAACCTCACATGACATTTTACAACATGTGATTATTTCTTTCTTTTACAAAAAGCCAGGTTACAGAAGCAGTGTGTGAAAACCAAAGTAAACTTTTAAAGCTTCAGCAGGAATTAAGAGGTAAGTAGCAGGTACTGCTAAGCAAATGCACTTAATTAACAGATCATAATTTCACAGCTTGCAGCTCTGAAGCATTCAGGTGTGTGCCAACACAATGTCAGTTTGTGAAATGCTGTGCAACCTTCAGAGGGCTGTGAATGAACGAATGCCTGCAGATTTCAATGCACTGAAGCGACATTGTAAAAAGAGAGAGGGCCAAAATTCCTCCGCAATCATGTGAGAGACTGATAAAGCCATACAGCAAACCAATCATTCAACTTGGTGCTGCTTAAAGTGTTGTACGAGGTGTTGATGGGGAGCAGTTAGTTTTCCACACAAAGCTTCTGCTTGGCTTAGTTTCTGTTAAATAACTAATGACATAATGTAACATTATAATATATAATGTTTTGTAGTTTATCTGACATTATATTTACCTTTCAGACCTGGTAAGGACCACACGATTTTTTATTATGTCCTGGAAAAAAACACAATAACAACAACAACAAAAACTTTCTGCAAGATGTGTATGTAAATACCATCACTTAGCAACAGCAAAGGGCCCTGTCAACTGCTACAAGTGTTAAAATTGTTGATGACAGCTGAATACGAAATGTTTTCTTTTACATCAACATCATCAGAAATATCAGCTTTAACGATCCCCTATACTTACATCTTTCTCTGAAGGTACACATTTTAGCCAATACAACCAAAACCTAAGTACTGATACTTGCTTGCCCATAATAACACACTTTAACCTACTAAGACCCGAACTTTTTCATGGCATGAAATTTTAATATCTCTTTGCTATTTGGGCTGATTGAGACCTGATGAATGGAAAAACAAAGAATGATCTTTTTACCTGATGTAGTTTCTGAGAAAAATTATATCCACCTGAGGACATTTGTTTTAAATTTCGATAGAACATTATAAAGTCACAATTAAGTAATGATGTGCAAAACTCTTTATTTGGTGTCTGAACACAGCAGCGTTTTTCCTGAGTACAAAAACAAAATGAGAAACAACAATTGTGCAGCTTTGAAGTGCTGCTAACAGTTGCAGGAAGACGTACGCCTGCAACAAAGTCAAAAAACGTAAAAGATTTCAGAACATTGCATGAAACACGAAACATGTCAGGTGGCAGTGTAATGTCCTCGTGAGTGGATATCAGGCCCTTGTATAGCAAAATTAAGTATGTCCACATATGCGATGTCCACATATGTGGATGCCAGGTCCTAGGAGGTTAAGACTGTCTAATGTTATTCTATCTAATGCAAGCTTCACAAAGACTGGCTGGGATTTAAAACCTCATATCTGAAATACTCTAGTAAGTGAGTGTGAACTTAATTTATTGGATAAACCGATAGTATCTCTGACTGTATATGTAGGGCTGTGTGTTTGTGTGTGTGCGTGTGTTCGTACAGGTGAGACTGTAAAGGCTGCTCTCTACACCAGGATGAGTCACACAACACTGCAGTCCTCCTCATTTTCTCCTTTGCGAGGAAAAGAGAGACAGAGAAACCAGCGCAGACTGAATTCTCCTCCTGTGGGTGAGGGCCTCTTCACCGTGGTGTCACTTCTTCACGACACAGTATCTTTGTGTTTCGCCCTCTTACGTCGTTCTGCGTCTTTACTCAATTCACCCGACACATCCCCTGTGAGTCTGAAATAACTGACGTTATTTTAGACAACAGCGAATGGTTTATGTGGGCGTTATGATGTTCAGCAAAGCATCAGCACAGCACATAATAACCGATTCAGTGGATCAGTGCTGCTGCTCACCGAGGCTGGTTTTCTGCTGCCTCAAACGCTGCCTCTAATTGAAACAGGGTTGAGTTTTGATTATTCCTCTTTGTGCTGCTGAACAAGCCGTGGCAGTAATTCAGTGCACCGGGATCAGGTTAGAGTCATCCCTCTGCTAGCTGCATGTCCTGGGTGACTCATTTCTCTCTCGTTTCTTTCTCATCACACTTACTTTTGTCCGTCTCTATTGGAAATTCACACACATGAGGACTTCACTGATTTTTCCCCTTAAACATGATAGTGCCTTCTCACTGTCTATTTGGTGGCTGAGAATGGAGTCATAAAGTATCAAAAGATCCCAATTGAATTTGCACAGTTGTCATGGTGAAACTGAAACTACCTGAATACTTGAAAGGCTGTTTTGGCTTACAAGTTGAGTTGTGCTTTTCAGTTCAGATTTAATTGGCTATGATATAACATCGGAAGAGCTGCCAGTGAGGGTGAGAGGTGAGAGTTAAAAAAGAAAGAAAGAAAAGAAAGAGAAAAGCAAGTAAAAGTTCTGCATGTAAAATATCTCAGTAACTACTCTGGATTTAAATGAAAGACAAAAACACACCCGTCCATTAATTTTCTTAATCATTAATCCAGTTGAGGGTCACAGGGTTATTGGAGCCTTGAAACAATAGTTTTTCATTTAAAAAAAAATTGTTTCTTAGTATGAGTGTGGCTACGTCTTCGCCCACACTATGTAAAATGTTCAGTTTCACGCTCAGGCGATGGCAGTAGTGTTCTGTGTCACATCAGCCACAAACACAAATGTGTGTGTGTGTGGTTGTAATCACTGTGAAACGAATGTGGATATTCTAACTGTAGCCACGATTTAACTGCAACTTCTCGGTTATTTGTTTGCTCTTCAGAGGATTAAGAGCATTGCTAATTTCATTTCAAATTAAGACATTTGGCTTTAACTGGAACAATCGATAATGTTGGATGACTCAGCCAGGGTAACTTGGAGTTGAAAGCTCTGTAATATCAGATAAAATAACAGGGAACATTGACACGCACAGGCTGTGGAAATTTGTAAATCAAAATGATTCAAATGCACTGGCCACAGTTTGCACAAACTTGGCTTGATTTGTATTCGTATAAAGAAGCAGCCACTAGCAAACAGTTCTGTGCTTGAAGGCCCTGCTGTGAGAAGGGTTAGCAGAGTTTCCAGTTTTTAACTGATTGGGATGCTTTTCAGCAACATCTTAGCCAACCCGGACAACAGCGAAAAATATGTTTGCATTTTTTTCTGAAGTAAAAGCAAAACTACCTGACACAAGCCCCTTTGCATGAAGAAGGGCATCTGGCAATTTTTACCCCAAAATGTAAGCAATATAAAGCATTAGTTATGCACATTATATTCCATCTTTTAAGCCAGAGATTTAATTTTAATTCAGTGTTTTAGTGACCTTATACTTGTTAAGAGAAGTTCTTATTGTTCCTAAGTTGATCATGTATTTCATAGGTAAAAATACACTATGTAAAATATGAAAGCCATTCCTCACACACTTTGTATAGATTGGACTCTGTTTCATACCATTTCAATTAAAAGTCTGTCTAAATGCCTATAGAGGAGAGACGTCTAAAACTGATGGCAATAGAATTCCTATGTAGATGCAGATGGACTGCAGGGAGAGTTGGGAGAAAATAAGAGAGACTCTGGCTGCAGGTATGGAGCAGGGGGAGAGAATAGGAATGAAAACCCTAATGGGAATGGGAGCATACATGAGAGGGAGGCAAGGTAGTTGGACTAGCGGTGGTTAATCTGGTTGACTTTAAATGTCAAGGTGGGTGCTGAGGACAAATGAAGAAAAGAGTCCAAGCTGGATGGGGAGGAGACTGAGGAGTCAGGAGTGAAGAATAGGAGTGATTTGTACCAGTGGGAGTGAGAGGGAGTTAGTTATCCAGCTAGACGAGTTGGGGAGGGTGCCACTGATGAAAAGGCAGGTAGAGCTGGAAGCAGCTGGGACAAAGATGCTGAGATTTGGGCTGGGAGCAATGCGGATGGGCAGGATTAGTAGGTTAAACAAGGATATTGAAGATGGTGAAGCAAAAAGGAAAAGAGAAAGGCCAAAGAGGAGATTTGTGTATGGGCTGAGAGAGGATGTGAAGAGGAGGGGTAGAGATAAATGATCAGAAGCGAGATATCCAGGGCTAATAATGAGCACCTGTTATGGGGTAAATAGCAATCACATGAAATACAGTTTGGGTGTCCGCATACATTTTGGGCATGAAATGCAGGTGTGGTAGGATGGTTTTCTCTGAAATGTGGTGAAGCTGAATGACACAGCACGTGCAGTACACGTTCATGAATGCAATTCTGAGAAGGTGAGAAAAAAAAGGAGATCAGCAATAGTCCCTAAATAAACCCACAAATACAGGCTCTTTGCAGGAACTGAATATGGTTGCTTTTCTCTCTGTGCTGTGCTAGGTGTGTGCAAGAGAGCAACAAGGAAGCAGAACAAGGAGTCATAAGACAAGTTGAGAAAATCAGTTGCACAACTCGGATTGAGATTATTTTGTATCAGATTTATATCTGAGTCTCTTTTCATTTGATGAGGACAGCGCTGAATAGAATCCACTGTTCTCTCCGTTAACAGCGAAAGAATTCCAGAAAGGGCAAAGGGAATTCAGCTGGAGGTGAGCCGGTCACAGCAAACACATGAGGCTCCCTGTCACATGCTCCCAGTACATTCATTAACACACAGTGTTCTTTTCCCCATGTGTAAATGGCAGCAGAGACATTTGCAGGCTTTAAAGTGGAAGAGCTGAAAGACAACAGGGCATACCTGTGCGGTAAAATGAAGGGCAGACAGTAATGTCAGGATGATATAAAGAAAATCCCATTACAAGTGGATCAAATCCACTGTGAGCCGGTAAATGACTAAATCTGTTAACTAAACAATATTTAGGCTGTAGAACAAAAACGCTTCACAATAAAAGCCATGACTTAAAACAAAATCAGACTGGACCAAAATATAAATAAAGAAAAATACATTATTTATGTAATGAGCATGTACTTCGGTCTAGAAAAGGACAATTTTACTTTTTTGAGCAAGAACAATGTGAGGATATGAGTGAAGTTGTTTTAAAGAGAATTCTGGCAACATCGGCGGTCATGTTGAAACGCCTCTGGGAACTTTTACAGTTAAGTTGAAGTATAAGTTACATTTGAATGTAATTGTCACCGAGAAACAAAAACCACATGTATTGAATCACCAGTCAAATCTCATTAAACATAAAGGGCTTATGAAGATTGGTTGCCGCCCCCCTAAACAAGGTTTTAAAACCTCTTTCTGTTAAACCCCTTTAGTGCTCTCTGTCCTGACTAATGTCTCTCAACCTGCTATAGATCGCGGGCAGCTGGAGATGAACAAATCTCTGTGTTACTGGAGTAGGGGGACGCAGTTTGGAACTGGCAACCTGCTGGGGGGTCACTGAGATAAAATTCAACCCATGCTGTAAGGTACGTGTGGGGTGTGCCATGCGGGCTATCCAGCTGTGAGCGCAGTCCCGCCCATTCATCGAAAGCGCCCGGGGGTCGCGCAGAATCTGATTTGGATTGACCGAGCTGTCATCCAATGAAAGCGCGTCAAAGCGTGACTCACCCCTTTTCTTTTCCAATGGAAGCGGGCCGGAGAGGCGGATCAAAGGAAGCAAACTTGGTTGAATGACCATTAAAGCAGCAATCAGCGGTAAATATGTTATGATGCCACGCTCCAAACGCACACCGAGCGTATTGTCCGAGGTGCCGGGAGCGCACTTTTGCACCGGTTAGTCACTTTGCGAAATGGCCGTGCGCAGGAGGAGTGTCGCTGCAAACCATGTCGGGGGTGGGGGGGTCGCTCTTCAGGGATTTGAACAGTGATGGGCAGCTGTTGGACATTGATTTGGCGCAGCGGCTGACGGTGAATTGAACAGTGCGGTAACGCGGGTTTGTTTTTGGGGTTTTTTAACCATGGACGGAGAAGCTGTCTTTTGTGGCTGTCAGATGAGGAGAAGGAGGAGGAGCGGCTGACTTCTCCTCTCTGCTCAGTGCAAGTGTGAGAGAATCGTGATGCTGATTTTTGGCCAAACGTGAGGCTCCCCCGCCGCTGCCGAGCAGGCTTCAATGTTCGCTCAGTACAGGTGCATCAGGATTTGAGTGGACGTGATCAGAGCCGTCACCATGGCATTCACCTTCATATGGCATCCCACCTCCGTCTTTTCCGCCTGCAAACCGCTGACAAGGATACAGGAAACGTATCTGCACATATAACGGATTGGAATTGGCCAATTGATGCTGCTGCTTGCACTATGATCTCTGGGGAACTATCCGAGTTGTGTAATGGTTTTATTCCATTTGCAGCGCGTGCCCTGCAACCTCCGTGGATGATGGCTAATTGGGCCCAATGATGTAGAGCCAAATCCACCTGGATCTAATGTTCCCTCCTCTCGTGGCTCCCCTGTGACTTTTTGCGCATGTTCAATTGTTTTTTTTTAATTCCCAGAGCTTTTCGCTATTCTCGGCTATTGCTTTTGGTGATTTCATTTTATTTGTAAAGGCTTTTAAGGACGACTGTTTGCTTCTGAAAGTGGCGATTAAACTGACTGCTAACTTTACATTTTACAGTCAAAGCCCCCGGGCTGTCTGAAGCGTGATCAGCTATGGAAAGTTCAGCTAATAAAAGACATTTAATGCGACTCATCCTTGGGACTAAATAGTTCCCTTCCCTCTTTTAAGTGGAACAAACTTCTTTTTCCCTCCCCTGTCTCCTATATTTGTTTAGATAACATTCTGTCACTGCATCCACTTTTCCACTATGTCCAGATCAAACAGTGTCAGCCCACCCGGAGTCGGTGCTCCCGGGTTGAGGGGAGGGACCGAGCACAGATCAGCTTGGGGAGAGTCTCAGTCTGTGGCCAACGGGTGCCCATACTCAGCAAGATCTCCGCGCAGGAAGCTCACCCGGACCAACAGCCGGTGGACGGAGGAGGATGATCTGGACCACCGGCCGCCCGGGCGAGCCTCCACGACCGTCAGCAGGGTCAGCTTCAGGTCCAGGTCGGCTTGGCAGGACCATGGAGAGGAGAGCCGAGACAACAACCGCGCGTCCTCTAAACGTCCAGACGGCGAGGTGAGACCCAAGTCCGTGGAGCTGGGTCTGGAAGAGCGGAGAGCCAAGCCGAGGACCGACGAGGAAGAGGTCATGCCCGAAGTAAACTTTTCCTTCGTGGCGTGCTGCACCAGCGTCATGCACATTTTCAAATCCAAAAAATTCCAGTCGGAGAAGTTGGAGCGGCTCTACCAGCGCTACTTTTTCCGTCTCAACCAGAGCAGCTTGACTATGCTCATGGGCGTACTTGTGCTGGTGTACACGGTCATGTTGGGCTTTCACTGCTCCGGTGGGAGATCGGGACCGAGCGTAACGTACGTGGTGGTATTTTCTGTGGCCATCTTCCTCACGCTCGTGCTCATGGTAATCTGCAACAGGAACGGATTTCACCAGGACCACATGTGGGTCGTGTGCTATGTGGTCATCCTGATGGTGTTGGTGATCCAGGTGATTGGAGTACTGCTCGTACAGCCCAGAAGTGCCTCGGAGGGGATCTGGTGGACCGTGTTCTTCATCCATGTCATCTACACTCTGCTTCCCGTCAGGATGCGAGCTGCGGTCATCACTGGAGTTATTCTTTCCGCCATCCACGTGGCCATTTCTTGGATGTTAAACGAAACGGACAGCTTTCTGTGGAAACAGGTACGTCGAAGAATGCGCTCTGTTTTTAAACGTCTGCGCAGAGATGTGAAGCCACGCGTTGCGCGCAATAACGCACATTACACACATTTGTTCAAAGCATCCCGGTGCTGAACGTTTCTCTCACGATCAAGTGAACAAAAGTGATAGAGAAGTAATAGAAATTGTAGGATAATAAATGTCACACACACACAGTGGCAAGCACAGTCTCTCTGATGGGGAAAAAATGGGGGACCCTTTTCAAAGCCACTTAAATCACTTCTGTGTGAGCTCTCAAGGACAGATTGTCCAAAGTGTGTGATTCTTCATGTCAGATCTACCAAGACAATCAAAGATCAGAGAGGGTCTTTGAGTGTGGCCATTAAAAGGGTGTAAACACTTCTGCCTTCAGCTGTGATCTGATCTAGATTATCTGAAGCATCTGAGACCGCAAGTTTATTATGTTAACCAAAGTGCCTGTGTGGGGGGCTTTGTGGTTAAGTCAGAGTCAGGAAACTCCTAGATGCGAAAAAACAAACAAACAAAAAAGTGAAACGTGTTTACTTGAAATATTTTTCCTTTCTCTTTTTTGTGGTTTCTGGTTGTCTTTCCAACACCGAATGACTTAATTGACAAGTTGAGCTGGTGATTGGTTAGACAAACACTTCAGTCTGAGCGAAGCCACTGGTTGGCACGGAAACAGCAGCTGGCTTGTTGCTTTTCAGTGGTGCCAGCAACTGTGGGCTCAGCACAAGTATAGCTATACAGCCAGCTTTTTCCTTTTGCAGTTAGAATTCTCTGTTTTCACTTGCCTCATAAAATCTCATTTGTTCAGCAAAACTAACAGTGCGCAAAGAGCCTGGTTTAATGCCAAATACTATCAGAAAAAGTCTGACACCTGGACATATTTCACAGTTATGAATTAAAAGAAGTGAAATCGTGATCCTTTGTTACGATATCCAAATTTATTGCATTTCATTGTTCTGTTTCATTATGACACATGCCTGAATATTCCGTATTTTAGTCTTGCCATTTTAGCTCTTACTAAACTTGATCACAGTGGGTTTGCGAGGATGGAGTTAACCCCTGTTTATTGACTTATAGCATTCATATAACAGTCTGGTAAACATCCTGTGCAGAGGATGTTTATCAAACATTTGAACATGATATAATTAGTAAAACACTGAAAACACTTTTCTAACCGCAGAGCTATTGCATATTTAGGACTAATGAAGCTATAAAGAATTAATGTGCAGCTTAAACACCTGAAATCAAAGCTGTTTAACAGAAGGGAAGGAAAAAAGTGTTTGGGCTTAGCTTTGGAAAAACTGATTTCAGATTGTTTGTTTTACATCATCTGGGCTCTTAATAAGCTTACAGCTGATAGTTTCAGGGGATCTTGTTTTATTGTTCTGCTGAGCTTCCATGTTTCCCATAACATCCAAATTCCGCTGTTGGTATTATTATCCCACTTGGACAAACGTGGGATGAATGGATGATATTATTATTATTATTTATATATATATATATATATATATATATATATATATATATATATATATATATATATATATATATATATATATTTTTATTTTTTTTTTTACAACGTCAGTATTGCGTTCAACACATTTGTCCACATTTGGCTGGTGGACTTTATCTGTAATAAATGCACTCGTGCAAATGAGTTTAATTTTCCACCATTATTTAAAGGCACACTTAATTGTGTTGACTACTAAGCTCTATTAACTCCTAACTGCTCTCTGTTACGTGTTTGCATGGTGCCTTTTGTTGTTAACCCATTTACTGTTTTTTTTTTTCTTTACAAGGCTGTGTGCTGCTTAAACATCGTAGCTCATGTACAGTCAGCGCTCCTATAAAGATGTCAGAGTTTATATGGAGAAAGATGCCTATTTATAGCTGAAGAACCTCCACAGGGATTCATCCTTAAATCGTGAACTACAGTAAATTTGTGGATTACTTTTTTTAGAGGCCACTTTAATAGTTGGGGCATGTTCCATAATGAGGAAATCTTTATGTTATAGTGTGCACTTCCATTTTAAACTATACTGTAACTCAAAGGATGACATTGATTGCATAAAGATGGATTGCTTAAATTGTATCATAAAAGGAGAATGCAGTTTTTAAAAAAGTTAAATATGTGCTCACATGAAATTTGATGCCAGCAATATATTTCAAATAAGCTGTGATGGGACTGCAATAGACTGCAAAGTTTAATAGTAAGATAAGCATGCAGTTTGTTTATTTATTTTGGAGCCACATATGTACTGCCACCCAGATTTGAGCTTCCTTATTTCAGAAGGATGACAATAAACTACAATGTGCAGCAGCATAGCTCCATGAACTGAAAGTATTGGGTAGATATGAAACAAAATATACAACATTTTCAACGTATGCTGCGCAGGTGAAATCCTATCCATTTAAACAATGCATCCTTCAAACACCTTTTTTTGTTTTGTAGTTTTTATTGGATTTAAACCCAACATCACAACAGAACAGTGAGCAGCTGCTTATGAGTCTGGAATAAAGAGAGGCATTTGCTCCATCAGTGAAAAGTACTGGATAGAATAGCAGATACGTCTTCAGTTATCGCTTTGACAAGATTTTCAGAAAATTTGACCTCTGATGCGTGATGTCGAAGTAATGAGATTCAAACTCGTCCAACATTTTTAGTGCATACACCTATGATAAGAAAGCCCTATGTCACTTTGTTCTTGAGTTATTCCAATCACAAACTTGGGTGTCCATGCTGCCCGCCTGCCTGCCCGGCAGGGTGACAACAATACCGCATCAACCTTTTACGGTTATGGGGGGGGGAGTGCATGTTTTTGAATGTATAACACAAGAAAGTCCAATGGGAGATGTTCTGTTGTTATTTTAATCCATGCTTATTAGGGGCTTTTGACATCCATCCTTCATATGCAGATTACAGATCTAGGAGAAGAGACAAGGGGTCTATCTCCAGCTCACGTCTTCTTTTGTCCTCCACTTGTCCAGTTTCTTCAAAATCCTTAAGAACACACTACACACCATGGGAGTTGCAACATTTTAAGCTAATTTTGCTTTGCTTTTTTATCTTGTTGGTGCAAAAATACTATTTTATGCATATCAAACTATGTTATCTTTGGCATTTTCCATAAAATTGATTCTTTGCTAAGGTGGCTGTTATGTGCAGACACAAGACTGGTTCATCCCTTGAGTTTAATGCCTTTTTTATGCTTGAATGATTCATAGGTCAGTGTTAAGTGGATCAACAAATAGTCTTTCCTTTGGAAATGGTCAGGTGCAAGGACTGGACTGAAAATGAGTGAATAAGTAGCCAATGTCAAAAAGAAGACCACTTTAAAAAATGACAAGAAAGTCTGGCTGCTTGGAGGAAAAACATAAAGACACGAGGGGTGGCTCAAGAATTTTGCACTATATATTCCTTTTTAATACTTGATGGATTGCCTTTAAACTGTTTCCAATTAATTACACTGAACAAAAATATAAACGCAACACCTTTGTTACTGCTCCCATTCCCCATGGGATGGACGTAGAGACCTAAAATTCATTCCAGATACACAATATAACCATCCCTCCCAAACAGTGGTCACAAATCAGTCCAAATGTGTGGTAGTGGGCACATCTGCTATATTGAGATAATCCATCCCACCTCACAGGTGTGCCACATCAGGATGCTGATCTGACATCATGAGTAGTGCACAGGTGTACCTCAGACTGCCCACAACAAAAGGCCACCCTGGAATGTGCAGGTTTTTGCGCTATTGGGGGTCTGGGGACCCAGAACCGGTCAGTATCTGGTGTGACCACCATTTGCCTCATGCAGTGCAACACATCGTCGCATGGAGTCTATCAGATTGTCAATTGTGGCCTGTGGAATGTTGGTCCACTCCACTTCAATGGCTGTGCGAGGTTGTTGGATATTCGTGGGAACTGGTACACGCTGTCGTATACGCCGGTCAAGCACATCCCGAACATGCTCAATGGGTGACATGTCCGGTGAGTATGCTGGCCATGCAAGAACTGGGACATTCTCAGCTGCCATCTGCCCTGAACAATGTGAACCATGATTCATCCGTGAAGCGCACACCTCTCCAACGTGCCAGACGCCATCGAATGTGAGCATTTGCCCACACAAGTCTGTTACGGCGACGAGCTGGAGTCAGGTCAAGACCCCGATGAGGACGACGGGCATGCAGTTGAGCATCCCTGAGACGGTTTCTGACAGTTTGTGCAGAAATTGTTTGGTTGTGCAAACCAATTGTTCCAGCAGCTGTCTGGGTGGCTGGTCTCAGACGATCTTGGAGGTGAACCTGCTGGATGTGGAGGTCCTGGGCTGGTGTGGTTACACGAGGTCTGCGGTTGTGAGGCCGGTTGGATGTGCTGCCATATTCTCTGAAACGCCTGTGGAGACGGCTTATGGTTGAGAAATGAACATTCAATGCACGGGCGACAGATCTGGTTGACATTCCTGCTGTCAGCATGCCAATTGCACGCTCCCTCATTGCTTGTGGCATCTGTGGCATTTTTCTGTGAGACAAAACTGCACATTCCAGGGTGGCCTTTTGTTGTGGGCAGTCTGAGGTACACCTGTGCACTACTCATGATGTCAGATCAGCATCCTGATGTGGCACACCTGTGAGGTGGGATGGATTATCTCAATATAGCAGATGTGCCCACTACCACACATTTGGACTGATTTGTGACCACTGTTTGGGAGGGATGGTTATATTGTGTATCTGGAATGAATTTTAGGTCTCTACGTCCATCCCATGGGGAATGGGAGCAGTAACAAAGGTGTTGCGTTTATATTTTTGTTCAGTGTATTTTGTTTAAATAGTTTCCTAATCAATGCATTCACTATTAATAGAGCATTATATGTTGTGTCTCCTTGTAGCATTGCAGTGTCGACAGCGCCGCTTTCTTCACTGAGTTTGCAATGTTCAGTGGAAGCTTTTGATAAGTCTTGAAGCAGGTTCTTATTCAAGTGGTTAACAAACAAGATGCACACATCAGAGACGGCGGTGTGTCAGAAAGAAACCTGAAGCATCAAGACTCGGGAGAGATTGAGATTGCCACACCTGTTAGATTAGCCACGGATCCTCTCCATCAGCCATGACTAAGCCCAAATGCAATGCAGCCACGCCATTTGTGGGTCCAGGTGCAAATCCTGTTGACCAGTGTTCTGAAATCTTGTGTAAAGCCTGAAATCAGAACACTGGTGGCTGATGTTGTCACGTCCACGGTTTTCAAATGACATTTTCAGCAATCTGGTGTCGATATACCCGTAAATTGTTCAGGAAAAAAAAGAAGACAAATCCTGATAGAGGGTAGATTATGATACTTTTAGGAGGGTGATCCAGAAAAAAACGGAAAAGGAAATGTCCTTGACTGTATGTGGGCCATCAGTGGTTTATCCTAATTTGGAAGGAGAACATTTAGTTTGAGTACCATGATCTCACATGAGCAGCCCTGTAAACTCCCCACCACGGCTATCACAAACACCAGAAAGGATGAACTCTTTTATGCCCTTTATTTCTTTTTGGAATCTAATTTTTGCTTATATGCAAAACTCAGACTGATTTATTAGTTTTTTTTGTGTCTGTGGCATGTGACCCCGCAAGTTTGTGTTTTCTCAAAAAGCAACATTGTCATTTGATGTGCTGATGTGAGTGTGTGGGAACGAGCTGCTGTATTTGCTGTTCTTTCCTTGCCACGCTGTTGTTTTTAGTAAATCTGTTCTCTCCTGTTTATACAGGAGCCAGCTCTCTGCTGAGTGGAACGAGTGCTGTGAGATCCTCAGATAATCGGGTTTCTGAGTCTTCTGGATTTTTTTGCAGGCAGTTTTTAAAAAACAAAACAACAACAAAAAAACAGCGAGTCAATCTTGTAATCTTTTCTAATGCTCGATTTCATGTGTGGACATTGTGGTGCCAGAAAACCCACAAGTCTGCGCGGCCAGGGTGATGTTGATTTTTATCATCCATTCATTGTGAAGTGTGTATGTGTGGTATGGCTTGTTTGGTCGAGCGAACACAATGCTGTTCAAACTCTGGTGGTGCTAGATAGCGGAGCTGGGTGGAATTGAAATGCATTTGGCCAAATTAGATTATATGTGTGGATGTAGAAAAGCAGGGGGCGTGTAAATAGAGGTGCACAATATTTGCTTTATGACAATAAATACCAGAACAGAAATTAGCTGCCTGTCCAGTGAGGTATTCATCCCTTGGATAAGTTTCATCACTACTAGGTGGCAGCTGGTAATGTTATGTGTGTGTTCTGGTGAGAGCGGCCCTCCAGCAGTGGATCTCCAAAGCAGAGCAAGAACTTCTGTCGCCAGATGTATTCCAGGACATCATTGCCAGAGTCCATCCCAGTCTGCCATGGGAGACTGAATGACACTGAGCAGTGCTGCAACAGCAGTCTGAACAGCCTGCCCATAGGGAAACACTAGAAGGGGAAAGACAGAAACGAGCTGGTTAGCAGTGACTAAACTTTTAAGATGAAAGCGAGGGGATTGCTCAATAGTAGAATGATGGTGTTGTTATCTCAGACAGCTGACAAAATGAAAATAAATTGCAAAACTTTCTTGAGCAGCTGTGACTACACTGTAAAAAGAAACTAACATTTGCTTAAAATCTCTGCAACAAGACTCAAGATTCTTTATTTGTCACGTGCATAGTTATACGAGTGCAACACAAGTTCGAAATCTGAGATTGTACATTGTGTAGTAGTGTGTTAAAGTGTCTTGTGCAGTAGTGAAGCCAGAAGGATCAGGCTCCTCTTGAGCCTCTATGGTGTGGAACCTTCTGCCTGATTGCAGAAGCTGGAACAGTTTATTGCTGGGATGTGATGGGTCCTTCAATATCTGAGCTGCTCTAGTCCAGCATCTCCTGGTGTAAATGTCCTGTAGGGAGGGGAGAGCAGCCCTTCAGCAGTGTTCTGCCGTACGGATCACTCTCTGAAGGGCTTTTTTTTATCCTTGACACAGCTGTTCCTGTACCAGGATGTGATGTTCTGTGTGAGGATGCTCTCCACAGCACCTGTATAGAAAGTCCTGAGGATCCCTGGAGAGACCCTGAACTTCCTCAGTTGTCGGAGATGATACAGGACATGCCAACAGTTTTTCACTCAAAAATATTAAATAGATTGGAAACCAGTCAAATCTCTTAAATAGACTTTATTAGTCGAATAACTACAACTAAAACTAATTAAGTTGTGAATAATTAGTAGTAGTACCACATAAAATTGAGTAAGTATAACTAAAAATTAGGAAATTAAGTGTTAGTGAAAACCACATAAAAATTGAGCAGATAATACTGAAATGCTTGGTAAAGGTAACTGACAGCCAGACTCATTTAATATAAAAATAGTTCCAGCATGTCCCGCCATCAGACGCTGTTAAATATGACTGGGAATCTCAACTTGCATGTAAGATAAAACTGTTGGCTGCTTAAACTGGCTAATTGTTGCCAATGAGCTTGTGAAAATGTGCCTGTGTTATGACCAACATATGACGTTCAAAGGAACTCAGTGCAAACTGAAGAAAAAGAACATACAGAAAACAAGAAAATATAATATATACACGGGAAAAATATATTAAAAAAAAACTTGCAGTAGTGTGACCGTGCCTAAAAATGTGTCATGAGTGTTCTGAGCCACATGTTCGGGGTGGCCGTAGCTCAGGTGGTAGAGCAGGTCAGCTACTAACCGGAAGGTTGGCGGTTGAATCCCAGGCTCCACCAGTCTGCATGGCAAATGTCCTTGGGGAAGATACTAACCCCATGTTGCCCACCGATGCATTCATCAGAGTGTGGATGTGTATGAATGTTAGACAATAAGCACTAAACAGTTTAGAAAAAGTGCTTGGGTGAATGGGTGTGATTGGGTGAATGAATTTGTTGTATAAAGCGCTTTGAGTGCTCAGATAGAGTAGAAAAGAACCAGAGTAGAGTAGAACCAGTCCATTTACCATGTTCAAAATGCAAAAAACAACAACAACAAAAAAAGGTTGGTCAGGCTAAGACTCGTTTTCTCTACCTTGTAACTTATGAGCTCCTTTGTTAATGTTGTGAGACAATTATCAAAATTCAGCATCCCCAGGAACATTTTATCTGTGAAATTTTAAGTGTTATGGTTGTTGTATATGTTGATGTCACGATGCTGAAAATAGAAAATAGTTTCTAATTTGCTGATGTTTTGTAAATTTTTGTTTTTTCTACTGCGGCCACGTGACATTACCAGGATGGCAAAAGCTTCGGACTGAACTGGATTATGCATATAGCTTGAAAAGTCAACAACGATGCTTCATATCATTGAAGGTGACCTAACAGCGAACACCAGTAAAATAATAAGACATGGCAATAACATTTAACTATAGATGCATGTTTTGAAAAGGAAACATGCTGATCACAGATTCTTACTGTTTTGAAATTGCTTTTGAATACAGAAAAACAATCATTTTAGTGTGAATTTGACTAAAAGCTGTCTTGAAAGTAAAGCTCTTGTAGTGAAGTGCAAAAACTAAAAAGAAAAAAAAATCTTATCCCTCTCCCACTTGAAGGAAAAATGGCCAAGTTGGACAGCAAACACAAAAATTATACGAGAGCTTAGATTATGAAACAAAATCAACAAAACAATAAAAAAGGCTCATGGTTTGTTTGTTTTTTTATCCCCCAGTAAGTTACACAATAACCATCATGACACAAGGACGAGCTCAGACCCTCCCTCAGGCTAATGACCTGCATGACAAACAACTTTCAGGTTATTGTTCGTTTTTAGTACAATTACCTTTGCTTTTTTAAAAGATGGTCCAAAGATGACTAAATAACTAAACCTTTTGATGAATATGCCCGTCCATTTAAGAAGTCCCGTGATTAGGGGTGGGCGATATAAACGATATACGATAGAAACTGTATAAATTTGGCCAACGATAGATTTTGCGATAGCGCATGTTGATGATGTCATCGAGCTGCGCCTGTTTTGGCCGAAAGCAGTGGCTAAAACCATTATCATCTGCAAATTATGCCGACAGTCATAGCAAAGAGATGAAACACTTTTGAAATATGGGGAAAGCCAAAAACTGCACTTCCTCCACTTCCGTAACATTGATTCATTAATGTTGAATTCTCTCGCAGCTGTTCTGTTCCCATGTTGTTGCAGTATATTGATAACTAACCTCGTATTGTGGATGAATAATATCAATAGTTCTCCTGACTGAAGTTTGGCCCGTGTTGCCTGCTATGCGATTGCATTTGTCCCTGACCACCAGAATCCCTCACGTTAACTTTTATCGAGTGGGAAAAAAGTTGGCGTTCATCCTCCAGCTTCACTGTGCTAATGTTATGCTAACATAGCTGTGTCGCTAGCAATCACGTAGCACAACATTATATACCAGGTAGTCCAACTTCAGTAACCCTGCAAACACCACTGCTGTTTAGTTTTCTGTCTGCATTTATGTTGGAAGTGATAACAGAGCTGTATGTTTGAATTAGTTTCAAAAATCTCTCAGTCAGAACATGGTATGTCATGTTTAGGTGGAAACTAGCGAGCTAACTTCCTGTTAACTTCTAATTCCGTTAAATTTAATAAATTCTGTTTTCATGGATGCCTGGATGTTAAACTTAATTGTTACACCTGGTAAAGCAGCAACGCTGATGATTTTATTAAAGATGAAAATTTAGACCGTTTTTTATGGGGCGCCGTTTGTAAAGTGAAACATGCTGGAATCAACGGCAACATTTTTCCACATTTAGCTCAAAACCTTACAAAAACATATTTTTTCGAGTAATTTTTTACAACATTTAGTAAAATATTTGTAACTTTTCATCAAATGTTAAATATTAAATCTAAATATTATATTTAAATCTAAATGTTAAATGTCAAATCTAAATGTTAAATCTAAATGTTAAATGTTAAACCTAAATGTTTAGGCTAATATGCAAATGTATTGTACGGATCAACGGAAATACCAAAATAAAAGCTTCCCGAAAACCTCTGGTGCAAAATTGTGTCTGTTCTCTTCCTCGCTTCTCCCCGCCATGTGCTGCTTCACTTCTTGCCTACGAGCATGTCCAGCAGCGATTGTGAAGTGGAGACTGCAGCTGCTAAGAGTGCACTACTGCTAAACCTTTGGATGGCCGACAAAACGGATCTTCCGATGTTTTCAGCTAAATCGCCGGACGTGCTTTCTCATGGTCGGGTTATGGCTGAATTCCAGTGGAATGACGGTCCCGCCATAATAGACGTTCCAGCCATGTGTTCCAGCCCTAAACCTAACCTTATCTAACTATAACCTTATTCCTAACCTTTACTAGCAGTTAAATGACGTAAAATAGTGTTTTCCAAAGCGATTTTTAGAAAATGAACGAACGTGCAGATTGAGTCCAAACGGTTCTCATGTGCTCTCCTTTTTCCGTTGCCGTAATTTAGGAACGTGTTGGGTACCCGAAAGCATAAAATGTTGACAATTTGTCACCTAGCGAAAATTATTACGCTTTGGGAGTGAGAACGTGTCTGACCACTACCGGCACACTTTTGCACCGGAGGTTTTCGGAAAGCTTTTATTTTGGTATTTCCGCTGATCCGTGCAATAAATTTGCATGTTAGCCTAAACATTTAGATTTAACATTTAGCATTTAGATTTAACATTTAGATTTAGATTTAAATATAATATTTAGATTTAACATTTAGATTTAAATATAATATTTAGATTTAACATTTAGATTTAACATTTAGATTTAAATATAATATTTAGATTTAACATTTAGATTTAACATTTAGATTTAAATATAATATTTAGATTTAACATTTAACATTTAGATTTAAATATAACATTTAGATTTAACATTTAAAATTCTGTTTTAAAAATGAAAAGTTACAAATATTTTACTAAATGTTGTAAAAAATGACTTGTTTTGAGCTAAATGTGGAAAAATGTTGCCGTTAATTTCAGCATGTTTCACTTTACAAACGGCGCCCCATCCGTTTTTAACTCTTAGTGTTCGTTTGACTTTGGGACCTGAAATGGACGGAGTTTTGGACCCAGATTACTCCGCGAAGCTCCTCACTACGGCAGCCGTAATGCTCTGACAATCCATCAAGCAGTGCGGCTTACCAAAGTTGTACTAAAACATTTTTTAACAGATTTCTGCACACCAAAATCGGTTCGAGGTCAGTAAGCACAACCAGAATTCATACATAAGGCACAATCTCGATTTTTGAGAAAATTAAAGGATTTTAAGTGTGCCTTATAGTGTGGAAAACACGTTATACAGAAGAAAAGAATATATCGTGAAATATATCGTTACCGCACATGCTTCAAATTATATCGCGATATGAATTTTAGGCCATATCGCCCAGCCCTAGTCCCATGCTTTAGGAGTAGTTTGGTGAAATATTGCCATCTACAATGCAAAGAGGTGATTTTCAGTTTCTGATCCTTTACTGAAAGGGATCCAGGATCCAACTCTAGGAATCATTTTTGATATACCTTAAAAGTATATGTGAGATTCTTGGGGTATTTTAGATCTGGAGCACAGGAGCACGTCCCTGAAAGCAACAGGCTCTGCTGAGATCCCTGAGATTACTGAGCACAGTCCTGCCCTAAATAACCATCCCTACATCAGTAGGTTTGACTGTCCTGTCTCGGTTTTGCAACAGGTAAGTCTTCATCACCTCCTCAGCCAAAGCTTCTTGAACACAGACATCAACAGCATCCTCCTGTAGACATAACAAAGAACCTGAGTAAGCTTACTTTTATCCCACATATTTCAAGATATGGACACACAAAAAAAGTGTTTTTCACATGAAATGTGAAGCTACTTGGTAACAAGCTCTCCATTCTCTTATCTACGTCGTAGCTTTAGTTTTTCAGATTTTAAATTAAAATTGAAAATAGTCATTATTTAGAGCTGATATTTGTATCCAGAATCTAAAAAATCAGCAGAAAACCAACATTAAATCTTTGCTTGACATCATTATGTTGTTCTTGCATGAAGCACTATAATATCTTGGGTTTTTTTTGTTTGTTTGTTTTTTTGTTTGTTTTTTTGCCTGTCCCGTTTGGATCTTTAGCCATCAGAATTGTTGTCTGAAGGCCAAGAAAGAGAGCAGCACAGCTCCTCCCAAAAACCCTCAGTGTCTATATGCATTTAATATCTACTATAATATCTTGTTAACTTGATTTCAGAATTAACACATCAATCCTCATGAAGTACTTTGAGTATTTACCTTTATCTCCTCCGCTTGGTGTAAGGACTGGACTTTCTTCTCTTAGCATCAGGCTACTCTCAGTATAAGTGTATTTTCTAAATGGCTTTAATTGGTATAAAAACAGTGCTAGGTGTTAGTGATGTGGGCCTTTTATATTAGATGACAATAAAAACCTTGACATGCTGCCCATACTCATCATCCAAATGGTATAAAGCCACAGACTTGGCCCAAGCAGCGTCAGCCCAACTTACCTGTGACAGCTTATGTTTATGGCTTTCGCCCATACAAAAGAACATGTAACAACCTTTTCATTATTTTTTTAAATTTTTTTCACTGATAGGTAAAAGTCCAGTTTCCTCCAACATACACGTTGTGCCGCGACGCCAAAAGACAGCTGAAACGTATAGATGCCAATCTCTTAAATGTTTTGACTCTGTTTCAAACAGTTTTATTTCTCTGAAATAAATGTAAATAAAATACCTTACACACAAAAGCATCTCTTACATTTTTAGACATCTATTTCAGTATATCAGACTCAACTAATCACTTAAGTGATATTCAGAGTTTTAATCAAGGTCATCTAACTTTTAATTATAGTGATATTTACTAAACCTCTGAATTACTTTTTAGAGTGTACATGCCTGCCCGAGGATAGCCTATGTGTGGGAGCGACAGCATGCATGTTCGGTTAAGTCATTGTTTCTGAAACTGCAGGGCTGGCCCGAATTGTGGGATGTGGAGCCACTGCAGGTGGAGGACCTGGAGCGAAAATGGATTTGTCCTGTTATACATAACACTCTTTGTGACGCTGCACCACAGCCTCCTAAGCTGTCATATCTGCACGTACCTGACAGCATATATGCTGATACCAGCCTGTCTGTGATAGGCCAGACATCCGTGTCCAGGAAGCAGTCACTGGTGCTGATATCAGTGTTCTCAGTGTCAGCGTTTGTGGTAACTCAGCAGGTAAACCAGCTCATCTACTAATTGGGCCGTTGGTGGTTCAATCCCTGGCTACTCCAGTAATCATGCCAAAGTATCCTTGAACAAGAAGCTGAACCCTGAGTTGCTCCCAATGCAACTATCACTAAGATATAGAACATAAAAAGTGTTTGTGTGGATGAATCAGCGATGTTGTATAAAGTGTTTGAGTAAAGAAATCATTGTGCTTCATGTAAAGATGCAGCCGAGACTGAGTGTTGATTTTTGTTGTGCCGCTCTTTGCTCTACATTATCAAAACTTGGCACACAAGGTGGAATGAAATTGTCGTTCGCTATGCACTTGCCAGTAAATGCAGCCAGGAGCTGCCATCCTGCCACAAGAAATAGATAAATTTGATGATTTTTCTTTTTTTTAATAAACTTGCATTATTTTTTAGCCCCAGCTGATGCCACTTAAGACACTTTGTCACTTCACATAGTTCCCTCTGGAGCCACAAAAGGTGTAAAAAACCCAAAAAACTTTGACGTGCACGATTGTTTCTGTTCCTTCTTACTCTCCTCTGTACATCACTTATGAGGAACACTGTTATTAGCCTGTGTTCACATACAATGTGTTGCTGGTTCCACTTACCTTGTACTCAACATTCTTAACATAAGTTGTGGGATTTCTCATGAGCTCCTGAGATACTTCCTGGGTTTGTTTACTGAGCTTCCCCCCCTTAGAGTTTAAGGCTGCTGGAGTGAAAAGCACTCTTTCCATTCTCTGCTGCTCGCTCTCCAAGCGCACAGAGGAGGGCATGTAAGCAGACCAGTCCTATATTGGCAGAATTCCAGTGGCAACAGGGTTTCTGTCTATCTGATTGAATTGCCTGTTGCTCGTAATGTGTGGAAATTGAAAACAGATGTCCACATTGTCCTCCTTCCTTTACCTGCCTTGTTACATCCATCCCTTCTGGTCCTGACCTGTTTCCAAACAAGCTTTTAATTTCCCTCGTCCCCTGCGGACAGACTTTTATCTACTTTCCTTCCCCAGAACTAGCTGGAGCGATGAGATAGAAGTGGCCCCTGGGAAAATTTTCTAAATCAGAATCTAAACATCAGATTTCCCATGGCAAGGTTTACTGCCTTGTCTCCATCCCCTGTGGCAGCATCCAAATCTATAGTTTCAGCTGCTTTATGTTTTGTTGTATTTGAGAATGCGAGCACCCTGAGGCTGAGGAGAGCGACGGACGATGATGCCGTGTCGGTGATTGTATTTGAACTACACGTGGATGTGGGGCTACCTTGAATGAGTAGCTATCAGAGACCACTGCTGATGTACTCTCCCGAGAGTCCAGAAAAACTGTGCTCAATACTCCTGTAACTTAGCAACAGCTTCTATTTCACAAATATCCACCAACTTCTCTCAGTGCTTTCCTGGGAAAGCTTGAGCATTTTGACCTGGCCTGCGCGTCATTTTGCCTGCTGGGTCATAATTTCAGTAGAAATCTTGAGAAATGGCCATACACGTTTTAAAGATACAAGTTTGGATTTAGGTGGACAAATACGGTGTGTATTTTTTCTTTTTTGTCATATTATGTCTAAAGACCAATGATGACGTGTGCGTTTTTTCATTTCGTTGCTTTCCTGACAGTAGAATTTTTTTCTCTTAGCTTCTTTGTGAGGTTTTTGTAGGACTTCAGGATCATAAAAATCAACCTGGAGAAAATTCATCACAATGTAAACGACCCCTCCCCCTTTTCTTTCACATATCAAATTTATTTAAGTGGCTGCTGGAGCTCATCCCAGCATTCAGAGGTGAGGAGATGGTACAACCAGGACAGGTCACCAGTCTGTCTCAGGACTAACACAGAGAGACAACACTCACACCTAGTGACCATTTAGAATCGCCATTTAACCCAACTCCACTACCTGCACATCTGTGGGAGGAAGCCGTAGTATCCAGAGAGAACATGCAAAAGAATCCTTCTGATCATTATTGTCCTAATCAGCACAGTCTTATAAATTTGGCCATTCCCACAGAAGGTTTCTCTAACAGCAGCTAACAACAGCACTTACTGACATAAAATTTCAGGATGTATTCAGTATCGCTGTCATCAGTCAGAAGTCAGCTTCACTGACTTGTCAGCTTGTCTCAGACTCCTTTCACAAAGTTTTACAACCTCCTCCAGAATAAAGAAATATGGACACTACTCACCCGGCATTGACAACTGAGATAAAGAGCAGACAAGACGCTGCCCAGAGTCAATTTCTTATCTGAGTGAACTCACTGCAGATGAACGGAGTTTTTGAAGTGACTCAGGGTTAAAAACATAAAATATTTAACTGATCTTATTTGTTTTTAATGCCTTATTTATTGCTAATTGTTGATATTATTCACATTTTTTAAAAATAAAGTGTGTATAGTGCTTTTATGGAGTATAGTTTAAATTGAATGCTTTTGATCACTCTTGGCTGACTAAAACATATTTGTACAGCATTATGTTCCAGCTAATCAAGGCATTTTTCTTACTTGTGCTGAATGTCACAAGGCAAATTAGTCCAAAGTTTTAGCACTGGAGCTAACTATGGATGGAAACATAGACCAAATGCTGGACACAGCCGTGCCTCCATAGTCTAGGAGGACTAATAATGAAAGATTCTGCTTCCTTTAATGTCGGTATGTTGCTGTAATTACAGAAGCATCATTTGACAGAGAAATATAAAACTGATTGATAGTTTCCTCCTTATTTACACTGTTGCGTTTCCACTGTGGTGAGCTGAGTGGAAATACTTGGGATCTTCATTGCTTCACTCTGCTCATTTGACATTCATTAGCTTTAATTAGTTTGTTTGCAATGTTGCAAATCAGACTCGGGGCAATAGTATTTTCAGGGGAAATTAAAAATAATTATGATATACTCTCAATCATGCAATTCTTTATAGCAAGGCAAGGTAATTACTCTGAGGGCTTGTGTTGTAATCATGTATTGATTCTTGCTGACCAGAGCATTTTTGTGATGATTATTGTTGTTGTTCTCTTTTTTTGTTATGTGAGGAAACAGTTGTATAGATCATAATTTTAAGCAAAAACAGGTCTTTTCCAGTCTGATGACTGAAGCGAATTACAGCTGTTGTCAACTGTTTTTCATTCGTTTGAGCACTGATAGCATCTTATGCATCTTTATTTGACCTCCACGTCAAGAACCAAGTTAGTTTATCCACATATCTGTATCAGCCTGCAGCTTATTTTCAGTGTTAACTACCTGTGCTAAACAGACCCCATATTTATGTTTCATCACAGCTCTGGATATCCTCCTTAATCCTTCCAAAGCATAATCAGCCACAATCAGGTCTGTGGCAGCAGGAGTGTTCCACTGGGAATATAACAGTTCTCATGATATTAAGCTCAGAGTTGTAGGTTTGAATCTCATTAAACTTGATCAGTCTAAGCTTTGAATAAGTGGCTGTATAGCGTAGTGGGTTACACATTTGCCCAGCAAGCACAAGTTCTCTGGTTTGATGCTGGGAGGAGACATAAAGTCATTTATTTAGCAGCTTTTTTTAAGCATCAGATGCAAACCTAAAATATGCTTCAGATAAGCAAAATTAAATTTAAAAATTGTGTTAAAGAACATTGTGGTGTTTTTAAAGCTGGAGTCAAGATTTGCACCAAGATTTGCCAAAAAACCTTTATTCTCAGTCTTAATTGCAAACATATGAATGAAAGAGAAGCTAAAAAACCTTTTCACCTTGGCAGGGGAAGAAGGTTTACAGGTAATTATGCTTGACAGATAGTTAATCGGGAGGAGAGGTCTTGAACTAACGGTTATTATCAGTAAGACAACCTGAAAGTTCACACAGTTACTGTGAAATGAAGCATTAACGCAGGCAGACTGACTTTAGTCTAGTTAAAAATGAAGCTCCATCATTTTTTTCTGACTTAGCTCAGCACTACTTTGTTTCTACTTAAAGCAGTTCCATCATTTGTGTGTGTGTGTGTGTGTGTGTGTGTGTGTGTGTGTGTGTGTGTGTGTGTGTGTGTGTGTGTGTGTGTGTGTAAAACTATAACACTATTAATGCTTTTATTATTTTTTAGTGTTGGATGCAAAAGACATAAATATGTGGAATGGAGTTAAAGAAATACTGAACCTGAGGTTGTGGTGTTTTGAGGAACACTAGTTGTTTGCAATAATACTGCAGACACTTGTATATCTGCTTTAACATGTAGCAAGCTGTTATGCACCTTTTACTCATCTCATTAGATATGACTTTTGAAAATGCTGTTAAAATGCAAGCATTTCATTTTCAGCAGAGGCTACAATGTGTGTACATTTTTGGTGCCAAAGTACACACCATGGTCCAGTGGCTTGCAGAACTACCTTTAGCAGAAATAACTTGTCAGTCTCATACGTCACTGTGGAAGAATTTCGGCCTGCTCTTCATTACAGCGTTGCATCAGTTCATTCAGATCTGTGACTATTTGTTTATATGAAGCTCCCAGCCGAGCTTTGACTGACTTTGCTATGCAGAGGCATTCATGGTCAATTACTTGACGGTGCTGAGGCCATGACACCGCTGCCACCATGCTGGACAGCTGGAATGAGGTGTTTGTGCTGATGTGCTGTGTTTGGGTTTCTCCAGAACACGGCACTTGCATCATGGTCAAACATTCTGAAAGTCTTGCAATTTGTTCAGATGCAACTTTGTAAAACTAAACAGTGCTGCCTTGTTCTTTTTAAATTAAAGAGGCTTTCTCCTGGGAACCAAACAAGCCATATTTGTCCAGCATTTTTCTAATCGTACTCTCATGAACTTTAACATCTAACATGCTAAGTGAGCTCTGTAGAATGTGAAATGTAGCTCTTGGGTTTTTTGCAATTTCTCTGAGCAGCAGAAGGTTTAAGCTTGGGGTGAATTTGCTGGGACGTCAGTTAATAGGAAGATTGGCAACTATGTTTTCCACTTCCTAGACTGATGGCCACAGCAATGGCTTCTCTAAGATGATTGTGGATGTTTTTCCTCGGCATTGTGTTAGCACACACCTGAATGCTCACACTTGCTTATGATCAAATTATGAAGTGCATTTGATCAGCAGCAGCTTGCCTTGAACTAAATCCAGTCAGTCAGAATCATTTTGAAATGATGTTTATCACAGAAGGGCGCAGCACAGGTTTTAGCTGCCTATAACAGGGGTTTGAGGTAATGCTGTCATCTCCTCCTTATTAAAATAGTTTTATTCTACCCCATCCGTCACAAAAACCTAACTAAAATGCGACATTTAAAACAGTAAGGTGTTCCAGCCTGTATTCAGATTAGCAGTTAGTGTCTTGCCAAAGGATAGTTGACATGCAGACTGGGGCAACCAGGGATCAAACCACCAACCTCCCAGACAGTTGGTAACCTGCACTACCTCCAGAGCCACAGCCACCCCAACCTCTGTTTGTTTAAAAAGAGGAGGTGGAATATGTGTTGAATTATTTTACCCACTGGAAACAGAATTTCCACGACAAAGCCAAAAATAATAATAATAATAGTAATAATAATTTTTGATTGGGTGGGCAAAATCTAGGAAACCCTAACCATAGCTGCCACCTGCCTGATAGCTCACAGTTTAAGCTCATATGTCAGTGGCATTCGGAGCTTTGTGGATCATAGAATTTAAAGGATTATGCTGGCATGGGAAATTTAAATGACATAAAAATCCTCTCCATTCAATGAGCTATTTTTCTCCTGCTTTCATGGGACATTTCTGTGTGTTTACTTTGGTTACTGTCAGACATGAGAATGTTATTTTATGTCTCAGCCTTGTTGAGTCTGTGGTAATTTGCGTGGTTAGCATAACTTACTGATGATGGTTTAAAGTGATGATGTAACCCTGTAGTTTTTTTAGACTATCAGTAAAACGCTTTCCATTTCTCTGTAAGGCGTCTAAAGGTCACTGAGATGCAATAAAGCTGTCCAAACTTTACCCACACGATAAACAAAGAAGAGTACATGAAGATTTATCAGAGAAAAGAAAGGTAGTTATACAATAAGTGGTAGATGTGGAGCGAGAATGGGGTTTAGTTAGGTTAAAAGGACTCACGCCTTCTTCATAATATGGGCTTTATTGGCTACACGTTGAATCTCCTGTGACATTAAAACACATTCTATTGTTTCTGCCTTTATACTGGCATAGGTGACACTACAAGTAGACTGGAGAATGAGTTACACTCCAAGGAGTCTCACCTTTCAAAAGGTGTTTGTTCCTTAGGGTTTCTGTGCAGAAGCTAACACATTTGCAGTCCTCTGCATACTAAAAGCTAACGAGTGACAGCGCTCGCAATCCCACTTCCTGATGGAGAAGATATGTAGAGCCTGTGATTGGTTGCTGTGAGAATTCATATCTGTGCGGCTGTGTTGATTGCAACGTTTTATTAGGTAGGTAGGTTCACAGTTTAGTAAGGGTTTTGCAGCTGCCTAGATATATGGTTTAGATTCAAAACAAAAGTATAGATCCAGTGTTAGTCTGGGATTACGGTTTGTGTAGCTGAGTGATCCAGTTACTCAGAAGAATCATAAGATATAAGTGCAGATTATGTCTTTGGTTTGATACCCACAGTTCTACTTCAGTTTGTCCAGTAATTTCTGGTTCAAAGCTTAGAGTGGTCATTTGTGTGTTGTGCTGTATGAAAAGGTTTTATATAAATGCTGCTTCTGTGAGGACACGTCATTTCTGGCTACATTTTGTTAGCGGCTTTCATCGCCGACTTGCTGTATGCTATCAAATAGACACTGAATATGTTTTTTGTTCTTAATCTACACCTTTCTAACAGTCACAGCAGGTTTCCTTTCCCAGTCATTTTTGGTAATTAGTAATAGAGGCTGTACAAAGTGCAGATAGACCATGAAAACATCCAGCGTTTCCAGCCAGAGTCTTAGATGTTTTTGTGATAGAGCTTTTCCGCTGCCTGTTCTCCACAGATTAGTTTGCTAGCCTCATACATTCGACACCTTAAAAATAGTTGGTCATGTGCCTTTTAGTTTCTCCTTCAGGACTCTTATCATGGGACTGTTGACACTGAGGGTTCTTTGTGCTAGATTAATAAAAGCTCTACCAGTTCTTTGATCTGCTCTTCAGTGATGGGGGAACCATTATTCTTGATGAAGTGTTAGCAAAGAAAACGACATGTGACATTGCTCGCTCTATTGTTTTTCACTGATAACAGAATTTCTGCAACAACAGATGTCAGTCCTCAGCCAGTGACACTGCTGCATATTTGGCACAGAGCAGAGCACATACTGACACGATCGGTTGCATTGTGTTGTTGTTTTGTCTAAACTGTGAGGCTACAGGTTTAGTCACTGTTTTGTTTCTAAAGTATCACTCTGTCTCTTAGAGGTAGAAATTACTAGACACCCCATGATACACAGCAAATCCAGCATGTCCAAATTAACACTGTCGGATTTGATTTCAACACTATTAAAGTGTCTATATGGGTCCACACCAGAGAGTGTTAATTTAACTCTTTTTGGAGAGTTGGTACGTTAACTCTGATTTAGTGTTAAACACCAAATCTGTCTGGAGTTGATAATTTAACACTTGGTGTTAAGAGTTTATATATTAACTCTCAAAGAGTATTTTAGTTTAACTACGTAAGAGTTATCTTCTAATTCATTCTAAAAAGCGGGAATTTTACTGTTCTGAACTTCTAGAAATTTCTTTTGGAAATAAACATTTACTAAAAAGATGCAATGGTTTTTGAAAAACATTTATTCTGAACTGTGCACCACAATTTCAAAACATTTTCTGAAAGATGTAACAGTGTACATATTCTCACTTTCATTAGAATTGTGTTTATCAAAAGGTCTGACATAGGTGAGCTGGTAAATGCAAATAACAGCATTCTCAACACTTATTTCTTCAATACAATATGCATGTCCTTCATTCATCCCTTTGTGGAACTTCAACGCACTTCTGCTCTCCCCCATATTCCATCTTCACAAGCATATCCTGTGCGGAGATCGAATAAAAATTAGTTGACACTAATTAATGGCACAAATAATCCAGTAAACAATTGCAGCACAGTAAAAAAAAAGGAATCCTCTTTGAGCCAGGTAATACTGAACTAAATGTAAAACCTCAACCTTTTTCATTTTTACCTAAACCGTGTGCACAAAACTCTGGAGGGATCTATGCTAACGTAGAATCCAGTCAGGACGCCTGCTACTGCTGTTTGCTCGTTTGTTTTTTTTATGGGCGATCGTTTTCAGGCTTCAAGTAGCACCATTATACCAACATTTCACATTCTAGACATTGTTTTAGGTGTATTTGACCAAAAGTTTGACTGAAAATTCACATGCAAGCTTTTTTTCAAGGCTGTGGTATTTGCCCGCAAACAATACCTTTCAGCTAGCTAAAACAGAATATTATGCTATCACCGAGCAACATGGCTAATGCCTTTCACACAGCTTTGTCTCAACTCCAAAGAGCCACAGAAGTAAAAGCTCATAATAATAATTGAAACAATCTTTGAAAAAATGACTTACCAAGCATGGCAAACAACTCAAATATGTAGAGCAAATGTTCTGAAACGGCTTCACTTCAGCTTCGATTGGAGCCTATGGTGCTGGGGGCGGAGTCTGTGAATTTACTCTGTTGGTGTCATAGCCCCTGTAGGAGTTCAGAGTTAAGAGGTCAAGAGTTAATGTTTCCATTGTAACACCTCCAGATTTGACCTAGAAACACTCATTTTTAACACTCGATTTTAACTACTATCATTTTACACCTCAGAGTTACATTAAAAGAATGTGACTCTACTTAGAGTAAAATTAACTCTACTTTTGCAAGGAGACTATTAACACCAAAAAATTTAACACTTTTCAATTTGCTGTGTAGAATTGCAATTCTTAACTCACGATACTATATTATTGCACTTTTTTAACATTTTGTGATGTGCTGACTAAATGTAATCTTTTTTGATAAAACAGCAGTTAACTGTGATAAATTGTAGAAAATCACATATCTGTTGTTGTCTACAGTTGCGCTCAGTTACAAAGACTCATTCAGACTGATGGCAACATTTTGGCATCTGTCTGCATTTATAAATTAAACTGTAATCAACAATCTCACAAATAGTGACTGCAGTCAGTTCAAGTGACTGTTTTCACAAAGGTTGCCTCCTATCACTCACCCCCAGTTAGGGCTGTTCGATATAACGATATATATCGGATGACGATATAAAAACGTCGATCGTTTCATTTTACGCTATCATTTGTTTCGTGGTGTCACAAAATAAACTGTTTACGGCAATATTTTTTCATGGTTTTAATGGTCACTGTAGTGGCTATATTAATTTCTTAAAGTTCTCTCTTTCTCTTATGGTAACAAGCCAGGGTAACAGCATCGCGTGTCTGCTTGTTTATGTTCCACATAAACCTTTCACAATAAAGCTCAAGATCCTGTTGAGACTTTTCAAAATAAACTGAATCACGTGAAAGAGCAGATTATTTACGGATGAGAAGTAAAAAAGAGCCGCCAGGTGCTAAAAAATAGACCTTAGACTCAAACATTAGAACAGGCTTTTTCCCCGCAGCACGCCGTGTAATAAATACTCACAAAGAAAACGGCGGCCGTTACAACTTATGTCTAAAAATGTATCGTTTCATGCATCGGTTAAAACACTCGAGTCCAGGTACACGACACGCAGCTGGAAACACTTCCCGCAAGTCGAGCTGCCCGAGATTCACAGAATTTACAGAAAATGTTACATTTTTGTGATTTATATCGTTATTGGACGATAGAATTCTTATATCGGGATATGAGATTCTGGTCATATCGCACAGCCTTATGCCCAGTGTTGGTCAAGTTACTTGAAAAAAGTAATTAGTTGCTAATTACTGATTACTTCTCCATGAACATAATCCCATTACTTTAGCTTATTTTCAAAAGTAATTAGTTACTTTATTACTTAGTTACTTTTTAAAAACACGATACACAACCTGAATATGCTATAAAGCAACAGACCTTTCAGCTCAATTCTGTTTTTTCTGAATAATCTGTCATAGAAAATGTAATCAAGTGAAAAAGTCTCTTTTTAAAGATCCATTTATTAGTTTTAATCTTTTAACTTTATGCACATTCCATCAATCAAAAATGAAATTATATGCAACAGTCTTTGACTTGAAGAAATGTGTCTAACATTTAAACCTATTTTCTGCACATTCCAGCATATAAAATAAAATAAAAGGCACTTGGCTCACAGAAAGTTAAGATGAACTGGTGAATACACTCAGTCTTTCAAATAGATGCAAGTAAAACACAGCAAAAAATAGATAAAAATCAAAGATTCAACGGCACTAAGTCCTGTCACTCTTAAATCTATTGTCACCTGTTTAGCAGGAGTGGGGCGGGTGGAGGTTTGCCTGGTGCTGCAGCGGTCATGTGAGTGGGAGGATCCGGGGGTTTCTCTGTGAATTTCACATTCCCGTGGCAGCGTGCTAGGTGCTGCTCAGATTTGAAGTTTCACTGTGCAGCAGACGCCAATGTTTTTGTCCCTTTTCACGGACTCAAACTCAAAGTAATGTCAGTACTTCCGAGCTTTAAACGCCGCATGGTCGTACTCTCTCCCGCACTCCACATTATCCATTGTTGATCTACACACGTCTGTTGCTGCCATGGACGTCGCACACTCGTATGTCATTGTCAAGAGACACTCTTACAAACAAAATCACGGTTTAGTAACGCAGCATGCTTGCGGGAAAGTAACAGTAATCTAATTACTGTTTTGCAATATTAATCCCTTACTTTGCTCGTTACTTGAAAAAAGTAATCGGATTACAGTAATGCTTTACTGCCCATCTATTTACTCACCACAAGTTGCAATCGGCTGCAGAATGTGAAAAAGTTCATTAGAAACACCAGCCAGCCCTCTTGTTTCTAGTAATCTAAGAATCCTTCCATCCATTCTCATCTAATCCAATTCAGATCTGAAGGCTATCCGAGCTACCAGCTATTCCAAGAGTATTTTAACTTATTTAATAGAATATCGATATTTGGTTTCCCCATATTGATACAATATCCTCACACAACTATCACAATGCCGTGCTCTACTAATTTGTCTTTTTTTTTTTCCCCTCACCACTTCTGTCTCTAAAGATTTAGACAACATAGTAAAGTGGCCTCAGGCCTTTTAGTCTTTTCCAAACGTTCTGGATAATGTAACTGTGTTTCTTGACATCTAAATAAACACAATAATTAGTTTTGCCATCGAGATAAATTCAGCACTGTTTGCTGAAAAGTAAACATTTCTCAGATAAAATGTCTCATGCAAGAGGAGCACCATGTTTCAAGCAGTTTATCTTAACTTTATGTGAGCCAAGTGCCTTTTAAACAGCGCGCGGAGGTTAAAAGCACTATAAAGTGCTAATATTCCATTGGATCCATGGCTTCTGCTCACTTACTTGACCTCATATCACAATCTGGTTGAAACCAAAACGTTTCCTAATGGCGACCAATGCTAAAGCTAAAGCCTGCCAGTTCCAGTTTCTGTAATCTTTGAACAGATAAATGAATGTGGATGTGCAGAATCTGTGATCAGAAAGCTTTCTATTAATCCATGACCTTTTCAGCAGGCGTTGGCTGCACATGTGTGAAGAGCAAAAGAGGAATTGCATTTGCCAAAATGCATTCTTAAACCCATTAGCGAACTAGTGTGATGACGACTACGCTTTTTAAAAAGGACCTGGAGACTGCAGGAGTTTGCGTTTGAAAGCAGTGTCTCGCTTTGTGTCATGGTTTGTCAGGTTGAACTCAGGAATGATTGTTCAGTGAGTTTATTTAGTGTTGGTGCAGATAGTGCTAAAGTCCAATATGTACCAAAATCCAATGGAAGGAAGGTTCTGTGTATGCAAGTCCCCGATCCTCTCAGTCTCCTGAACAGAATCTCCTAACGCTGCTAAGCAACAGGCACTCTCTTATAACTTTGCTGGACTGTCCTAGGCACAGCTAGAGACGCATTAGAAATCTTCAACAAGTAAACCGAACCAGAGACTTACAGCGAGAGAAGGTAAAGACTACCACAGTTAGACAGCACTAAGGCAAAGACTGAAGGTCAGAACCCAGCTTCAATAGCAGACAGCTGATTGTCAGATGATCTGCAGGTGCTTGATTGATTCAGGTGCGTCCAGGAGAAGGTAGAGAGGATCCTGCAAAGTAGGTCAACACACCCACACACAGAGCAGCAAGCCCACAAACAGAGAGAGGGGGAGAGGGAGAGAGGAAAAACAAAAGGGGACCAGGAGAAATGGTGGAGATGCACAGGAGCACTGTGACACGTATTAAAGGTATTCTAGTATTACAGATGAATAATTTGTAGTGGGCTGAGAAATAAATAAAAAGCTACAGATTAGTGTTTTTCCCCCTTGCACTCGTATTTTATCACTCTAGCCCCAGAGAGGTTCAGATAAAGGAAAATCAGTTGTACATGTGATTATGCATATGTGATTTAAAAACATGTCTTTCATTTTTTTCTTGTTTTTAATGTACCATGCTGCTCAAACCATTGAGGTAAGAGTAAAAGTAAAGTGAGCGTGCATAGAAAAATTATGTGGTGGATAAATGTTCAGTAGGATCAATACGACCTGTTACAGGAGTCCTGCTTCTGCTTGACTCTGCAGGAGGAATTTGGTGCAAAGTGCTGAAAACTTTAGCATGATTCTGTATATCAGTGCATTTTTTTTAAATGTCGCTTATACTGCATTTAAATAAATTTGATATTTTTTTATTATTATTTTTTATTTATTTTATTTATTTATTTTTTTGCCACACACTATTAACTAGTGTGTGGCAAAAGACCCTTCAGGTTGAGCCTGTTTGCAAACTCTCATGACTTGCTATAGTGAGAGACTCTCAGGCAGCTAATGTGCGTTTCTCATTCTCTTATTGCCTGCTGATGACAGCTTAGTTTTTCACATGATGGAAAGTAAGTAGATGTTTCCTTCCTATCATTATTTTTCCTTTTAGGAACGAGTGATTGATTTAATGAAGTCAGTGACCTCTAAAAATATCCCCACATAAATATGCCGACTTCTACACTTATCTGTAACGCGGCCATCAGCGAGTTTGCAGATTATTTCCTCTTGGTGGTACGCTCAGAATTAGGAAGGCGAATTTCATATGAATGGGAGAGCAGAATACAAAGTAGTGACTCAGTGGCTCAATTTGAAGCAGGATATTTATTCATTAATCTTTTCAGCAAAGTTAAAACAGAGCTGTGGAGAAAATGAAGTCATTTGTTTGCAGTTTAGTGAACTACACAAGAAGCTACAGCTGAAACTGGAGCCTAAGGTACTGCAGCTTTCGCTGGTTTCAAAACACATGCTGCTTCTTGTGAATTCTCACGATTCCCGACGTTAAACAACCATATTGCTTAGCTTCAATAGTAATAAAGCATAAAATGATGAACTAGTTAAACTACCCCCAGCCTTGCAGAGCCTACACTTATTTGTCTGCAATTAACAGGAGATTAGATGGACAATAATAGAATAAGTCTGCATAGTTCTTGCATTCAGCTGTGAGTACAACAGGTGGTAGCTTTAGTCTCTGATGTTAAATTACGGAAATAAAGAAAGAAAATACAACTCAAAAGGCCGCTGCTATATGCGGTCTCTTTGAGAAGTTGTGGTGACATTTTAAGTACTAATGGAAGTTAGGTCGCTCCTTGTTGAAGCATGTGAAAGTCCAATTTTGTCATTTGCAGCCGTGTTCCCCTGTTCCTGCATTGTGCATCTCCAGACTCGAGGTTATCATTTGTAGACGTCCTCTTTTCTTTCTTTTTTTTAAACTACTTTACTAAGAAAATACAATGTTCATTACTTTGATACACAGAATGCTGGTTAGTTACTACAATTGTATCTCCAAATGTGGGAAAAAAAGCTTTGACTTCTGTGTTTATTTCCATTAGTTTGGCATCACGCACAGATGCTTGCTGTTGGATGTTGCAGTTCTGTTGCTGTTTAACCAAATAAATCAGTTTTAATAACTACTGGAGCGTGACATGAGCAATTGTTTCCTAGAGGCTTGTGCCCGTTTCCTAGAAGAGTCCTCGTACACTAAGGCACTACGCTGGTGTTTGTATGTGTACTTTGGCAGACAGATTAAGTGCACAGATCTGGGAATAGTGACTTATTTTTGCCCGTAGAATAGCTTATAAATAGCAGCAGCAGCTCAGTTGTGTTTTAATGTACCCAGCATAAAATGGGGACATGGTGTATTGTTTTTTTCTGACCTGACCGTGCGTGCTTCACCACATCCATTTTTATTAGTTGAGTATCCCTCTCTGCCAGCTGCATAGGGGATTGCCGGCTCGCCTCATAATCAATGAATCAGAGGCACTCCATGAACAGAGATGCTAAATCTCCGTGCTGATAATAGCTGCAGCTGGAAGAGGAATCGGGTCCCGGGTTGAACCTCATGAATACAACTTGTATTCTGATGTGTGTGTGTATGTGTGTGTGTTTGTGTCTCAAACCTTATGTGTAAAACAACCAGAGTGCATGATATCCAGGGAAACGGTTGGATTTACTGTGTTGTTCTTCTACCTGGCCATATGTATCCAAGTGTAATCAGAGCCACTGACTGGACACTGTGGATCCTTGGAAAGATTCCATGTTTTCCCCTTTTTTCAGATTTCAGGACCACATTTGTGTTTAATTCATTTGTAGTGTGCCCTTTTGCTGTTTTACAGCGTGTTTACACATTTGCACTAAGCGCACAAATAAATCCCTTGAACCAACATTAAATGTGTTTTGGACTCTGGCGAACTTCAGAGCAAATTGCACAATATTTGTGTAACATTATCATGTATTCGGAGCTTTGTTTGTGAATTTATGTCCAATATTCTCTCATATTTCAATATCTGGCTTATCTGTTGCTCCACTGTTTTTATCCACTTGTTGCTAAGTCAATGTTGCCAGAGTGCTCCTGCATGAGCATAGAGTTTGATAATCACAGCTTGTGTTGGTGCCAGAAATGTGGTTGATCAGAGCAGTGAGAGCTAACAATGCTCTATAAACAAACTGCTGTTTTTTTGTTGTGTATTTTTAAAGGAAAGTTGTTTAGTGATAAAAAAAATTTCTGTTTACAGCTGAAGGCTTTATTACCCTTAAAGGTAGAAAAGTATTAACAGGAGGCTACTGTTAAATATAAAATTGTGCATTATTTTTTCTTCGGCAAGTGCAAACTGAGTTGTGACGCTGTTAATGTGGTCAAACTCTGGTTGTTGTGGGTGTGTAGTGTGGTCGCCGATCTTTTTGTAAACAAGAACGGTGTGAAGTTTAACTATCATTTAGCCGTAGGAAGAAAAGAGGAGGACATTTAGAAAAAGTATGGGAGTGAGTAAAAGCACAGATGGTGTCTGTGTAAGAAGCCCAAACTGGAAGCTGGTTCTGCAGGATACCTTGTCATCATTCACAACCAAAAAGAACTGATTTGGGGGGTACAATGATGGTTAACCCTTTATAATACAAACAGAGTAATTCCCCTGTAATTAAATAGGAATTTCAGTGTCTTTTATTTGAAATTACAATTTAATTACATTTACCTAGAGATATGTAATGGTAGGCAAACTAAAATAAGGGGGTAACAAGCCAGGGTTTTACAGGAAACAAAGAAATAAATATACTGTAAATCTAAGTATTGTGCAATTTTTATGGTCATTTTGAGGAAAAGTAAACAATATTTTTCCATCTTAATATGCTATACTTTTTGGGGGCGCCATACTATGGAGTGGATTAAAGAAAAAGCAGGCCTCAGAACAGCGGCTCCCGACCTTTTTTGCGCCACAGACCGGTTTATGTCCAACAATATTTTCACGGACCGGCCTTTAAGGTGTCGCTGATAAATACAACAAAATAAAACCAGTAGCGGTACCAAAAAAACAAAGATTTATTTATAACTCATGGGAAAAGACCCAGGGAAACTGAGTTAATGATAAAAAAATAACAATAGAAAACGATAAAGACCCTGAAAACCATAAATGTCACACCCGACCCTCAACTCTTGCAGTTCAGTACAAATGACTCACGGACCGGTCTGTGGCCCGGGGGTTGGGGACTGCTGCCTTACAATGATGGATCCAAGTCATTTTTCAATTTTTTTTTTCAGTCACTGTTCAAGCATAGCTTTCATAAAGAGTGTCCCCTTTCCTGTAAAATACATGGAAGTTAGACAAGTTTAATCCACAATAACCCCATAAAATAGCACATGCCTGAAATGTACAGTATACTGACAATGTAAGAGAGGGAAATATACTATATTACTTTATATATAATATATTATATTATTATATATAATATTAGGATATACTGTATTCTAATACTTAAAATAGCATTTGCATAATTTGTTTCTCCTTTCCTTTAAAATACCTGAAGTTCTTAATTCTTATAATTACCGAATGACAGCAGCATCAGGAAGATGTCCAAAAGAGCGCAGTCCTGGGAACAGCTGAGATACTGCGCAGGAGCCTCAAGCTCCCAGGCCTCTGGTAGAGGACCCGAGCCTGAAGGAAAGACTTATTATTATTACTGATATTATTATTACTGATACACTCAGTATCAGTAATAACCTTTTTATGGACATTAACACAGTACAATGTTAGAAATAACAGTACAATGTAAACTGAACCACTGACAGCATCATACTAACTACTAACTATTATACTGACTATTACCAAATCATTTTTTAACAGCTCGCACAGCTCTGACCTTGTTCGCACAGTGTGTGTGCCGCACACAGAGTGCTGTTGCATGCACATTTGTGTAGCGCACCACACAGACTGCCATTGTCAAGGTGGCACGAAGAGCCCATTGAGCCCATTATGTGCCATTATGCTAATTGTGGAAAATAATTTCATTATCAATAGTAATGAATGCAAATATATTATCCCGTCTTCACATCGCCAAAGGATCGAGATAGAAAAATATGCTGTTGTTTTGTTTTTGGGGTGTTTACAGATGACTCACCAGTGCAATGTGTGAAAAACTGCGCTCGGTGTGATACGTATAGATCTGATAATGAAGCCTGTTTAGAGATACACTATGTCTAGCAGTCTTGATATATTTTATCTGGAAATCTTGCTTAAGACAGTTGTTTTAGTGTTGTGCTGTCCACTTTTGCATGTTATTAAGCCTCACTCCTGCTTCCCTTTATTGTTATTATTATTTTTATGGTCTGCTCTGTAGTGAGAGTTCATTTGGGGCGATCGTGGCTCAAGAGTTGGGAGTTCGCCTTGTAATCGGAAGGTTGCCGGTTCGAGCCCCAGCTTGGACAGCCTCGGTCGTTGTGTCCTTGGGCAAGACACTTCACCCGTTGCCTACTGGTGGTGGTCAGAGGGCCCGGTGGCGCCAGTGTCCGGCAGCCTCGCCTCTGTCAGTGCGCCCCAGGGTGGCTGTGGCTACAATGTAGCTTGCCATCACCAGTGTGTGAATGTGTGCGTGAATGGGTGGATGACTGGATATGTAAAGCGCTTTGGGGTCCTTAGGGACTAGAAAAGCGCTATATAAATACAGGCCATTTACCATTTACCATTCATGACAGAGACTGGATATGGGAAAGCATTCCCACTGCAAGTACTGGTGGGAAGCAGAAGCATTTGGGACACATATGTCCCATATGGTAACCAGGCATGTGACAGTCAGCCAAACTTCTCTCAACTGTTTCACTACAGCAATTAGAAGCTATTTTTTATAGAGTTTTGTTTTTCAATGTTTAATGTAGTCAGGAAATAGTAACAAATGCTGATCACGGTGTTGCAAAAATTCAGCTGACCCACAGCTCAAACATAGAAAAGCAGATAAAAGCTGGTTGTCCCTTAACTATGGTTTAAATTTTAAATTTGTTTTTAAAATTTCCAATTACCAAACTGCTTTCTTAAGTAATACAAAGTGATACTTTTTTTCCCTGAGAGAAACAAACTGTTGTATGGGTGTGTTTATTCTCACTGGAAAGAGAGCGAGTGAGAGAGGAGTGTGTCTGCACGTTTGTTTATTCTTTTTTATATTTAGAAAGGGCTGGCTACATTGAGCTAAAACTGGCTCTGAAATTACAGATGGTCCAAATCGGGCCCAGAAGAGCTGTCTTTCAGCAATGAGGTTATCATTATTCTGTGGCTGGTTGTCAAAGAAAAGCCTCAGCACTCTGATCCCTCTCCAGCGATGCGGCCCACATGTGTTATGACTGTGAGGCAGAGCAGTAAAGGAACACAGGGTGTGATAACACTCATAGTCTCCCCACCTGGCCTTATATGGATGGAGTTTGAACGTCTGCTGCTTTGTATGCTGAGCTAGATACAGCTGCTCACGGGCTACAGGTTATGGAATTAGCTGTCATCCTCGTAGAGCTTCCCTGATCCATGTCTCTGCTTGTAAATTTAATCCTGCTCGACGGCTTTCCAACGAAGATCCCGGAATTGCAGGCGTTATGTTTTAAAGTACAGCTCTTGGGTCCAGCCTTAAAATGAATCTAGAGTTAATCAGATAATTTTTACTAATTATTGTACTGATTTGGGGATTCTAATTACCCATCTGAGAGTTTGAAAGCACAAATACACACTGGATACGATATTTGTTGCTTTTGATTTCTTTGTTGTTTCTCTGTATGTTTCTCACTTGAAGTTTCAGTGACTGACTCTGCAGAAAGTTGCAGACCTCTGCACAATATGCACCTCAGCAACCATTGACCCTGCTCTGGTATATTTTTTTTTTGTGGCATTTTCTAAATACAGGTCATCTTCCACGTCCCTGTCTTATGGTGTGCCACAAGGCTCTGTGCTGGGGCCTTTATTGTTCTTAATATATCTACTTCCCCTCCAGCATGTTTTGAGCCCCTTTGAGGACATCAGCTATCACCGCTACGCAGACGATATCAGTTATAAATTTCTTTTAAGCCCCAAGATGTTTCTAAGCTACAGATTTTGAATGAGTGCTTAGATTCCATTAAAGGTTGGATGGCTGACAACTTCCTCCAACTTAACGAAGGAAAGACTGAAGTCCCTGTATGTGCTCCTGACAGACATGTACCTAAGATAAGGAATCTTGGTCCCCTTGGAACATTTGTTAAATCATCTATCAGGAACCTCGGGGTAACCTTCGACTCAGCTCTCACTTTGGATGTTCACGTCAAATCTCTGGTTCGGTCTTGCTTTTATCTCGTAAGAAACATTTCTAAAGCCCTATTGTATCTCTTACTGAACTGGAGATTGAACTTCTACAGCCCTATGTCCCTAGCAGGTCACTTAGGTCATGTAATCAGGGTCTGCTTGTCATTCATCATACAAGGCTGAGAGCTTTTGCCACTGTGGCTCCCAGACTGTGGAACTCACTCCCACTGAGCTAAAGATCTCTGGACTCAGTAGCTTCTTTTAAAAAAACAACTAAAAACACATCTTTTTAGATTTGCATTTTGTTAACTGTTGTCTGTTTTGTTTTATTCTTTGTTATCCTTGTGTGAAGCGCTTTGAGATCTTTTATCTAGAAAGGTGCTATATAAATAAAGTTTTACTTACTTACATTTAATAATGCACACTAATGGATGGTTTGAATAATGCATAATGTTCCCGGTTTCATTTACACCGCAAGACTAACACATGGTGCTATCAAACTATTAAAAGGTGTCAGATGTGCATTATAAGATGAAATTAAGCAATTACTGCCTCCATAAATGGTGAACACTACCTCCTTTTTACCCAGCCATCAGTCTAGCACTCAAGTCTTCAGACAGCTGTTGAGGCTGTTTCATGAAAACATCAAGATGTGTTTGACATTTTGCTGCTCTGCTATGTTGATTATGTCTTTCTAATTCCCAGGTTGAACTGTGAGAAATTACAGAACAAACGCACTGTTGTTGCAGATGGTTTGATTGTTCTATTGTTCTGAGTGTCTGAATGAGCCTATATCATTTTACCTCAAAGCAGCTGCAGGAAGAACATCAAATCTGCATTCAGGCTGATGAATTAAAGTCCTGTGGTCAACTATATATATCATATACCTGGTACGCAATGTAATACTATGTAAGTGTGTGTGTGTCCAGTAGAGGTTTAAGGCTTTCCTACATACAGCTTGCCACATTTTAAATAAAAAAATTAAAAAGAAGCAAACGGCCTTGCCAATTTTAGAACGACTGCCTCTCAGCGTGGAAGTGCAAATGGTGTTGAGATATGCCTGAGATCATACGCGGTGAAGCTTTACGAGTGGTGCCCTGTTCAAATTATGTTAAAAGAAGACGATATCTTAATAGCACCAAAAGGTCATTATAAAGTTCCTCTTTTGTACCAGGCACACTTCACTTGGTATTTTGCAGATATGGAGTTGTAGATATGTGGAGATATGTTTGCGAGGGAATGTTGACACAACCGAACAACAGTCTGAAGGGTTTTGGCAGGCTCAGCGGTGCAGTTGGCATATTTTGAAAGGTGTTACAGTGTAAACTGTCACTGAACAGGCCAGTTGTACCCGAGACTCAGTCCAACAGCCTCTGAGGGCTCCCAGTCTGTTTTGGCTTGGCGCTGTGGAAATCACAGCGTGGGTGTGTTTGATCATTCAGACAGCACTGTCCGCTAGCCCCAGATGGCTATCAGACACCCAAACGCAACAGACGGGCAGACACGGAAGAACGGGGCTGTGTAGATAAAACTGTGAACCAAGTGGATATAGCGCAGTTATACACAACACATCTAACACATACAGGTCTCAGAGTTCATGCTCTGGCTGGCCACTTTGGGAACCAAACATGGAGCTGGAATTTTATTTGTCCGTACCTTTCTACTCCTCGTTCTTTGCTCAGATTGTCTTGAACTCCCAGGTGTAACACCTATGTGTAGGTGGAGTCCTACGATTTATGGCTGCTCACTAAACAAAAATGTTTTTAAAAGGTAGACGCATTTGGAGGGTTTTTTTCTGCTCTGGCCACACCTTTTGGGGACGCAACCAAACCCTACGACTCTATTATAACCAACAAATAAGCAAACTAATCGATTTCATTGATTTGATTCCCATTCCTCATGATCTTCTGTTTTTAGCCACTTTACGCACTTTTTCACTGTCTAGCGTCTGTCTGCATTGTTTTTCACTTCAGTGCACCAGTCTGTGAGTTTTTGCTTTGCTCAGTTGTGTATGCAAGACAAACGCAGTATGTGTCCAGTCACATGTTTGGCTTCAAGTACATTTGGTGCATGTCCAATTGCATACTTGCATGGAAATTACTTTCTTATCATGTGCATTTATGAAAATCAAGGTCCAGCATGCTTTAGCCATTCTCTGGGTTACATTCAATCACATATATCACGAGAATGTGTATTTATAGAACAGAGCACACAAAAATACAAATCATAACCACAGCAGTGTCCTCATACATACTTTTCTGTATATTTGAACAACTGCTCCTGGGTTGTTTAGATTCCAGCTATGCTTGAAACTGAATGGAAATACTTTAACCTGATACAATAAGGCCCACTCGTGATATCATGAGTTACCACAAACAACTGAAGATGACCCTGAGTGTTAGACGTGCAGAGAGACGACAACCACCTCATTCACTGCTTGCAAATGCTTATTTGACAGCATGTGGTCGGCATGAAGCTGGACACTCTGGTGACAGTGGCAGAGAAAAGGACGTTAAAGAAACTGATGGACATTATGGACAATGCTGGGCATCCTCTGCACACGGCCATAAACAATCAGAAGAGTCTGTTCAGTGACAGGTTGCTTCTCCCCAAGACAAGAACTAACAGACTTAAAAACTCCTTTGTCCCACACGCCATCAGACTGTTTAACTCCTCTCTGGAGGGGAGAGGGAGGGGAAACAGGAGGACAAAGGAGGGGGGAACAACTAAGCTGTAGTGCCTCTGCACCTCACTGTACAATACCTTGTGCAATACTTTTTGTAAATAGTCAACAGTGCAATAGACTCAATACTTGAAATGTGCAATTCACTTGTATTTTTATTTTTTATTCCTATTTATTCTATTTATCCCCTTTGTATATTTTATTTATATTTGTCTCTGTATTTATGTGTGTGTGTGTGTGTGTGTGTGTGTGTGTGTGTGTGTGTGTGTGTGTGTGTGTATATATATATATATATATATATATATATATATATATATATATATATACAAAAAACACCCAGCACGCCCCTGCGGGCGGTTTATCCTTCAAGCTCGGGTCCTCTACCAGAGGCCTGGGAGCTTGAGGGTCCTGCGCAGTATCTTAGCTGTTCCCAGGACTGCGCTCTTCTGGACAGAGATCTCCGATGTTGTTCCCGGGATCTGCTGGAGCCACTCGCCTATCTTGGGAGTCACCGCACCTAGTGCTCCGATTACCACGGGGACCACCGTTACCTTCACCCTCCACATCCTCTCGAGCTCTTCTCTGAGCCCTTGGTATTTCTCCAGCTTCTCGTGTTCCTTCTTCCTGATATTGCTGTCATTCGGAACCGCTACATCGATCACTACGGCCGTCTTCTTCTGTTTGTCTACCACCACTATGTCCGGTTGGTTAGCCACCACCATTTTGTCCGTCTGTATCTGGAAGTCCCACAGGATCTTAGCTCGGTCATTCTCCACCACCCTTGGGGGCATCTCCCATTTTGACCTCGGGACTTCCAGGTTATACTCCGCACAGATGTTCCTGTACACTATGCCGGCCACTTGGTTATGGCGTTCCATGTATGCCTTGCCTGCTAGCATCTTGCACCCTGCTGTTATGTGCTGGATTGTCTCTGGGGCATCTTTACACAGCCTGCACCTGGGGTCTTGCCTGGTGTGATAGACCCCAGCCTCTATGGATCTTGTGCTCAGAGCTTGTTCTTGTGCTGCCATGATTAGTGCCTCTGTGCTGTCTTTCAGTCCAGCTTTGTCCAGCCACTGGTAGGATTTCTGGATATCAGCCACCTCCTCTATCTGCCGGTGGTACATACCGTGCAGGGCTCTGTCCTTCCATGATGGTTCCTCGTCTCCCTCCTCTTTCTTGGGTTTCTGCTGCCTGAGGTATTCACTGCCGGCGGCAGGCAGGCATATATATATATATATATATATATATATATATATATATATATATATATATATATATATATATATAACAGTTCTGTAACTGTAACTTTGGTCGTTGCTGTGCTTTTTTTGGAAGTCGAATTTCCCAGAGGAACCCACCCGAGGGATTAATAAAGTTCTATCTTATCTTATCTTATCTTATGTTGTGAATATATTTTGAATAATAAGCTCAGTGCCGTTATCTTTATTGTGGTGGAAATAGAATCGTCGCTGACATCTGTCTTGCAGTTTCCATTATAGATGTAATCTCCGTGTTTATAGTAACATGAAACAGGATGGCATTTATCGACTGTAAAAAGCAGATTCATGCATAAATACTTCTCTTTACTGACTTTAAGTCTCTATTATCACCACTAAAGCTCTGTATAGCTCTTTAAATGTTAAATACATGAGGCCTGTCTGAGCCTCAGCATCTAAATCCCTGTGAAAGCACAGCATATTAGGTGAGATTAGAAAAGCTGGTTCACAGTCTTTGCAGTTATTCTACCTGTTATCTCCTGCTTCCACTGTTTATCCTAAGTGCTTACGGTCTGTTTGAGATGAGCTTTGTAGACATAAGAGCGCGTTTGCTAAAATGTTCAACTCTTTCATTAAATTCAGAGGAAATTTGAAAGCTCCGTCTACACAGAAAGCGTCTGAGACACACATTTCTGTCATGTGATTGAGCAGTTGTGCTCCCGTTTGATTCAATCCATCCGTCTACACTGGTGGTGCAGCGCCTCATGCTTTATTCGTTTTCCTCAGCTTCAATCAACTCCTGTTTTCCTCTATTGTACCGATGTAACTCGAGCGATTGCACATCGGGCTCTGAGCTCATCAAAAACACAGGTGACTCAGCTCAGTACTGTTCCTAAACTCCTTCTTTGTTGACACAGAGTACCAGAGACTTCTCTGCTAATGTGGTGCACGCTCTATGTTGTAATCTTGTACTTTCTAAATTTTGTGCATTTGTGCAGATCACACATCACTCTCCGTTTTCAAACTGAAAGGGTTTGCCATGTATCTGTCTGAAAAACAGTTTCTGTGGCAATAGCCCAGAGAATGCATGACAAGTATTATTACAGCACCAGCTGTCCTAGGACACACATTAGGCTTTCTCATTGTGTTTTATCATTGAGGCAGACAAGGGGACGCCTTCTCAGGCCATTTCTCTTTTTTCTATGTAAGCTCATGGCTTCTCCAGTAATAAGGTGATGGGGATGTTACCGGATATTTGCGCTATTGTTGTAGACTATTTCATAAGGAAGCATTTAAGGTAAGATGGGGTCTGAATCCTTGACTGCACGGCTCTCAATAAACCTGTACAGCCAAAGAAAACCGCGTTGTCATTTCTTCCTTTCATCAAAGCTGACATACCTTGCTATTAAAAATGGATTTGTTTCCTGCAAGAGTTTTCAAAGCATTGCAGGGGAATAGATTTGAGTGCAAGGCGTTGACATCAAAGACTGCCATACAGCTTTGTCTCCCATATGACCTGCGTTAAAATCCAGACGCTATATTTGGAAGAATCTACAGTTAGTCAGTGTCCCCTCACTGTCATTTCTCTTTTGAAGCGTGAGATGAAAAATTAAACATGCTTTTTCTTCTGTTCATCGGTGGGCTTGTCTTTCTTCTTCAAAGGCATGACTCACATGATGACCTTTCAGTAACCAGGAGTTCAGCGTCTCCTGTGAAGCATCAGGGCTGCTTGAAAGCAATTTTGCTGCAGTGTGTTAAAGAAAAACTCCAGAACTGTTTGCAGTTGGAGACTAACTCAGTTTAAATGGCTTACACTTCACATTCTGTTTATATTGGAATTTGTCTTTAGGTTCTAGAGATGTTCTCACGCCGGGACCCTGGAAGTCCAAGGACAGGCAAGAGGCATGATGAAGGGTGTTTTCACACACGAGTTCAGAATCAGATTCTCGAGTCTCTATCAAGACTTAAGTCGAGTTGTCGGGAAGGGGATTAAAACAATGAAAAGCTTTCATGTCTGAGTGTGTGGCTTGTGATGCTCCATCAGCGCCTCCAAATGAAGTGCTGTTCTTGTTCTCAGAGAGCGAGACTCCAGCGCAGTGATTAATTCAGCCTGTAATTGTACAAACAGGCTAACATTTCAGCTGTGCCATATCTTCATCAGAGTCCAGCTGACCAAAGAGACAAGCAGTTATTGTCACCCCAGCCTAGGTGTGCAATTGTCATTCGTTATGCCCAAAGGCTCCACTCTGTTGAGAGCGTTAACCTTATATCCACCTCTGTGGCCCACGTGATGATTTCACCATCTTGTGAAACACTTGAGACTGGCTCCAAATACAAGCCAGCCCCCACAGAGTGGTGCGTTATAATGCTCAATTTAAAAAGCTTCTGTTTTCTCTTTTTTTGACAGCTGTACAGAGGATGTTTTTTTTTAAATACCTCACCTGTTTAAAGCTGAGGCACAGAATTTGCATTTTAATGTATAACTGGTAATTAGATCATGTGGGCACTGGCAGCAACGTGCGTCGCCTGTACATAACTAAACAAGGATTTGAAAAAGTGTAGCAGATAATGGATGCACTTTGGTAACAAATATAGCTAACACTGATATAGCTGATAACTTAGGACTCCTGCGCTTCTCATCCCCCCCCAAACGAGACAAGAACTCCAAAGATGCCAGGGTTAAGGCTTCAAATAATAGTCCACATTGTGCTCATGAAGTTTGTGTAATATTGTTTTTTTGTACTCTTTCTGTTTCTCTTAGCAGCTTCACTTTTTTGAAGAAGCTCCAGACTAATCGTCTGTCTGTCACTGCAGGTTTCTCTTTTCACATATTTCCTATTATTCTCCGGCTGCTTGCTGTCTTGTGAGGGCAAAAATGTGTTCTCCAGAAACGCTGCTAAAGTCGTTATTTGTCACAACTTTGAAAGTTGATCAATTCACAGCTGTAGCCTTCATGATTATGAATTTGAAGAACTTCTTTTTGATAGTTGCTTTTAATTTTAAATCGAAATTTAGTTTTGTAAACATGCGTATGAACGGCAGCTCATATGAAAGAAAAACTGTTGTGCACCACGAATTGCGTTTACTTGTCTGCATTTGTTTGCATCTGGTGTGACAAAGTCTGTCTTTGGTCCATGCAGTTTGGTTCTTAGGTCTGTTCCTGGTTACCAAGGCATTAATGTACCAGCTGACAGCTTTTGAGGGGAAATCCAGCAACAAACAACTGCAGGCTATCACGTGAGAGACCCTCTTGTACACTGCCCTGCAGAATGAGGCTGGCAGCGGGCTGCTCACAGTAATCAGCATGCAGCACATGACCTGCATTTATCCTTACAGCACACAATGTACTTCAGTGTTCTAACCAAAGGGGGTGTAAACTGGTAATATGATATTTTAATCATAATTAAAGGTATAATTAGACCTACAGTGTTTCACGGCAGTGAGACTGTTTATTCCTTTCGCTGACTTTTCCCTCAAAATAATTAGAATTTTAAAATGAATCTGTGCTCAGTGATCATAAATATGAGTAAATCACTAGTTTATTTATTGATTTATTTGGTGTCCAGAATGCTTGAGTAAGCTCTGTTGCTCCTTATAGCACATTTGAGTTTGCCTAATTCCTTGGCAGCTTACTTTCCCTTCAGAAGCTGCAGTTGCTTATTTGCTGTTGCATTGCAAAGTGGTACAGTAAGCATTCTTGGATGAGATGGAATTAAACTAGTGGTTTTCGATTTTGCCACTGTTCCATTTGCTGACGCACTCGGGACCTTTCTTCAGCTTTAATCAATTTGCTTTTTATCCCATCACATTATTTACAAAGGCATCACATCTATGAGATGAACTGAAAGTATCTGCCATCGAAACCAAACTTGTTATAGTACTCTTTGCCAAATTCTGTGAAGTTGTGCTTATGTTATGTCAAATCTTTGCATTACTCCAAAATATTGCCTTACACCAGCGCTAGTTGCAGAGAAAGTCAAATGGATCTGAAACAGCGCATGAAAAACATCATTTTGGTCAAGGCTGGATGTTAGCTGTTGCTACAAACACTATATCAGGTATCTTTGAAATACATGAACATATATGGAAAGTCTACTAGAAGCATAGCTAAAACTCACGAGTAGAGAGGAAATCTGACACCTCTGAAGCAATAAAAAAGATAGGTGTGGGAGACTAGTGGGTAAATATTGACGCCTACGAGATCTTACTCAGTTTTTATGGCCTCTGCTGGCAATTATTAATCACCTACTTAAAAAAAGTAAAAGTTATGCATGCATCGCATGTGCAGTCACTAATGTCTAAGGTTGGCTTTTTTCTTGGTGATATCGTTGCACCGCTTTTACCCAAGTTAGAGAAAATATAACGTTTTTGTATGGTTTGTTCCTGCTGGTTTACCTCACTGTCAACCTAATGAAATGAATGATGTTTCTGCTTTATGACTGCAAAAGATACAGGAAACATATTCATGTGATGAACATGTGATGCTTTGGAACAAGAGGAAGATAAGAGTAAGACTGCAGTTTGATAATATAGTTTTCCAGTAATGATTTTGCAGTTATTAATAACTATATATTTAGTATATATTTGTAAATGTGCTCATGCTCAATTTGATGTATTGCATTCAAGAAAAACAGCTCAAAGTCTCAGTTTGCTAGTGACTAAAAATTAATGACATGGACAACAAAATTCACTACAATCATAATAAACCAGTGTTTAAAACGAATAGTTTTTAGTGCACATATTGAAACAACTGTACCCAAATACAGCCCATTAGACAGTAGACAAAGTATTAAAAACACCTTGTAGTTTAAGCACATTTAAGTAATTAAGTAAATCTGTTGATGCTGTATCAGGACTTTAAACTAAAGGGCTCATCTTCAGGTCTTTGTTCGCTTCTGTCGCTGGTTTTCAGAGATGCTCGCTGCTCACATTGCGTTGTGTGTCATCTGTATCTTGTGATGCTCATTCTGTCACGTGAAGAAAATCCATCTGAACTTGATTTCTGGAGGGGAAAAAAGTCTTTTGATTCCAGTTTGATTCCTAGAAATTTTGAAAAGATTCTTATAATTTCAATCATCTTTAAATTAGGAAACTGTTCTCGCAGAATGAAATCAGTTCAAAAATAATGCAGCTTTCTGGGAAAAGTTAGCAATAGTTGTAAAACTGTAAAATGTTCATTTATGCATGCAGTAAATCACATGCTGTGCATCTGATTTCCCATAAATCTCTCCTTTTGTTTTATAGACCTCTTGTGATAATGTGTTCGTGAGCCGCTTGGCCCTGTTTACAAATGAGACCTCACAGAGACACACTGAGTGTATTGAGTGTTGTCTACATGCAACATGTATATTGACTGGTCCTGATTGCTGCAGTGGCCTCCATCAATCAGCTGATCCCTCGAACGAGGATATAACAGGAGTGTCTTATCTGTTTTTTCTTACCTAGCTTGAAATCTGCCTGTTGTGTGATGATGCTTAGCGTCTTGCTTGCGGCAGCATCACAGGTCCTTGATCATGTGGGGGCTTTGAGCTGAGTTTAGGCTGGCTATGTTTTCCTCTGTAGTTATTAGATGATAGATGTCTGTGTTCTTCCCTGGGGATGAGCTCCGCTTTAAACATGGGATCCCTTTTTTTTCTTTCTTTTTCCTTTTTTTTGCACTCTCACTTTCCCTCTGTGGTGAGGAAAAGCCCATAGGTTTCCAAATAAGGTCTGGGTGAGTGCTGGCAGTATTAATAGAATAAGACTGCCGCTGGGGAAAATTTCTATTGACCTGTTGAAAGACTTTATGTGATCCGTGCTGTTTCTATGGCAGTGTGGGGGGCGGGATGCTACAAGGGCTCCGTGGAGATCCATGAGCAGCTTTAGCTGGCTGGTTAGCTTCAAGTAAATCATAATTAGAGTGACGTTAACCAGCTACGCCACAGGTAGCAAGAGCCCACCTTTTAAATGTCAAATTTCAAACAGCAACACGCGTTTCCTAGCAAGAGTGTTGGGAAACATACAGATCTCGACACCCTACTGTAGCAGTGAGGCTTCAGCTATCAAGGGTTTCATGCTACACGGCAATTGTTCGTACAGCTAATAAGTACTCACTCCACTGTAAATTCAGACACATTTGTTATGCAAACGAGACCCTCTCAGGCTCACAAACATAATGGTTGCTATGAAATGCTTTCGATCCAGCTGTCAAATACACCCGTATTCACTTGTGTGATGTCAGGGTCTTTGAAAAACTTTCAGGTTTAAGGTTTTGTAGCACAAAATTTGTATTATTATTATTTTTGCATGCAGTAATATTAGTTGAAGAAGGATAATAATTTGAATGCAAAATTTGATACTTTAGTCTTGTACAACCTGTTTCCAAGAAAGGTTTGGATAAAAAAAAAAAAAGACTTTTTCAACTGGATCATAAAATCCGTTCAGTTCTTCGTTCATTTTTTTTCATTCAGCTTTTCTGTAAAGGTTTTAGGAACATCTAAACATGTTCATATGCATGCACTGAGTAAAGTTTATCGATGTAATTCACTGTAACAGTTTGAGTATTTATGATAAAGGATCAGCAGAAAAAGCTGAAAGACCAGTAGCTGGAACATGATGGGAAACAAACCTTTGTGGGCAGGAGGACTTCTCAACTCTTGACTTTATCTAAAAAGTCATTAGTCTTCTTTGGTTTGGTCCAGTTCATCTAAACAGTGTTTCAGTTAGACAAGAAGCAGAAATGGCAAAGAGCAACCTTTTCTAAATTCAGCACCTTTCATGTCTCATGCCTCATTTTCTTTTTTTTGTTGTTGGCTGTGGGTCACTTCCAGGTTTGCCTTCCGCCAGCCACTCCTCCTTATGAGTCTGGTTGTTTTTCCCTTTTTTTTTCTTTTGCATGGAGACCTGCTGAGGGGTTTTTGACTTGATAAAGACGTGCTGTGTTTGTTCCGGCAACACTGAGGCCTGTGGTGTTAATGTGATTCAGCTGGCTGATTCAACCCATTAAATAACTCTGAGAAAAGAATGGCCCACTGGCTGTGGCTTGCTGCTGGCTGCCAGTCCCAGGACTCACTGTATGCCTGCAACTGAATGGAAACAATGTCTTTTAGCACTGGTGCTTTGGGCACACGGCAACTTGCGAAGCTGTTTGATAGGTGGAAACTTGGACAGAGTCAATGAAACCCGGAGACGCCTTTTTTCCTGTAAATTAAAAAAAATAAAATAAAATAAATCGAGTTTTCTTAAGGCCTAGATGTGGAAACGTGCCTCAGAACGGGGTTTCCCACAGATGAACAGCTCTCTCTCCTGTTCTACTAACTGTTGGATGCTAGGAACATAACTGGACAGTGTGTCACTACAGTAAGCCTGCATTAAATGCAGCGGCTCAGTAATCAGTTTTCTCTGTAAACCTTACTTTATTTCTGAGTCATTACTCATTACTTGTTTTAGCTTTAGTAGAGATTTAATATACTGCTTTATGATCCCGTTCACAAAGGGATCATAAAACACATGTGTCAGTGTTTGTGTAAGCGTAAGCTGAAAGCCTGGTTAGAGGATGGATGTTGTATCTTAATAATGCAAATAGCCATATTGAAGAGGTTCGGTTTTACTTTCATCTAATGTCAAATTTCCTTTCATCTTGTGACTTAGCAGCAATGGCAAACGATCTGAAGTCTTTATCCTGCATGATCAAAAGCCCAGTTAGTCATTTCCATGACTAACAATTAATACTTTTTGTGTTTTGTTTTTAAGTCAGGGTACAGAAAGCTATCAGTAAACCAGGTGCCTTAAAAATGTCTGGGTATTCTCAGGACGATGTTACATGTTAAACGTTAGATAAACTTTTATAGACTCGGCTTATGCAAATTTTATCTGAACAGAGGCAGTTAACACGGTTAACAACAGTTAACACGGTTAACAAGCGTTAACCGTGTTAACTCTTTCTCGTGGTCTTCGACACTGAGCGCAGATCTGGGTTTAAAACCACCAATTAGTTTTTGTACGTTTTTGCCGTTTATGATGGCAGCTTTGGAAAGTGTTGTTTTTGTCCCTGTGTTAGTGCAGTGCCACTGATAAACACATTGATTATCTCTGCCTCATCACATGCAAACATTCACACTGGGATCATGTGAGTTGGCCTCTGTTGAATCTTCTAATCAGAAACAAGACAGCGCCTTGTCGGGGTTTTAGGTGGATAATCTGATGGAAGCTGTGTCAAAGTCAAAAAAGCAGGTTGTGACACCTCAGTCCTGCCTAAGGAGAAGGAAGTGCATCAGTGGAGCTCGTGGAAACAAAGAGTGCCTTTGCTCTTAGAGGGAAAACAAAGGCACATGTGGAAAATATACACCGCTTTCTACCTTTTTCAAGTCGTTTATGTCACTTTTGCATATGTAAAGTGTAAATATCCTTACTTTGCATTTTCATTTAGCCTCTAAAAAAGAAACACTTAATATTCGTGTAAAATGTTTGCCTTTAACTACATATTTGAGATCATACTTACTAAAAGTTTTGATCAGCTATGTATTTCCATAGTTCACTTTCTCATTATCGCAACTCACCATTCTACCCCTCTGCAGCTTTTTATTAGCACTATAACTATATTTGACTATATTTGGTCAATAAAAAGTCAGAAAATAGTCGACAGCTTATCCACTGACTTCTTTAAATGTCTTCTTTGTTTGTCCATCTGTCGCTCCTGCCTTGAGGGAATTTCTTCTGGAGCTGATACAGCATTCACTTGGATTCAAAGAACTGATAAAAAAATTGTGATATTCCAAGGCCAAGGTCACTATAACCTCGTGAGGCCATTTTTGGTCATAAGTTAAGAATTTTTACTAAGAAGTTTATAGTTTATTGGATTTATTGGATTCTCAGAATCATATCCCAGCTGGCACAGGGCGAGCGGCAGGGTACACCTACACCCTGGACAGGTCTTCAGTCACAGGGCTAACACAGAGAGACAGCGGGACTCTCATTCACACAATTCGGCCAATTTAGAATCACCAGTTGACTCAACCCCACTAGTTGCATGTCTTTGGACTGTGGGGGGAGGAAGTCACGGGGAGAATATGTAAACTCCACACAGAAAGATGGTGGACTCAAACCCCGGACCTTCTCGCTGTGACGTCTTACTAATCACCACCCCACTCTGAAAATAGCCCAAACTAATATTCTGACGACTGTGCAATCATTTGCACACCAAATACAGTTTCTTAATGTGATTTAAAAAGAAAAGATTCCACTTAAATACTAACAATTTTCTTCCATGAAAGCAAACATAAGAAATATAGCAATAGCAAATTAATCTGTAGGGTGAATGATTGTATGAGTGTAAAAGTCCTTTTCCAGACATTACTTGCAGAATTAATACTCTTAAGTACTGTAACATATTTTCCCTTCATTTTTCTTTTTAGCTTGTGTGGATCACACCTCTCCATCTGCTAGTGCTGTTTCCGTTGCTTTTTTAAGAACTCTGTGCCAGGTGCAGTTTTGCATAATATTAATAACACCTGCATGCACACTGAGTTAGGAATCCCGCCGAGTTTAGCACTGTGCCTCCTTCTGTTTTTGGCCGTCATATGTTAGCAAGTCTTGTACAGCGAGTAGAACAAGCAGTTTCAGACGCGCGACTCACGAGTGACACAAAGGTGCAATGAAGAAACACTGCTTTCATATCGCGGCACCAAAGTTTCACCCAGACCTGAGGAGATGAAGTAGCACGCACGTGTATTCTCTGTATTTTGTTTGAGTCATTTTGTGTTTCGCTCCTCCAAAAGACATTTCCTCTATACTGGGAGGTTACTTTTGACCTCACTTGTCTGTATTGTATAGCTCACTCTAAGTGAGCTGCACCTACTGGGACTCAAATGAATCATTATATTATAGTGTAAGAAAAAATATCTACTTATGTTCTTGATTGATTGGCCAAGAGTCAGTTTTCAGTAACGTTGTAGGGAGAAAGGGAAATGACAAGCAACAGTAGGAGCGTTTCATCCCTGGCTCACATGGAAACCCTGTTCTCACTCCCACCTTCTTCCACAGATAGTGTCCAACGTGCTGATCTTTTCCTGCACCAACATCGTGGGCGTGTGCACCCATTACCCTGCTGAGGGTTCCCAGAGGCAAGCCTTTCAGGAGACCAGGGAATGCATCCAGGCTCGCCTCCACTCCCAGAGGGAAAATCAGCAGCAGGTGAGAGAGAGAGAAAGCTCTGGTGACAAAAGAAAAGTTTGTTTGATTAAATCAAGCAAACTTTTTATTAAAGAAATGCTTCACATATAATAATGTCATCCCACCCATGATGTGCTTCAAAATTATGTCAAACACCACAAAGTTTTATAGTGAGTACACATTTATATCGCTATATCGAACAATCAACAGTAGACAGGAACTGTGTTCACAGGGATGGTCGTAATATTAACAGGTTCAAAGTCAAGTTATGATACTGTGATTATTTCTTGTCTTAAAATATCGCTTTTGCCCTTGTTTACCTTCTCCCTGTAGTGGTGTCCTATGCCCACTAGAAGATTACGTTAATGCACTTAGAAGCTTTTTGCCAGCCGCCATTAAACAACAATGCAAACAATTAAACAAGAAGCGTGTGGTGCAAAGAGATTAGGCGATACTGTGCAAACATGAGACACATGCGTAGCCAAAGACTGATATAGAACTGATGGTTATTGGAAAAAAGAAGAAAGAAAAGGAAATGAGCTCCAGGGTGAGAGAGAATCTTTAGTGAAGAAGTATTATTGTCACCTTAATAATTTAGCATGACATTTTTATACAGTACAGACTATTCATTTATAATTTTAAATTAAATTTGTTCAGGTTGAAACTCGTCTTGCAGCTCATTTTCTCACGTCATTCACCTGCAATCCAACAATGAAGGAATTAAAACTGCTTATTGTTTTGTTTTGGTATAGGTTTTTATTATTTTTTACCTGACATTCAAGTAAAAATATGCAGCTCATCTTTTCATGCATTTCAAAATGTCATGACCTGATAACGTCTGTAATTCAGCTGTTGAGAGTATGGCCCGTATTTTTTCGCCATAGCAGCAAAGAAAGAGGTCATGCTGTCTTTGGCATTTTGAAGGTTATACTGTATTATTATTATTATTATTATTTTTGAACAATGGGAACAAAATGTCCAGATTTTATATTGCAAGTTAATCAGCACAACCACAAATGACCTTGGGACAAATATTCTCAGTTCGCACTAAGGAAGTGACAAGTTTTGAAGCTTCTCACGGCCCTCTCTAAATGACTTTGAGCTCGCACTGGCAAATTGGAATCAACGTTAAATTATCGGCGTTTCCTTCTTTACTTATTCAGATTGAGTCTCCCGTAATGTGGCTACAATCCTCATCTATTAACACGCTCACTTGACCTTTGAACTTACGGCTCCTTCTCTTTCCTGCAGGAACGTCTGCTGCTCTCAGTGCTTCCTCGCCATGTTGCCATGGAGATGAAAGCTGACATAAACGCCAAGCAGGAAGACATGATGTTTCACAAGATCTACATCCAAAAGCACGACAACGTCAGGTAACGATCAGGGGCTGATCAGTCACGGGGAGGAGCTGGTCTGGCATTTTTAGAGCACTTCTCCCAGTCTGACTGAGCACTCAGAGAGCTTCAGAATACACTGTTACAAACAATGCATTTTCTCAACAGTCTCCACAAAAACAATGCATGTTTGCCCCGTGAGGCCCAATTCATATTTCATTAGTGTTTAATGTATTTATGTTTTGTTTCAGACAGTATTTTGGTGATTGAAACTGGACTTTGAAAGCCTTCAAATGCTGCTATTAACCTACTGATTATTAGTAAACAATCTGAACTTACAAAATTAGCAACATGTAGACTTTCTGCTGTCGATTATTGATTACTGTGAAATCACAACACATTTCTTTGATGAACTGACTGAACTAAAGTATCTCAACACAACTGAGAACACAGACTTGCCAGATCTGAGCTTATTATTGTAGTTTCGCAGCCTGTGAGTGAACCTACAACATCTGCTGTCCATGCTCAATAGCTCGGGACGTTTTTACACCCTCACACCTTTTATGTGGGGGAGGTAGAGGTGCTGGGAGCAGCTAATATGTACAATTAACATATAATCTACACACTGTTAAACACACGTAAGGAAGTTGCAGCAGAAGTGCTGAATAAATGACGTTTAATCCAAGTTAATCCTGAACGGTGCTGCCTACTCACAGACGATGGCAGAAGAGGTAGGGGGAAGTGCAGACGCTGCCATGGCAACGAGCTGTATGCTGTTTTGACAGAATATTTTTCACCTGCTTCTACGTACGAGATCCATGCATCCATCCGTGATCCAGGGCCATCAAACTCATTTTACTTCACAGATCACACACAGCCCAGTTTGATGACTGATGCAGTCAGCGAGGCATTAATTGATTCACAAGACCCAGGAAGACACACACGTACTCGTGTGTTGTTGTTTTTTTTGTCTGTTATTGTGAAGAATATTCAACATGTTAGTATTGTTTCATGTAGCACCATAAGACCAAAACAGCTGTGAGACCAACAGTTACTACTGTGACCATTTTTATACCGATACTGATTAAGCTTACCTGCTTCTCTTAGAAATTTTACAGCATTTAACGCCCTCTGTCTTTTAGACTGGTGGCTGAACTGGAGTTGGAGTGAAGGGTTTGGCCGTCTCAGCCTTAAACCACAGAGCTTTACTAACCAGATGGATGTCTGCATCATTTTTGTTACACAGAAATGATGCACTTGATGTGGATTTAATATCTGGAACTCTGATCGTGTTTGTCAGATCCCAAATCTTTCTCTTTATGTCTTTTTCAGTCCCACTTTGTAACAGTTCTAGCCTGTTCTTAACACACAGTTTGTTTGACTTATTTTTTATGTGGCTTTGCTCTATTAGCTGTGAACACTGTGTAAACTGTGTAGGACAATGGAAACTGATGTTAGGTTTGGCACCACCTCGTGGAGTAAGAAAAGACTACATCCATTTGTGTCAGTGTACCCACATTGCAGGGATGGAGCCTGCATGTGTCATCAGTTAAACTTCAGAGCTCTGCACTCATTTTGGGGACAAAAATCAGGTATCCATAATTTATCACAAAGCATCAGTTCCAAATCCGGTCTGATGGTCACGGTTGCAGTTAGATAAGCTGTGCTTATGGTGAGGGTAAAGAAATAAATGCACATCTGTACAATGCCATCTGAGATGACGGAAACAAGACTCTTTCTTCTTCTGTGTGCATGTGTGTGTGTCTGCTGGTGTGGTAACAGCAGCCCGAGTTTTGTTCCCTGTAGCTGTTGCAGTCAGGTGGCAGCCCAAACCTCCATAAATAATAGGTGTTATTGAAGTGCTTTATCACGTTGATGTGTCCCCGTGAGACTTCATGGGTTGGAGCATCAGGTCACGTACTTGTGTTCTTGTACACAAAAGTTCTTTTCATCGCTGCTAATGCGATCGTCATTGAGAATCATCTTTTTTATGGTGCGGATTGTTTTTGGAGCAAGGGCAAAGATTAAAGAAAGAAAGAAAGAAAGAAAGAAAGAAGAAGATGTGCATGTGACAGAAGTTACTTAGGCTAGTCTGCATTTGAATGAGCGTATTGTCTAATTGCTAATTAAACATCAGGATAGTCACGATCATTTACCGTAGATACAGTAGAAACAGCTAATGCTTTAACCTCCTAAGACCCGAACTCTTCCAGAGCATGCATTTTTAATTTCTCTTTGATATTTGGGCATATTGGGGCCCGATGAATGTAAAAACAAAGAATTACCAGATTTTTTTTTACCTTATATAAGAGCCACATATGAGGATATTCGTTTAAAATTTTGATAGAACAGAGGCAGTATAATGCTCTTGTAAGTGGATATCAGGCCCTTGTAGAGCAAAATTGAGTATTTTGGTCTAAATAACCCAAAAAGTGAAGTCCACATATGTGGACGCCAGGTCCTAGGAGGTTAAGCTAATGCTGCATCCTTAGTAGTGATGGGATTTCCGGCTCTTTTTAGAGAACCGGCTCTTTCGGTTCGGCTCACTAAAAAGAGCCGGCTCTTTCGGCTCCGAACCGGCTCTTCAGGTTGTTTTGTTGCTTTAATTAATTTATTATTAACAATAATATAAAATTATGCACAAAAGGAATTACTAACGTAAAAACAAGTGGTTTTATTTATATATGTTTATATATAAATATATGCGGTGGCCCCTAGAGACAAAACACGTACAAACTCCAAAACACATTTCTAGCATGAACTGAACTTCCAAAGCAGAGCTACTAGATCACTTAAATGACACAATTGAAAGCATGTGTGTATTGTTTGTGTATTTATACACAGGCACTCATATATATATTCAAATAATTTAAAAAAAAGTTCATTTACCTGTTATTACCACACACCAAATCCGGTCATTGGTACTTGCTGGCTTGTGTAGCCACAAGATAACAAAGGCTCAACACTGCGCCCAGCATCCTGGAGCACTTCTGTTGTTCTTCTGTACGTGTTTTGAGTTTTTATGTGCTTCTGAGTTTTTATATGCTTCTGAGTTTTTACGTGCTTCGGAGTTTGTACGTGTTTTTACGTGTTTTGGAGTTTTTACGTGTTTTGGAGTTTGTACGTGTTTTTACGTGTTTTGGAGTTTGTACATGCTTCAGAGTTCGTACGTGATTTGAAGTTTGTATGTGCTTTGTCTCTAGGGGCCACCGTAAATATACTTTTATTTATTCACTCCACATAAAATGTAATAAATAAATCATCTAATACAAAAATCAACTATTCACATTTCAAGTTTTAACTATTTACATTTTCAGCTTTTTCCTTTCACAAATTTAAAGTGAAAAGAACACAAAACACTGCAAACCACAACACAATTAAATATAAATTATAATATGAAAACTAAAAGAACATGCATATTCTCTGTCATATGGACCTGCATGAATAAACTTTCTCAATCCTTTATCATCTGCAACCGAAAATAGTTGTGGATGATTACTATACCTTTCTAATGTTGTTGTCCATGCCTCTCTTTCTCTCTCTCTGGCTCTGTTCCTGTGCTACTGAGTGTAACTACCGCCCCTCCCCCCTCTGCCCAGCGTAAAGCACAAGGCTCGCGTGCAGAGTGAAGCGGAAAAAAAGTGCGAGAGAGAGGCTGAGAGAAAGAAAAAAAAACAACAAACCACGTGACGGCTCGCGATAAGGAGCCGGCTCGCGTCGTTCACGTCAAAGAGCCGGCTCTAAGAGCCATTTCGTTCGCGAACGACCCATCACTAATCCTTAGACTCATGCTTACCTGTGAAGAAGTTAGCGTTTATGTAATTATAAATCTACAACACTGGATTCCAAAAGCAGGAGAAGAATGAAGACAGAGCTTTGATGTCCTGTTTTCATGCGACTCACTGGGGAGTATGCTGCACATTAGCAACCGCTAAGCTTGGCTAACTTCTCTCCGCGGTGTAAATTTACTGTCGAGCTAACCGAGTGTGACCTGGCCTGTTCGGGGAGCGGGCAGTGGTTTGCTGGTAATTGGGGCTCTGCTGAGCGGCCGAGTAACAACAGGAAGAGAAGTGACAGCTCCCACTGCTACCACTAAAGAGCAAGGGGGGAAACAGTTGGAGGCAGTGAGGTGGAGAGGAAGTCACTTTGGGTTTGGAGCTTATTGCTGCTGTAGAATAGCATTAGGGTCTGCAGTATTTCTACCCATCCCTCCGTCGTGAGAATTCAGACGCAAAGGGTAGCGGTTCAGTTAATGGACTGTGAAAGACATATAATTACATCCGTAGATCCGACACATTTCTACCATTTCAGCCTGAACCGCAGCTACCTAACTAAAGGTAGCGTGTGGGGAAAACATGCCTACAGGTTCGACTAATTTCAAGCAGCGGCGCCTCCAGCTCGGCCTCACTAAACACAATTAGCAGATGGAAGACGTGCAGAGTCGGGCCTTGTGGCGGTGCCGCTGGCTGCTGCGCTACACTGCAGGGCTGCTCGTAAGCTTTATAGGGAAGCTGATAAAACGATTTCAGGACTGTGAGGCTAAAGTCAGGCGGTCTTCATCAGCAAATTGTAATGTCCAAAGTCCAGAAGCAAGAACAGGCAAGTTAATTTTTTATTTATTGTCACAAAATAGTGAAGAATAAACCACTAAAAATAATAAACCAAATTTATTGGTTTATTATTTTTACATTCACAATTCTAATAGGGACAAAAACAGTCAAACTGAGCAAGTAAGTACACTCCTACATTTATCTTTCAGTTAGTCTCAGGTTTTCCAGATTAGGTGTCAATGATTAGAACATATTTAGGGAGGAACCTTTCCGACTCTATGACATCAACGATTTGCTATTAAATTGCAGATTGTCATCATGTATGAACCTATAGTGCTCTCTCAGCCCCAGAGGGGAAAAAAACAGATGCTTATGAATCTGACAAAGGATTTGAAGACATTTATTATGCTCTATGGAAAGTTATCTACAAGTTGTGCAGATGTTGAAAGGAAATTTTCCAAGATTTCCGCAGCAAACTCTGAAAGTTTGATTCAAAAACAAGTCTGTAAAACAATCTGCATATCTGCAATATCTACAAAACCTAAGATTTACTAACATATAAGAAAATAAATCATTATCTTTTTGCAACCATCTAGAAATATCAGTGTGTGCATGTGTGTATGCTGCCACAGGACTAAGCAGCTCGGCTGATTTCAGCAGGCCTTTATTAGTTGTTTTCCAATGCAAGTCTTTTATTGTTTTGGGTCCGCAGCTGTTCTTTGCTGTCTCTGTTTCCCCTTTCACATTTAAAATAATATTTAGTATGGTTGATTGTACCGACTTTCAACAAATAGTACATTCACTGCTGGAGGTAGAACAGCTTAGGAGCAATTGCCTCACCCTCACTGGCTGGAGGAACTTCAGTCATGGTGGCCATTATGTTACCTGAAACTTTTTCTTTTTTCCACTGTGTTCTTGATGGGAGAGTACAGGTGTCGTGTTGCTGCCACTGAAGTAAAGTAATATCCTCCGGCTTTTAGCAACCAGGCCAAAATATGCACTGACTGAGGGATTATGTAAGAGGGCTCTGGGGTAAATCTTACAATAATAACAACAATAATGTTAATTGCACGGCAGTAAAACAAGGAAAACCAGCATTACAATGTGTGTTACGCCAGCACTTAATACACATAATACAATACAAATGTACAAGTACAAGTCTCAATGTTTCCAGCCTGCTAAGATATCCCCAGACAGAATAGTGTAACTGGATCTACTCTGATGGGACACTTATGTGTCAGTCTGAGGATAAAAACATGGAAAGAATATGGAATAATTAGAGGAACTGACCTTATGTTTGTTTTACGTATTCTAATTGACTTAAACAGAAGAATTACAACTGAACAGAGGTTTTGGTTATGCTGCTGGGTCCATGCCTGACCGGATAATACGTCTTTAGTGAATAGGCAGCAACATACATGTATGCAGCAAACAACAGGAAACACATTTGATGTTCACAGTCTTTATACAAAAAGACTTTAATAATGTTCAATAATGAAAACGTGTATGGTTTGCAGAAAAAAGGAATAAAAGGAAAAACAGGAAATTAAGAAAACTGTGGTGGAGAAATTGGAAAAAAAAGGAAGAGACAAAAGCAGAGAAGCAATGATGGCAGAGACTGGAGGAGCTGTTTGTTCTATCCCAAATCTTATAAATTTCCACCATGAAATCACATCATGCATTCAAATCCTGTCTTTAAATAGTTACTGCAGACATTTCAGCATTAATGTCTGCGCTTGCACCAAACACTTTATAAGTACTGTTTTAGTTTCCCCAATAATAAACAAGGGGAAAATATTCTCTTTACAGTGTGCAGTTATGACTGAGTGATTTTTACCACTCTGGGCATGTGGCACATGCAGAACATATTGTTTCTATGAAGCCTGCACAGCTTATTTCTTATTTATGACCAGGTAAGCTATGCACATAATTAGTTAAATGTTTGTTTTAGGCGAGGGATGCAAATCAAGCAGTAAATCAAGAGCTTGTGACTGTTGAGCTTTGGGTAGTGACCATGAGACTGAGGATGCAAGCGGCAGAAATTAGCTTTCTCTGAAGGGTTGCTGGCCCCTCCCTTAGAAAGAGGGTGAGATGATCAGTCATTCAAGAGGGGCTCAGAGTAGAGCCGATACTCCTCCACATCGAAAGGAGCCAGTTGAGGCGGTTCAGGCAGCTGACAGGATGCCTCCAGGGCGCCTCCTAGGTGAGGTGTTCCAGGCAGACCCAGGACATGCAGGAGAAATATCTCTCGGCTGGCCTCGGAATGTCTTGGTGTTCCCCCGGACAAGCTGGAGGAGGTGGCTAGGGAGAGAGAGATTCTTTGCTTAGGCTGCTGCCCCCACGACCTGGCCCTGGATGCTTTTTGAGGATACTGTAAATTTATCTTTGGTTTTTAAATTGTGCAATCAGTCTGATCTGTTGTCCTCAGTTACCACTGCAACAATCCCCGATTGTGTTCGGAATAACCGTAAAAACATTCACTGATCTGAAACCAAAGTCTCTGATTCTTCTTCTAAAGAACTTCCTCTCATAATTTTTTCCCCACGTCTGTGTAGTCCTTATAATCCAGCGTTGTTTACTATTTCCTAATATGTAAAACTTTGTCCTCTTCGAGACCGTAGCATCTAGTGCATGATCTGCTTTTTAATCATTGTCACAAAACTAAAGATCGGTAAGAGTTCACGTTGAACTTTAAGGAGCCAGTCGTCACCCACAGCAAAGATTAAGTGGTACTTAGGGCACTGTCTCTTGTGCATACTTATTCTCCCCTTTGTTGTTTTGTATGTTACCACCCACTGTTCCATCTCATGCTATATCCGGAAGAGTCCTTGCTCTCTGCGCCTCTGGGTCACTGGGGTGGGGAGGGATTGACAAGATCTGTACATTGTAAACAGATTAAGTACTTTAGAAAAAAAACTATTTGCATTACTAAACAAATAAATCATCATCTGTCATGATGTGCAGTGTGGCAGGCAGGCAGGAGCGGTGGACCCAAAATGCAGGACTCAGACACGGAAGTAAAACTTAAAGCGCAGCTGTATTGCTGGGAGAAACCTCACCAAAAAGACAAACAAAACTCTGGACAGAGGAACTAAGGACTAAAACACTGGAACAGAAATACTAAACCGGAGCAGGAGACAAAAAGCACAGCAGGTTGAGGGTGAAGCTCAGGCAGACACACCGTATAAATACACACACCAGGTAATCAGGAAATGGCACAGAGGAGGGGATGCAGCTGGAACTAATGGGCATAACGAGACAAACCTAGAACGGGAAACTCACACTCACCAACTCGGGGACAGAACACAGAGGAAAGACACAGGTAGGGATGATCGGAACAACTAAACACACGACTCAAACCCTAAGAACAAATACAAAACAGAATAAACTAGAAAAGAATAATAGTAAACACAAAGCGCTGGGTTACCGACCCAGGACCACGACATCATCAGGGAGTTTTCTTTAATCACATCGGTCATTTCAATTACGTTCTGTATTCTTCTGCCTTTCTTGTGAAACACATAAAACCCCACATTTTCAGGATAGTTCATATATTTTTTGAATAAATAATAAATATTCTCAGTCCTAAAAAAATTGTGATACTATTATTACTAGTGATGTACTAGATACAACTAATTTAAATCCAGGCTTACATTTTTGGCCCATCGGCTACTTTTTTGGATTGTGTGAGTCTTTTCTTTTTTACTTGTAAAGGTCTGTGTCCCACTGGACAGCTTTGTTTATTTATAACTAAAGAGGGTAAAGCAGTTCTGCTTCCCTTTACTTATCTTTGACGAACATGATGAAACAGGCAATAGTCAGTCTGTTAAGTGAGTGCCATAAGAAACCCAGTATACAGTTTTATTTGCAGACGGTGAGAGAACCCAGTGCCATGTTAAATGACTTCATAGACCATTACTGCTACACTGAGAAGCAATAGGTTTTCCAGATAATATTCCATTTGGGTTTCTTTTCTACTAATTGTTAAATGTAAGTATATAACATTTACACCCAAAAGCTAGCCAACATGAAGTGATTGCTCAGGTGATGCTTCTGTGCATCCTAATAGCCAATCATTAATTGGGTGCTCAGTTTCAGCTACTTTAGCTTGGTCACAGTCACTTCAAACCTGCAAGCTGCTTTGCAGCCCAACTCCACCACAGCTTTTCACTCATGACTTAATGTCAAGTCTGTTGTCAACGCTGGCCAACAAGAGACAAGACAGACAAACCAGTCCACCTAATTCATATTACTGCAAATGGAAATAACATCTTCTCCTGACTGTTGTGGTTACATGTTCTTAATTAGATCGCAGTGTTATAACCAGGGGTGCACATAAGTGGTCCGCAGGTGCGCATTCGCTGTCAAAATAAAAGTCGCGCACCAGATAAGAAGTTGCAACGCGCGTTTGCGTGCATAAGATTTTCTGGAGGAGGACAAACATGTGTTTAGAACTCTTAAAGATGTCGAAGAAGCTCCTTTAAGCAATTACTTTGGTGTTCCTCCACCTCCAAAGAAATGTCAGAAGGAGTCCGAACCGCAAAAGAAGCACGTATTCTCGGAAAAGTGGTTGCAGGAGGTGAGCTGGCTTCAAACAAATGATGAACGCACAGAGATGCGATGCAGAATATGCCGTGAAAATCCTACTCTAGCGGACAAAAACAGTGCCTTTTATATGTACGCAAACGTGCGTTGCAACTTCTTATCTGGTGCGCGACTTTTATTTACCTGCGGACCACTTATGTGCACCCCTGGTTATAACTTTAAAACCTGTAGCACATGTCAGACTTTCCTGTCTTTCTTTCTTCCATCCCACAGTCACCCGCTTTCCTTCATTAACCGTCACTGCCCAATTAGATAGACCTGTGCTGAGTCCAGACACATCGGTCAAGTGTCTGGTTTCACTTCACCTCCCATGCAACAGTTCACCGAAAGCAATCAATTATTCTCAGAAATGTGTACCCCAGAGAGGGAACTCTTAATCCTTTGCAGCCTAAGACCCAAATTGAGTAAATTTAGGAATTTTGGAGCTGGAGTTCATTAGAACACGTTAGCGCTCTTGACATATGAGCAGTCAAGAGAAAAAGGTAGCATGTGAACCCTGGACAAAAAACAAAACAAAAACAAACTGGTATAACGCTTAGACAAAATGAATTTCACATACCCGAAATACACTCACCTCAAAGCAACCACAGGGCCAGTCTTGGCATACTGTACAAACACACCATGTTCTTTCGCCTGTGTAACAGCCACTTACCCTGTGAGATTCATGTGAGCTTGTTTGGTCTAAAACATTTCTTTATTTATAGCATCCTCTTCTCCTTCCTGGAGGGTCTTAATTTGAAAAGCTAATTGTACATAGTCGGGGAAGTGATTAAATCTGCTCCTCATAATGTGAAACAATGACAACGCTTCTTGCCTGCTGGTGTTGTTGCACAGCTGAATATCGGATCGCTGCAGACAATGTATGAACTTGTACGTGATTGTGATTATATCAGAGGCAAAAAGGCAAAAGTTAAAAATGATATAAAATGAGTGAATTGAAGTTTACATTAGAATGTATTTGATAAAACACATTGAAATATGTCAGGAATATGGAGTCTACCTGTGAATCAATGACTGAAGAAAACATGAATATTCACAGATAAGTATGAAAAAAACAATTTCTCGAGAATGAACGACCTTGAATGATCTCGCATTAATCTGCCTTTACTTTTTAACCACATTTTTCTGCACTGTGATGTTCCTTTAGGCTCTGTGCATTTGGTACGGCAGCACAGTTTTATCATAATGTAATGACACATGTTCTAATAAATTATAGGATTAATCTGAGGTCTTTATTCCCCACCTGACCATGACTTACAGCACAAGTTGTTTTCCAGTCCTCTGCTGTGAAATGAAGATTTGGAAACTAAGTAAAGTGAACTCTCTGACATACAGGATGTAAACATGTATGCCAAATATGATTTCTTCTCTTAAACAGTCCTTTGTGAGCATTATTTAAACAGGTGTTTACAAGTGTAGTAAGTGACTGTACATACTGAAGTAACAATTTGTTTTTATAACGACTTTAAATATTAGCATCTCCTTTTTCTGGAGTGAAAAACCTGTTATGCCATATGGGGCTGTTTTTTTTTTTAACATTTAACACTTCCTCTAATATTTTCTAACATCAGATTTTAGCCAGATTTTTCATATTTCAGTCAGATATTTTTAACAGAAGATTAGTTTAGCTTTCCTTTCAGGGCGTTATTAGCTGGCTCAAGCCCATGTGTGTCATAAAGTGTACATTACACTGCATGTTTATATTGCAATAAAAGCAGCGTAGTGCAGTGATGTGCTGCAAAGGTCAGCTTCAAACGTTGCAGTTTGGATCAATCAGAAATCATCTTTTCGGAGCGGGTAAGAAAAACACAGTGTGCATCCTTTTATTCTTTCTTATTTTTCATATTTTTCTTGTTGAGGCGAAGGCAAAGAAAACAGTTCTTAAATCACTTATAAAGAAAGCATAAAAAAGGATAAAAATGAATTTGAGAGGCCCTGCAGGACTTGGTTTTTTGAGCTCTGCAAATTCCAGGCTGTCCTTCAAGGTTTATCTTTGCATTAAATTGGGAACGACTGTCATAATAAAAAATAAAAAAATCTCTGAATAAAAACTATTTATATCCACTAAAATCTGTTCATGCCTGTTCACCCACCTCCCCTCCTAGATTAAAGCAGGAGATAGATGTGTTGTATTTTTTAAGCTTAAGTGAGTGTTTGTTACAGCTGCTGTAAGAAAAACCCTGCTAAGCAGTATTGTTTTTTGCAGCACACGAGGCACGGTCTCATCCCCTTAGTAATGAAGTAATGAAGTTAGTAATGAAGTAATGAAGTTCATCACATGTTTCACCCCATGAGGACATCAGAGAATAACTACACTCATTGAAGAAAGAAATGTCAAGCGTGAAACAAGACTTTCTGTGGGTTACGATGTTTCACAGAACAACTTCAGCCATTCACAAGCCTTTTTCGTGGCTTTTATCTGAGTGTACGTGAGGCCAATCTCGCTGTCTCCCAGAGCTAAAGCCGAGCCTATTACTGCCTCTATCTGCCAGCCTGGCCTCTTTGTCCTTGTTTCTTTCAGTGGTTCAGCCTGGTGAAATCATCAGCCCCGCTGTTGTGCCAGTGTCAGTAGAGTAAATGCCTCAATCGCAGAAAGGCCTGTGCTGTATCATCTTACCTTGTTCCCAGCTAACTTTTCGCAAGCTCAGAGTTACTCCACATGTATTAGACACTCTCTCTCTCTCACAAACGCACATGCAAACACACACACTTTGCACAGACCTCGTTTAAACTCCAGATTAAAGCCATTGTATTACACATGACGGTGCAAAGCCCCCTCAGCCGCAGTCTCACACCTTTCATCTGCATCAGTGGCTCCAAGGTACATCTTGAAATCTCTCGTCTCCATCTCCATCAATTCATTTGAACGCTTTGTATTACTTTTCTTTGTGAATTCAGTAAAAACAACAGCTGTCGGCATTGGCACATATTTTGAATTGCATATAAGTAAACAGAGTGTAGTCTTACAGAGCTTTATTAGTAGCCACATCATCTGTGTAGTTTGAAAACTTGTTGTGAAATGACTTTATCGTCTAACTTATCCAATCATAAACTGATATATAGAACCTTTTGTCTCAATGACAGCTCAGTTGCTGTCCACCAACTATTTATAACACATAAAAGACTCATGCTGTTGAACTAGAGTCACACTGAAACACAGACAGAAGCTCTTACCCAAGCTGCGAAACTGCTTTCCGTCTGTCATCAACACTTGCTTATCCTCTTCAGCGCCACAGCTGACAATTTGTCTAGAGGTGTGGTATACGCTGAACACGGCTGACGCCAGTGGTCACGCTCACGCTCCTGTGGGCATTTTAGTGTCACACTCATTGAACTGTGGATGGAACATGTGGGCTCAGAAGGCTTGAAGTCATGCTGGCCCGAGCTGCTAGAAATCAAACATGGAGTTGTTTTTAGGATAATCTATTCCCACAGTGCTGATTGCACTGTGGGAATAGATTATTCCCACAATCCCAAATCAGTTTGGGATTTGTCCTGAATAATGCTGACCTTGCCACCGGTGGCACAGAGATTTGATTCCCGGTAGTCCTCTGACTTGTTCAAACAATAAGAGCTTATTTAGATCACACGTGGAGCAGCAGCAAAGCGACAGTGTCGTAGCTACAATGGCAGCCTCGAGGAGGGTGCAGTAGAGCTAAAATTATGCTTTCCAAATGCTACGTGAACAAGCGTACTCCTGTCGCTCCTGCTTTTGTATTTCATTCCTGTTTCCAGCCTACATCCTGACAGCTGAATTGAGCATACTTTCATAGTCTCATCAACATGTTTGACATACACATAGTTGATATTTGTTTCAGTCACCCTGCAAGTCTTTACAAGCCATTAGTGGTTTGCAAAAACATTTCTACATATCTCCAGAGAAGAATTATTTTAGCTTTCACTGGATTTCTGTGGATTTATACTTTGTAGTGAAGTTCATCACAGGGATGTGAAAAGTAGTACTCAAAGATACCCTTTGCTCATTTTTGTTAGCATGCAGTATCTTGTTTTTCTGCCTCTTCAGGTAAAAGTGTGGTCAGCAGGGAAATCACTTCAGTATAGAGAATTCAGGGAATGAGAAAAACGCTTTTCTGAATGAATTCTGTCTCTTTTGTCTTTGTGTTTCTTTCTGCAGCATCTTATTTGCGGACATTGAGGGTTTCACCAGTCTGGCATCGCAGTGCACAGCACAGGAGCTGGTGATGACTCTCAATGAACTGTTCGCCCGCTTTGACAAGTTGGCAGCGGTAAGGATGTAATCGCTTGCATGTATATGTAAAGAGCTGTGCAAAAGTCTTTTGATAGGAAAATGAGAAATAGCTGCAGTGATTCATTGGAAACGTGTGCAAGCATACATGGAAGTATAATATATATATAATATGTAAGGTCCTACAAAGCTGAACCCACAGTGGGGCTCATTGCCTGATTGTTGGTGAATGCAGCCAAAGTGCTTCGTCTCATCTGATGTCTCTTCGTCTGTTTGTGTGTGTTTAGCTCACCCTCACCTCTGACTAAACAGACACTGACCTGCAGGTTTTTATGTGTAAACAACACAGAGAGGAAAGATAGCCGTGTAATCTGGGTGATAGCCTTAAACAGCTCCTGCCTGTGTTGTTGCAAAATATGAAGAATAAAAATGTAAAATATAGCAGGACAGATAAATGCATCAATGCACACTTCCTATAGGTATGATAAAAGAAAAAAGTTTCTTTCATTTTGAGGACAGTTTAAATGTATCCAAATTACAAATCTGAAAACAGTAAAGAACTTAGAAAAGCACTGATATTAATTAACGGCTAATTCATTTCTTCTCGGCAATCAGACAGGACCTTCTATTCATTTCGCTTTAAGGAGACAAGAAGCGATGAGAGGATATGTAGTTTTCATCTAAGGATGTCTCATACAAATGCTACACTTGGACATAAAAATAACTGAGGCCCCTGAAGCTGCCGTTGGAGCTGGGGCTTTTTCATTGTTTGATTCCTCTGTGCACTTCTTGCTCGCATTCTCTGTAAGAAAGAGGAGCTAAGGTATGAAAAAGAGATGCATGTGAGGTCAGGGGAAAAATGTCTGTGTAACGAAAGGCCCAGTGGGTGTTAATTCTGAAAATATTTGCCCTTATTCTTTTATCTGATATTTGTTAGTGGTCAGACAAACCTGACTCCAATTTCATTATCCTGAAGTACAAAACTACATTTGTGAAAGTGGATCATTTCAGTAATGCAGTAAAAGAATGATATACAAAGAGGAGGAAATCATTTTTGGGATAAGTTTGGTCACTGACAAAGAAAGGAACAGCCCATTATATTTGAGTAGACAGAATATCAACCAGAAAATCCCTCAGTCTCAACAAAAGGTGAAAGTGCTGCTGTCAGATTAAATCAAAATCGAGCTCTTCAGCATCAACCTGACCCACTGTGTTTGCAGCAAGAGAAATGCTGAATATGACCCACAGAACACTATCCCCACAGTCAAGCACAGAGGTGGAAACATTATGCTTTGTACTGTTTTTCCTGCTAAGAATACAGGACGACGTCATCGCACGGAGGGCCCAGCGGACAGGGCCATGTACCGTAAAATCTTGGATGAGAACACTGAAGATGGGTCGTGGATGAGTCTTCCAGCATGACCCAAAGTGACTCAAAGCGTACCATGGCAACAGTGGAGTGGCTAAAGATGGTCATAGGGTGGCCGAGCGAGTCTTCAGACCTCAGTACTAAAGTAAATTGTGGAGCTAAAGCTTCCAGTTGCCAAGCAGCAACCAAGAAATTTAAAGGATTTAGAATATTTCTGTAAAAAGGAGTCAGCCAAAAACCGTCCTCTGTGCAAACTTGGCGACCAACTACAAGAAATGTCTGACTGCTGTGCTTGTCAACAAGGATTTCTCCACCAAGTTTTGCTTGGGGATCAAATACTTATTTTATATAATGTACTTTTTTTCTGGATTTTTGGTTGATATTCTGTCACTCTCTATGAAAATGAAACTACAACAAAAATTAGAGACTGTTTATTTATTTGTAAGCAAGCAAACTTCAGCGGGGGATCAAATTATTATTTCCTCCACTGTTTAAATACTGGGAAACCAAAAGTTTCAAAATTTCCCAGCTTCCCCAAAGTGTCCCCAACGATGCAGTAGGACACTCATACATTCTCTGGTTAATGTATTACTAAAATATTGGTGGTATAGCGCTTAACAGCATAGTTCTTATTTTCCAGGTCTGCATTCACCACAATATTTCTAAGCGCGTGGAGACAAAGGAGGTCCTGATACAGAAAACTCAGAACAAATCAAATGCAACTGCAGCCCTCGTGCTCAGTGATCACAGTGTTCCATTAAAAATGAATGAAGCTTTCAGAGAAAAGCATCATCTTTGATGCTGCCGGTGCGGGCAAGTTCTAACAAAGACTGAATACTCATACTTTTCTGCAGCTGGCCTGAAAATCATTATCGATTTGGTCAGTTTGGTTACAGGTGCAAGAACTGCATGTATGTGTAGTCCACAGTATTTAGACACCAGGAATTAGTAAAGTAACCTTAGAGGCAGCTGGAAAAGGTCATTAAATACATAGTGAATGCTGCTGTGAACACAGACGTGAGCGCAGAGTTCCAGTGTTTAGAAAGCACACCATAACATCTGTTTTATGTCTGAACCGCAGTTTCATAGACGCACATTCAGGAACATTGATTTTTCTTTTTTCTTAGACAAAAACATCTTTGTTTTTTCAGCTAAACCTCAATATATACCATTTGTTTCTAAAAGGTGAAAAGCTAATTAATATTTCATAGTGAAACGCCAATAACGGCATTATATACCAGACAGGTTGCAACTGACACTTTTAGGTCCATGCCAGAGGTACCTTGTGTCTCTGCAAACACACAAAGACACACACAGCCGCACGTATTCTCTTTCTGTGCTTCTTACACAGTGGAGCTCATTGTAGTTTCTCAGTCCCATGTGCTAGAGCGATACTCAGGTGGCCATCACGAGACACTATATTCTCCTATGCCTTTAGGATCAACAGACAAACACATGCGCACACAGAAACAAACACACACACTGTTAAATGATTCTAAAAGTTAAAAGTTTTAAGGCAAATGTGAGGCATCTATACTTGGTTATTGTGGAAATCCTAGTTTCTGAACTCTGTGGAATACCAGGATTTCTGCATTCATTTAATAAAAGAGAATTTAGGAAAATTGACATAAGTGTTGGAATGACAAATAGATAATTTTTTGAAAGCAACTGACTCCTAGTCTCAGTAATGGTCTCAATAAACATGTGGATCAAAAACTTGTCAGGCAAGTTGTTACAATAAGTTTTGCCAAAAGAAAAAAATTCTCAATCTCAGGCTATTTCTTCTTTCATCTAGTTTCATTGTTTTGTTTAGTTTTAGCTCTAAAAATCTTTACATAGCATTGTAGGGGAAGCAGGGGAGAAAAACAGAAACAAGGACTAAAAGCCAAACACCATCAGAAATGTGTACTAAAACATTTTGGTATCATCACATCACAAATGTATAAAAGATAGTTGGGCAGATTTACAAACTACAAACAAAATCTTCGAAAGTGTAAAGCATAGAGGAAGGGTCATCATGGTTTGAGGCTAATTTCTTTCCTCGGGGAGTTCCAATCACATGAAAGCAAACTGATATTAAGATTTTTATTTTTATTTATTTATTTATTCTGTCAGGGCAGCAGGCCATCACCCAAAGCTTAACAAATCAAGAGAAAGAAAAGGATAATTTGTGGAAAATCTGATCTTGATCTAAATCCAGTGGAATGATTTAAAGATGACTGTTGAATGTCAAAAGAAACAAACAAAATCATCACTGTGCAGTTAGCGGTCACAGGAAACAGCTGGTGGACTTTTTTTTAGCCGTGCTGTCCAAATTCTAAAGATGTCTAAAAGATGAACTTTTGGGATTTTATTAGTTTGATCACATTGATTTTGTCAGTTTTTGTTTCACTAATGAAAAATAGATCACATTTATAATAATGCACAAGTCCCAGTAAGGGGATGAAGAAATTGAGTACCAGGTTTTCATAGCTTCTAATAAGTTCATGAATATACAAACAAAACATTGAGCTGAACTCTGGTAAAAAGTTTTATATTTAGGATTAGGTAGGAAATTATTCTATCAGTGCAACAATAACTTTAAAAATCATTAGTTTATTCAACAGCAGGAAAGGAAGTCTTTTGTTATTTGTTATAATTTATCAGTCATATGATTTGGCCTGTCTTACCTCAGTTCTGTCTACTTGATTTAGTTGGAAACTACTGAGGTATTTTGTCCACTGAATTGCAAGATACTATAGTAAGGTGAAAGATGAAGAGAGGATATCATAAGGTGGATCCAGTTATAGCTGTGTGTCTTTGTTTCACTGGCTCCCAAAGGTCTCCCACCATCGGTGAATTGCATAAAAGTGAAGTAACTCTAAAACCCATTGCAATAACATCTTTATTTTCTAGGATACCTCTCCAGTAAGTTGCTCTTTCTTGTGCTCATGCTTCCCGTGACAGGAGAACCACTGTCTGCGGATCAAGATTTTGGGAGACTGCTACTACTGCGTGTCTGGTCTGCCGGAGGCGAGGGCCGACCACGCCCACTGCTGTGTGGAGATGGGGCTGGACATGATAGAGGCTATCTCGTAAGTTGCCCCCTGACTGTAACAAGGCATCTGTGGCTGTAATTAAAATGCTTAAATATGTGCACATAGCAGACAGAGGTGGGGCAAATGAATAAATGGATGATTTCCAGATGCAGTTTTAGTTATATTTGATGTTCCATATACAGGGTGGGCCACTTATATGGATACACCGTAATAACATGGGAATGGTTGCTGATATTTAAGTCCTGTCTGTGGCACATTAGTATATGTGAGGGGGCAAACTCCTCAAGATGGGTGGTGACCATGGTGGCCATTTAGAAGTCGGCCATCTTGGATACAACTTTTGTTTTTTCAATAGGAAGAGGGCCATGTGACACATCAAACTTATTGGTAATGTCACAAGAAGAGTTATTTACAAGTTTCTGACCACTTATAAAATGTGTTCAATGTGCTGCCCATTGTGTTGGATTGTCAATGCAACCCTCTTCTCCCACTCTTCACACACTGATAGCAGCACCACAGGAGAAATGCCAGCACAGGCATCCAGTATCTGTAGTTTCAGGTGCTGCACATCTCGTATCTTCACACCATAGACTATTGCCTTCAGATGACCCCAAAGATAAAAGTCTAAGGGGGTCAGATTAGGAGACCTTGGGGGCCATTCAACTGGCCCACGACGACCAATCCACTTTCCAGGAAACTGTTCATCTCGGAATGCTCGGACCTGGCACCCATAATGTGGTGGTGCACCATCTTGCTGGAAGAACTCAGGGAACGTGCCAGCTTCAGTGCATAAAGAGGGAAACACGTCATCTTGTAGCAATTTCAAATATCCAGTGGCCTTGAGGTTTCCATTGATGAAGAATGGACCCACTATCGTTGTACCCCATATACCACACCAAACCATCACTTTTGTTGTTCCAACAGTCTTGGAGGGCTCCATCCAATGTGGGTTAGTGTCAGACCAATAGCGGTGGTTTTGTTTGTTAACTTCACCATTCACATAAAAGTTTGTCTCATCACTGAACAAAATCTTCTGCGTGAACTGAGGGTCCTGTTCCAATTTTTGTTTTGCCCATTCTGCAAATTCTGTGGCCGATCTGGGTCATCCTCGTTGAGATGCTGCAGTAGCTGGAGTTTGTAAGGGAGCCATTTCTGAGTAGTTAATATCTGCCGAAGGGATGTTCGACTAATGCCAGTCTCCAGTGACATGCGGCGAGCGCTACGCTGTGGGCTCTTGCTGAATGAAGCTAGGACAGCCACTGATGTTTCTTCATTAGTGAGTTTTCTTGCGTCCACATTTTGGCAAATCCAACACTGAACCAGTTTAACGAAACTTAGCAAGCAGTTTGCTAACTGTAGCATGGGAGATGGGTGGTCTCGTAGGGTGTCTTGCATTGAAATCTGCTGCAATGACCCGGTTACTGCGTTCACCAGATATCAACACGATTTCGATCCGCTCCTCACGTGTTAACCTCTTCGACATGTCAATGGCTGTGAACAAAGAGAAACTTTTAAATAACTCATGAAAGAATAAAGTTACGTTGAAACCAAGCACACCATTGTTTTTCTTGTGACATTACCAATAAGTTTGATGTGTCACATGGCCCTCTTCCTATTGAAGAAACAAAAGTTGTATCCAAGATGGCCGACTTCTAAATGGCCACCATGGTCACCACCCATCTTGAGGAGTTTGCCCCCTCACATATACTAATGTGCCACAAACAGAACTTTAACATCACCAACCATTCCCATGTTATTACGGTGTATCCATATAAATGGCCCACCCTGTACTTTGCCACATATGAAAGTAGTAATGAATAACATCACTTTATTTCCAGAAACCATTAAAAACAGTTTGTGACCATGTTGTCAGCTGTTGTCAGTGCCTCTTTGCAACTTCACAGTCAGAAATATTCTCTGTCAGTTTTTAAGATGATTATTGTTGAGTCAGATTAATAATCCTCAGATTAGGCTAAATGTCTGTGGTTGTCCTTCTTGTTGCAGAAAAATGAAATACATTTGCTGTTAAAGAGCAATTTCACCCAAATCACATAATTTCCATTTTCTTCGTAGCATGTAACCTGGATTTCAGTTTTATGCAGGCATTCGTTTATGAAAGTTATGATTCCCAAAGTGTTGGATGACATATATGGACATTTATGAGTTTACGGACAACTCTGTCAAAACGATCCGGTATGCATGTAGGGATTAAAATGATGAAACAGGAAGTTGCTTGCAAGCAAAAGCAGAGATATAAGATGCACTGGAAAAAAAGGTGATCCCTGGGATACCCTAACATCAACACACTGGTGACGAAAAAGCTTAACTTGTAAATTATCTCTTAAAAATGCTATCTGTTTTTATTTGCAGGCTGGTACGGGAGGTGACTGGGGTAAACGTCAACATGCGAGTGGGCATCCACAGTGGCAGAGTGCACTGTGGGGTGCTGGGGCTCAGGAAGTGGCAGTTTGATGTCTGGTCCAACGATGTCACGCTAGCAAATCAGATGGAAGCTGGGGGCAAAGCAGGGTATGTCTCTCCAATGATATTCAAGTTCAGACTGCCCTACTCTAAAAAAAGTTGGGATGTTGTGTAAAACTTAAAGAAGAAAAATAATTGAATCATCTGCAAATGTGATAAACCTGTTTATGTTGAGAAAATGTGGCATGTGCCAAAGTATTAGTTCATTTAACATTTGTTAGGAGCAAAACGTCTAAAAACATTTACCACTTGTGTAGCATCCCCTCTTCTTTTAACAACCGTCTGGGAACTGAGGAGGACCAGCTGGAGTTTTACCGGCAGAGATTAAGTATTTGGAACTGAGTGCTGATAACAAGGTGGAGGGTTCCTCTCCTCTTTAGCCGAGAGGATGTGGTGTCACTGTTTTCCTAAGAGAATTTCAAATTTTGATTCACGCAACCACAGAACAGTTTTCCATTTCGTCTCAGTACATTTTTAAGAGAAGACAGCAGTGTTTCTGGATGATCATATGTGGCTTCTTCTTTGCGTAAAAACACTTTAGCAAGCATGTATCAATGGGACGAGTAACAATGCCTCCTTAAGCCCATGCAGTGATTTCATGGTTACAACTTATTGCACATCGCTGAAGCTTTGCTCATCCTCACTTCTGAGAAACTCTGAAGATGTTCTTTGATAACCAGCTGTTGCTTTTTAGTAACACTTACATTTTCAGCGTTTTTGTTTCCCCCGCTCCAACTTATTTTGAGATGTTTAATGAAAAATGTGCTAATATTTTTCACGTTTAAAATATCTCAATTTAAACATTTAATGTTTTATATTTTCCACTATCAACAAAAGCTGGGTTTGCCAAATAGAGTTGTAACCAATTTTGCTAAAACTGTTATATTTAACAGCCCACAGAGTTGTAGATATGAATATACAGTGTCTGAATAATCAATGTGTGTGTGTGTGTGTGTGTGTGTGTGTGTGTGTGTGTGGTTCTCATTTTAGGCGCATCCATATAACTAAAGCCACTCTGAATTACCTGAATGGGGACTATGATGTGGAACCGGGAACAGGAGGAGAAAGAAATGCCTACCTGAAGAAGCACAACATAGAAACCTACCTCATTGTGGGCTGCAGTCAGAAAAGGGTATTTCACTTATTACTGTTTATAGTACAACTATATACATCAAAAATACATTAAAGTGATTTAAAGTGGCATTAACTGATTATTAAACACGAGGGGGCAGAAAAGAAACTCTGTGAGCTGTAATTTATGGCTTATAGTGGGACACATTATTGTTTATTCTTATGGCTCTTATGTCTTTTTACTCCTGTTTGACATTTAGTAGCTGCAGAATTTTTCAATAATAATTTTAAATTTCAAGGAAACCCATTGTTGACCTATATAATATAATAAATTAGCCTGACACGATTTAAAGATGAGGTCAAGGGTCAACAGCACACGTCTGTCAAGGTTGAAAAAGTATAATGTAACATCCCAGAATTCCACTGAATCACCGTATGTGACATTTCTCTAGATCACAGAATCTGAAAAACTGATCGTTTTATCGTCTGTGTTATAAACCGGGAATCTGTTTCATCCAAGAGTGAGTTCGTCTCTGCTTCGCTGCGTGAGCTCAAGTTTGTTTATGACCAGACTTTTATCAGCTGTCTGTCCTCCAGCATCATCACAAGCTGCGACTATAGATAGCATATCATGTGAAGTGATATTGTCTTCTTATTTTGCTGCTCATTGCTGGGAGACAGAAGGAAGATTGTGCAGTCTAATTATTTTGGTTACTTTTATCTTTTCTTTCTTTTTTTTTGTGAATACATCCTAAAGCCAGGATGCAGATCTAGAAATAAAAGTAAAAAGAAATAAAATGACTAGAGATTACCATCTCAGGAAACCAGCTTTTAACACAACACCAGAAGGAGAAAAGGAATATTTTTCATCAGTGTAACAGTTTTACACTTGGTGGATGTTTTTACTTCTTCTGCATTTAGGAGAAGATTACCCTCTGATATTTTTCTGATATATATTTGACCTGGGCCACTTCCATGTGTGCAAAAATATAATATGGTTTTGTCTCCTGTGTGATGTCAGTCCAGGTCATGTAACTGTTACATCAGCCGCCTCATCTGAATGTCTTGCCACGAGAGTCTCGTTGAAATTGGCTGTCGGACGTAGTTAAAAGTGGCCCTCGACATTTGAAATATTTGGATGAAATCTTTGTCGGTGAAGCCATTCACATCATGATCCCACCACTCCTGGCTCGAACTCCAGCATCCACACACACACACACACCTCTTTGTACCAAAGTAGCGGCTGTTATGCTACAAAGAGGCATAATGAAAAATGAGGCTCTCTTTTCCTCCCCTGCCCTTCATCCTTATCATCATCTGCTTACAAATTTGCTGACTTCCCCTGTTCATTTCTTTTATTTTTTCTTATTTTACTTGTTTATTATTAACAAGGATGATGTGCATTGAGGGTTTATTTTATGTTCCCCCATCCTCAGATAGTGTCAGACAAACAAACCTACATCAACCAAATAAAATCATTCAGCACTGGACACGCTTAGCTTGACACAGCTACTTCCTAATTCAGGAGCAAGGCTCGATTTTTGATGATTTGTCCCAATTAATTGCTTTTTTTTAGAAACCGATTACATGGAATTCCCAGATTCACCACTTTCATTCACAAACTGGTAGCAGATGACTCCGTCTTAAGGCAACATTCATGGCAGGTTTTGGTGACAGTGTTGGCACGACTGATAATCATGCCAGCACTGTGAGATAACGTTATCTTATTGGATAGAAGAGATATTCACAAGTATATAATTTGCAGTTGATAAAAGGTGATGAATCCTAAAATATGTTATTATAACTCTCGCAAAATGTGTGAACTTGTATGTGTAAATTTTATTTCTAAAACCTGTCTTTGCTTTTTCTGTCTTACAGAAAGAGGAAAAGGCCATGATTGCCAAAATGAACCGGCAGAGGACCAACTCTGTCACCCACAACAGTGGACACTGGACCGACCGTCCCTTTTACAACCATTTAGGTGGAAATCAGATCTCCAAAGATCTGAAGAGGATGGTAAGACAAGATTTTTTTAAACAAATGTTTATCGATAGATTAAAAGCATTCTAATGGTCTGCTTTGTAGTGCTGCTGTTTTTGGTGTTGTTGGAGTGCTAAAGCCAGGTGACTCTCCTGCCAATATCACATCTTGGCTCTCATTTGGTGATGAAGCCAACCTGTTGTTAATACAATAATCCTGAGATCTGCAGTCCTGGTAAGCAGCAGCTCACTTCGCCTCTCACACCTTACCCCTGGATCCAAGAGGCTCTCAGGAGCACTCGTGCAAGGGGGACAACAGCAACATGTAGGCGGCCGCAGTTAAGCGGGAAATGTAGCAACGGCAGAGAGATGGAACCTCACCGAGACTGATTGTTATTTACGTACCGTAGCACTTCCTGCTGAGCCGAGCCTGCATGTAGTGACTCACTTGGCGAATGGATGCACCTATGCCTGTTTTTCTTATATCCCCAATCCACTCACCTCTCACTGTATCTATGGCAGGAAAGAGGACGATGAAGTCCAGGCAACATGTGCGCTGTTATATATTGGGGAAATGGATTCTGTTCTACACGCTTTATTTTAAAATTGGTAATATTCACAAAAAGTATCTATTAAAAGGTGAATCCCATCATTTTTTTCACATCAAGAGCAGTTTTCTCTCAGATCAGATCAGAACAGCTTGTAATTATGTTATCATGTGAAAAGCGGTTAAATATCTTGTAAAGCAAATCTGGTTTTCCCGCAATAACAAGTTAATGATTTCATTGACATGAGGAATGAAAAGGGTTTTTTCTTCCCTGTGCTGTTGTCCTCATGGGTCATGCATATAATTAGCCTATTATTGACGTGCATCAGGCTGATTAATCTCTACTCCACTTAAAAGTAGCAGCGTGTGTTTTATTCTTGCTGAGCCTTCTCACCTTTGTAATACAGAAAATTCAGTGTTGATCTAATCTATCAATTGTAGCGCCCCGGAGAACAAACCCGTACTTAGTCCCTGAATCAAACAGCCAGGTCGTCTTCACGGCTACCAAGCTGTCCGCACGCATCTCGTGATCACAAGAAGCAAAACGGGTTTATTTTTTTCTTGTAATATCTTGCTATGCTTGGGAACATCTCAGAGAGAGAACGAGATCTGCCTTTTCTTTTAGTTCCACATAACAAGATGAATCAATCTGATAACCACAACAGAAAAGATAACAGCAAGCACAGCTTTTTTTTCTGCTTCTGTAGTTTTCTCATCCTATTAAGTCCTGCTCAGCTTGTGGCATCATCAATGAACTGCACTTTTGTAATGGAAAGGCTGCTTTACAGTTGTAGTTTGCCGTTTGTTGCAAATCTTTTAGCTTTCAGTGGGATATTTTTATTCACTTCCAATGCGGGAAAATCAAAATCTGGACATAAGGAAGTACTGAACTCAGTGTTATAGAGATGCACGACTAAAAAAAACAAGAATACCACTTTAATGGTTGATGTCAGACATATAGAATGAGAACAGATACAAATATTTTATAATAATATTTAGGTCATGTTTATAGGTAGGTTGAGCACATTTTATAAAAGTTATTTTGGATCGATCTGTCTACTAAATGAGTGTAATGTCAGGTTGTGAGCACAGCCAGACAGAACAATAAGCTTACCTCTCTCGTGAATATACAAACACCCTTTTCTACATCTTAGTTCTTTGTAACAATCCCACTCTGACCAAAGCATTGGAAACAACTTGGGGTACAGCATCTGGACCGAGGCAATGCACAGGAGAGTTCGCCAGGTACAGAGAGAACATGCAAACTCCCCATTGCCCGTATTAACCAGTGTGCTTTTATTTTGAAAGAAACATCAGTTCTGCTTTAAAACGATTACTTTTCATTAAAATAAACTGTCTGCACAGTTAAGTATTACTTTCTGTATTTTTATGTGACCCACAGGGGGCTCTGTAGCTGACTTGGAGCTCTGTGTAGCATAAATGCTACAACAAGTGTGCACATAAAAAAAGAAACAACATCAAATTAATGCTGCATTGATTTACATTGGATCCTTCTGGCACTTAGAGCTAAGGCTGCTCAGCACAAAAATCATCTTATCTCTCATCGTCCTGGATGACTACGTTCAATTACTCGTCCTGACATCACATCAGCAGCTGCGTTGTTTTTCTTTCCTAATATCAGATGAGTGTGTCACCAAAGTCCTATAAAAGTTTGCAGAAACACGAACGCTTTGACATCAACTTTATTTGCTGCAGCTCTGCCTTCCTTCATTGTCAGCCTCAGTTTTCTTTCTGCCTATTACTCTCTCACCCCATATCTTCATACCTCCATAGTCTTCATTAATCACAGCAAGCTCTGGAGCGAGCTTTGAAACAGAGCTGTAAAGAATAAGGAATCAAATATGCACAGAGAGCATGAGGGAGGGTTTTTATATGACCGGGAGGAAACCTGGTTATGTCTGTCAGACACAGAATGGACTTTGGAGGTATTCAGGATTTTACACATGTACTTCTACTCCTGCTGCCCATTCAGCCTCTTGCTTTTGCAAACAGGAAGCAGTGGAGCAGGCAGGAATGCAAATAATTTCGTTTTTACCTTTCACTTTTTCCTATTTGATTTTTTTCCCCCTTACTTTCATGCAGGGGTTAGCTGTGCTGAATATTTCTTCAGCATAGTCATTTGTGTGTTTCGCCACAAGAGGGAGGTAGAGCAATTTGAATATCTACAAGCTGGTATTCTGTAATGCTGTAATATGGCCAAATAGTTTAATGACAGTGACAATCTGAACATAGTATAAACTGAGTAACAAAATATGATTAATGTGACTTCATAATGAAAAACAGGTTAAAAAATATATTACATTTTTTTCCATGACACAGCACACTGTATCGTTTTGCAGGACAGTTCACCCAAAGTGTTAAAGTTGTGTGCTTTGCATCTGTTTGTTTATAGACATATTCTATCTTTGCATTTCAAACGGGTGAAAATAACATTTGAAACTTGTCTTGTTTACCTCTGCTCGACAACAAAGCCTCCACTTCTTACATCTTTCTTATTTTGCTCATTCTGTCGGTTTATCTCTGCTGAAAAACTCAAAACCTACCAAAAATGTTTAATTTCACGTCAATCATAGCCGTCATTTCTCGCCGAATAGAGCTGACAGTGGGTGAACGGTCCAAATCTTGAGCTGAGTTAGATGCAAATGTCTTTTATTCGGTTCATACCTGAAGTGATCTGGGTGATTTTTTTTTTTCCCCCCGTGTCTGCTGGTTTCCAGCCACAGCGAACCTTTCCCTGTAAGCGTATTTTTCATTTGGCTCAGGGTAATTATTATGTCATCAGGCCCCCAATAGCTGTCTAATGGCAGCGTTGCGGTTGCTCATTATTTGTGAAGTTAAATTGAACAAGCTTCAGTCAGAGGAATGATGATAGGCTGAGGCTCCTTAATGTAGTTTGAAAAGGAAAATTAGAAAATTAAAATAATTTGTAGCAAGGTTCAACCGAAGCAATAACCGCCTCTAAGCGGTGTATATAAATCCCGAAAATCACAGGAAGGATCTAAACCACTGTAGTGATATAACTCGTCCGAAGGGTGGGTGTGGGGTGTGTGTGTGTTGGGGGGTTGTTGTTGCTGAGGTACCTTTCATTAGCTGAAGATGTCTTGGGAGATTGCTTGGGCTGTTATCTGTGAAGTCTCTGAAAAAATTGTTCTAAATCACCGTCAGAACAGCCAGAGCACACACTGATCGTCAAGCAGTTTAGTCCAAACATTGCAGAATGACAGATATTTAATGTAGAATGACAACTTCTAAATATTGCAGAACATTGGATGTTTTTGCTTTGTTATTCATTTTATCATTTTAAAAATGCTTTCATTGAGTGAATCACCAGATATGTTGATGTGATTGTTCTGAGTTGTATTAAAAGAGCGTTTAGCTGTAAAGAAAAAGAAAGCAGAACCAATCTGGTTTGAAAAGATTAAACACCTTTACCACGCGCTGCTCTAAAAATCCTATTTCCTGTTGTCCTTTCTCTCTTGCAGGGCTTTGAAGACCCCAAAGACAAGTGAGTAGTGACTCATTGTGCTTGTTGTTTTGTCTGTGTGCCACCTTAGAGGATTTGTTCTTGCTTTGCCCAAGACGATAGGCAATGATCCTGAAAATGAGCTGAAAGACAAGAAGAAGCACTTTGAAACACAAATATGATTGTCACTGGTAATTTTAACTGGAAAGTCAGAATAAATGGCATAATAATAAGATGATGTGCAAGATCTTTGATTTGTATGAGAGTCAGTGTCCAGGTAAAGGATCAGTTTAAATTAAAATGTTTTGGGGGGGGGTTTCAATTCGGTTTTGCCAGAGTGCCAAATCATAACAGTCACCTTAAGGCATATTATATTGTAAGGTAAAGACCCTACAATAATACAGAGATAACCTTAACAATCAAACAATCCCCTATGCAAGTACTAGGTGACAGTGGGAAGGAAAAACTCCCTTTTAATAGGAAGAACCAGGCTCAGTTCAGTTTTCAACATGTTGGAGGTTCAAAGTGAAAATTAGGGCAGTTTTGTATGGAAGAGGTAATGCAGGAGTCTGCATTTGCACTTTAACCCTTTATCATGCAGCTGTAGCTTGAATATGTGTTGTGTACACAGCTAAGATAATAAAAAAGTGTGCCAGCGTCCATCAATATATGAACTTATCAGAGCTTGGTGGTTGCAATCACAGTTTTAAGCATCATTGATCGATAAGTCATCTAACGTTTCTTGGAGGGCAGGTTAAACGTGTTCCAGGATCGCTTCTAGCAGATGAATGCTTGCAGTTGTCGTATAATCCACCTGCATGAGTGCTAGTGTCTAAATTCTGATTCTCTCCATGAGTCTTTTGCTGCTGGACAGAGTTTATGTTCTTAATGTGTTGCAGTATCAACTGTTTCATCCAAGATTTACAAAAAAAAAACAGGGCAGAGGAAGGGATAGTTAAGCCAAAGGCTCTCAGTGATCAAAGAGGAGCTGTCGTTTATGGAGAAGCTGTCCTCCTCTTCTCCTCCAAATAGTTCTGTATATGTGAGTTTGTTCTGAGCTGCAGCATCCAAGCCTCTGCCTCTGCCGCAGGCTACAGCACAGATCTTACTTCTTATGCAGACTGACAGGTTTTTAGAGTCGAGAGGAAGTACATGCTGGGTTTTTCGTCAACTGCTACACTGGATACGATGTCACAGCTCAGTTTGGAAATCTGTTTCCATCTGTCTTAAAATCAGTGAATGTAACGTATATTAAGACTTGACATCGTAGAGACAAACCAATCCTTTCTTTCTGATTTGTTGAGGCCTCAAATGCCACCGATTAGAGCTACAGTACAGCACTGAAACTGACAAGTGTTTAAAGACAAAACCTTTAAAGTTAGACATGTCTACACAAAATATTCCAATTAACTACTTAACAACTCCTAAAATTCTGCCTCCAATCGCTCAACTTCTGGGTATTGTTAAATCCAAACACAGTATTCCAGACTAACCGTCAAATGCATTTTATATGTAGGTGAATCTGCGTTTTGCAGATTTAGTGATTGTTTTTAGACAAATTGTCTCATCTGACTGTTCAAGTTTGAGGGCTGCAGTGATCTTTCAGGTCAGAGGTGTGAAAAATCTTCCTGACTTCTCAGTTTCTTCCATCGTTTTCACACTTAATGTTAATATTGGACAAAGATAACCCAAAGAAATAAAAAAATACAGTTTTTAAATGATAAGTTCAATTATTAAGGGAAAAAAGCTATCCAACTCTACCTGACAATACGTGAAAAAGCAGTTGCTGCTTAAACCCAATAACTGGTTGCGCCAGCCTTGGCAGCAAGAACTGCAATCATGCATTTGCAATAACTGGCAATGAGTCTTTCATACTGCTGTGGAAGAATGTTGGCTCACTCTTCTTTGCAGAATTATTTTAATTCAGCCAGGAGAGTTTGAGCATGATTGACCTGTTTAAGGTTATGCCAAAGCATCTCAATCAGATTTAAGTGCAGATTTTGACTGGGCCTAGGTTTATGCCGGCTGTAATGGGACTCAAAGCTTCCAAGAAGTTCAAATTTTCTCTCATCAGTCCACAGAATCTTTTCCCAAAAGCCTTTGGGATCATCAAGACGATTTTTGGTAAATGTGAGATGAGTCTTTGTTTCCATTTTGATCAGCAGCTGTTTACTTCTTGGGACTCTCCCATGGGTGCTATTTTTGTCTTGTCTCTTTGTCATTGTGAATCATGAACTCTGACCTTTAGATGTTTTTAACATGGTGTTCTGGGTTCTTTAATGAGCTCTCAGATGAGTTGCCTATGTGCTCTTGGAGTAATTTTGTTAGGCTGGCCTCTCCTGGGAAGCTTCACCGCTGTTTCCATGTTCTCATTTTCAGTGTTGGGAAGGTTACTTTTAAAATGTATTCCATTACAGATTACAGAATACATGCCCCAAAATGTATTTTGTAATGTATTCCGTTACGTTACTCAATGAGAGTAACTTATTCTGAATACTTTCGATTACTTAATATATTATCATGCTGTTTACAACTACATGAATGTGATTTATTACTATTACTGAAGTTCCGCGGGTCTGAACCGTAGTAAAGGACCTCTGACTAATACGTCGGTTCTGTGTTGGGCTCGTAGCCGAAAACTAGCTTTACTTTGTTGTCTGGGTCAACTTTGCTTGCCAGAGACAGAGAGAGGCGTTGAAAGGCTGCTCCAACGGAACTTATTGTTTCGGAGGAAAACACGAACACAGTGTACAGTCGAGTCTTAATATCTTACTTACAACTGGGCTCGTCAGGCACTCTTCTTGGCTGCAGTGGTTATTATTATATTTACATGCTTCCAGCTCCCGTTTCTGCTACGATAACTACTTTTCGACTCTCCTTTTTCTCCCTCCTCGCGCTCACAGACACATAACGTGTATGGCAGTCCATTCTCCCTGCAGCACGGACTACACTGCCCATGATGCTACATTCTTTAGAGCTATGTTTGTAGCATTCTGCCTGTTAGCTTAGCACAACAACAACAACAAAAAAAGGCGCTCTCTCACCCAGGAAACACAGTCACAAAGAGAGCGCGTCACCCTGTAACCATGGTAACCGTAACGCTGCCGCCTGGAACAACAGAACGTAGCTGTCAAACAAAACCCAAACAGTCCTGACCCGCCACGATATGAAACAGGAAAGTACTGCTGTGTAATCCATTTATTTCAACAAAGTAACTGTATTCTGAATACCACCCTTTTAAACGGTAACTGTAATGGAATACAGTTACTCATATTTTGTATTTTAAATACGTAACGGCGGTACATGTATTCCGTTACTCCCCAACACTGCTCATTTTTTGAATAATGCCTCTCACTGTGGTTCACTTGAGTCCCAAAGCCTTTGAAATATCCTTGTAGTCCTTTGCAGACTGATGGATGACAATCACTTACTTATCTGTTCTTGAGTTTCTTTAGACTGTGGCATGATTGTGTTGCCATTTTTTAAGATCTCTGAGTCTGCCTCACTTTGTCAAACAGGGATTTCTTAATTCTTCAGGTCTTGTAGTAATCAGGCCTTGAATTGAATTGAAGTCAACTTTCAAAAAGAAAGCTTATCTCTGATCATCAAACTAATTTGATGATGTATGCAAAAAAAAGCCCCTAAGAAATCAGATCGCAGCACTGTGTATGATTTCCTATTTGCAGCTACACCTCAGGTTACAGTGGGTTGTTAAGGTGACCCTCGAACAGTTTTAGTAAACTTCTGTTTAGTCAATAGTTATTAAGAAAGTCTTTTGGCTTGATTTTCAGACAAGTTCTTTAAGAAAGCAGTGGATCAAAAAGTTTAGCTGCAGTAAAGCCAAACAGTCTTTGTTGACTCGGCATGAAATGTAAATGTCAATCAGTCTCCTCTTGTTTTATTCAGGCATTTTATTTTCAGAAACACACAGGAAAACCTAAACCCAGAGGACGAGGTGGATGAGTTTCTGGGCCGGGCCATCGACGCGCGCAGCATCGACCGTCTGCGCTCGGAACACGTCAAGAAATTCCTGCTCACCTTTAGAGAGCCTGACCTGGAGAAAAAGGTTAGACGCGCACACACGCGGACACACAAAGTCCAACTGCCAATATAGCAAAAGATAATTGGCCGTGACAAGCAATCTTCTTTGTGCAAAAAGCTCTCTCTTTTTCGGTCCCTCTGGGAAGTCACTCAAAAGCAAAGTATAACACAGAAAGAGAGGAAGCAGGGGTTTAAATGGAGAAGAGAAACTGCTTCAGACAGTGAATGGCAGGCTGAGAAGAGGTTTGCAGCTGGGTTGTTATAAAAGGAATTTGGGAGGAAAAAGGGAAAAAGAGTTTTTGCTTCGTGTACGGTGAAAGTGAGATCTGAAGGAATTTTGGAGAGCCTCCGGTTCCATGTCTGTCAGACCACTTCTGCCTTTAGGCTCGTGTACAATCTTTAAATCCTGTTGATCCACAGTTTGATTTTGAGGCACAGCAATATCTCCAAGTTTGGAGAAACAAGTTTCTCTTGGCCATACAGAAGGAGTATTTCAACTTAGAGTTTATCCAGTAAAATAAACTTTTTGCAGGATAGCAGCTGAGTAGCCGCTGCACATGCCAGACACGGATCAGTTGCTAAGATTTCTTTCATTTTTAAGGATCGTAAGTAGTTTTTTGATATCGGGATATGGTTTTCTTTTCAGCTGTAAAACGCCAATAACCAATTTTTTTTTTCTTTTTTAAACTTCACCAAACATCACGAAACAATCTTTTCAGCTTTGAAATATCAATACTCACTTGAAAACCTCACTGTCTTTCAGCCATTGTTCTCACATACGAAAGTCTAAGTCAGAATTTACGTCTGCACGAACAAATTATGCCTGTGCTCTGCAGGCTCGTGAGAATCAACTGTTCAAACTCTTGTCATATTTTTACATTTTGTTGTCTTTATTTTTCTAATTTTTTATTGACTGGTTCAAAGCTCCAGTTTGCATACAGAGCTAACAGATCAACTGAAGATGCCATTGCTACAACGCTCCACACCACCATCTCTCACCTGGAAGTGCAGGGCCGTTACGCCAGGCTGCTCTTTGTTGACTTTAGCTCTGCTTTCAATACGATACTCCCGGACAGACTAATAGATAAACTGCTGGAAATTGGACTTCCTTCCACCACCTGCCGCTGGATCAGAGACTTCCTCTCAGACCGTGTACAGAGAGTTAGAGTGGGGCCTCATCTTTCCTCAGCCCTCAGCCTCAACACCGGCTCTCCACAAGGCTGTGTACTGAGTCCCCTACTGTACACTCTGTACACACATGACTGTGTTAGTTCCCACCCAGACAACACAGTCATCAAGTTTGCAGATGATACCACTGTGGTGGGGCTCATCTCAGGGGGAGATGAGACTGCATACAGAGCTGAAGTTCAGAGGCTGTCAGATTGGTGTGCAGACAACAACCTGGACCTCAATACCACCAAAACAAAAGAACTGGTAGTTGACTTCAGAAGGAGGAAGTCCGAGCTGCAGCCTGTCAGCATCAACGGGGAGTGCGTGGAAAGGGTCTCCAGTTTCAAGTTTCTGGGTGTGCACATAGACACAGACCTCCAATGGAGCTCTAACACCTCTGCGGTCTTAAAGAAGGCCCAACAGCGTCTCCACTTTCTGAGAATCCTCAGAAAAATGGACCTGAAGAAGGAGCTGCTGACCGTCTTCTACCGCTGCTCCATTGAAAGTGTGCTGACATATTGCATCGGTGTGTGGTTCTCCAGCTGCACCACAGCACACAGAAAGGCACTCCAGAGGGTCATCAACATGGCCCAAAAAATCATTGGACATCCTCTTCCCTCCCTGAAGGACCTGTACAGCACTCGCTGTCTCAAGAGGGCACGCAGCATCCTACGGGACTGCACACACCCAGGACACCGGGTGTTTAAGCTGCTGCCGTCTGGCAGGAGGTTCAGGCTGCTGAGGTCCCGAACAAATAGACTCAAGGACAGCTTTTACAACAGGGCAATAGCCCTGATCAATGTAAATAGCTGACCTGACTGGATACCTCCCTGGACTTTTTAGGGGGAGGTAACAATGTTTAAAACGATAACAATAATATTTATATTTATAACAAGGTGCAATAATAATTAATGTGCAATAATAACAGTGTGCAATACACATACACTTATTCTTCTTTTTTATACTAAGTTAATATACTGTGTTGTGTTGTTTGTTACGTTGTGATGTGTCATATCGTGTCGTGTTGTGTTATATGTAGTGCCGACGTAGGACAGTTTTTCCAATTTCATTGTACTACTGTACTATGTATGACTGTGCAATGACAATAAAGAGTTATCTTATCTTATCTTATCTTAAAGCTTGAGTATTTCAAGCTCGTGCTTTCTAATTTCAAATGGGATTTCAAAGCAGCCTCAAATCTTGACGGAGTTAAATGTCATCTGCGCTAAATGTCAGCTGTTCCCAGATTCTCCGAATGAAGAGGAAGTATTTAGAGAAATAAATAAAAGTCGAGGCTTACACTAGTTAAACCCATGTCAAGTGTGAACTCGTCATTTTTGTGATTTATGTCTGACTCGAGTACAGCTCTGCTACAAGCGTCTGTGGTGTTGACGTACTCGTTCCAAAATACCCAGAGAGACATAATTGAGTCAGACTTTTCATACTTTTTTATCTTGTTGGTTGTTTTGTATGTTTTTCACCCCTCATGCCGTCAGAGGGACAGAATGTGAGAAAAGTCTGTGTCACTGAACTGCTGTCTCCTTCCCTCCTGCAGTACTCCAAACAGGTGGACTCCAGGTTTGGGGCTTATGTGGCCTGCGCCTCCCTCGTCTTTCTCTTCATCTGCTTCATCCAGATTGTCATCGTGCCACCGTGAGTCAACACTTGGAAATAATACACAGATAGGACCGTGGAAGTTTGAGATTTACTTCACAACTTTGAAAAGTTTACTCTGATTACAGTTTAAACAATTGTAGCTCAAATGTATGAAATAAATAAGTGCAGAGTACACAAAGTGAGCTTAAACGGCCACACGATTCATTTATATATTAAAATCAGATAAACTTTTAGGACTAGAACTTTGGAGAAAGAGCACTTTTTACTAAAGGTTTTTCTTAATATACATAAAAGATAATGTGGGGGTGGGACGGGGTAATAAATATTCCTTTTGGTCTAAATGCAGTTTTTAATAATGCAGCACAATTTTAATATTCATTGCAAATTATTTTGTGAACTTCATGGCCATGGGCTTTGGACCCCCGGCGTCTCCAAGGCCTAGTTTGAGAACTACTGCTTTACACAATCAAAATTGGGTAGGTCAACATTTGCCACTTTATTAGGTACACCTGTTCAGCTGCTTGTTAATGCAAATATCTCATCATCCAATCAGCATTTAGGCATTTAGACACGGTCAAGACGACCTGCTGAACTTCAAAGAAGCATCAAATGGGGATAAAAGGTGGCTCCGAATGTTGCTGGTCTGAGTATTTGAGAATCTGCTAACACGGGATGCTTTGAAAATAGAGAAATTATCCAGTGAGCCGAAGTTCTCTGGGAGAACTTGACGCCAGGGGCCAGAGGAGAATGGTAAGCTGATATTAAGGCTTAAATAACCAGTCGTTAAAACCAAGAAGCATCACTAAACTCACAGCACATTAAAACTAAAAGCAGATGGACTGTAAATTTAGAGACCACACAATGTGCCACTCCTGTTAGCTGAGTGCAAGAAACTGAGGCTGGAGTTCCCACAGGCTTACCGAAGAAAACCGAAAAGTGCTTCCTGGTATGATGAGTCTCAGTTTCTGCTGGAACATCAAATTTGGTGTTAACATGATCTGTGCTGTGCTGCATCATCAGTTCAGGCTGATAGTGATGAAGAATTAAGGCAGTCTGAAGTCGAAAGGGGGTCCAACCTGGTACTAGCAAGGTGCACCTAATAAAGTGGCCAGTGGGTGTATATATAAGAAGTTGCTCCAAGTTGAAACTGAATTGCTTGGTCTTCTAAATAGTACTCCCATGGTATAATCCCAAAAGCTGTCTTTATTAGGCAAATATAACTATCTCCTTATATTTCATAAGCACTAATACATGCGTTTTAATAAATTGTTTAGAAACTATGTCTTTGTTAGTGGTCAGTGTGTGCGTTCAGGCTTTGGAGCCTTACAAAACTCGGCACAGCTTTAGTCTTAATGCTGTCTGTTCCAAGTTCTCTTCCAAATTCTTCAGCCTTTATCCTTAAAACAGGACTTATAAAGATGAATCACTGAATAGAGGAGTAATAAAAGATGATGAGTAATAAAAAAGAATATCAGATCAAAATCAGCATAATTGCACCCGAGCACTGGCCAGATTTTAAAGCTCTGTCAGATTTTGTCTCAAAGCGAGCCCTCCTCTCTCTCTTCTTTTTTTGCAAACTGCACTCAGAGGTTTCTCCCTGCCCATCTCTTAGTATTGATCTTCTTTAGCCTGCCTCTTTATTAACCTTTCTCCTCAGTACTTTCATCTCACCACTCCTCTCTTGTCTTTTAATCCTGTCCTTAAAGTCCCACATAGGCTGCCTCCTCACATCTCATGTCCCTTGTTATTTAATCTATTTTTATAATCGCTTTTACCCTCTTAATCTTAATGCTTCTTCTCTTTGGTGTTATTCATTCCCGTCACACCCACGAGTAAGATGTTTACTTCCACAGTATTTAGCACAAGATTGTAGACTATAAAGAGAAAGTGTTAACTTATCAGATGCCACACTGACTGTGAATTGCAGAGTAATAAATATTGCAGTAGATACATCCAATCTCTTTGTTGTCTGCAGCTCCAGACTGATGATCGGCTTCTTCGTCACCTGTCTCATTATCCTGACGGCTGTTATGTTCGTCTCAGCTGTGTACTGCTGTTTTGGGGTGAGAAGTCTATGCTTGTAATGAATGACACAGAGAAACTCAGAGCTTTGCTCAGATTTGTTGCAGATATAAGGCATTCGGCAAAGTGATAACCAATACAAGCGATTATAGATGCTTTTATGAGAATGTTATCCCGTAAGATAGCTGCCTCGTTTCAGTTCAGTTCAGCGTAAGACATCGTTCAGACAAATCTAAATGTTTTATCGGGCTGTGGTTTGGATGCTGTACTTGTTATGAATTGTGGTCAGAGAATCCTTCATCTAGAAAATGAAAGATATTCTCCTCAAAGGAAGTTCTTTTTGATCAGAATCTGTTACATTTTTACAACAGACTCCCTTGGTGCGTATCTATTATATGAATTAAAAATTGTTAAGTTTCCCTCGTGTTTATGTGAGTCTTTGAGAAAAGCTGCTCCATCTCATATTTACTTTATCTAACATAATTCAGGATACGTTTCATGTTTCTGTAGTTTGTCTGTATTCTTGCACAAGATTATTCACAGAAGGGAGCCTTTGTTCAACTTTGTTCTATAAAACTTTATGCATATTAGCCTAAGGTTACTAGACTATAAACTTCAACAGCAACAACATAAACTTTCAGCAGTCTCTGCTGTCAATTTGATCAGTATTTAAAGGTGCAATTATTGTTTTTTGAGTTACAAAAATGATTCTACTCATAGATAAACATTAATTAGTGGGTACTTACATGCAATATGTAATTCCAACAAACTGATGCATTCTCATAAACTTAGAATTAGTCCATTAAAATAAATAGGAGCAGGCTCCAATTTGTGGAAGCTGTCATGTTGCCTCGCTATCTTCAACACAGTTGCCGAAACGGACATCTCGGTTCCACCAAATCAGGTTTTATTTGTTCAGCTAGAGACCAGCCACATGTGTAGTTTGCCAAAGGCGGGGAAAAGAGAACTCATAGGAATTCATTAGGAGGCAAATGTTAATTCATACCTGCACCTTCAGGCTCAAGATGTGAAGGCTCATGCTTACAGTATGTGAAGTTGAACATGAAGGAAAGAGACAGCAGGACTGGCATCTTAATAAAACATCATCCTCTTCCTCCTAACTGCTAGCCTCATCCCCTGAACTGAAAACAGAGCTCTAACTCATGACTGTCGCACTTACTTGTTGTCAGCAGATTAGACATGCAATCCTCTCATCCACACACAGCTGACAATGAGCCGGCTGAACAACAGCAGCTGGTTTTAAGCTAACATTATACAAGCTAATGTTCGGCTCGAGTGTCCTAAAAATCCCACTTTCCCTCTCGTGACCGCCGAATTACAACCACACATTGTATCAGAGTTTATTCACTAAGTCCAACCATGTTAGATACACTTCACTGACGATGGCTAACAGCAGCTAACAGAGGCTAACAGAGGCTAACAGCAGCTAACAGAGGCTAACAGAGGCTAACAGCAGTGTTTACCCACAGAAAAGTTTAGGATATCCTTAAAAACTCGCAGTCAACTGCAATCTATTTACGTCTAGTGGTGCGATTTTACACTCTGTACCCTTAACAAAGCCTGTGACTCTAAATATCAGGTAAAAACTGAAGATATTTCACATGGTTATCCTAGTAAAATGTTATGGAGTTTTCATTTTTAAATAACAGCTAACACAGCATTTTTTAAAAATTGCATTTCATAGGATAACTTAAGGAATAGTATTTTAGTAAAATATTATCAATCTCCCAATGTTTAGGTAGCTGTTTCCTCCCTCTGTTCTCAGTTTTGATCTGTTTGTGTGGACTTTAGCAAAGAACAGATTGTGCTTTAACAGAAGCAGCTGATGTTCTTTTTGCACTACGTCTTCAGCTGCGTATTTGGTGCCTGTTCAGTAAACACAGGGGTACTGGGCGCTGTGCTGTAATAAAGACAGTTACAGAATAGCATGCAGCTCAGTTGATTACTTTGTTGCGCTGCCTCTAATGTAATTATCTGGTACATTCTTCTGGAGTTAATAAGTTCGCAAATTTTCACAATCTCTTCCACAAGTTTCTATAAAGTGGGCCTTGTCGAATAAGATTTGCAGTGAGACCGTAAATCCTTTTGTCGATCAGTTTTCTTTCTGCTGTTGATGACTCACAAGAAACGGGAAAGGTTTGAGAAGAGAAAAATAGAGCTGCTGCTTGAAGGTTTCCATAACGGTGAGTCATGGCTCTTTTTTTTAAAAACAAAATATAAAAAAAAGCAGAGCCTCTTTTTTACACAGAGCTGTAAAAGCATGGTCAAACTGGAAACCAGTGACTGAGAAAATGAAGTCAGTTAATTCAATTAAAACTGAATATTAATTGTTGGAATTCTTCTGTCCTCCAGATCTTCCCAGTGCCTCTGCAGACACTCTCTAAGAGAATAGTTCAGTCTAGACTAAACAGCACCTTGGTTGGTGTCTTCACCATCATCATCGTCTTTCTTTCTGCTTTCATCAACATTGTAAGTTTTCATTAACAGGATTCCCAAATTCCCATTTTCTTGTCATGGGTCAATGTTTCAAGGAGAGGTTTTTGACTATGATGCTTTTGAGTGTCTGGATTTGAAAGTCTCGCAATAATTTTGACCCTTTTTAGTTCACGTGCAGCAGCCATGACCTGTGGAGTTGCATCAAAGCACAGCACAACATCAGCCTGGACAGTGTCAATGCCTGCCATGCTTACTTCCTCAACTACAGCCTGGACACACAACACAGCCCCTGTGGACATGATGGCCTCATCTGCAGCTTTCCTGAGGTACAGATGCCTTGTTTTATCTATGGCCTATCTGTTTTATTTATTAGATTATTTCATCAATAAATTTACAGGTATCCTTTTAAAGTATGACACAACAAACAAAGAAAAGAAGATCCAAGTTTGTTGAAGACTAAGGAAAGTTAGGCGGATGATTTGTCTAAAAAAAGTACAGCCAAAAGATAACCTTTCAGAAAATGCCAGTTGAAGTTTAAATACTAAAATCTGCTGGTCAACTCACTAAAGTACATTACATCAGGCCTCAATAGATCAATTAAGTTCCTTCCATCCAACCATCCATCCCTCTTTCCATTCTTCCTTCCATTGCCACTATCCGAGGCCAGGTCACAGGGGCAGTAAAGAAGCCCGAACCTCCCTTTCCCCAGCCACTTTCTCCAGCTCATCCGAAGAAACACCAAGGTGGTTCCAGGCTAGCTGAGATACATAATCTCTCCAGTCCTGGGTCTACCCATAAGAACTCTTCCCAGCAGGACATGCCTGGATTTCCTCGCCCAAGAAGTGCCCAGGAGGTTCCTCCTGACTCACTGAACTCCTCACTCCCTCTCTCAGGCAGGGGCCAGCTGTCCTTCAGAGAAAGCTCATTTGTGCTGCTTGTGTGTGTCTCTTTGAGTCACTACCCAGAGATTGTGAACATCAGATGACCCGTAAATCAACAGCTCCGCTTTTATGCACAGCTCTCCCTTCACCACAAATGACTGGTACAGCGACATGGCCCCAGTCCATGTATCAATCTCTCGCTATACTCATTTGTAAACAAGACCCCAAATTCCTCCACATTTAAGCAGCAACTCCTCCCTGACCCAGAGTGGACCCTCCACTCTTTTCCAGCTGAATACCATGGGCGTAACATAACATATATAGTCATCATAAGGCGCTTTATATTGTAATGTAAAAACCCTATAATATTACAGAGCAAACCTCATTGATCCAATAATCGGTATAAGCAAACACCGCACGGAGAACAAGACTGTGGCTTAGGTAGGTCAGCCATCTGTTGCAGCTGGTTGGGCAGTGAGGTGAAACAGAAGAGACCGGAGCTGATGGATAACCTGCGGGCTGTCCGCATAAGTGCAAATTAATTTTATTAATCCTAAACTGAACAACAGCCAATGGCACGAGTCCAGGACTTAAATAAGACACAAATACGACTCAGGTGCTGCTGCCAAGTTTCCCTCATAGGGATAAAATGTGGGCAGAATCTCATTCATACAACACTTTTCAACCAGGTGTTGCAGCTCAAGGTGATGCACAACAATATTAAAACTGCAAGCAATAAAATAAAAAGCAACGATAAAACACAAGCACTAAAAAGAGAGAAATGCATGTGCTTAAACAAGTTATGTACTTTATAGAACATTAATGAGCATTATGACATCTAATCATTGCTTTCTGCTGTGACGAATGGTGTAATGAAATCACCTTGTATACCATACACTGTTAGAGCAAACACATGGTTAAAATTGGGTAAAATTTGTCTTGCAAAGTACTGCATTGCTTTTTTTGAACACCACACACACACACACACACGTAACTGTAAGATTTCAATGTGAGACTTCTGACATGAAACGAAATTTTGGGAGCAGAACAAATGGGTGCTAAGTGGGGGTAATTGCAGCTGTAAATGTTAACATTTGGTGTGCACACTCGTGCTCAAATTAGAAGTTAAGCAGTGAAAATGTGGGTTAATCGTGTGTTTTATAACTCATCCAGATGCAGCTTGTTCAGTCAGAACTGTTGCAGCATATAAAGCCTGGCCACTAAACAATAGTCTCTTTGCATTTTCTCCCTCAGTACTTCTCGTCCTGCGTGCTGCTGAGCCTGCTGGCCTGTTCCGTCTTCCTGCAGGTCAGCAGCATCGGTAAGCTCTTCCTCATGCTCTTCATCGAACTGCTTTACCTTCTCATCATGGAGGTTCCCAAAGTGAGCCTCTTTGACAACCAGGACCTGCTGGTCATGGCCAATGCCATCAACAACGCGTGAGTCTCTTTATTACACCTGTGTGTGTCTCTGTGTGTCATTTCATGCCTGTAATGATTAAAGCTTCGAAGGTGTGCAGATGTTCTTAGTGCTCACCGGCTCTTCTCTGTTCCTCCCTCACAGTGAGCCCATGAATGGAACAAGGTGAGACTGATGGCGGGACCCAAAGTGGTCTCTGTCATCTGTTTACGCTAACAGCATCATTATCACTCCTCTGGCACAAATGGAACTATAATGACCTGCTGGCAACAGATGCTAACGCTAATTAGCCAAGATTTAGAGGGCAGCTTGTTTTTGTGTTTTATGTTATTTTCCTGCAGAGTACAACTTTAACTCTGTGTAATACCTGCATATATCAGTGATTGTGGTAGCTGGGTAACTCGGCATAAAATCTATCTGTAATACTAATATGTGTATGTGCTGACCTCCAGGTGTGGAGTAGACAAGGTGCCTCTAAAGATCATGACTCCAGTGGTGATCACAGTCTTCGTCCTTGCCCTGTACCTTCACGCCCAGCAGGTGGAGTCAACAGCAAGGCTTGACTTCCTGTGGAAACTGCAGGTTAGTGTGTGTGTGTGCGTGCGCGTGTGTGAGAACAAGAGTAAACAGAACCTATAGCGCATTGCTGCCCCTTCCCCTTGTATAGTTATGATTCCATTGGCCTCTGATGCTTAAAAAGTAGTTTTGGTTTTTTTTCCTCCTGGTATCCGAGTTAAGTGTCATTATGTGACTTTGTAGATACGTATTTGGTGTGCTTTTTAGCATAAATTTGCATTTTTAGGAAGGGAATCGCTGTTATTATTTTGTGCTAGGAAATTAATTTAATTCAAAAACATGTTGGGATTGAAAGAAAATAAACACAGCTAGCCCAACTTGCCACTTGATGCAGAATGTTATGATTTAAATGAGCTGCAGTTGGTTTAAAATGTGGCATTTAACAGCTGATTTAGTTGATTTAGACTTTGTCAGGAGGAAGTGGATTTCCATTTATTTCCTTTAAGTGAAAATATTTGGTGATTTGAGAAGTGATGAGGCTAGGCAGTACCTGAATATCGTCATCAGCATGACAGGGAAAATATACATATTTAAACAGGCATGGACACAACAGTTGTGCATAGATCTGTTAGAAATGCAAATGATGTCTCACTGTGTTCCTTTAAAGGATGATAATAGGAATAAACAACAAATTAACTTTAAATGTGGGTCAGACATCCTGTCAAGGTGAAGGCTGGAATCAGAAGCCAATGAGAACAATTAAGTGCTGTAATTTTAAAGCTTTGTAGAAATGAGCAAATAGGCAGCATCACAGAGTCCGTCCACTCTCTGCAGTATATTGTAGTTGAGTTGAGGTCTGGACTTTAGCTGGGCCATTGCAACACTTAGATTCTTTTCTTTTTCAGCCATTCTGTTGTAGATTTACTGCTGTTTTGTGGATCAGCATCTGTTGTAACTTTGGCCAAGCTGTAGTTGTTGGACAAATGGACTCACATTCGACTCTCCAATACTTTAGCGTACAGAGGAGTTCATGTTCGATCCAGGTCCCGTGGATGCAAAAGAAGCCCAATTCAAAACACCACCGCTACCGTGCTTGGTAGCTGAAATGAGGTGGCGATGTGCATTTTAGTCAGATGCAGCTTTGCAAACCTAGACTGTGCTCCCATGTAGACACATACAGGGTGAACAAGTGCTCAACATGAGATATTTCTGATCATAATATTATTCATCTAACTGTAAATCTGAATAACAGATTGAAAAATACATTATGGAGACTTAACATTAGTGTTAAAATATTGAACTGGCTATGAAGAAAATGAAAAATGAAATTAGGGACCCTAATGGATAATAAGAATGGTCAAGCAGATTTCTTGGATAGTCTGGGAAGACTGTTAACACACACCTGACTGCTCAGGACCAACAAACTGCCAAAACATCTGCTTTCATAGAGGTATTCACACTTGCTGACAATGATTGATGATCTTAATCTCAGTAATCAAGTGTGTTTTATTGGCTCGGTAAGATTGGTTACACTCGTAATTGTAAGCATGTACTTAGGTGTACCTAGATTAGTATAAAACGTGACTCTGAAAAGTTTGCATCCCCTAACATGAATCATTGCTTCACCAATAAACACTGAGATAGTTTACCAAATTCTGTTGTTAAGAAACTTTTTGTTCTTATTTGAGAAAGTACAAACATGTCAGAGGGTGTATGTGTGTGTGTGTGCGTGTGTGTGTGAGTGTGCGTATAATAACCAAATAATATTCAGTACAGTATCAATTTGACAATAAGAACATTCCTTAAGGGATGTTCATGGCTTCTTTGGCATTTTCTGAAGGTTGTGAAGCAGGCTGTTCTGCTTGTAGTTGCTAATCCAGTCAAGTGGATAAAAAACTTATTTAAAAAAGCTGCTGGAGGGCTCTCTATTTTCCAGCTCACTGCTGTCACCAATGGTTAGTAAAAAACAAGGCTGTGAGTCTCAAGCTCCATTTGCAGTTTTGTGAGGCTGAGATACCAAAACAAAGTAAAGAAATTTAGTGATAGGTAAAAGGGTTTTTTCCTGAACCTTCTTTAAAAAATAACAACTTAGTGGTGATTACCTGTCAGGATATATTACTGAATGCTGCTGGTGGGGCGAGATAATATGTTAGGGGACCACCAAATTCATTAGCATTCATCTTCTTGGCATCTTCAATATCTGTGCCAAATGTCATAAAAAATCCATCCAGTTGTAAATGAAGTATTAATCTTTAATCCTGTTCTCTAACTCCTCACAAGGCCACAGAGGAAAAGGAGGAGATGGAGGAATTGCAAGCCTACAACCGCCGTCTGCTCCACAACATCCTTCCCAAAGACGTGGCTGCTCACTTCCTGCAGCGGGAACGTCGGAACGATGAGCTCTACTACCAGTCGTGCGAGTGTGTTGCAGTTATGTTTGCCTCTATTAGTAACTTTTCTGAGTTCTACGTAGAGTTGGAGGGCAACAATGAGGGAGTGGAGTGCCTGCGACTGCTTAATGAAATCATCGCCGACTTTGATGAGGTAAGATCTGAACTATTCCAGTTGGAAGCTGTCTGAATGTATGAATGCAGAACAACGGCTCTGATAACATCCAATTACTGTTTGCTGTGTTTATTTGGTTACTATTGAATCCAGTGGACCCAAAACTCTGCTAAATATGGCCACTGATATTACAAACCTTCGTTCTGCTATCCTCAGATCATCAGCGAGGATCAGTTCCGCCAGCTGGAGAAGATCAAGACTATCGGCTCCACATACATGGCAGCCTCCGGCCTCAATGACTCCACGTATGACAAGGTCGGGCGGTCACACATCCGTGCTCTCGCTGACTACGCCATGAGGCTGATGGACCAGATGAAATACATCAATGAACACTCCTTTAACAACTTCAAGATGAAAATAGGTGGGTAGCAGGAAAGAAAAATGGACTTTTTTTGTAAGACTGTTGACTGTTGTTGACTACAGCTCCAGTAAAAGTAACTGATTTGCCCAATTGGAACTAAAGAACCAGTTTCCAAATTGAAAAGATTCTGAGATCTGATTTTGTAGGATATATACATCATATCTTTTAACCTGCACCTCTGTTTGGCAGTTTTAATTATTCTATATTTATTTCTTTTCCTAGGTCTTAACATTGGCCCGGTGGTGGCTGGGGTGATCGGGGCCAGGAAACCTCAGTACGACATCTGGGGGAACACTGTAAATGTGGCGAGTCGCATGGACAGCACAGGTGTACCAGAGAGAATCCAGGTAACAATTTTATATGTCCCGTCATTTAAATTCACACTGATGATTTTGTGTACTCAGATAATCAGTAAGTTATTTAAAATCAACTATAAAATTTGCATTCCATCAGTAAATTATTCTGAACTCCTTCCCTCCCACCTCCTTCAGTCTATTTTGGTGAAAAATTTGAAATTCATCCAGTGTGCATAAGCTCTGTAAAACCACACTTATCTGTCGACTGAAGGGAGGAAAAAAGGAGTGTATTCAAGGTAATGAAGAATGATCGTTAAAAATGGCCCTACTGGTTTTGCTTTATCAGATATTCAATCATTAAAGCTTAATAATTCAAAGCTAATATGAACACAGATTGAATTCTTTAATTTCATCCGATCTCTTTACAGTCCACCTTTTTGCAGGAAAAAGTGACAAAAGAGAAAATATGAGCTGCTGCTTCCTAATGAACACCAAATGGCTCCAAGCAGCATTTTATTAGTAAAGTTATGAGTTTCATTTTTGTAACTTTCTGTAACTTCTGCAGTTGTTTTTGTTGGAAACTTGTATTAAAACTCTAATAATAGAATATTTCCCAGTGGAGGTAGCCAAACTCATCGAGCCAATGACTATAAATCAGGGGAAAAGGCATAAGGAGTTAATACAAAATGTTATTGACAGAACTATGGCATCAGATGTGTTTATTACCACTAATTCAGGAAGAACAACACAGAGAACTGATTAGACACTCCATTGGTGATTTACAGATCACAAGACGTGTGCATAAACTATATAATTCCCCTCTCGCCCCTGTGGGCGGACTTTATCCTTCAAGCGCGAGTCCTCTACCAGAGGCCTGGGAGCTAGAGGGTCCAGCACAGTATCTTTGCTGCGCTTTTCTGGACAGAGATCTCTGATGTTGTTCCTGGGATCTGCTGGACGCCTAACTTGGGAGTCACTGCACCAAGTGCTCCGATTACCACTGGGACCACTGTTACCCTCACCCTCCACATCTTCTTGAGCCCTTCTCCAGCTTCTTGTGTTCCTTCTTCATGATATTGCTGTCATTCTGTATAGCTACATCTATCACTACAGCCGCCTTTGTCTGCTTGTCCACCACTACTATGTCCGGTTGGTTATCCATCACCAGTATCTGGAAGTCCCACAGGATCTTAGCTCGGTCATTCTCGACCACCCTAGAGGGCGTCTCCCATTTTGACCCTGGGACTTCCAGTCCATACAGATGTTCCTGTATACTTTGTCGATCACTTGGTTATGGCGTTCCATGTATGCCCTGCCTGCTAGCACCTTGCAACCTGCTGCTACGTGCTGGATTGTCTCAGGGGCATTATTACACAGCCTGCACCTGGGGTCTTGCCTGGTGTGGTAGACCCCAGCCTCTATGGATCAGAGTTTGTTCCTATGCTACCATGATTAGAGCCTCCAGAATGAAAGATAGTCCAGCTTTGTCCGGCCACTGGTAGGATTGCTTGATATAAGCCACTTCCTCTATCTGCCGATGGTACATACCGTGCAGGGGGTTGTCCTTCCATGATGTTTTTTCTTCTTGCTCCTCTTCTTTCTCATATTTCTGCTTCCTGAGGTATTCACTAAGCAGTCAGTTGTGGCCATCTTCCTGATGTACTCATGGATGTTTGTTGTGTCATCTAGGACTGCTTCATCAGTGCAGTCACCTTCTTCAGCCAGTAGGCATGAATCATGTTAGAGCCTGGTGCTTCTTACTGGACCTTTTCTTGGATGTCTGTCGCTGCCATGGATCCTGGATCCTGTTCGGGAAGGATGCTGTGGTCTGCTCTTAGAGCCACTAGCCACTGAGCATTGCCGTTATGGGTTGTGTCCTTCTCCCTTGAATGGTTCAGTGGAGTACAACTGGTTTATTCTCCTGCCTTCTAGCTCTCTGGTATACCTCTTCAAGTGGCTGGCCAAGGATGTGAGTCTTTGATTCGCAGTTTCCAAGGCTTCAGGTATCACTGCTGCCATGGTGATCATCAGTTTCAGTGACGGTAGCTACATTTCGCATCTTCTAGATGTACTCCAAGTAGTCTTGGTAATCGGCGGAGGGCCAGCTGCTCTTGCACTCCCAAGGAGCCAGACTTTCTTGCATGTTTCGTAATTTTCCAAGCTTTCTGAAGGTCTTTCAACATTTATCGTTGGACATTGGCTAATTTTTCACTCATTTTCAGATGAGTCCTTGTATCTGACCAGAGAAAGTTTTCTCTGTTGAGTACATAACACTGAGCTATGAATTGTTTAAGCATTAAAAAACAGCTAAGAATCAAGGTAAAATATTATCCTTGGGCACGTTTGATATTGAGACATGGATTGGTCTCCCCAGATTCCTGATCTCAACATTATTGATTATTTCCAATTTTCGTAGCAAAATATAAAGAGTTTAAGACAGCACTGTAGTCAAATTAAACTGGGTTCAACTTGACTGAAAGTTATTCTTTCTAGAAATTATGGTTCCATTAAACTCCATCTTAATCAATGACACAGCATGTTTGACTTTCAAGCTGTCAAATCATTGGTCACTAGGAGTTATTAGCAAAATAATGATAAATCTCAAAAATGCTGACCAGGGAATTAAATATTCCATTCTCCATCTGCCTTCAGGTGACCCCAGAATTGCACCAGGTACTGAGCTCTTATAACTACACACTGGAATACAGAGGAGTGGTCACAGTCAAGGGCAAAGGAGAGATGATGACCTACTTCCTCACCAGTGGACCTTCCAGCAGTTAACCCACACTAAGTGACAGACACATAGGGGGTTACACGCCTTACGACATACAAAGCAGGCTTAGGGTGGACTGAGATTGAACTTTTCTCACAGCACTGAACCCATCTCAAACCTGAGGCCATAAAGGATGAGGAAAATGTTCATCCCAACGCCCAGCCTGTGGGGGAGCCGATGAGTCGGAGAAGCCTCGCTACGAGTCAGCCGATGAGACCAAAGATGTCCAGTCAGAGCATAAAGACAGATTATTGGTCAGCTGTGCGAGTCTGGATCCTGAAGGAAAAATGGTCAATAAGAAATTTGATTTGCTTCAATCAGCCGTAATTTTCCGATGGGTTTTTGGACACACCTGCGGGAGGACATAAGCTGCATTACCTCTTCTCTTTCGCTCTGCCTTGCTCCTGCTGAAGTATATACAGTATGTACATGTAAAACACAGACAGTTTTATGTGTATGTACAGAATTTCACGTATGGTTTGTAATACCTTTGGTCCATGTTGTGATGCAGGTATGAATCTCTCAAGTATGGACACTAAGCCAGCACTGCAGCACTATCCGTCCTTGTGTCATTATCTAATCACATCGGTAACTAACAGATTCATGGAGGAGATAGTCTTTATTGCTGAAGAGTGTGTCCTACAGGTAACCGGGTTTCCTGAGATTATATGAATTTCCTTTTATAACAGAAAGAAAACGCTGCACAGTGTTTACAGAAAGCTTCCCGCCAGATGTGCAATATCACAACCTCAGTAGTATCAACAGCATAATATATATATATATATATATATATATATATATATATTCACAAACACATAAAACAAAGAGGATGTCAGTAAAGAGCTTTTTCTAATCTTTAACATTTTCTATTTTAACTTCGAAACACAAACCCTATGAGATATATTAAGATTCTATATTTTGTACATGAATATATATATTATACATATTCAGATATACATACTGTATAATTCATGTTGGGATTTCAGACGTCCTCACTGGTGTTGCCTGATGTTAGCACTGCATCACAGCTGATGTTCCGTTTAGCTTCAGCTCCCCCCAAATAGCCTCTTTTCTTGCCCTTTTCTCACAGCGAAAAGCAAGTCTTAAAACCGAGCAAGGCGGTACATTGAATGACGGACTAGAGGATGGAAATGCATCAGCCTTGGTGCTCAAAAGCCATTTCTTTTTGCACTCCAGTGCTTTCAGCCGTCCACCTTGTTGTGCTCTGCTCCCACAGCTCCCCACTCGCTTGCTCAATCAGATGGTACGACCCAATGAATGTCCGATGATCTCCGATGAGGCCTTTAACATGGACTCTGTACTGACGACGGTGATGATGCTCATCCTGTGGACAGGGACAGATAAGCACATGTGGACATGTGCCCAATTATCTGCTGTTTTCTTTCCTTAACAGAGCAGTTCTCTTCAGTATTACATCTTTATTCAGCGTGTCATCAGACAAACTGACCTGGCTGGCTCATGAACTCAAGTGATTTTTAATGATGATATTACCAAATACTTCACCTGGTTTGGTTTGTTTTGTCACAGGAAAACGTAAATGGACAGAAAAATGTTTTCACCTGAGAATACTGAATCCAGAAAACTTCAGAACCAAGTTTAAAGGATAAGGCTAGAAAACTGTATATAAAAGATGGATGTAGGCATGCATGACGTCACCCATTGGTTTGTGAAGTATTGTTAAGCCTTGAGCTAACAGTTTAGAGGCCACTGGGGGTGGATCTCACTTAGAAACACCGCACGCTCATCTGGTTGTCAATCGCAAGGAAGATCATGCTCTGCTTTGTTCTCTTATTTGACTGTCAGTAGTCAATATCGTGCTGTATTTAGACACTTGAAGCTAGCAATCAAGACGAACTAATTAGGAAAACGCTTACAGAGGTCATAGATAACTGGAGCCTAGTAAGTGTCCTTCCAGATTTCTTCTTCCAGTAAAATCAAACTTGTTTTTGTAATCAGAGGAGTCGCCCCCTGCTGGCCATGAAAAGCATGTTTAAGGCACCTAAACTGCATTGGCTTCTATTTTCAGACCTGTGAAGCTATGTCCATATTTTATATAGAGTCATATTATTATAACTGTCAACTGATCTCATGAAAAGAGCAAAATTAACATTTTAAGTAATGCCTGCAATATTCTCTCCACTTGCATCTTGTGAAAACAAACTGAATTTGTGCGTGAAGTTATTTAAAACTTACTATGCAGATCAGTATTTACTTCACTACGATGTTGTATGTATTAAGTGGACTCAAAATGAACTGCAGTCTATGGACTTCTATCTGAATAACTAGCCTCAGGTTCTATTTAAATCCTGCATATTAACCTCCTAAGACCCAAACTCTTCCACCGCATGCATTTTTAATTTCTCTTTGATATTTGGACATATTGGGGCCCGATGGATGTAAAAACAAAGAATTACTTTAATTTTTTACATTTATTTTTATTTTTTGCCTTATTTTTGTTTTTAAGAAAAATGAGAGCCACATAGGAGGATATTCATTTAAAATTTTGATAGAACAGTGACAGTGTAATGTCCTCGTAAGTGGATATCAGGCCCAAAATTCAGTATTTTGGTCTAAATAACCCAAAATGTGATGTCCACATATGTGGACGCCAGCTCCTAGGAGGTTAATAAATGTATTAATTTTAAACTGCTGTCAGAAAATAATTAATTTGGACACTTTCCATTAAAAAAATATTAATAAATTGATAGTTGAACTTGAAAAGATTATTTAAACTCACAGAAATGTGTTGTCAAATTCCGGCCAATCAGAGCTCTTCTACCACTCAGTGGGCGGATTTTCAGTTTACGGAAACTATAAATGTTTAAGCGGGAGTCAGATATTGTTGGCAGTCCCAGCAATAGTCCAACTTATTAAAAGATTTAAAAAAATATTGTTTAAAGAGGAGAGAATCAGTTACTTAGGACTAATATTTAATCTTTCAGTATGTATTGAGTAACACATGCAAATGAAACAATTTATTAACAAGTTAGACTTGTTTCACTCTATTAATTTATTTTAATTCAGACTTGACGCGCTCAGTAAGTGCCCATGATGATTATATGGAATAATTGCCTCACTAATCGTTGCTTTTGAACAACATCAGAATTTAGTCCACTGGAAATTTGGTCGTTTCATGGGACTTTGTTGACCCAAAAATATTAGCACTAGCCTTATCCTTTGAATTTCATTCCTTTTTAAAGAGTAAATGGCACTATGATTCTGAGCCTGTGGAATGAAGGGGAAAAACCTGCACTGGTCGTCTCTGGCGTTTTTTTTTTTAATCTTTGTTAATGTACTGTACTGCTGCAACCATTATCTTCACACACCCCGGCTAATACCTATAGGTGTCATTCCATATGATTCCAATTGGATGCACTGCCATTCTACACCCACGTCACCCCCCTCTTTCTACTGTTCACTGTGCATGAATGTGCCATTAGGGAACACGAGGGGCTTGGAGAGGCACAGACCAGAGATGAGGGGCGTGACTACAAGGTGCCTGAGTGGATCCATCTTTACAAAGTACAGCATTCTCATTCGCTTTTTATTTGACACGAGGTGGCCGTGTCTGTGACACAAATGGCTTCAGAGACAAAACTGTGGATTGTTTTTGTTGCCATGCTAAACATTATGCTGTTTTTTTATAGTAAAATAAACTGCTGAGAGGTTTCACAGGTACCCTGAGATCTGATTCTTGTTCATGTTCTGCTGTGCTGTCAGGTCTCTTATGGATCTAGATTGATGCTGGTGTTTACTTTGTGCAAGCTGTCGTTTTGGCACACAATACCAAAGCTACGGACTTAAATAAGAAACAAAAGTGACCAAATGTATGTGGACATGCTGTAGCTTGGAAAGGTGCATTGTCCAAAATATCACAGGCTGAGGAAGACTTTTTCCTCTTTCAGCAGCACAAAGCCAAAATCTATAAACAAAAGGTTTGTTTAAATGTGTGGAAAGCTCAGGTGTCTCCTCTGTTTTAACTGCACTCTATCCTGGGAGTCATTTTACATGTTCACGTAGCTCACCAACAGATGGCAGGAGCACTGCATGACAGGCTTTACGCATGAGGTCCTTTGTCTTCTTTTTTGTTATTACTGATTATTGTTTATATGACGGAGGACAAGGAGGAAAAATGCTAATCTCCTGATTAACGCTCTGCCCGTTACATTATCCGTCATGGTATTAATATCTGTATTTATAAGTCAAATCAGTGGCTATTATCTCCAACAGGAATCAGTTAAGATCTTGGTCACTCCTGCTGTGCATTTACATAGCAGTGCCAGACTGTAATCAAAACTGAAGCCTCCCAATTTAAACTGAGCACGCTCGGATAAAATAAGAATCGTCGTCGACTGTAATGCAGCAGCTGCAGGAACAACAGTGTTTCCTCTGCTTTTCTCCGGGAATTCAAACCCATGTTAGTGCAAACAAAATCTCCAGACTTAATTAATGTGACCTTTCTGAACAGCCAACCTGTTGGCCTCTAACTATGTGAGCGTTGCTACAATCACATCGTCACCACGCTGACATTCAAGTTCAAATTTGTGCAGGTCAGGCAGCACATATCTGTGAAAATGGGAGCACTTCCTGCTCAGGAGAAGCATCCCTGCTTTTTTGTTTTAAAACAAAAGTGATTTTTGTCTTCACAATTACTGCAACATGTACCAGATATCCCTGAATTTGGTATGAAACTGACAGTGCTATGATAAAAAAAAAAAGATATCATTGTAATGGAAATGTTTTTTAATGTTCGGTGTTCCACAGCTTTGCTCATGTTTCAAATTGAGGACCAGATCACATCATGATGTGCACGTGCAACACACACAAAAATGGCCAATATGGAGCTACTAAGACTGGCTTAAAACTAGCGTTCCAACACATTTACCCCATCAAATCAAATCAATGTTTTCCACATTTCATAACTTTAACATTTAACAAGATTTTGTATTCTAATCATAACAGGTCTCTAGTGTCAAATAAATTCAAAGTTTAGATTAGAAAATTCCATTTAAAGACCTGTAAATGATCACATTCATGTTCCACACTTGGATTACTTAAATCTTTGACTTTCAAGTTTCCTATTTTACAGCACACACCCACACAACACGTTTACTGCTGTGGAAAACATTTGAACAATCTAGAAGTTTGCGAATCACATTTCAGTTCCAATCAAGTCTGAGCCGTAGGGTAAAAAAAAAAAGGAGCTATTAGGTCATGTAGGTGTGGCACCCGATGCTGGAAAGCAGAGAACATTCAGATGATGAATCACATGAGAATGAAGTGTTACAGCAGTCTCTGGACAGAACAATAGTGCAGATGCCAGATGGACGTGAAAGCAAAGCTGCGTACGCGTCTATGCTCTGATTCATTTTTCACTTCTTCCTGTGAGACAGGGATCATCCAAAATAAATAAAAAATGTAAATTAAAAAAGAAAAACGTCATGACAGCCTCGGCACAACTGAAACTGCTCATGGAGAGAAAAAAGAAAAACACAACTCAATTCTCTCCCCTTCTCGTTTTGTTTGCTGTTAGTTGTTGGGATGATGCAGGAACGCCGGGAAATCACTCCATAAATCCCCGATGACGATAAATATGGCATCTTTGTGTCATAATCGTGTTAAATGTGAACACTGCCAATATCCTTGATACAGGCTAAATGTGAAAGATGAGTTTTTGTTTTTTTCCTTCTTGTTTTTGTTTTTAGAAATGGCAGCCAAGTCTGAACTGAGGGGCTCGGTGGGAGGGGAAAATAAAATAAAAAAACAGGCCAGAGGCTGTTCAGATGATACAGGCCGCCTCTGGCTTTGACAACGCAGCTATGCATCTATACCGCTGCCAACACAGACCTGTTTATTAACACAGTCACTTGACACTGGCATATGCTTGAGGCTGTGTAGGCGAGGAAGTAGGGTACGAATGCAAACAGCCTGTTTGCGTCGGCTGAAACAGGAGCTACTTTGCGACTAAAAAAAGACACAAGTGTACATAAAAGTGGAGCGATCACCAAGCAAAATTCATAAAATCTGGAGAATTCTTCGTCAGAGAAATCAGTCGGTAAATAAATACGCAGAATGGTCTAAACGATGACAAACACTTACGAAATAAGATAAGAGGACACACACGTGCAGAAGTTTTAAACCATGACTGAAACCAGTCGTGCACCTGATGGAGAACCAGTGGGTTTACATAGAAGATGAAAAATAACTGAACAAGTAACTGAAGTTCATGTGATTGTTTAGCCGATGCATTTGGCAGCGAGTGGCGTCGCTTTCAATACTTGGTGCTTGCAGAGGGAGCAAAACTCCATCCGTCCTGCAGGTGGGATGGATGCACTGAAAGGAAGTCGAAAATTGTTATCGGGCAGTGGCTTCCCAGTAAGGTCCATAAATGATTCAAGCTGCAGCAGAGTCCAAACTGAGATCTGTTCACAGCTGCTGGGGTTTATTGAACAGGGCTACCGCGCTGCTGCGAGATCGCTTTTGGCTTTTCTCACTGAATCGAGATGCTTGGTTTTTTGTTTTTTGTCTCTATTTTGTTTCCAGTATTTTCAGACTACAGGTCCATTTATCCTTTGAGTTTCAGATCTTTTTTTGTCAGACATTGTAGTCCGGTGCTTTGCCGAGCGGTTGCCTCAGTCTGATCTGCAGGGTCATGAAGGCGCCCACCGCCACGTGAAAGAGGATCTGCCAGATGTTCCTCAATTCGTACAAATACATGTTGGAAAGACAGATGAGTGCAAAGGCCAGGAAGGACTTGCTGTTCCTCCAGACTGAGAAGTAGGCAAACAGGTAGCACTGAAAGGAGAAAGACAGAAAGCGTGAACGATGCGCAGACCACATGACCGGCGGGGATGTTTTTCATAAGAAATCCCATTTGATGTCTCTGTGCCCATCACTGTGTCTACCAGTCTGCGGTGATCCATTTAGTATCAGGAGCTGCACAAAAAAAGCTGAGCAAAATCTTTTAGAGAAGGTACTGGACCGAAAGGCACTGAGCTTTTGCTAATGTGTAGCTGACAAGCTGCTGAGCTATAAAGTGCAGGGCTGTTAGTCAGCCAGTGATGGGCTCCCCTTACCGCAGACTATCACTTACCTGATACAGACAGGCCGCTGTGCCGAGGAAGAAGGCAATCACGTAATTAAAGTCTTCATCATCATTCTGCAGACACAGAGAAAATGCTTGGGTTTTTTTGTTGTTTTTTGAAGCGCTAGTCATTTATGTAGGGACAAAAAAAGAAACCAATATGACAAGAACATGTTGAGGTATCTTTATTCATGCATTTCATGTACTGTGATCTAATCTAGTTCATAGAGTGTGATGTGACAGGTGCTCTATCAAGGGACACAATGGCAGGCATGTGGTAGTGACGTGAGCCCAGACAGACCATAATCAGTCATAAGTTTATGTTAGTCAGGAGATATTAGTGGCTCATGACGTCAAAGTTGAGGCAGGCAGATAATTAGTAAACTGGGATGAATGTTTACAGTGAAGTCTTTGCCATCATTTTCTCTTTAGAATAAATCCCACCACCTTTAAAGTCTGCGTTTCCTGACTACCTGATTGCTTTTCTGTGATGGACCTACATTCCCAGCCCTCGGGAATTCATTCGTCCTCTAAGTTTCTTGCTACAAATAAAACTGACAGCTAAAAGTATCAAACTAGAACCAGCCTTGCATTGAGCATTCATTTCCCTTTAAGAGAAACTGAATCTGAGAGTCGTTTCTAGAATGCCCTCACCTGCAGTATGCTCTCTATAGCGTGGACCCCTCGCAGCAGGTTCAGCCCCCCACAGAGGATGCTCAGCACACAGGATACGATTCCCGGGAGAGTCACCGGCTCCAGCATCTGCGTGGGAGCTGTAAGAGAACAAGGACGCAGGTCTCGGATAAATCTGCTTTCCGAAGAACAACAAAGCAACTAGATTTGACAAAATTTCATTTATATATATACACATGTAAAAGCTATTATGTGCAGGACAAAGGGAATAAATCCCTGAATGTCAAAGATAAGCCAAGAATGTGCTGTTCTCAAATCTCACTTTCAAAACATTCTTGTAGAGTAAAAGAATTAATGTGTCACTATTATCAGATTAGCATACTTCATCCCTCAGGATAAAATGATTTATGTTCTCAGAAAAACAAGACACTGGGAAGGTCCGCGGAGAGTGAGCAGAGCGTGGAGAGCTGCTCTCTCGGATGTCAGGGGGAAACACAACAGCTACAAGTGACCCGAGGTGGCATCGCTTAGCTTGGGGCAACTGAGGTGTGACAGTGGGGAAAAGGGGTTGTTTTTGTGGACGATGTAAAGAGCACGGGGTCTGAGCTACGACGAAGCAACAGCGGAATGGATTCATTTTGAAAATGACTATCTCATCACACAGTCTCTCTCTGCCCTTTATAATCCACCAGAAAGTAACCATTTCAAATTTAAGCAGCTGAATGACTTCTGCTGCGGATGTTTTGTTTTTTTCTTTCAATAAATATTTCAATATTTAGGGCTTAAATGAGACTTTGTACCGTATTTCCCGGACTACAAAGCGCACCTGAATATTAGCCGCACAAGCTAAAATCAGGGGAAAATCCTGTTTTGTACATACATTAGCCGCACCTGACTAAAAGCCGCAGGTGTTTCAATGTTGACTCATCATATGTAAGAGAATATGCACAAAGGGAATTGTCAGGAAAGAGACGGCTGTTTGGGGACACACCCCTTTTATTAATATTTTGAAAAACAAGTTATGGGTACATATTTGCACATGTAGTACATAACAGTAACCTACAGCACACCAGAAAATAGATTCGGACTACCTTTTATGCTCAGGTGCAGTGACACAGCTTTAACAAGAAGAAAAGTCAGTCATTCACCATCTTTCTCTTCTTCCTGCGCTCTAAAACCACCAAAGTCCTCTTCTCCAATGTCGGAAACGAACAGGCTCAGGATGGCTTCGTCATCCACTCTCCGCTTCTCTCCTTCGTTGTCACTTTCAAAACCAAAGAAATCCTCGTTGTCAGTGTCGGAGTCGAACACCCTCAGAAGGGCCGTGGCGGTGTCCTCCTCTCCATCATGCAGCAGTCCAGCCCTTCAAAATCCGTTGGTGATCGTGGATGTTTTCGCACTTTTCCACGCTGTCAGAATCCACCGGTGGAGTTGGGCATAACTTGCTTTTCGCAAGTTTATCGCCGCTCGTCATCCACGACTCCCGCTGAATGCGTAGCGCTACTTTGAAGTTTGTTTTTCGCGCTACTTCGTACGGCACTATGTTGCCTGGCGGACGGACATGTGACTAACATACCACTCTTGAACCCCGATCCTTCCGCCAGGCAACGTAGTGCCGTACAACAGCGGAACAAACAAAACAAATCGTCTTACGATATGACAAAAATCATGGAAAATCCATAGAAAAGCCGCACCTGACTAAAAGCCGCAGGGTTCAAAGCTTGTGCAAAAAGTAGCGGCTTATAGCCCGACAATTACGGTAATTAAGAAATGTCTTTGTTAATCCACTGAAGATACAGGAAAATACGGCGATGAGGAATCATTTTGGTTCTGAACTGCATATTAATACATTTTAATAAAAGCAAAAGAGGCGTGAACAAACAGCTCAAAAAGCAAAAGGGACTAGGATCCTGTGGAGAGGCCCTGGGTCCAGGGAAATGTGTTTATCACAGAAAAACGTGCGTCCATGGCAGGTAGAGCTGGGCGATAGAACGATAACGATATGTATCGCGATATAACTTTTACTCGATAGAGAAATTAAGCTATCGCGATAGACCTCGCCGCTCTTGTCCTCTTAAAAAAAAAAAAAAAAAAAAAAGGTCAGCCAATCCAAATTAGGTAGCGCAGAGCCGAACCAATCACAGCCGCAGCGTCACGTCGCGTGACTTGTTACGTACAGCACAAGTGCCAAGCCGCACGTGTGTTTGTTTGGGAAGCAGCCAGCGCGTAATGGAGGAAATGAGTGTGCCGACTAGAAAAATCAACCGAGCGTGACCGAAGAGAAAACGGATGATGGTTCCAATGCCGGAGAGATTGTCGAACGGAAGAGCCATAGAAGTTCCGTAGTGTGAAGGTGTTTCGGCTATTTCAAGTCTGACAAAAAACAGAGTAGCGTGCACTGTAAATTGTGCCGAAAGCAAGTCTGGAAATACAATAAACTGGTGCATGCGTCACACTGTGCGCCACGTTATTGTTTCGGTGAAATGAATTTCTACAATACTGTTAATTCTACTCTCTGCAGTGTTTAAATGCTTACATATACACACAGTTACTGTCCGTCCACACATACGACTCGGTTCTGCTTCTATGCCGCAGCTTTGTTTACTTTTTCCCACCGAGGCTTCTAGACTTCTGATTGGCCAACATTTCTGCACGGTTAGGAATCTAGCGCCACCTGCTGCTTTGGCATGTTCATAGCAGCGTTTTCCTTCATTTCTGCCTTTATGTGTGGACGGGATTATTTTTTAAAACGAAAACGGAAAATCTCAGTTTTCAAAAATACCCGTGTACGTGTGGACGTAGCCTCAGTCTCTGACTGGAAGCGCTAATTCGTCATTCGGCTTTTGTCAGACTAAAGTAACTGTTAAAACTGTTTGAAAAGCTCAGCTATACAACAAGGAGAGATTGAGAATTTCCTTTTAGTTCTCAGTTTATTTGATATTGACAAAAGTTAGTCAGTTTTGTCTGTTCTTCTGTAAAACAAACTAAGATTTATTTTTAGAATTAATATTTTGTTTCTAAGTGGAATTGACAATTTAGTCTGTTTCGTTTGTTCTGTTTTGAAACTTAAACGCTTTAGCGGCTGCCTTTTGTGTAGTTTGCAATATTTGCCTTTATTTATCTGAAAAAGTCTCATGTTCCTTAAGTACATCTACCCTGTTGAACTTATTATGGGAAATAAATATTTAAAAACAAGCTGCTGATTATTTCACATTTTACTTGTGAGCAACGGCACATTTAAATCTTACAAATATAGTTATTTGGCTGATATCGTGATAGATATCGTTATCGCCTGAAATGAAAAAAAAATATCGTGATATGAAAAAATCTCATTTCGCCCAGCTCTAATGGCAGGGGTATAAAACTTGCTCTGAACTCTGGGGTTAATATTTCTGATTTGTCCAAAAAACCTCGATAAAGGATAAAAAAACAGATGCTTCCTGAGGCATTTTGTTTAGGTTGAAATGAGCAAGCAAAACAGAGCAACGCATATCAACTTGAAGTCTTCATCAGAGTCTGCTTTGAAAGTCTTTAAAGCCATGTAGCACTTCCTGTTTTCCTTTTCCAGGAACATTTTGAGGGAAAAGCAACTATGTACATCATGTCACAGTCTTGTGGTCAATACCATCAATGTTAAGAATGAAAAATTAATACAAATAATAAGATTAAATATCTAAATTTAATGTACATGCACACCCTGTATATATATTTATGCACATGAATAAATGCATCTTTAAATGCTGTACGTATATAAATTCATTACAAGCCTCTCTCATACTTTGCACGCATACGTGTGCAGCTTATGTCCTACCTATGCCCTTGTACTTTGAAGGTGCGTGCACTGAGAATCCATTGATAGCCCGCAGGTCCTCAGGGGAGAGCTGGTAGGGCGGTCGCAGCTTGATCTCTGTCTGCATGTCAGCCAGGTTGATCTTGGTGGACAGGGAACGAGGGTTATTGTAGCGCTGTTTGGTCTTCTGGATGAAGGTGTCTGAGGGATAACAGTCAGCACAACAAAGAGCTGATTAATAATACAAAGAGCAAAGCCGGGCAGAACCAAATGCACCCTTTGTGTGACACAGCAAGATGCTGTTAATGTGGAAGTGGAAAATGATTTCTGAATAAACAAAAACATTTTCGATCAACAATAGACAGAAACACTGCATATCACATATTACATAACAAAAATGCTATTTCATACGCTGGGCCAGTGTCTCAGTTTTACTGTCCACAAAAACAATGTTTTATATGTAAACCTAATTTAGTCTATTAATTATATTTAAAATTGTTTATTCATGTCTTTATGTTTATTTACATCTGTAAAATACTGTTACCAAAGCTCTGAAGTAAATCTAGTTGAGTAGGCTCCATGCTGCCCTGTAGACTCACCCCTGCGTCCTGCAGGTATGGCTGTGACAGAAAGTAGGACAGCTGCTGGCAGCCTGCAGCGCAGTGGCCAAATTTAAAGATCATAACAAACTGAGCTGACAGTTTATGTGAATACAGACAGCTTTTCTTAAAACTGCTATTTTGTCTCTGTGCAACTCAAACATCGGTGGATAAGATCATATTTAAGTTTGTTCTCCCCGCGGTGGGGGGGAGGGTGGGGGGGACTATGTAATCAGTTTTGTTTGTTTGTCTATTTGTTAGTTGTCTCGCATCCAAGTTTTTTAAATGATCATTTTCAAATTTTGTTTGATGGTTGACACCAATAACAGCTCGAGCTCATTTCATTTTGGTGAGATTGGTTTTCGTTGTTGTAATTGGGAGTAATATGTGAGGCCCGTCCTCAAAAGCCTCTTTAAAACGACGGCAAGGAAAAAACCTTTTAGGTAACGATGACTGATGTAGTGCTTTTGTTTCGCAGGTGAAGTCATAAGTAGGTTTGGTAGGTTAACTATCCAATCAACTAGCATAAAATACTTTTTGACTAGTCCCAGGCCATCAAACTCTCTTTTTTGTATCTGAAATTTACTGACTGTGACCCCGTATTGTAAAATTTGTGCACTACCCAGGAGAAACTTTAAAAACTGAATATTGTAAAGAATGAGGCCAATTTTACATCTGATAGGTACCATCAGACATGGCACCCGTTTTAATTTGAAAAGCTGACATCATATTTCCCACATGGTCGTTTCGGCTGAAACACACAGTTCCACGGACTCACCAAATTCGATGAAGGAGTAGGGCCGCATAGCACTCTCGATCCGTTTGGTGTCATAGGTGACAATAAACTCCTTCTGTAGCTCATCCAGGAAGCAGAAGGCCAAAACATTGGGATAACTTGCAGTGCATACCATCAGGTATCCAACGCCCAGCGAGCTCGTAAAACTGAAACACACAAACACAAATATTATTGCTCTAATGCAGCGTGCCACTCTTCCTCTCGACAGAAACCCTGGGAATCTGTAATTAGGACACAAAGCTATATCCAGGGACACAAAGGCATTTCTGACTTCTGCAGGTTGCAGCTCTAAACACAGAGCAAACACAATTTAAGCGCATCTCTGCTTCAACGCCACACTTTCACAGTTAATTTAACACAATGGCTCGCATCCAAATCCACCTCTGCAGAAACAACTATGTGCTGGCCTTGCAGTGTTAATTGATACACTAAGTGCAAATTAAATTCCCCAAACACAAAGACGTTCACATTACCAGAATAGCTCGGAGCGCATCTGAATGGATATGAAACCTGAATGTCAATAAAGAGTTGAGACTAATATGATGATTATCATGGAAAGAAAAACTCGCGGTGTTGACGATATCTGAGGAATGAGAGTCAATCTGATCTGAGTAGCCACATACATACGCATCAGAAATTGAAGCAAATGACTCACGTTTAAGGGTGGGATGGAGGCGGGCCCCTTACCCACAATTTGAATTGATGGATTCATTTTTATTGTGCCCTTTAGTTTCACAAGCTGCTGGTGCATATATAATAAACACTGAATTGAACCTGTAAGTTGCAATGTGCTTTACAATAAACCCCTGGACAAATACGTTTACCAATATCTGTCTCGGAGCTGCCTGACTGTGTCTATAAAACCTCACCGAATATTAGAAAATAAATCATAACTCCACTGTGGGTAACAGCTAAAATAAAACTGGATTAAATCCCACGATATAACTGATGATTCATAACTGTGACTTACAGTGCGAGTATGTTCAAATATTACAGAAGTAAACTAGTCCCTAAATTGCTTCCAGTGATGTGCATTCTCTAAATCACTGTGTAAAACTTGGGGCATTAAGCAAGCGAGCCGATGTTCTAAAACCTCCTGGATTAAATCTGCTGAAAAAGGAATTTCATCTAGCTTTCACAACACACAAATATTACAGACATGACAAGGGCCACTGAAGAACCGGGAATATCACAGGACAGATTAACCGGTGACTTTAAACGCCGCCTCTTTCATTTTGAACTTCAGCAGCCTTTAGACGTCCGCACTCCTCAGAAGCTTCGAGCTCTCACTGATTAAAGAGACGTATCAAAAGGAGACTCTGTGGTTGTTGAAAGGTATAGCCGGCCCATTGATGGTTGGCGGTGAGGTTCTCTAAGGTCATGTCCTCTGTCGTAATAAGACTAATTAGCTTTTAACAAACAATGCTTGAGAGTTTCAAAGCCATTCCCTAAGCACAAGCAGAGCTTTCAGGAACCGTCTGACACCTCAAATGAAGCCCGAGCTGTCAAATCGCTCAAATTTAAACGCTTTTTCTGTATTTTCTTTAACCACATGTGTGTTAGAGGGGTCAGAAAGAAAGCAGTAAAACTGTCAACAGCAGGCTATTTCACCACCCATGGGTCATTAAAAATGCATTGTCTAGATTTTGGTTTTATACCGGGAATTGAAGATACACTGAGTGAATGCAGATGCTTAAAAATGCGCGAATATTTCGGCCCTTGTCCAAAAGAGGTTTTAGTCAAAATCGAAGGAAAAACTAACCCTACACCTTTAAACTGATATTATCTTACTCAAGCCAAACAGACCTTTTTTACACCAAAACGGCCCATTTGAAACATGTTAATACCAAAAGTTATTTAACATTTAACAGAGCAGAATAACTGGATCTTTTGCTAAGAGTAAAGACCTACTTGATGTTGTATGGTCCAGTCCTAAGTGTGCAGCGGTCAGGAAACTGGCCGAGTTTCTTGGAGAGACCTTTGAGGAGCCTCTTTGTTTCCTGAAGCTCTTTGTCCTGCTCATAATCAGTGGATGCTGAGAGAGGCAGGCCGTCCCCGACTCGGACCACAGAGGCAAACAACACCATCGACATCTTACAGCTCTGGCAGTCTCGCTGAAGGCCTGCAAACGAGGGAGATGGCACAGATCTGTGAGTGCAGCAAGGAAATGTTCTGCTTTTTCATCATTGAACTTGGGATTTTGATGTGTTGACAAAGCTTTATAGATTTCATGACAATTTAGACTAAATGACTAATACTTCAGTAAAAGAAACAATGAAAATTATATTAAGTTGCAACTCAGTCTTTGGTCACAGCATTGCTTTCCATTTATCACTCTACAAATGGCAGAAAAAAAATCAGTTCCTTATTAAATTCTCAAATATCAGGTTTTTGTAAATGTACAATGTTTTGGGAGGTTTAATAACAAACTGAGATGAACACACCGAGCACTCAGACACTGACTGTTTTCCTCTCAGGATAATATAGATTACTGTGGTGACCTCTAACCTCACTTGATTGCTTAATGGATAATGTCTGCACACTCATCTATCTGAACATGAAATATTTAACAGTTTGTTTTAGTATTCAAGCTACAACAGTGCAATTAGTTATTTATATAGATATATATATATTTTTTTAAACTAACTAATTTTTTTAGCATTCAAAATCTCCGATCACTGGTATCTACTGAGAAGCTGAGAATGTGCGTTAGCGGGACACTTTCCACGTTTGTCCTCCTGCATGCGATTTGAATTCCGGTCAATTTCCTTCCTCCTTGACTGACAAGTCCACAGGATCCGTGACGTGAGCAGAATCAGCGAAGTGTCAGGTACCACAACTAAGAACTACCTTCAAAACCAGACCAAGGTCGGATGAGAAGACAAACAAAACGGGGAATATCTTCTATATGCTTTTATCACAGCACTTAGAAACAATATTAACGCCAAGTGTCGTCCGTGGAGATATACTATATAATAAATATTTTAAAGCAGCCATCTACTTGTGAGTAATACAAAAGCAGCATAGAGTGAGAGTGTGAGTACTTCCAGGGGGGGGATGCCAAAAAATGTAAAATTACAACACACGGAAGATTATAAACAGACATTTTTTCTAAATTAAAGCAGCGCCTCAAAAAGGAAATGTTTATTCGTTTGCAGTCCGTTTGTTACCAAATTCAATCACTACCAAACATGACTTGCTAAAAGCATAAAGCAAGTTTCATTACGTGTTAAGTTACTTAGTAAAAATCTCATTTTGAGCGTATTCTAATTGATTTTGGGGGCTTTGGTGATCTTGCACCAGCACTGAAGATTTAGGAAATGGTTAATTATACATTTTCATCTCCTTTGCAATGCATCTGCCAGTTTCGTTACTTTACCTTGATTAAAAAAAACAAACCATGGAGAAAGTCAAACTATGGACGAAGATTGTTGGCAGAAATCTGACTGAGCTTGGCTGCCTTTCTGATGTCTCACTGGAAACTGAGGTGAGCCTTTACTGGGAATTTCACTTTCTCCTATCTGGATGCACATTCAGCACCCTGTAGAAAGACTAAAACCACTAGACTGGTGAAATGTTGTCTCATTAGTCACTGGCTTTCTAAACAAAGGTTTCTTCTACTCAACTATGGCCTTCACGTAAATTTTCTGTAATCAATAAACATCATGTGAGAACCATGGACAGCTCCACGGACTGAATGAAGGTTATGAGGAGTCGATTTGAGGCTTTAAGTGCTTTCACTGCACCCAGAGAAAAAGGCGAGACAACTCAGAACTTCAAGACAACTCAAATAAAAGGCGCGAGTACAACGTTAAGTCCTGGATTAACTAAAAAAAAAAAAGGCAGCGACACTAGATTGCGGAGACAAACTGTCTCACCTTTCGGCTACTTTAATCCCAACTTTAAGAGCAGTGTTTCATTAGCTAATGGTTGGCTATGTTTACATGTGCGAACAATAAACTGGTAGATTACCTGACGTTACACGTTGCTTTTAACGTTTGCCGGTGGTGTTAACGATCAATTTATCTTGTGTGGAAACAAGACTTTACAATCTACAGGACAGTTTAACAAGCTAGCAAAGGTTAGCAGCTAACTATTAGCGTGTTCACCAACAGCATTGAACTTCAACCTTAGTTTAATCAGCGCGGCGATTAACAGCTAGTTAGTTAGCACATCCGCAACCCAGAGCAATAATATAATACCTGGGAAATGCGTCCTGCATCATCATCTGCACATCTGGAAGGTGTAGCTATACAGGAAGCTGAGGCAGCTAGGCAAGCCGCAGGCAGCGCTGATGCTACGATGGTTTACGTGGCTGTTTCGCTGTGCATTGTGGGAAAACAACCTCACCGGCGTCACGGACTAAAAAATAAATAATAATAAGAAATTTATATATATATATATATATATATATATATATATATATATATATATATATATATATATATATATATATATATATATATATTCCTTTATTATATGTTTTGTTACATTTTTAAATATCACGAATATTTTTGAAATACCGTGTGCCAAATCTGATCTGATAAGCTGATTTTAAATTGGGAGTAAAACTGAAGAAATTCACATTAAAATCTTAAATAGACAAAAGAGTCAATGTCTTTCTTTTTTTAACTGTCATTTACTTCTCTACTTGTCTAAAAAAAAAAATCAAACAAAGCCTTTTAAGGAATATAACAACACGTTTGACACATTATTAACATGTATTTACACACACACATACATACGCACAGAGAGAGAGAGAGAGAGAGAGAGAGAGAGAGAGAGAGAGAGAGAGCTGTAAATTTTCTATTTGGGGAATAACATACAAACATCTTCCAAAATACTAAAAAATGCCTCACACGATGACGTACACACGCACAGATTACACCATGAGCAAAAGTCTGGGTACCTTTCTCAGTCAGTACTTCTATAATACTTTCGGTTTGAAGGATTTCTGTGTGAGGTCTCTTTACCTCATGTGGATGTGCGCCGAGAGCTTGTTGCCGTCACTGCTGGTGTCTTCGCGCTGCAAGATTTCTAATGATGGACTTTTAAGTAAGTTTCGGCCCAGAAGAAGCCAGTTTATTTCCATTTTTACTTTCTCGAATGAACTTAGTGGAATCCATCTTCATTTCAGACCTGTAATATTTCCTGCGCCACTGGCAGCCACACACTCCATAGCATAATATTTACGCCCTGCTGCTTAACAGTTGGCGAGGGGCTGTGTTCATCAAATGCTGCACCTTTTTACTGCCCAAACACTCCTTTGGGGATTGTGACCAAACAGCTCATTTTAAACTTCATCTATCCTGCAGAACTTCTTCCAAAAAAAAAGGGGAAAAAAAGAATCTTTTATAGACTGTGCTTTGCATAATTCACTCAGACGTTTTTGTGATGAAGCCATGACTCTGGTCCTTCCAACTGAATCAATCTTGTGTCAGTAAAAACTTCCTGGAACTCACTTATATTCGAGAATAACTTGACTTCAACAGATTCCCTTAAATTACATTCCCTTTTTTTTTTAATTTATGCGCATGAAAAAGGAAAACATACTGCAGATAACAAAACACTTCTAAATACTGTTTACAGTTCAATGTAGAGATGAGTAAATAAAGTCCTACTGCAGAATATTCATGAGCTCATTATCTTTGTTAGACACTGTTCCTTTTTTCATTCTGAACCCTACTTGCTCCAGTTGCTTTCCCAGAGAACACAATCACAAATTAGCCCAACTCCAAGGCATCTGATGCAGAGTATATTTTATGCTAAAATTAAAACATGAAAAATGAATAAAGGTGCACCCAGACCCTGCCAAGCTTTAGTGGCGCACTCAGGCCTAATGTGGACCGTTCACCGGCATCAGCATTTTATTCACTTTCCACTATTTCCTGTTAGAATATAGAGGAAAAAAAACAGGCAGCACTTTGGCTAGAGGAAATGAAAACACCAGTACAGAGATGGTTAGCCGACTCATCCTTCACACATACCCATGCAATCTCCCAGGAGCCCTGTTAATGTGTCAGCCTGAAGGGCCCTCCTCACTACCCTCATGCCCTGTGCACGTGCGCGTGAAAGGAAGCGAGAGCTACAGACACACAGTGAAAGTGGATGATGGATATCTACTGGTGCTGACAAGATGATGAATAGCCACAAGTCTCGGTGAGTGTTTAGTGGAGAAAGCATCAGGTGCGGAGAAGGCGGTGCCGTCATTTGTAGTGACACGGTCTAAACAGACGCGCAAACACATTCTCGGCATTTAAATGCGTCAGTGGCAAGTGGCTCTTTCTCGGGTTGACATCATTATAGATTTCAAGTCTTAGTACTTCTGCTAAATCATAGTATTTCTGCCAATTCATAGTATTTTTGCAAAATAATGGTATTTGTGCAAAATCATGGTTTTGGGGCCAAACATTTCTGTTATTTTATAATATATGTGCTGAATATATTATATGTGCCAAATCATAGTATTTATCCCAAATTATAGTATTTATGCCAAATTACAGTATTTCTGCTAAACCAGAGTATTCCTGCCAAATCATAGTATTTGTACTGAAACATGGTACTTCTGCCCAATCATAGTATTTGTACTAAATCATAGTACTTGTGCCAAATCATAGTATTTATACCCAATCATAGTATTTCTGCTAAATCATAGCATTTGTGCCAAATCATGGTATTTGTGCAAAAACATAGTATGTCTGCAAAACCATAGTATATCTGTTATGTTATAGTATTACTACTAAGGCATAGTATTTCTGCCAAATCATAGTGTGTGTGCCAAATCGCAGTATTTATACCAAATCACAGTATTTGTGGTAAAACATAGTATTTCTGCCATATTGTGGTATTTGTGCAAGAACATTGAACTGTTATGTTATAGTATTACTACTAAGTCATAGTATTTCTGCATTGTTATAGTATTTGTACTAAAACGTAGTATCTCTGCCAAGTCATAGAATTACTGCAATTTCATAGTTTTTTTTAGGAAATCTGTTATGTTATAGTATTACTACTAAGTCATAGTATTTCTGCCAAATCATAGTATTTGTGCCAAAGCATCGTATTTGTATGGAGTCATAGTATTTCTTCTAAATCATAGTATTTCAATCAAATCTCAGTAGTTGTTGTTAAAACGCAGTATTATTGCCAAATCATAGTATTTGTACCCAATCATAGTATTTCTGCTAAATCATAGCATTTGTGCCAAATCATGGTATTTGTGCAAAAACATAGTATGTCTGCAAAACCATAGTATATCTCTTATGTTATAGTATTACTACTAAGGCATAGTATTTCTGCCAAATCATAGTATTTGTACTAAATCATAGTACTTGTGCCAAATCATAGTATTTGTTGAACATCATAGTATTGGAACCAAAACATAGTATTTGTCCCAAAGCATCGTATTTGTATTGAGTAATAGTATTTCTTCTAAATCATAGTATTTCAATCAAATCTCAGTAGTTGTGTTAAAATGCAGTATTATTGCCAAATCATAGTATTTGTACCCAATCATAGTATTTTTGCCAAATCGTGGTATTTGTGTCTAATTAATGATTCTGTTATGTTATAGTATTACTACTAAGTCGTAGAATATCTGTTATGTTATAGTGTATCTGCGGAATATAGTATGTGTGCCAAATCGTAGTATTTACACCAAATCACAGTATTTTTGCTAAAACATAGTATTTCTGCCATATTGTGGTATTTGTGCAAGAACATTGAACTGTTATGTTATAGTATTACTACTAAGTCATAGTATTTCTGCGTTGTTATAGTATTTGTGCTAAAACGTAGTATCTCTGCCAAGTCATAGAATTAATGCAATTTCATAGTTTTTTTTAGGAAATCTGTTATGTTATAGTATTACTACTAAGTCATAGTATTTCTGCCAAATCATAGTATTTGTACTAAATCATAGTACTTGTGCCAAATCATAGTATTTGTTGCACATCATAGTATTGGAACCAAAACATAGTATTTGTCCCAAAGTATCGTATTTGTATGGAGTAATAGTATTTCTTCTAAATCATAGTATTTCAATTAAATCTCAGTAGTTGTGTTAAAATGCAGTATTATTGCCAAATCATAGTATTTGTACCCAATCATAGTATTTTTGCCAAATCGTGGTATTTGTGCCCAAATAATAATTCTGTTATGTTATAGTATTACTACTAAGTTGTAGAATATCTGTTATGTTATAGTGTATCTGCGGAATATAGTATGTGTGCCAAATCATAGTATTTATACCAAATCACAGTATTTGTGCTAAAACATAGTATTTCTGCCATATTGTGGTATTTGTGCAAGAACATTGAACTGTTATGTTATAGTATTACTACTAAGTCATAGTATTTCTGCGTTGTTATAGTATTTGTGCTAAAACGTAGTATCTCTGCCAAGTCATAGAATTACTGCAATTTAATAGTTTTTTTTAGGAAATCTGTTATGTTATAGTATTACTACTCAGTCATAGTATTTCTGCCAAATCATAGTATTTGTGTGAATTTGTATACTGTAATATCACTGTATTATGTAGTGGCTAAGTAGGGGCTGTTTACTAAGTGCATCAGTGTAAATAGGTCATCTCTTGTGTTGGAGTGCCCTCTTGTGGCGCCTTTTGGGTAGTGCCTTAGTAAACGGGAACCCTGTAAAAAGTGGCATCAGACTGATTTGTAGTGGAGGAATTTGTTACCAGTTTTCTTAATCTTTAATCTGTATGCATGTTGTAATGCATACCCTGTTCTTAATCATAGAAACCACACCATATCACCTCTCCACATCCTCCTACTGTATGCCATACCTCCCTGTACCATCCATCTGACCGCAATAAACTCCACCTCGTGGTAATCTAATCCCTGGATGTCAGCCTCTCCTTCTGACCGAGGATAGTTATAGTATTTGAGCCAAATCATAGTATTTGTGCTAAAACATAGTATTTCTTCCAAATCATAGTATTTGTGCCAAAGTATAGTATTTCTTCCAAATCATAGTATAACTGCATAATAAAGGTTCTTGAGCCACATCAGTGTTTGTGCCAAATCTTAGTATTTCTTCTAAATCCTAGTAATTCTGCTCAATGATAGAATTTCTGCTATGCTTTAGTACTTTTTTCCTAGATTGTAGTACTTCTGCTAAGTCAAAGTATTTTATGTAAATCATAGTATTTCTACCAAGTCCCAATGTTTCTGCTAAATCATAAATAATGTTTTAGTACAAATTGTATGATTTGGTGGAACTTTCTGTGTTCCAGCACAAATGCTATGATTTGGCAGGAAAAAAATATTATTTAGCATAAATACTAAGTTTTAGCAGAAATGCTATGTTTAAACTTTAAAAAATTCTGCTATTTCTGCTGATGTGTGTTATGACTTTTGACCATTGAAATGAATGGAACACATTATCAATGTGGTCACTGATTTTGCATGATGGGCTGAGCTGTGTTTTACCTCAGTGAGATAAGCATCCGTTCTCAGACTGGGAGGCCTGGGTTCAAATCCAGCTTATGGCAACATTTCTTTCACTTAACAGTTAAACTTTTTTTAAACTCTTTTCAACACAAATTTCATTTTTTTCACCCCTTTTCAGCAAAATTTTCAGTTTTTTTAACCCCTTTTCAGCACAAATCCAAACTTTTTCAGCTCTTTTTCAGCAAAAACCTCTTTTCAGCAGAATTCTGCTCAGTCACCTCTTTTCAGCAGAAATTCTGCTGATTGAACTCTTTTCAGCAGAATTTTCACCCCCTTTTTTTTGCCCAAATTCTGCTAGCACAATTGTCAATCTCTCCACCTTTTCTTTGTGAGAAAGTGTTTGGCTCAGTGAGCTAAATAGCTGCCCTTTGACCAGGAGGGCCAGGTTCGAATCCTGCTCAGGGCATCTTTTTTTTTTTTTTGTTTCAACTTTTTCAGCTTTTTTCAGCAGATATCTTCAGCCGTTAAGGCATCCACACTGCATTTTCGCAGGAAATGCAAATTTTTCTAGTTAACTGAGATTTTAACAGGACTCTATGCAGAGATTCCAAAGGTGCTCTGTTGGATTGAAAACTGGTGACTGTGGAGGCCTTTGGTTACTCATCGTCATGCTAAAGAAACCAGTTTCAGCAAATTTGAGCTTTGGGGCACAGGACACAAAGCTCAAGTCCTGCTGGAAGCAGTCATCAGAAGATGGGCACGCTGTGGTCATAAATGATGGACATGGTCAGCAACAGTACTTAGGTAGGCTTATAATGTTAAAGTGGTGCTAAGGAGACCAGAGTGCCAAGAAAATATTCACCACACCATCACACCTCCAGCAGTAGTCTGAACCACTGACGCATGGATCCATGCATGTTTGTTTGTTGCTTCCTATTTATTGTTTAACCACTTGTCCAATCTTCTATTGTCAATTTTGATAAGCCTGTACAAATTGTAGACATGGGGAGTGGCACTTGGTGTAGTCGTCTGAGGCTTCAGTCCATCTGCTTCATGGTTTAACATACTTTGCATTCAGATATGCACTTTTGTATACCCTGGTTGTAAAGAGTGGTTATTGTTGCCTTCCTATCAGCACAAATCAATCTGGCCATTCTCCTCTGACCTCTGGCATTAACAAGTCATTTTCTTTCACCAGAAAACTGACAATCACTGGATATTTTCCCCTTTTCAGTAGATCAGCAGTTTCTGAAATACTCAGCCCAGCCTGTGTGGCACCAGCAAAAGGTCAGCAGGTTGTGCTGACCATATCTACACGCCTAAATGCACAGAGTTATTGCTGTGTAACCAGTATTGGGGAGTAACGGAATACATGTACCCCCGTTACGTATTTAAAGTACAAAATATGAGTAACTGTATTCCGTTACAGTTACTGTTTAAAAAGGTGGTATTTAGAATACAGTTACTTTGTTGAAATAAATGGATTACACAGCAGTACTTTCCTGTTTCATATTGTGGCGGGTCAGGACTGTTTGGGTTTTGTTTGACAGCTACGTTCTGTTGTTCCAGGCGGCAGCACTACGGTTGCCATGGTTACATGGTGACACACGCTCTCTCTGCGTGTTTCCTGGGTTAGAGAGGCCTTTTTGTTGTGCTAAGCTAATAGGCAGAATGCTACAGACATAGCTCTAAAGAATGTAGCATCATGGGCAGTGTAGTCCGTGCTGCAGGGAGAATGGACTGCCATACACGTTATGTGTCTGTGAGCGCGAGGAGGGAGAAAAAGGAGAGTGGAAAAGTACGAGCTGTCATCGAGCAAAAACGGGAGCTGGAAGCATGTAAATAACCACTGCAGCCAAGAAGAGTGCCTGACGAGCCCAGTTGTAAGTAAGCTATTAAGACTCGACTGTACGCTGTGTTCGTGTTTTCCTCTGAAACAATAAGTTCCGTTGGAGCAGCCTTTCAACGCCTCTCTCTGTCTCTCGCAAGCAAAGTTGACCCAGACAACAAAGTAAAGCTAGTTTTCGGCTACGAGCCCAACACGGAACCGACGTATTAGTCAGAGGTCCTTTACTACGGTTCAGACCCGCGGAACTTCAGTAATAGTAATAAATCACATTCATGTAGTTGTAAACAGCATGATAATATATTAAATAATCCAAAGTATTCAGAATACGTTACTCTCATTGAGTAACGTAACGGAACACGTTACAAAATACATTTTGGGGCATGTAATCTGTAATCTGTAGTGGAATACATTTTAAAAGTAACCTTCCCAATACTGTGTTTAACTGAGTTCCAGCTTTTAAGCAATGATGTGAGCAGACAGCATTTTTATGGCACTGTTCTGATGCATTTTCTTAAATCCAAATCACCAGTTCCTGCAGCATTTTTAACAGCACAACACAAAATTACTCAATGTGAGAACCATTGTGAGAAACATGTGCAAAAGCAAAAATTCATCTGGCATTCCTAATTTACCCCAACATTTAAATAAGCAGGGAATTACAGAATGCCAAGAAAAGATGTGCTGACTTTTCACTGATGCATCTGAAAAACGAAATAGCTGTTTGACTTTCTAAAAAATAAAAAAATAATAAAAATAGGGAAATGAAAATAATGACAATACACATGGAAGTTTCCTCACCTGGCTCATGTGTGCCCAGCCCAATTTTACTCTTCAAGTGTGCGTGTATGTATGTATGTATGTATGTATGTATGTATGTATGTATGTATGTGTGTGTGTGTGTGTGTGTGTGTGTGTGTGTGGGGGGGTGCTTTTAACCATGTAAAGCACTTTGTGCTACATTTTTGGATGAAAAGTGCTTTATAAATAAAGATTGATTGATTGAGTTAGATGATGAGCAGGCAGATAACGACAGAGTGCAAACTCAGATATGGCATTCTGAACAACCCAAACACAATTATCCAGAAAGGTAAAATTGCCTCTGTTAAGGGTACTTGAATCTGAATAGACCTTAACTTTGTACCAATAACCCTTTGCCCTCCATTTCTTATGCTCATTTTCCACTGGTTTAAAACGCCTCGCCCTCCCCTCCAAGAAAACCAACAAAGGAGCAATGAACCAATGCTCCAGAGTTCTCTGCCCCTCTGAAAATCCTCTAAAGTGAAATTGGGATTGAGAGAGTATTACTGCCTGTGCTCACAGGCATTAATCAGCCTGTTAATGTTCGACACTGCATGCATCCCAAAAACAGCACTTTATCCAAGCAGACCTGCATGACCCATGGACTACAAACACTAAACACAAAACCTTCAAAGTCATGCCACAGCTTAGACCGAGGTCTGAGGTGAGCTCCTCATATTTACTTTTACCTTGATCCTGGAAAAAATGATCTGTAATATTTTTTTTATGTTTGCTGTCCTTCAAATGCAGAGGTCCAGGCAGCAAAGCTGTGACTGTGTCACATTTGGGTCCTGTGCCACTTTCTAGCCATTTCTCATAATAAAGCCACCAGTGTCACATCTGCTGAGTGCTGCTTGAGGTCCATTTGTTTCCCTTATGAGATGCAGAGGAGGGAAAAAAAAAAAAAAGTCAAACCAAACAAGCAAAAAAAAAAAAAAAAAAAAAAAAACCCCCAAAAAACTCTGCTTCCACAGGGGCTGTCCAATAGCCCAGCGACCTGACAAGGTCGTCATCTGTTTATTTCATGGCTCCAACAGTGCAGTCCATCCATTTTTGTCCATTACTAAATACAGTGCTTGCCAATAAACACGCTATCCTCGTTTTCTAATTCTCAACATAGACATTGATGTCCACTAATTCATTTCCAGTCCTTTCAGTCGCTGCTGAGTCATCCACATAAAAAAACAAAACACCGATACTGCCAACGTCACGGTGACGCTTGAGGAAAATTCATGGGATAGCTAAAATTGCGAGGATATATTGCCTGGGAGTCTAACATCAAATTCACCAAATAGTTGATGCAACCCGCCTAAAGCCTTTCCCTCTAATATGATTTTTAAAAATGCTCAAATAAAGTTGGCTGTAAAAAAAAAAAATGCATGGGTACTTGTAGATTTCCATAGGTCTAAGCTCCGTCTTTGGCCTATCAACATCCGTGGAGAGGACACTGAGGTGGTGCAGAGTTATAAATATCCCGGTGTCCCCCTTGATAATATAACAGATTGGTTGCAGATGTCCTGTACAGGAAGGGCCAGTGCAGACTTACTAAATGTAGACAGTGACATGCTGTTTTAATTCTATCAGATCTTTGCTACCAGTGTCCTCTTTGTTACTGCTGTGTGTTAGCGATGACGCATGATGCCTGGATAATGGGCAGGACTGTGGCAGCACTGGGAATTGTGGTGGAAAGGTGTACAGAAACAAAAGTACAGACCATCTTTGATAATAACAGTCATCCTCTCCACAATATTTTGGTGGCTCGGTGTAGTCTTCTTGCACTGTGCTGCAGCACAGAACATTGTAGAAGACACTTTGATCCCACTGCAGTGAGATTTTAGAAATTTGTTAACACAAAAGACTGATGACCTGGTTCATCACTCTAGCTTCCAATACTGTTACAACCATTGGCTTTTTTTCTGCTGTTTTTAGGCATTTATTTGTTTTATTTGGAATATTGTGCAAAAGTCTTAAACCACCCCTAATTTCTTACCCTTTTGCTTCAATGAGTGAGTGTCTCATAATTTTTTAAAGTGGTCTTTAGCAACAGATCTCCAGATTCTCTTTCAGTTTTTCACTGGAAATTGGCTGCTTTTCCACTTATTTTTAGCCCAGTCCTTGAACCCAACCATTTTTAATGGGATATGCTTTTGTTTGTTAAGTCACTTCACACTGACCTATGAATAATCATCACTTGCCTCAGTATTACTGAAGCAGTGTAAGATTATGTTGGCAGAGAACAGAACAAAAGTCAGCCAACATCCAAAGAACAGCTTTGAATATCCTTCAAAAAAAAAAACCTGGAGAAGTATTCCTGAAAACTACTTAAAGAAATGACAAAAAAAGCCGACTAAGATTTCAGATGAGTTGAAGAATAAAGGTGATCATACCAAATTGCTGAACCCATTTCACCAATTTCCTAGCAAAATATAAAGAAATAAGTACCATAGCTGGAGATTTTTGCAGTTTGACACCAAAATTTCCCCGAGGAGATGAATAAATTATTACTTCTTATTAATATTATTTTTATATAAACACAGTTGAAAGCCTTTTTGGAAATGTTTGGCTTTATTTTTCTTTTCTTTACTGCAAGGATTGAACCTGTACATATGGCTGGACACAGAGAAGTGGGAAAAAAAAAAAAAAAATCAAAGGCAACAATGACTTCTTGGCATAACTGTGAAAAAAGTCCAACATAACACGGATACCTTTGGGATAAGGAATAAAGTCTTTCTATTATTCAGCTAACGCATTATGTCAGTGTGGAAACTGCCAAACACAAACAAATGTTCAGAGTAATCAAAGGTAATGACTTCTCATCGAGAGAAGAATGAACACGTAATTACGACGATATGTCACGTAACTGTTTAAAGCACTTTTTTCAAAATGCTCTTGCATATGGTGAAATGATAGTAATCACATTGAACACCGTGTGCCGGGCGACAGTCTGAACACTTGAAACGGTTTCATACGCAAAGAATCCCCAAAAAAGAAAAAAATGGTTCACTGACAAACATCTTATTCAGCACAAGCTGTTGTGACAGAAGACAGGAAGAAGGACAATTTAGGTGTGTTGTGTTTTATCCTTGGTGACTTAAGGATCGAAAATTATTCAGCTGGAATGATAAATTACAAAGCAAACTAGTTCCCTTTGACTGTGTTTTGCTATCCCTGAGAACCTTATTCATAATGAAAGAAACCAAAGTCTTGAATAATAAAACACAAGTTCAGCTACAGATAAGACTTTAAATATTTATAGAGGCTGAAGCAAGGGAGCTAGAAAAAAAGAAAAAAAAGAAATACAAAATTATGGAAGAAAGAAAAAAAAAAACATATCACAGAAGGTAATGACTCTGGCCCCCGAATTGATGGTGTTATGCTGCGAGAACTGGAAGAGGCTCTGGAGACTTAACAGTTAATTATTCCTTGGGCGTCTCGTGAAGTCATCCGTTTTAAATATGAAGGAAAGCATGGGAGAGCACTATCCAAGCTGACTGAAGCCGAACCATTCCAGGCCGAGGCGCTTCAGGTAGACGCGCACTCAGAAGAAGGGAAACGGGAAAGATTTCGGAAAGCCGTCTTTTGCGCTAGACTCCTCTGCGAGTTTCAGTTAAACAGGAAGTAGCAGAAACACCAGTGATGAAACAGATTGGTTACAGACAAACGCACACAAAAAAACTGAATGCCCAAAGTGTAAATCAGAGGTCTGAGATATTCCAGTAGAGTGTGAATACAGAGGGGATTTGTGGGATATTGAGCGGAATCTGTGATTACTTCAGTGGACGGAGGTAAGACTCATGTTTTGGATGTTTGTTGATCACATAGACTATTCAGACACCAGATGTGAGCATCTCCCATGCTTCTGTCAATGAACTCTCCCATTATTAACAATTAATGAAGGAGCAAGAGGTAAAGTCACTCCAGCTGTGAATGATAAGATTAATAATAAGATTTGGAAAAGTATGAACTGTGAAACTCTGAAGGGCAGCTTGCAGTAATATTTGGCATTTCATGTTCTGTTGTGTTCCCTCCCCCCCACCCTCATTCTCCTTTACTTGGTCATTTCATGAGAGAGTTACAAGGGCACCAGGCCTCTGAATCTCTTCCACTTATTATATTTCTGCAATTCCAGACATTTTATATTTTTACATCTGTAAGGCCACAGTTTGGGGGCAAACAAAAACTCCTTTCTAAAAGCAAAAATCAATCATGATAGTGCACACCCACACAGAATACTGATCCTTTAGCTGCGATTTCACCAATTTAACAAACCTACACTACTCACTGGAGCACCTCACATTTCACTGTACAAGCTTTAGGTTCTTTTCTTTCTTTTTTTTTTAGTGGTGGTGTTAAAATGCCGTTACTTTCCAAATGATGTGAAAAAATAATCAATATTTCAAATTGTTCTGCAGACGTGAAGGTTCTGTACAACAACAAGAACAAGAAGAACAAACAAACAAAAAAAAAAAGCTAAAAAAAACCCCAAATCACTGAAACCAAAAGGTGTATGTCAATAATCAGCATTTGTCTCTTTTAGAGACAGAACAGGGTTGATGGGGCTGGATTAGGACCCACTGGGACAGTGCAACCTCCACCGTTAGATACTGATGCCCACCACCGGTCCACCACCATGGTGGTCTGACAGTCACACAAACCCCTGCAGAGCTAAGCATGGGGCAGTATTGCATAGATACAGTATAGGGTGTAGCTTTTCACATATTCAGTCACAGTGGTTGGGCAAAAACAAGAAAACCTTTTCTTTTTTTCCTCGTCTGTGTATTTTCTTCCCATCAGAACATCCGTGAAAAACACGAGTCTCAAGTGGTTGGTCTGACAGCAAGTACTCTGGTATTATTACAAACGGAGTCACCACGGTATAAAAAAATAGCCTTTCGCTGAGGTTGTCGAGTCTCCCCCGTCAGTGCTGAAAGGGCCCTTTGCCAGGCTCAAGGGTCACAGTGCATTGCCCCCCCACCCCACGCCGCCCCCCCACTCCCCGCATGCTTCTCTCAGAGCTCCTCCTTCCGCTTGACAACCTTCTCCTGGTCGCGTCCTCTTAAGCTGCGCATGAAACCCGTGAAGCCTGCCTCCTGTGAAGACAAGGAAAGTAACAATCACCACAGCATATTTCTCAACTTGAAGCAAGTTCTCAGGCAGTCCTGTGGATAAACCTCATCTTCACCTGATGGTGCTGAGGGGGAGGACAAAATGTAAATACCGCCACTGTGCTTGAGGTCAGGCTGCACAGTGTTTTCTGCTGCTGCCCGCAGATAATTCTCCACGTACGGTTGAGTTGAGCTGGACTGAGCTCTGAACCATTTGATGCTATAAATAATTCAGTTGACACATGATTTCAGGCCAAGAATGGCAGTCTGTCCACAGGCAGGGGGAGGGAGGCAAGGTGTGGAAAAAGTAAAGCCAACCCACCCCCCCGTCACTGAACAACATCTCGGAGGTCGTTTCTGAGTTTCTGACACAGGGAGAAGAACTGCAACAGCTGGAGTGAAGAAATAACAGCATTAATGATGCATCTTTTTCTCCTCTACTTTCAATCCTGTTCTAATTTCTGAACCAGCTGAACTATCTAAATCACGCATCTCAAACACAAGGCCTGAGGGTCAGAATCGACTCGGCAGACTCCAATCCAGCCGACCAGACGTCTGTGAGAAATGCAAAGTGAGCGAGTGAACAGATTTTTATTTCAAGATTAACAGCTTTTCCTATTGATACCCCCATCCCTTCTTTACATACTACACCAAAGTAATTAAGTAGTGGATAAACAATTCAATGACCATCTGCTATAGAAATGTCAGTTTTTAGACAGCGAGTCCAAAAGAAAAAAAAAATGGATATTTTCTATAAATTGTACTTTGACCTTATCTCCAGTTTTATGCATTTATCATGTAAATATGTTATTATCTAGTGTCACTGTTCCAGCTTGCTTAACATTAACGTGGGCTGCATGTGGTCCACAATGTAAAATTCGACATCCCTGATCTAAACGCAGTCTCAGAAATAGTTTGTGATCTGAGATTTTCTATATTTCTGCACACATGTGAACCTAATACATAACCTCAGTAAACACATCACTTTGAGAAGGAGATAAACAGAATCTAAGTTGGTCACTTAAGTTAAAATGTTAGATTTGGTCATTTACATATTGAGAATAATCATCTAATATTAAATGTATGCGACCTCTAGGATTAATCTGAATGGGATATTCGGGTGTTTTCTATCGATGGGATGACGAGGATTACAAATCAACCATGACTGAGATTTGAGTCGGGTGTGTTTTTATTTAAAGAGCGCTCGTTATGACACGTTTGAGGACACAAATCAAGAATAAAGGAGATTTCTGAAGACCTCAGAAAGCAGTTGTTAATACGCGTGATGGTGGAAAAGATTACAGAACCATCTCTAAAGAGTTACGGCACACAACAAAATTGTTGCCCTTCTTTTAAGAACAGTAGGGCAATAAATAAGAGTAAAAGTAAGGTGTGAGACAGGGAACAGCTTTTCTAACATTTGCTAATGTTAATCCTCCTGAATCCACTATGGAGGGATTCAGCATGAGAACTCGATCCCAACTGCAAACACTGTGGGGATGGGAACATTATGGATTGGGCGTGTTTAGCCGCATCTGGGCCAGGACAGCTCATCATCATTGATGGAGCAATCGATTCTGAAAATTATCAGCAGATTCTAAGGAGAAACGTCAGGACGTGCGACATGCACACTGATAGCATCTTGGGATGACGAAGCCAAAGTCCTGACTCAGGCCAACAGAAATGCTGAGGGATCCGAGGCACGTAGCTCATCCAACAGTTTAATGCATTCTGCATGAAAGAATAAATTCCTTCAAGATGGTGTGCAGGACAGATGGACGGTAATCATCTGCTGTTGTAACAAATGCTTCTCATCTATCTCTCAGGACATCTGTGGAATATGATATTTTAGCACATATTAAAAAACAAAGTTCACAACCTTCCCCATCCAACTGTAATCCACACAATTGTTGGCGGTTATTGGTTTCTCTGATAATTGGGTACTTTTTCCCCCCCTATGCAGATCATCACTGAACGTTCATTCACTGCAACATCATAAACCGCCTCCAATCACTTACCCCTCGATCTCCATTGTACTTCTCCACAAACTTGCCATAGTTGTAGTAGTTGAATGTTGGGTAGCCCTCCACCCCTTCCTGCTTGCAAAGCTCGTGGTTCTGTCCTTTAGTGCAGTCCACAGCTGCGTACACGATCTGAAACAGGCAATTGCGCATTCACTTTCAGTGCGCATAATAAAGCATGCTTTAAATTCACAAGATTTTAAAGGCGCTTGGCACCCTGCCGTATTCAGATGAGGCGCTTGGGACTGTGCCTTAATTAGATGAGTGTGTAAATAATCTGAAAATATTATTTTTTTGTCGTAAAAAGTTTTCTCCAACTAACAGACCCATTTCACAGCACCCATTCTGACATAAAATAGCAAGGAAACACAGACGTGACCAATCACATTAACTGAGGCTCCGTGCTTATATACAACGGAGGCTTCATTAATTTGATTTGTAACACCTGATTCTTCTTTCTATTTTCTGTCAAACGGCTGCTGTGTAATAAGCTTGTTAAATAAACTTCCTACCGAGACATAATTAGTACATAAGAATACATAAACTTCTCAGAAAATCTCCTTTTGAGCTACATTCGAGGAAACTTTACTGTAGTATGAATTTCAAAAACTGCAGTCATTATCTTTAATAGTTAATAGGTTTAACGCAGACATTCATTAAACAGTCAAGGTAGTTTATGTGTTACTTCTATTATTCCTGGTGCATTCTTCCCATTTATTGTTATTTTATTATCACTGACAATTATTTGAATTCGCACGATGCATTTCCATTTTATGGCCAGTTAGCTTTTGTTTCAGTGGATCTTAAGAACTCGGTATATTTTCAGATGAAACAAACTTTATCACAAGTCTGTACATTGCTACTATTAAAAAGGTGAAGAATATTACAGGAATGCAAATGAGGACACAGCTACAGCACTACTGTGCCAACTCTCATTTCTTTGTATTTGCTAGGAAAATAAGGAAACAGGTGAAGCAATTTATTGAGACGTGTGTAAACATAAACAGATTGAAGAAAAACTGATTCTGTACAGTTCTAATGAGCTTGACGGTCAGTATTTGATATGCTCCCCTTTATTCTTCAACACAGCCTGTTGACCTGCATATTGATAATAATTTGAACCAATAATTTCAAATTTGATTTATCACTCCATAAGATGTGTTACTTCTGATTTTCAGTCCAGTTCTCGTGTAATTTGCCACGCCTCAACCTTTTCTCCCCATTTCCCTTTCTTATAAATGGCTTCTTGAGAGCTAAACTTCCACTGAGACCATTTAAGATAAGATAAGATAAGATAACTCTTTATTGTCATTGCACAGTCATACATAGTACAGTAGTACAATGAAATTGGAAAAACTGTCCTACGTCGGCACTACATATAACACAACACGACACGATATGACACATCACAACGTAACAAACAACACAACACAGTATATTAACTTAGTATAAAAAAGAAGAATAAGTGTATGTGTATTGCACACTGTTATTATTGCACATTAATTATTATTGCACCTTGTTATAAATATAAATATTATTGTTATCGTTTTAAACATTGTTACCTCCCCCTAAAAAGTCCAGGGAGGTATCCAGTCAGGTCAGCTATTTACATTGATCAGGGCTATTGCCCTGTTGTAAAAGCTGTCCTTGAGTCTATTTGTTCGGGACCTCAGCAGCCTGAACCTCCTGCCAGACGGCAGCAGCTTAAACACCCGGTGTCCTGGGTGTGTGCAGTCCCGTAGGATGCTGCGTGCCCTCTTGAGACAGCGAGTGCTGTACAGGTCCTTCAGGGAGGGAAGAGGATGTCCAATGATTTTTTGGGCCATGTTGATGACCCTCTGGAGTGCCTTTCTGTGTGCTGTGGTGCAGCTGGAGAACCACACACCGATGCAATATGTCAGCACACTTTCAATGGAGCAGCGGTAGAAGACGGTCAGCAGCTCCTTCTTCAGGTCCATTTTTCTGAGGATTCTCAGAAAGTGGAGACGCTGTTGGGCCTTCTTTAAGACCGCAGAGGTGTTAGAGCTCCATTGGAGGTCTGTGTCTATGTGCACACCCAGAAACTTGAAACTGGAGACCCTTTCCACGCACTCCCCGTTGATGCTGACAGGCTGCAGCTCGGACTTCCTCCTTCTGAAGTCAACTACCAGTTCTTTTGTTTTGGTGGTATTGAGGTCCAGGTTGTTGTCTGCACACCAATCTGACAGCCTCTGAACTTCAGCTCTGTATGCAGTCTCATCTCCCCCTGAGATGAGCCCCACCACAGTGGTATCATCTGCAAACTTGATGACTGTGTTGTCTGGGTGGGAACTAACACAGTCATGTGTGTACAGAGTGTACAGTAGGGGACTCAGTACACAGCCTTGTGGAGAGCCGGTGTTGAGGCTGAGGGCTGAGGAAAGATGAGGCCCCACTCTAACTTTCTGACAAGGGTTCAAGTGAGCAGTGGATGCATCTCTCAAGTCCCGTGTCAGGTCTTTGCTGGATTTCCCCCCCTGCCAGCCATTCAGCTATCCACACATCTTACTCAGGGGTGTGGGTGAGCTGGAACCTACCCCAGCTGTCAAAGGGCGACAGATCACCCATCTATCGTAGGGCTAACAGAAAGAAATACCAATATGTCTTTGGACTGGGAGGAAAGTTTACCTGGAGAAAACCCATACCAGCATGGGGAGAACATGTAAACTTCACACAGAAAGGTCCCAGCCAACCACTTCACTTCATGACGGCTTTGTCAGTTTTCTTAAGGACACACTGCACAACATGCTGAAATACACCAGATTTTTACCTGATAGCCTTTTGAGATTCCCCTTGTTGAAAATACTATTTTATGTCTATCAAACTGTGTTATCTTTGGCATTCTTCTTAGTTTCAGCTAATGAAATAGAAACAAAATTACCACAGGCTGATAGTAACAGAGTGCCAAAAGATACAATGTATGTAAAACATTGTATAAGGTGTAATGTACAGATGTAATGTAGACAAACACTGGTTAGGTTCATTTTTGTGTTTCATTGATTCATAGGTCAGATTTAAGAAAAACAATCCTCTGAAAATGGTCAAGTTCAAGAACTCGTCTGAAAATAAGTGAAAAAGCAGCCAATGTCTAAATAAAAACTTTGAAAGACCTACTGCTCAAGACTACTTTAAAAATATCAAGACGGTCTGGCTGCTTGGAAGCAAAATACAAAGAAATGAGGGACGGATTAAGACTTTTACACAACATTATATTTTGAGGTGCTTGGGACATGCACAAGACTCAACACGGTCCCCATTTCTTAAATTATGACCACTAAATGATGGTTTCAAGCTATAACTACAGATAAGTTTGGCAAAGGCATGGCATAATGTAAAATGTAATGTAATGTAAGAGTCGTGCCATTATCTGTGAAAATGCTTAGCATTAGCATGCTAAGCTAATTAGCATGGCAATAGTTCAGTACCTGCCAAAAACACATTTTGTGATCTTTCTTTTTTTTTCAGCTCATCCTTGAGTTGACATTGACAAGATCATCATATTCACAAGAAGGGAAGGGCCATGAGGGTCCTGACCTTTAAGCACAATAATGTATCACATTCATGGTGATGGCTGGCTGGCTGGCTGGATTGGGGGGGGGGCATTGAGAAAACATAATGCCTTAGGCTACAGCTGTCACCGGGATGGAGGCATAAAAGTGACTTACGCATTGGTCTGTTTATGTGGGTGGTGCAAAAAAAAAAAAAAAAAAAAAAAAAAAAAAAAGCCCCCCAACAACAATCAGCGAGCATAAAAACAACAAGCGAGATTTATGTTGCGTGGCTGTTGCATCGATTAGTGACAAGCTGTCCCAATGAGGCGTAAATGCTGCCTCACTGATACATGGCTCACTTAGCATGTCCTTTTGGACAGCAGAAATGTCACCCTCTCTCAGGGTGCTGAGTGCTCCACATTGAACTTGTCACCATCAAATAATCGCTCGCTGTCTATCTGTCTGCCCGAGCCAAACGTGGAAATGACAGACATGCTGCGGAAGGAGAAATATTTGACACTTATGCCGCACCGCAAACGACTCGAAAACTTTCTTGTCCTAATTACAAGACACATGCACCTTGTTTTGTATGCAAATATAAATACTCAAGTGACAGAAAATCTGCATAATTGCCAACAAATCGCTAAAATGGGTACAATGCAGCAGAATGTCGACTTCATCTGCATCACCAGAATAGACACGGGCAAACAAAAAAGCGAAGATAGGGAGCAAATGGAGCGCATATGAGACAAGAGAGAGCCTATAAAGGGATATTCTTCTCTGGTCTGTTAATCAAGTGTATTAAGCTGTTCTTCACTGTGCTCCCACAACAAGAGTATTTCATGGACTTGCAAGCTGTGCATATTCAGCAAGAGTGAGGTGCATCACCTTTGGAAAGGCACAATAGTCGACAGAAATTAAGGTGAAACCACCAAAAATTACCCTCTTCTTTGTATACCTGGGCAATTTACCACAAGATCTTGAGCACTACGTGTTTTTCTTTTTTTAATTGTGAAATCTTTAACCACCTTTAAGTTAGGGCAATTTGAGATACATAGAGTGTGCTTTAAGCAGCAGCAGCATTAGAGATGGCACTGTAGCTGCAATGAGGGGTATAATGTAACTACAGGCTCCCTCCAAATGCTCATCCCTGTGCAATCAATCAGAGTTGCCGTGAATTGACAGGAGAAAATGAAGTCATAGAGCTGTTGTTCTTCAAAAGGTCCTCAGCCAATTCCGTTATTGATTCATCTTCAAGTGACAGAGGACCCCACATCATATTATTGGCTGGTTAGTGAAATTTTAGGGGGCAGCATATTACCATTTGGCCTAGTATCTCTACCAGCGTCAAACCGAGGAACAAAGAGGTACAGCTACACTCAGAGCTACCTCTGTTCTAACAACAAAGTACCTGTGCTTGTAATATCTAACATGGATCTGCATACGCTGGACTGAAACCACCTCAAGGAATACATTAGCTCATATTAAAGAGTGACACAGCACTGAAGGGGTTACTGTAACACACCACGTCTTTGATTTATTGTAGCTGCAACACAAGCATCAACTGAGTAATGGGGACTGGCAATAGCACTTTTATTTACATTGTACATTTTATTACACGTAAACTCAGTATGATTAATATAAAATATAAAAACATAAACACCTATAAAAGGTCTTCTCTGCCTTATGGTAATAAAAAACAAATTTTACAAAGAACTAATATACAAGTTACTACAGCTGTGCACACACTGGAGGTGATTTGCAGTGACGTGGCAGCTACAGACCACAGACTGTATGACTTCAATGAGGAGTGACTGAAGGGACTACCAATGAGAGTGAAGAATATTGTTCATTGACATATGAACGTTCAAAATACATGAAAAGCTGAAAGGTGTGTTGGGTTAACTAAATATTGTGTAAAGTACAAATCACAGTGATTCAGTGGTCATTAAAATGTGCTTGGAATTTGCAAACCATCACATAAATCCTGACACATTGCTCTCCCCTACATAAGCTGACTTAAATGGTAAATGGTAAATGGCCTGCATTTGTATAGCGCTTTTCTAGTCCATAGGACCCCAAAGCGCTTTACACTACATTCAGTCATCCACCCATTCACACACACATTCACACACAATTGGTTAAAGGTATCTCTATGGAAGCCAATTTCGACTTATTAACTCGAAATTTCAAGTTAGCGCTGCCAATCTGTAATCTACGGGAATGACGTCATTTCCTTGTTACCCGGAAGCTGAAGCCCTCAGCTACAAATGCTACAGCTAAGCTACCAGTATTACATCCAGTCATGAATGCACAAATTGCTGATTATTTTCAGCGTGACTTCACAAATGATGAAATCCTTGTGTTATTAGCTAAATCAATCACATATCAGCAAATGTACTCTCGAAAGCGCCAATTTCTTGCGATCTGGTTTTGAGTGTGCATTCTCCTGCGCCATATCCTTCCGGATAATAAGAAATTTCGAGTTATTGATACTTTTTTTTAGTGATGGAAACAGGCTTTCATAGGTATCAGTATCAGCAATTCTCCTGTATTTACTTCTGACTGGGTTATAGACTAATAATAAGCAGGAAACTAGTGAATTAACATAGCAAGAGAACAAGGCATTGAACTTAACAAAGTGTTCAAAAGATGAAACAAATTTCCTGCAGATAAATACAGAAAAACACAAAAGCCAAACTCATTCCCCGTTGTTGCTCGAGCATTGCATCACATCTCCACACATTACCACCACCTGTTGGTGACTGAAAGAGGTTGACATCATTGGTAGTTTGTGTAGATTGGAGCATATACAGCTCCTCATTGATGTGCGCAGAACCCCTAACAGGGAGCCATGCATACAAAAACAACTGCAAAGCGCCAGCAGAGGTCAAAAGCTCCACGGGGAAATCTTGATTTCTGCAGCGCTGTGGTCAAGACGAACCAGTGTGCTTCTCTATGATTTTACCAGTACAGTAGCAGCCACAGGGTAGGTTATATTAAGCAAATCCTTAAATTCCCTAATGAAACTGTGTTCTCATCGCAGTGCTGTTCCAGCCCATGTGCACCTTTAACGCTGGTATTGATTGGAATTTGGAGAAAAGACAGAACAGCATGGAACAAACCCTGTACACAGCTCCCATGCTGATATACAGCAGAATGTGGAGTTTTAATTGTTTGTGTCTTCAAAGCTTGCAGCTAAGCCTGTGTTAGTCTTTGGTAAATGAGGCAAGGGCAGTTAATAGACTGTGATCAACACCGGTCTGGCATAATACACTGGGGCTTGTCTTGATAAACAGAGAGAACTGCCAAGTAAACACAAGTACCCACTATGCAGATTTAGTCCTGTTCAAACAAAACTTCAAATCTCCTCTGGCCACTGGGGGAACGACAAGAGGGAAATACATCTTAAAACTGTGCATCTGTGTGACTTCCACACGAATGCAGGTCCCCTGATTATGCAGCTTGTGCTACTTTCATCATAACCTCGAAACTCAAGGTATGGTTTAAAGCAACTTAAAGTGGATTTGTTATGTTCATATCCTGCTTTGCTAAATCAGTCTTCCAATGGACCTGAGTGCAGCTCCAACTGTCTCAATAATGACACTTCAGTCTCTCTTCTTTGAACTTTAACAAGGTTAGAACCAGCCTATCTTGTGCATAACTTGATTGTAATGAGTAGTTATTCGAATTTCTATTGCCTTCACCTCAGCTTGATGAAGTCTGGCTATTCTTCTCCGCCCTCTGGAATCAACAACATTCCAGCACATTCCAAAGGTGCTCTATTGGAAGATTGGATCTGGTGACTGTGGAGGCCATTTGACGACAACGAACTCAATGTCAGTTCGCAAAACCAGTTTGAGATGACTTGAGCTTTATAACATGGAGCATTGTCCTGCTGGAAGCAGCAATCAGGAGATGGTTTCACTGTGGTCATAGGGGATGGACATGGTCAGAGACAGTGGTAAATTCATATTCAGGGTCCCCAAATGGACAAGAAGCTATCCACCACACTGTTACATCGTTGCACCACCAGCAGCAGCCTGAACTGTTGATGCAAGGCAAAGAGGACTGATGCTTTCAAATTCAAACCATCTGAATGGTGCAGCAGAAACAGACTCATCACACCAAACAACTTTTATCCAGTCTTCTACTGCCGAATTGTAGCCTTTGTTTCCTGTTTTTAGCGGACAGTGGTACTTTGTGTGGTCTTCTGCTGCTCTAGCCTACAAAAAACTTTGGCCTTGGTCTCAACAAGACGTTTTTTAAGTTACTGTGTTGGTGCCACACATGGTGGGTCATGTTCAGAGTTATTTAAATCACCTTTCTGTGGAGATTCTGATTTGAACTTCAGCAGGTTGTTGTGTCTCCATGTCTTTAGAGATTTACATTAACAAGCAGTTTAACAGGTCAGTCTAGTGAGGTGGCTGGTGAGTGTATATGACAGAAAATAAGAAAAAGCGTGAAGGATCTGCTTTAAGGTTGTGGTCCCAAATACTGAGTCTCATAGTACATTTCTGGCTGTTGCGAAAGTCTTGCTTAAAATATAAAGTAAATATTGTAGTATGTGGTCAGGTTATCAATGTTGTGTGTTTCTTGATGGAAAATGTAAGAATCGTTGTTACCTTACAAGATAAAATCTTACAAGGTGCAAACAAAAAGTTACTGGAATTGAAAAGTAAATGCAAGAGTCTTAAAGTGAGGGATCTGAAAACAGCAGCAGACCTCGAAGCAGTTGGGCTAAAGAAGCAGAAAACCTTCTGCATGTAATCTGCCAAGCAACTGCAGATGTAAATGAGCTTCTAGCTAACTCTGATACAATGCATCAAATGGTAACATTTATGTTATTATACATGATCCTTTTTTCAAAAAAAATAAACTCAATCACTAAAAGCAGCGGAAGTGCAAGAAAAGATTAATTTAAACAGATTTATGGCTAAATTTAAATATACATTTTTAAGGGTTAAATCCATCAACTTTTAAAACCACACAAACCTCTTTTTAAATATTCAGCTCTATTATTTTGGCTTGTCGGGCATTGACCATTCGATCTGACTGAAATTATGGTTATTTATAAATGCACAGATCTACTTCAGTATTTAGAAATGAAGGAAGCGAGTGTGAGTTTCTGCAGAAATGAATAAATGAAATGATGTGTTACAGTTGCAGCTGATATCCAAATTTCCCAAGGAAAAAAAAAAAAAAAAAAGGTTTAAAGCATTTTCATTTTCATCTGTTTAAGATTAATGTTATTGAGAAATGTTACAAAGAATTGCCTCAGAAAAATAGATGGCTAAGTTGCTGAGGACACCATCTGACATTGATTTAGAAAAATTCCAAACAACTGAGACAGCAACACGGTCCGAGAAATACTGGAACAACAGCTATTCAGCATTAAGCATTTTGATGAGACTTCACAAATGATAAGGCAGCAATTAGATGGGTTTTTTTTGTCACTTCAATCTGATACTTTAGCTTCGAGCGCTGCCTGACACGTGTCCAAAATTCCTGCATGTTTGAAAGGGAGAGAGAGCAAGAGAGTGAGTCACACAGTTGTGGTTTAAGAGGTTTGGAAATAAGCCCTGCAGTCAGAGGGTATTAACAGAAATGAGCAAGAGTGGGAGGGTGTCAGGACATGAGTCCCTGAGGGTAAGTAACGAGAGGGAGTGGGGATGATGGAGGATGAGCGTGAGTGTGTCCTGTTGCCACTACATGAACCTCCATTAACCTCCAAACCCCAAGCCTGCAGAAAATTTGATGCAACAGTGTGGTGCTTCATCTAAATGGTCAAACTGGAGTGGACTGGAGACACTGAACCCTAAGTTACAGCTCCTCTGCTACTGTTCTGAGTGCGCTTGTCAAACACTATGTAAAAACCAACTAAGGTCAAAAGCCTTCTATAGGTGGAAGCCAATTACCAGTTATTCCTGTGTGAGACATGAAAACAATTATTAGGAATGGGGCGAGAGGACTTTCAGCGCTTTGGGGTCCTTAGGGACTAGTAAAAGCGCTATTCAAATACAGGCCATTTACCATTTTAAAGATGTGAATTCTCAAGTTAACGACAATCGAAAGACTTTCTGATAACTTTGCATCAAATATGCAAATGCATTTACTCTGCAAATGCTCGTTCTTTTGTTTTTATAACTAACACCTTTCAAGCTGTAAGAAAATACAAAAAAAGCATCTGTGAAGACTACAGAAGATAAATTAATGTGAATCATGATGATGTCTGAACATTTCAAACATATTCAGATCTTTAAAGTGCAACTTATGTGGTCCACTTTGGAAAAGAATTCCCAAAATGTGACATATTCCCCCCTCCCGATAATACTTAACAGACACTTTAGTAGGCACACCATTCTAGAGCCAGGTGGGATCAGGTTTTATTATCATGTTCAAGTAACTGATTTCAGATGATTTGAGATTTCAGAAAATGCGTGCACTGCGCACATAGACAGATAGATATGATCAGCAACAACACTCAGGCAGGCTGTGGCATTTGAACAAAGCTCAGCTGGTACTATGTGGCCAAAGGTTTGCAAGGAAAATATCCCATCTGCTTCAAGGTTCAACCAGCTTATCTGACACCAACAACCATGCCACATTCAGAGTCACCTAAATAACCCTCTTTCTCCTCTCTGACGCTTGTTTTACATTTGGTGATTAAATATTTGCATTAATGAGCAGCTGAGCAGGTGTACCTAATGAAGTGGCTGGTGAGTGGATATATTGTGTATGTCCAGGGAACGCTTAACACAAACACAATAAATGAAAGAAAGAAAGAAAGAAATCATTTCTAACCTAAAGATGGAAAATACAAGCAAACAAACAAGATCTTAATAATTTCACAGTGATAAGCTTTGAGCCTGAGTGTAACTGAATAGAACCTGGAAGAAATTAGATCTAGTAATGACTACAGCCTGTCACGAAAGACTGTAATAAAGCAGACACACAGGATTACGGCCTGTCAAGACCACGGTGGAAATACGTTATGTCATTTGTAATATTTTGTTTCTGCAACATCAGGTCCCTTGTTGGTTTAAATCTGCGTCTTTTGTTCCATTACTTTTAAAATAACTATTTTATTTGTTGTGAAAGACACGATACAGCAAAACAAGATAAAAAAGCAGCTAGAATTTGTTTTATTTGTCTTTTTTAACTTTAGCCTGAACACTGCGCGGAAAGGTTTCAAATCAATATTTATTCAAATCAATACCGATCTTCTAACTGTGAGCCGATTACCTAAAACCGTGATGTTTACTGTAAGCACAGCTCCAGTTAGAGGCATCTTTGCGCCGCCATCAGAGCCAGTAATCACATATCTAAGTGAGTATGTGAAAAAGCAACACGAACCTTGCGATCCTCTTTGAAGAGCTCTGCTGCGGTGGTGAAGTGGGGGACAGCGTTTTTACAGTGTGGACACCCTGGAAAAGAACAAGCAGATGGGCTGTTATCACAACTATATCTATTATCATCATACATTTGCACCGCAAAACCGAGCTTCATGCCCTAAACGGAGAATTATACCGAAAGACGACACAGAACACATGCAAGTATATACTGCCGGTTACTAACAAGGTCACTTTTATATTATGAGAGACTGTAGATCTATTTATTGGCATCATAAACGCTACCTCCCCGACTCTGTACTCCAACAGCACTCCATATACAGTATGCCAATACCTACAGAGCACATTTATAGACAGCTCTTTTGTTTTCTGTAGGTGGAGGCAGGATGATTAACTGTCCACAGAGCTGACCAGGAGGAGGAAGCCTTTCCAACTCTAGCTGCAGTGCATTAATAAAAGAGTGATGACTTTTTGTACTGGGAGACTGTTTGCTGTTCTGACAACTTTTCTTCTCAGTTTCTGCTGAAATGTGACGTTTTCTTAGACCTGCTCATTTGCTTTAATCTTTTGTTGATAATGTCAAGTATGCAGTCCTTCTTCTGTTAATTAAAAACAACCCTTTGCCCCTTTTGGAAATAAGAAAAGGCAAGGATACCCCTTGTGGTGACAAATAAATTGCCCATGAAGAAGAAAGCAGCTTGGCAGTGGGTGACTAGCAAGACACTTTCATGTGCCGAGTTAGGGTTAAAAGCTAATTAAACCCTGAAGCATAATGAACAATATGCTTAAAAGAATTTGTTACTTTTTGAAGGTCTACATAAGGCTGTGGCAGTTGTCCAATCGACTCTCCAGAGCAAATTCTGATGGTACGTTTGGGACATGAGTTGTCGGCCAACTGCGGATACAGTCCCTACACCCGGCTGAATGATCAGGAGATATTACGGTTAGCTAAACATCTGAGTCATCTAACTCAATAAATGGATTTTCAGTCACTGAAAAATGATGGGAGAACCTGCTTGAACATGCTTTCCCCCAAGGCCATGAATCTTTTGCTGCAACAGTTTTCTGGTTTCAGGCTTTTCATTACAAATATTTGCAAGGGGCTGCAGGGGATGTTTCTCCAATTTGGCCACAAAACTAGAGGCCAGAGAAGGATTTTAGGTAACAAGGCCCGATGGTGTTCCATTTCTTTTCAAAGGTGCTGGACAGGGATAAGATGCTCTTTTAGACAAAAGCAGCAAAGGCCTTTTTCCCCCATGGATGTCACTTGTGTTCAGGTCACAGACTGTATTTCAAAGATGGACGTAGGCGCCATTAGGAAAGCCCTTCTATTAAGGCGTGTAATTTACAAAATAAACATTTTTCTTAATAAATACAATTTCAAAGTAATGACTTAAATTTGAACTTTAAACTCACCCAAAACTATTTGAACTCATCAAATGAACCCGAGGCTCATTTTTCTACAGACTTCTCTATAACTCAGACTTCTTTTGTACCCATGCTTACGATTAGAAAAAATATACAGTACAATAATGTGCAAAAGTCTTGAGCTATCATTTTGTTTTTGTCTTTTGCTTTCAATGAACCAGACTCGCCGGCCGCTTTTTTCAGTCCAGTCAATTTCCACTTTCACAATGGCTTCACTTTTCAGAGCTAGAAGCCAAGTCCATCCTTTATATACAGTTTGATTATTGTCATAATGCAGAAGGAAATCTATCTGGCAAACTGACATCACAAGTGGGAAGAAGAAAATAAAATATCACTATAAGCTGCACTATTAAGATTTCTTTCACAGGCTGCAAGTGGACATATCTGACTACGTATGTCCACAGGCATCATAGACACAAACACACACACACACACACACACGCGCACGCACACATAACTCTCTCTCAATTCGATTATATGTCAACTGTGCAAGTACACATTTGCCAACCCTTTCAGAGCAGTCTCCCTAAGAGAGCATTCAGCACCGCTCACAACCCATTTCCTGCTGAATTACCCTTTTAGCTGCAACATTAAATGGCCTTTAAACCTGTAAATGTCCTGTCGCAATTTTGAAACTGGTGTATCAAAAATACAATCGTTGTCCGCGTCTTTCCCTCACAGAAGGAAACAGGAGGCTGATCAGGCAGCTCCCTGGTGCAGCTTAGAGACTGCCTTAAATTAGCAGTTAAACTGAAGAAAGGAACGGGGTTTTGCTCTGCATGGCAAGTACAGGAATTTTTCAGCCTTTATATTTTACTGTACCTTCGGTCATCAAAAAACAGGTAAAAAATGACTTTGAGTTGATAATGATTCCTGCAGTTCTCATTTCTTGACTGTACCTGCACATTTAAACTCCTCTTTCTCATAATTACCATCGCAGACAGAGTGAATCTGAGTGAAATCGAGGGTTGATGAATGCAAAGTAACCGCCCTGTGGATGCGCTGTAACAGCCTGGATTTGAATATCTCCCCTTAGTTCGATGAATCGTGGAAAGTACGGAAGGAAAAAAAAAAAAAAAAGAACATTAAACGCGCCAAAGTGTTATGTCTCAAACTGACCGATCAACAGTATACAGCGGGCCAACAAATGGGTATTCAGTGAATCAGAAAATGCTTTAATTTAACACAGAACGCATGCGAAAGGAGACAAAGATGATGTTCCAGCATTTAATTTTAGTTTAGGGTTCAATTATGCAGATTTGAGGCTAAAGGATAATAGCCCAAGCCTCTGCTAAAATTATATCGATTGTTCTGTCTGAAGCGTTTCCAGCCTTGATGTTTTAGAAAGCAGCTGTATCTCATCAAATGCTCCATTAGCACAAGCTCCTTCACTAATAAGACACTAGCGAGCAAGGTGCAGATGGGGCGGACGAGTTGGGAGGGCGGCAGGTTGACGCGGCCTGATGTACATCTGGAGCATCTCTTTGTAGAGGGAAGCACCAAAGGGCCCAGAAGAGGAAGCAGCCTGACTGCTGTGCCCTGTCGCATGCTTTGAAGCCCTCATCAGAAACAAAGGGCAGAAAAAGGGCCAAAAAAACCTCCCTAACAGGGACAGAGATGCATGTGTGAGTCTGTGTGTATTGATAATTAGCCTTCCTAATCTGTATTCCTCCTGTGTTTTGCATGAGGACACATATGAAGCGTGTCGAAAACAGAGATTTCTGCCTTTTCTTTCATGGAAGTCCAGTCACTAATCTGTTGTTTGTCTGTTTCTCAGGGCTGAAAATATAAAAAGGTGGAAAAGTGATTTGTTCATATTTCTTTTAGTAATATGACTCAGTCTCCCTGTGGCTTAGGTGTGGCTTTTTTATATACTGCCCAATGACGAGGTTTGGCAAGAAGCTCAGAGTTACGTATGCACGCTGGTTGAAGTCCAGGCTACGATCGCACAGAGTTCAAGAGGACGAAGCTGCGATCGCACGCGGCTGCGACAGCTTCACAGACGTTTGATATTTTCATCACAACAGCCCGAGCAGATGAAATACAAGAGCTTGCGAAAGCTGCCAGTTACAGATGAGGCTTTCAGCCATTCCAGATGTTTGTGTAAGAGCTTCCTTCTGATTTTGTTCGCAGATGCTGAAAGGAGTTGATTTTAGTATTAAAGACACTTACAGGGAGCGTAGAACATGACCAGAGCGTGCTTTTTCTTCTTCAGAGCCTCTCGGAAATCCTCCGACCCAAGATGGCTGACGCTGGAGGGTTTCTCCTCCCAAGACTGCTCCGGTGGAGGAGGCGCCTGTGGACTGCGGGGGATGAAATAAAGTGAAAATATTACGTGCACTCCAGGGAAGGGAAAATTGCCTCAGATTTACTGTAGAAAAGGTAACATAAATACAGTTTCTACCAAGATTTTGTCTTTATTTTGTGGGCCAAGGAATAAATGAATAAAAGCTTACTATGTAACTACCGGTGATATAATGGAACTCACACTGAGTCACACTTTATGTCAGCCTGATATAAAATTATGTCTGCTGACCTGTGATTGCAGACTATGACTTTATGGAGCCTGCAGATGCCACAGCTGGACTGATGTCATTGCAAGTCCATTACTTTTTGACCCTTTCCAAAGATTATTCTCTCACAGTGGGAGGAAGTCTTGAAAAGCCGGTGCTACGGCCAATCAGTGCTTCACTTAACTGCTCAACTTTTGAAGCGATCAAGCTGTCGGTTAAGCATCAGACTCACTTGTGCATGAACTCGATGATCTTGTCTTTGTTTCGCAGCTGTGGCAGCGTGTACTTCTCTTCACCTTTCTCGAAGTACTTAACCGTTGGGAAACCAGAGATCTTGAAGCGATCCGACACAGCCTTATGCACCGTGGCATCCACTGCTGCCAAAACACCCGGACTCTGCAGACGTTACAAAAGCAGACAGGGCACTGGTAAAATAAGATCTATAGACTAATCTCTTCAATTAGAGCATAAATGGTCACTCAGTCTAGCCTATCTGATGACACCAGCTACATTGGGAAAAAGATTACGCCATCTGTGTATAAAAAAAAGCACTGCATTAGAAACATCAGTAACATTAGCAGAAAAACAAGGGGGGAAAAATAATGATACGCTGGGTCTAAAGAGCTCAGGGTGACCGTGGCTCCCGTCCATTCGAATTAGATAATGTGCAGGCTTTTCCCATTGACCTCCAGTGCTGGGCAGAAAGCCACAAGGACAAGGTCCAAGCGCCGGGCCGGGGGGACGTTCACGGGTGAGATAATTGCTACAGTCACCAGGCTACAGTTTTATAGGCCCTGCCCCTGGCTGGGGAGTGTTAGATTACCACTGAGGACAGAATGGGGGGAGAGGAGAGGTGAGTAACACGGCCCACTAATCAGAAACACATCAAAAGCTGGGCTGTTGGACAGGCTGACCAGCGTGTCAAGCTGCAACGGCCAAAAGCCTTAAAGCCAAAAAAGAGGGATTATTATGATCTGCTAATGACACATGACGGTGTGTGCTCAGTAGAGTCTGAGATATGAAGCACACAGGCCTGTAGATATGCATGCTGTAAACAAACAAAGAAAGGTCGAGAGACTTACATCTGCACCCTTGTTGAGTATTTCAGCAGCTTCATCGTACTCTGGCTTCATTTTCTTGCAGTGGCCACACCCTAAAGAGTTAAAAAATGCACATTAGAGGCTGACTGACGGAAGGATTAGACAGCAAATGGAGAAAAAGAAAAATCAACAAAATAACAACATCTGCTAGTGTTTCAGTTCAACCTAGCCCTGAATACGTTTTAAATAATCCCTCAGAAGCGGCTATTTAGATATAAGAATATCTGTATTTTACAGGAACATGTGCTCATTATAATCAAGATAAGGCACAGAGAACAACATTAACCTCCTAGGACCTGGCGTCCACATATGTGGACATCACATTTTGGGTTGTCTAGACCAAAATACTCAATTTTGCTCTCCAAGTGCCTGATATCCACCTACGAGGACATTATACTGCCTCTGTTTTATACAAATTTAAAACGAATATCCTCATATGTGGCTCTCATTTTTCTTAGAAACAAACATCGGGTAAAAAAAAAAAAAAAAAAAAATCCGATGATTCTTTGTTTTTACATTCATCAGGTCCCAATCAGCCCAAATATCAAAGAGAAATTAAAAATGCATGCCGTGGAAGAGTTCGGGTCTTAGGAGGTTAAAGGACAAAGTGTGCCATTTAAACATAACTCAAATCAGAACGAAAGGATTTGAAAATAATTTTAAAAATATTAATTAGTTAACATTGTTTTTACTTGACTGGCTACTGAAAAAAATGGCAACCTTGAGAGGCTGAGTACTTCAGAGGTAAAGATGGGAGCAATTCAAAAGCAATGTTTCACAAAGTGTGCAGATTTTATTGCCTACATCACCAAAATAAATAAATAAAAGATTGAAGGAATTTGGAAAGCTTAATAAGTATTGACTGAGACCTTTGGGCCCTCAGGCAGTGCATTAAAATGATATGGGCTCAGGACCATTTCTGGAAGCAAAGAGTACTACATATCAGCATCTGTGTCACTCCATTTAAAGACACAAACCGTCAGAGTAGCTCACCATCCATAATAGTACTGTATCCGAGATGCAGTACAGAAAAAGTGCCGCGCAATAAAATAAAAAAAGAAAACAAAAGATATCCTGTAGGGACGATGGCTTAACATTTTGTTTTCAAAACTAAAACAGCTGGTCTCCACACAGACCAAGCTTTCTCATTCCTATAGTGTTGCTAAAACAGCAGGTGATGCAACACAGTGGTAAACATACCCCTTTAAATGGTAAATGGCCTGTATTTATATAGCGCTTTTCCAGTCCCTAAGGACCCCAAAGCGCTTTACACAACCTGTCATTCACCCATTCACACACACATTCACACACTGGTGATGGCAAGCTACATTGTAGCCACAGCCACCCTGGGGCGCACTGACAGAGGCGAGGCTGCCGGACACTGGCGCCACCGGGCCCTCTGACCACCACCAGTAGGCAACGGGTGAAGTGTCTTGCCCAAGGACACAACGACCGAGACTGTCCGAGCCGGGGCTCGAACCAGCAACCTTCCGATTACAAGGCGAACTCCCAACTCTTGAGCCACGATCGCCCCATACCTTTATTCCAATCATTATTGATGAATCTATGGCCAGCTAACAAAACCCAGCTCCTTCAACCAGTCAACTAAAACAGTCACATGAATGAGACAAGAACAAGAAATTATCTCTTAAATCTAATCAAAGCATACGCTTACATTTCTCAAGAAACACCTTCAACCCTAGAAGATTGGCTCTGAGCGCGTAATGCTCTGCAGAGATTGCAGAGCATTACGCGCTCAGAGCTGTCTGGGCGAATCAAGCAACCAACCTGTGTAATTCTCTGGTGTCTTGCTGCTTCACCCTGGTTTGCCAGAGGGTGCACGGCTAGCATGCTGAGGGTGAAACTGTAAGCGAGGCAGCAAGAGTATATCGTGTTTGCAAGGAGAGTTAAGTCATATTTGATTGCTTACTACATGTTCCACTCTCAGGGATCTGTGCACAAGGTATAGTTTGAGTGTGTTTGTCTCCAAGTAAGAAAATTGTGGTTACATCCACACTGATGGGTTTTTATTGGGTCTTTTAAAAATGAAAACAAATTAAGTCAAGACAAATATTTTAACAGAGTCATAAATAATCTGTCTCTACTAAAACAACTTTCTCTACTGAAACTTTCCTCAGAGATTTTGCTCCATGTTGACATGACAGCATCACACAGCTGCTGCAGATTTGTCAGCTGCACATCCATGATGCAAATCTCCAGTTGCAACACATGCCAAAGGCGCTCATTTAGATAGAGATCTGGTGACTGTGGAGGCTCACCGTTATGTTCAAGCAACACGTTTGAAATGGGGTTTGTCACATGGTGCGTTGTCATGGTGGAAGCGGGAAAGGGATGGACATGGTCAGCAAAGGCACTCAGACTGTGGTGTGACAAGAACGCTCAGTTGGTACTACGAGAATAAATTTTGCCAAGAAAATAAACCTCACACCCTGACACTGGACAAGCAGCCTAAACTATTGTTACAAGGCAGAATGGATCCATGCACTCATGTCGTTTGGTCATGTTGCAGCAGAAACCAGGACTCATCAAACCAGGTAATTGTTTGTTTCTGTTTTGGTGAGCCTGTGTGAACCGCAACTACAGTTTCCTGTTGACAGGAGTGGCCCTCGGTCTGGTCTTCTGCTGCTGTAGCCCATCTGCTTCAAGCTGGCACCAACAGCCTCATTTACAATCACTTAACCTCTTGAGCCCCAACGCTCCCAGATACAGGGGCAAAAGATCGGTTAGGCGTTTGGGCTTAAGAGGTTGAATCACCCTTTTCTTCTTTTCTGATGCTCAGTTTGAACTTCAGCCACTTCATTTCAGCATGTCTAAACACACAGATGCTGCCATGTAATTGGCTGACAGGCAGTTGAGCAGGTGCACCAAATGAAATGGCTGTATACAGAGAAGAAGAACACAAGTGCGTTGTTCCTGCTCGGGATTTGGAACAAGTGTTGCATAAGGGCTATAAAGGTACATCTTTCCCTGGACTGACGATTAGATGGGAGAAAATATGGCAAAATCTATTACAAAAGGAAGCCGTGGCAATGGGGGGGGGGGGGGGAAAGATTACCCACATGAGAAAAACAGAACCACAAAGCTATGTGAGCTTAGTTATAATGTTTTGGCAATATGTTGTGGCTGATGAGACCAAATCTGGCAACGAGTGGGAGGGAATACCTTCCAAAAACGTCCTGGACTAAAACACTGTAGCATGGCTGATATGTTAAATGCAATAAAAGTTACAAGTTTTAAAACAAATAGTCATTAGAGCCAATCTGTGATCAGGCTTCTGGAAACTTTCAGTAGATCATCAACCCCTCGTTATAAATCACAACAAATCTCAGTTTTACCAAAAACCCTTTTTTCATCGAGAAGCAGAAGACACAATTTGCAGCGTATAGCTTGCTGTAAATAAACCGTGTTTGATGTAAGCGGTACATTTAATGTTGCATGAGCAGTGAGTGACTAGCAAACATTTTATTTGTAGATTTAAAAACAATAAAAAAACAAAAACAAAAAAACAACCAACTTTTAAATATATATAACACAGTAATTTATCGCCCAGTGTACAAGACGCTTTGTCTTAAGATCTTATGAATATGCCGTTTGATCAGGGATGAGCGCTTGTGTGAATGTGCTCAGTGCTGTTGTGCACAGATGCATGAAACAAACTTGGTGCTTTTCCAAACCTGTTAAATTGCCCTTGTCATAACAGTTCAGGAATTTCTTTCTTCAATATACAATGCAGCACTGGCGCAAGCTATAAATCAAGTGTGATATGCCTTGTGGGATAGAAAAGCTGCTTCTCTTTCAACTGAGTGACTGTAGTGTGTGATCATGCAGATTGTTTTGAGGCTTACCAGAGAACCAGAGTGACTACAAGGACTTTGTCTGACCCTTCAAAGCGATGAGTAAGAGACAAAAGCAAACGTCCGTCCTGTGCTCTGCGTCATCCCTGCTCGGCATTCGGGAAAAAGTGGTGCATAAGGGCCATGGTCGGTGTGTGTGTAGGGGAGGGCGTGTGTAGGGGAGGGCGGGAGCTTACAGGAAAACACAGAAATATTGCTGATTCAGAGTGTATGTGGGGGTGAAGAGATCAGAGTCAAAAAAATGAACACCCTGGCTCCACATCACTGCAGCTATTATAAAAAAAACCCCCAAAACAAACTGAAATGCACCGAAAAAGAGAGAAAGGTGAAAAGGTGTTTGTGTCACAGGAAACGTTACATGTGTTAGGACAACTCGTGTTGTAAGGTCAACTCGTCTGTGCCCACTGCAGGGGTAAGCTTGACCTGCGGCTGCTTCTGAACCACCCGTTAAGCCAGCCAAAGCCCAATCGTCTGGGACCAAACATTATCACGTCATTTACAGCTATATCAGCTGGAACAACAATCTGAACAAACAACAATGAGCAATGTTTGTTTTTGGTCCGGGGACGTAATGAGGCCGGCTCTGGGAAACAGAGGGTTCGTTTGGAGGTTTCGCTCCCCTGCTGTGCACCGTACAGAGGACGGTGAGAAAGGTGGACAAGAATGAAAGCTGATGGTGGTGTTTGGGAGGCCATTAATCTCACTCTGAAAGCAGGGCCATTAAGAAACTGCACCGAAGCTCCAATGCTGTGTGTGTGTGTGTGTGTGTGTGTGTGTGTGTGTGTGTGTGTGTGAGAGAGAGCGATTGTGTAATTGTGTGTAATAAATGTTTTGTCACGGTGTGAAATATGCATTTGATGTGTCACAGGTATGTGCGCGTGTGCGCGCTGAAAATGTTTGATGCCACTTGTTTCAGCTGACTGCCCTTGATTGGAGTGTGTGTGGGTGACTGGCTGATGTCCACAGGGTGAGTCAAGTGCAGCACAAGCATCTGTGAAGCTGTGACACCACATCTGGAGAGGGAGGATTAGTCTGCTTTCAGCGCTGTTATGCACACTCAGGGTAAAAAAAAAAAAAAAAGGAAAAAAAAGAAAAAGCATTTTCTTACTTAAACAACTCCACAAACTAAAGACAATAAAATAATTCCTGAATCTATGTTGCGTAATCCATGGTGCCTGACGCCTTAGTAAATATCAATAAAAGCAAAACTATGAGAGTTTATTGCAGCTTTAAGCCTGAATAGGCAATTCAATATAAATGCAAAAACCCATGTAACACTGCACTCTTCAGCTTTCTTCCTCAGCAAAAGACAGAAACCGGAAATTTTAACTGTTCTTCTCTGACAATCAAATAAAACCTGCTTGAAAAGTCATTAATTCAAGTCAAACATGTATAATCAATGAAGTCCCAGGACTCTGCCCATTAAAATAACAATAACAACAACAATAAAACAAATAAAAAATGCCATTGTCTCTTGTTTCTCTGGACCATTTCAAGCCCAGCTACTATTCTGAGACCGGTCCATGAAGTCTGACCAGGTTCTAAGTTTTGACCACTTGCATGTCTGCAGATGATTCAGTTCTGTTGGCTTCAACAGGTGGTGGAGTCGAGTTCACTCTGGTGCATTAGCGCCTCCAATTCTGAGGCTATGATCACGAGCTTTGGGTAGTGACCAAAAGACTAAAATCGTGGATACAAGTAGTGGAAACTGTTTTTTCTGAAGAGCACCTGGCTTTCTTCTTGGAGATGGGATGAATAGTTCAGTCATCTCGAGGGACAAAGAATGGACCCGCTACTCCTCCACATCGAAAGGAGCCAGCTGAAACTAGGATGGCTTTTGGGCATCTCCTGGGCGAGATGTTCCAAGCCAGCAAAGACCTGGGATGACCCAAGAAACACTGGAAAGATGAAATCTCTCTGCTGGCAGAGGGAGATTTGGGCCTCTCTGCTTAGGCTACTACCTCCTTGTCCCAGACAAATGGGAGAAAATTGATGGATAAAGGAGAAATCAACTTTTATTTATATATATTTAAATATATATATTTATATGAGGGCTTTGTCTCTGGCTACAAGCCAAAGACACAACAATAGAGCCTGCAGGGTCCATATGCACCTTGTTTTTTCCTAATTTTGTTAATTATGCTCTGTGAATTCATCCCCCAGGATGACGCTGTCAACACCATATTTTCCTGTAACCTCAAGGGTTTAGGGAAAGGGAACGTGAACTGTGGTGCATGCCAAAATACAGCACACACAAAACACTTTTTCACTTATCACCCGTTTTGCTCTCCAAATCTAGCTTCCATTGTTTTGAAACACTGGAGTTATCCAGTATTGGCGCATGTGTAGGTAGACAGAAAGGAATGATCCAAACAGCCACACAGGAAGTCTCAGGACTGTAGGACTGCTTCCATTTTAATGTTTGGAGTCCTGGAATAATTACATATGACCTGTATGATCATACCTCATACACAGCTTGTGTTGACACTTGTGCTTTGCATTAACCCTTATCTAAATTACACAATTGAGAAAACTATATTAACATCTTTAATGGCAACTCATTTTGAACTGATCCCTGTTTTCTATAGTTTTGACAGTTTACACTCTTCTGGGAAAACTAAAAACTACTACAAAAGTATGGAGTGTGTCTGTGGGAATGTACACATTTAAAAGCATTAAAGAGATCAAAGCCAGGATCAAAGCAATCAAGCAGTTTAGTTGTAAACGCCATCTCGAACCCAGACTTGCACAGTAAGTGTCCATATTCAAGGTTTGCAGCTGCAGTGCAATGCAAATGCTTTTTGTCTATACTCATGTGCATCAATAGTTCTTTAGTGAAACTGCTAGAGTTAATTTACATACAGGGTTTAGTATTGCAAAATATTACTGAGTTTTAGCAGGGAATGGGTCCACCCGCAGTGTTAGTATCACGGATATGTTTTTAATCACAGCTGGGGCTCCTGTTTGCCCTTTGGACTGAGTGCAGTGCTCCCAGCAACCAGGCGGTATGAAGCTCTGCAGCAAGTATCAGATCAAATGTGAAAGCAATGAATCCTTGTTATAGTTAAAGCTAACTTTAAAGGATCCTATTTATACTGATTAGTTTATTTTAACAGAGGCGAGTCTAAAATGAGCACAGAGGGAGGGCAGCAGCTACAGAGAAGAAAGAGAGTACAGGGGTAAACAGCAGGAGGTGGTGATGTGATCCAAAGCATACAGGTAGCTAAAAAAAAAAAAAAAAAAAAGGTCAAAAACAGTCAAATCAAATTGAATAAATTTCCATTATTTTAAAAAAAAAAAAAAAAAAGTGTGTGTGATACATTTACTGATTACAAAAGCTATTTTTGGCCTCCCCCTCACACGCAGGAGGGCTTCACAAAAGCAAAGCAATCTGGGATCTAAGCTACTGAACAGAAAACTGGCATGTTTACAAAGTTCTGTGTAACAACAGAAGTATGTTGCGTGAATAAAGATGACAAGCAGGCTTATGTCAGCCACATGGAAACAATGAAGTGTTGGTTTGCGAAGATGAGCTTGTGTGCGAGCGAGCTGGGCAAAAGAGCGAAACTTACTGCAGCCGCTTTGTCTTTGAGTTTGTTTTCCATTTTTCAATCGGCCTTCGGTTACTTTATCCAGCTGATTGTTAATACTGAGCATGACAGTCAAACAGTGATGTTACTTATGTGACTAAACAACAGTTCGACCCAAGAGGACGTGCGAGAGCACAATGTTATCCAGTGCAGGAAGGAATGAGGAGCTCCTCTGACAGGCTGCTGAAATCATTCGCTCCATGTATTAATATATACAAGTACCACATGTGCTGCATTATCTGACTTGATTACATTAACGATTCCTTCACTACGCCCATCATGGGCTTTGTAAGTGATTTTGAACCTAAACTTCATCTTTTCATGGGACCACATTCAATAACAGCCTCAACAACGACCCTTCCTACAAATGTTACTAGTTTCCACTGAGATTGGGATTTTGTGAAGATTTTACTGGTTCTTCTACTCTGACTCGTATCATTTTTATCAATTCAGTACTTTAACAAACCCCCATAAAGGGAAACCATAAAGAAAGCAGCTAACAGCTAGCAGGAACGGGGCGACCCAAGACTAGAGAAAGTCAATGACATTCAGTGACTTTAAGCGACTATGAGTGCAGAGTTAGCTTGGACTGAGGCTTTAGTGTAAAATGTCATTTAGTTTCAGTTTGAATTACTTCAGTTTTAATCAACTAAGTATACGGTGGCCCTGAGAGGCCAAACGGATTGCAACTTAAGAAAACACCAGCAATAAGAAAAACACTGCAAAAGGGGGAGACAATAACCTGACGGACCAGTTCCAGGAACCAAAACATGCTAGGTAAGTGTGTTTTAATCTCATGATTCATATACTACTGGATTTTTAGGCTAATAGTCAGGCTAACACACTGATCTCTCATCTGTTCTTTCCTCACAAAAATGATAGATCCTCCACTTCACTGTCTCCCAGCGCAATTCTTAGCATATTTTGGTTCCTGCAACTGGTCCGTCAGGTTATTGTCTCCCCAGAAACAATTCCCTTGTGCTTTTGGAAATATGTTTTTTCCTATTTCTGTTTTTGGGTTTTTTTTCTCCTGTTTCCGTTTTTCTCATTTCCGTTGTGTTTTGTGTGCTTTCGCAGCATTTTCTTATTGCTGGTGTTTTCTTAATTTGCAGTCCGTTTAGCCTCTCAGAGCCACCGCATAACTATGAAACGATTATAGTAGACTAAACTATAAAATGTTAAAATCCACACGCTTTACAAAGCTTCTTATTTTCCTTAATGTCAAATGTGGAATGTGTCCATATGTATGCTCTTTCTCCCAAGTGTTGATATTTTGTTACATTTTCATGAGAAACAGTGAGAATGGGAGTTAGCTGTTTGTCAGGGCAGATTAAATCTGCGCGTCTGACCTTACTGCGCAGGAAGATTACTTTCGTTAGATTACTTCAACTTAGATTACTTATTGTGGTTATTTTTAATCGTTAACCTACGTTTGTAAAATCAGTAAACAAGGTGTGGGCTGCTCTGGGCTGTTTAGCATACACATCCTACAGTAACTATAGCAACGAGAAAGGAAACGCAAGCTAGCCCTCTGACAACTGTGCCTTTGTGTCCGTTGGACTTTTTGCTAGATGTTTTGACAGACTGCTCATGTTTGCCCTTTCAAAGCGAAAAACTTTTCTGGCAAAGCGTATCGTCAGAATTGAAGGTAGTCGAGTGTAACCGCAGTGCTTAACGGTTAATTCCCTCTGCCACTCTGTCTATACCCAGGGTGCATCTCTGCAGCAAGTGAGAGACAGCTGCCCTAACACACCAGCTCGAAGCGAGGCGGATCTATCTTCCCGACGGCTAAAAGTGTGAAATATTTAACTTCTTTGGGTTCTGGCTTGGGCCAAAAAAAACAGCAACAAACAAACAAAAACGTTTTGCCATCGTATAAACGCTATAATCAACTGTTGGTCCAATACTGATCAAACACTGAGTGAAAGAAAGCACCAAAAAGAAAGAAAAAGTGCTTCACTGAGTGCGAGTGCTGAAGTAACTTTTACGAATCCCCCAGTTGTAACACGAGCGATTACATCCCCCTCAACCAGTTTAAAAGAACTCTGGACCTCGCTTAAATTTAAAACGGCTCTTAGTGGGGGAAAAGTGCATCATTTACATAACAATATTTTACGTGTAGCAGTTGATAAATATAGACCGTGCTCTTTTGCTCTTTTACTCACAAGGGGCGTAAAACATGACCAGGGCAGCAGGATGTTCCTCCAGGAAGCTGTCAAAGGACTCATCGGACAGGTGGAAGACCGCAGAGTCTGTCTCTGACCAGGGGACTTCAGGGGTCTTCGGCTGGGGGGGCTGAGGACTAAAACAGGAAGGGGGGGGACAACAAGGGCAACAGAGGTGAGACTGAAAAGCAGAGACAGTCCAGCTTATGTGTAATCTGTGTAAAGAAAAATTAAATATAATCAGACACAGCTGCAGCCCACACTCCACCCAGTATGTCACAAAAGCGCACACGCGCACACACATCTGGACAAAAGCAGCCCCACCTTTGTGGGTGTGGTGGAGCACACTGCTCCAGTTCCAAGAACGAGTGGCTACAGCATAAACACTCACTGTTATACACGGCCCTCCTCTGCCGCATTTCCTCATCGTTACACGCTCTGGCCTGAGCCAGTGCACTGAAGCCAGCGAGGCTGATATATTTAACAACACCAGAACAGTGAAAACCGAGTGCTAAAAACAACCCTCCAGCAACGTCAACTATCTAATACACAGCTGTGATATATAAAAAGCTCTGGATCAAGGTTTATCAGGGAGTGATAACACTTAAGATTTATCAGACGACATCTTTTGCTGCTCAGATATAATCGCCAAGGATACCAACTCTTACCTCTCCTTCTGTGTCCACTTTTTTATTCTTGACACTACACTTTCAATGAACAAATTCAGACTGCGCACCAAGCTGAGGTCAAGAGACTAAAGCGGAGCGTACAAAAGGAAGGGGCTTCACTAATTCAACAGAGTAGCTTCAGTACAGCTTCTGACTGCAACCCCCAGAATACTTGTATTCATTACGGCAGGTGTAGGAATCCCGTCAGTGCAAACAGCAAAGGGCATTTCTCAGTCCAGTGAGAAAAGAGCGCAGAAAGCTACTGAGGTGGGTATTAAAAAAAATCGGAGACAGCTGAATCTGAACAAAATGACAACATTAACATTTAGGATGTGAAGTTTGACTGATAAATGAGAAAAGAAAAATAAATCAGCGGCTAAAAGTGCTACAGGAAGAGGACAATAGACTCTTCTGGAAAAATCTCTGAGCACTGTTTACTTCAAAAACCCCTTTTTTCCCGTTTTCGTGCAGCATCTCAGATGAAGAAAAAGAAAAAAAAAAGTATGACACGAAAAACTGCAAATGTAATGGTGCTTGCAGGAGAGGCTTTTTCCACTTTCTTTCTTTTTTTTTTTTAAACCATATGGAACATATTCCTGTGAAAATCAGCTACGCTGGTGAAGGCAGACAGACTCTCTCCTGGAGCCTGCTTCTGCTCGAGTTAAAAAGATTTCCTCCCCACTGTCACCAAGTGCTTACACACTCTGCTTCCCTAAAATACTGTAAACTCTTACTTTTATTATGTGAAGCGCCTGGAGACTAGCTTCTACGTGCTGTGGTGGTTGTGTGCAGCACATTTAAGGACATGATTAGTTTAAAATTAATTAGATTTAATATATTAATTCAGTCATTTCGTGCATATTCAGGTAACAGAAACTTTTTACTCAAATATAAGCTGCAATTAGACTTTTTAGCCAGCTGGCTCACTGCTTTTAAATCAGTCTCTGAGTCCTAAATAAACAAGTTAGTCAAAGTCTAGGAGTGGAGATGGTGAGTTCTGCCTCTGGGCTAATAAGAGCCCAGAGGCACACGGAGTACATCCCCTGCCTGTCTCGCTCCGTTTCCTGCGATAGCTGTGAAAGCCTTGCTCTGTGCCCTCTGGCTGCAGGCCTGTGGACAGTTGTGACTTTCCTGCCAGTAAGAGACGGAGGGGTTACGGGCAGAGTGTGAGCCAAGGTGAGAAAGAAAAATGAGACAGGAACGGAGCAGGTGTAGATTGATGACACTGTGGCAAGGTGAGTCAGGGTGAGCAGAGAGGAGAGCGTTTGTGAGAAAGAGCACAGCAAAAGGAAAAGGTGATGCCTGACATTTAAGATGTGTTTGTGTGCTTGTGGTGGGGGGGTACTTGTTAGAGGCAGAAGGTAGACTTGAGTTCAGAAGCTTCATCGTGTCGTTTTTATTAGTTAAAACTCCTCCGGGCGTCTTCAAGCCTCTGCTTGGTCCTACTTAAAATCGTCAGTAGATGAAGTGACAGGGACCATACTTACTTCTTCAACCAGTCTGCGATGTCCTTGGCTGTGGCGCCGTAGTTCTCGTAGTGGTGAAGGAACTTCCCCTTCCTAAGAGACAAAAGGAGCATGAAAACCAGATCGTCTCTGAAAGCAGACTTCAGCAACGGGCAGAATGACGACTTGGCAATGTGAGTTTGAAAACCACTGCCAAAGACGTCTGTGATTTGATGCTTTTTGTAAACATAACAACTTGCATTACAGCAACATTACTGCATTTAATTTTAAAAACACACCCCACCCAAAACATGCCTTCTAAAAACATGCCTTCTAAAAATCATCCCCAGCAGTTCTTAAAGCTCAGCTCAATACTAATGGTCAGTGTGTTCAGTATGCTTTGCTTTTGGACTTATGAGATGGAGGAAAAAACCTTATTTTAAGGCAAAGTCTGCAAATCTTTTAAGCGGTTTATATCAGATTTATTGATTCTATGCATGCGGTATTACTTTGATAATAATGCCTCAATAAGTGCTGTTTTCAGTTATTTGGAAAGAAACTGACATATAAAACTTGCAAAGGTTTTTCTTTTAAAAAAACGAACAAATACTGAACTTTTGGATGTTTTTGGATGTTTTTCAAGCTAAAACTGAGTCAAAATGAAAACAAAGACTTATTTTCTGGGATGCATCTTTTGATCAGCAGTTCTTGTTAGATGAGGCTGAAACAACATCTCAGTCAGGACTGAAAAAGTCGTGTCGCAGTAATCCAGGTCATGTGCGACAGGATCTTAAAAAAACAGTTATGATGGCACCGAGTGTCTCTGACAAAGAGCTGAGTCGGGCCTTTCGCAACCAGTTCAAAGCCAGATGTTTTAGAGAGCTGCGCCTCTGACAAAAATTTTAACAAGATTGAAATTTCTTTTCTCTGTCTTGAAGTTCAGCTTAAAAAGTGCACACAAGGAATGCAAGTGACCCGACGTAATGCATTTGAAATGAGCTCGAGGCCTCTCTTCAGCCTCACAGTCTGAAAGACAGATTCAAAACCTAAGCAGATTTTCTTCATAGCAATGAGTTTATCTACTGCATTCACCGTGACTAAACCAAGGCTGGGAAGCGGACATGGCGGCTCAGCCCAATGTCGAAGGATCAATGTGGGTAGTTACTGGCTCTGGGCAGGGCGATTTTGAAAACACAGAAGGTGGTGACGACTGCAGTTACAGCTCCCCAAATACAGAGCGGACACTATTAAAAGGTGATACATGATTACGCTCTGTGGATTTGGAGCTTAAAACTCGCATCTTAAGTAACCCGACTTCTGCGGCACAGAGTGGCTGCTTGGAATTCAATCAGCGAGATTTATGACCGACTCTATATTCACTTGCTTTATCTCTGCTGCTGTAAAGTACACCGAAACCTTGTAGAAAGAGAGGAAATTTTAAATAAATGTCATTTAGCCAACAGTCTCTAGCATTTCCATAAAAGGACGCGGCAAGGACAAAGGAGCCGAAAGACTTCCAGGTTTTTGTTTGAATATTCGACAGGAACTTGAGGTGTGCTGTAACTCTGGGGGAGTAAGCTTTCTTAATCTGTGTAACTGAAAACCTAAAAGACCTTGAAAACTTGGTCTTGCAAACGGGTGCAATGGAGAGATAACTCCGACGGTGCTGATGCTGATTTACCCTGCAGTGATTAGCTGCTGTTTATCAGTGAGGGGCTCATTACTGAAGCCAATGGGCTCGGATGGTCGTTAGCTAGCCGTGTGCTGACACTAATGCACTCGCAGCTAACGGACTGGCTCCGGCTCAGCTACACACAAGTGTGCTGGTCATGCCCGTGTACCTGCATACACACACGAGATAGAAAGAAGTGCACACAAACAGGAAGAAGGCAAGAGCACACACACACACACACACACACACACACACACACACACACACACACACACACACACACACACACACACACACCACAGAGGCACTTAATCAGTCCCGGTCTAATTAAAAGGCCAGACTGGAATGAGAGAGTGTTTAATGTGGAAATAAGGATGATAAAGCCAGTGCAGGAGACATAAAGAAGCAGAGCACGGTGGCACCCCAGTAGCCTCATATTTAGGGCCACAAAACAGCGACGCCTACGGGCTTGATCCCCAGCTGACCTTCGCTGCATGACATAATTTCGCTGCTTTTCCTTCCAGGTGTCTATTGCATTGCAAGAAAAAAAAAAAATGCAAACATATTTTTAAAAAAACCCCAAAACAAGCAGAGAACAGCGTGGGAGCACTTAGTTAACAACACTGTAAATATGTGGACAGTGCAGAGAGGCTCCAGCTGGGTGGGGTGGGGGTGTCTGCATTAACAAACACTATCAGTCACACTCTCTATTCCTGCTGCGTATGTGGCCGCAAGCTGTGATTTTGTGTGTCTATTCATATTTGGACACTAGCGCTGAGCAGTAATCTGAAGTTATCAGATTGCCAGCAGCATACATTTCTCCAACACCTAAAAGAGAGTGCTAAATCAATGTCACATGTGGCCTTAAGGTGTTGTTAAAGATAACAAAAAAAACTCTGCTACAGCATATTAAAAGCATTTACTTAGTCGACCATTTTAATAATTTAAAACGCTGCCTTTATTAGGACCAGAGGCAGTCTTTGCATAGACAACGGCGCTGTGTGACACAATGCAACGGCTCGCTTCACATCAGAGGGCCGTGTTTGTGAAGACAGGGAGGCTGAAATAATGAAGGGCTGTCCAGTTTAAGAGCTAAACTTTACTCACTTACTGTTACAGTGCAGTGCATTGTTACAGGGCAAGCCGGTGAATTAGGCAATCAGAGTTTGTGCTTAAAAATTCTGCCTAATAATATTTTACTTGGCCCTTGAGCAGCGCTTAAAGTCCAAATGACCCTTGAAAGTCATAGATCTTCTCTACTACATACGCAAATGACTTTCGGGATCATAAGCCTTCCAATGACAGGTAACTACAATCTCACATTAACTAAATAAGCCCTGTCGAAATTGTCCAAAGAAACCTTAAGTTACTCAGTTCACTTTTTTATTAAGACAAAGTAGGCAACGCAACATTTCTCTGTTATGCTTGAATATTAGCTTTAAGTGGACCCGTTATGCTAATTTTCTGGCTCCACATTTTTATTCTCGGACTCTACAAAATAAGTTTTTCCATGATTCACAAACCAAAACCATCTTATCATGAGCCTGCACTCTGAACAACACATTGTGATTCATCTCCATTTAAGATGATTTTCTCCTGGTTGGATGCCCCTTACGGAAGAGGATTACGGCCACTAAAAAAAAAAAAAAGTGGCCACGTCTTTTTTTTCTTCTTCTTTTCCAGAATCCTGAGATTAAAGAAAAAATTTCTGAGAAAAAAAGTCAGAAGTTTCTCAGAATTCTGAGAAAAAAATAATTTGGAGGAAAAAGTCAAAATTCTCAGATTAAAGTCAGAATTCTGACTTTAATCTGAGAATTCTGTAAAAGAAGAAAAAATAAGACATGCCCACTTTTTTCCCCAGTGGCCCTAATTCTCTTCCGTAGCTCCTCGCAAAAAAACAAAACAAAATAAAACAAATAGGTGGAGCTTCTCTCTGTGTCTGAGATGATCATATTAAACATATTCTTGGTGTTTAACATGATCAACCACCTTTGTATCAGTATACATTGTCACAGTACTGCCCACCCTATGGCATGGCCACTGGGATGTGAAGGGTGTTGGACCTAAAGGGGCTACGGATATAAGAAATTGCCCTGAGGAAGGTAACAGTGCAGATCCTGGAATGAGCGACTGACTGATGGAGATTGTTCAAACACCACAGTGCAACACAGAGTAACATTTTTGGAAGACAGTTACTTTTGTTATGCATTGTCAACATGATGAAGAACTGCAACTCAAGATCAATGGGCTCCATGAGCTTGCCCAAACCTCTGAAGTGAAGGCTGTGAGAGTGGAAGCTGGGCCTCCATGAGTTCACAGTTAGAGCCATTTATCTAGTGAGACCGAAGCCCAAACTTCTTTGCATCCCTGGTGGCCAATATCTCTGTACCCTAGAGTGACGTCAGATGAATGATTTAGTGCCTATTTGCAGAGTGGTTCAGTGACTGTGGCAATAAATATATGTTCAAGCAGGACTTTAAACACTTTAAATGCCAAGAATTGTTTTTTTTTTTGGTCAAGCAACTAATTATCCCTTCAGTTTTACTTCACTGCTAACCATACACCAACACCCATGTGTTCTCCTTATTCCCTGACAGTAGCAACCACCTCCTGTGAGTGTACATTTTCAAGGATGAGGCCAGAGGATCCCAAAGTTCATCAGAAACTTTCTCCTTTGCACCTGCACGAAAGAACTGCAAACCTTAAGGGGTCACCTTTGCAAGCTGCGAGTCTGCTGCCATCACGCCTGCTTGCTGTTTAAATGGGCAGAGACTGCACTTTCTATTTGAAGTGGCCCTACTCTGATGTTTTGAGCTTTGGAAGTCAGGGACTAAGCCTAAAAAGAAACGGATGAGAGGACTCGACTCACTCAAAGTAGCAGAAGGTTGGGTAGCCTTTGACGCCGTACTCCTGCTTGAGGCCGTCGAACTCAGCTGGGTGCACATTCATTCCTGCTAGGACCTTAAGAAAAATGATATGAAAGGGAAAATGAGACATGGGCCATCAAAGATGTGAAGCAAAATGACGGCAGAGAGAGAAAAGAAATAGCAAGAACATCAAACATCGAGACAGGTCAGTCGTCATCGGCGGGCTCCAAACTGAACAAAGACGGATTACTCCAAGTGTGAACTGCGAAACAACACAGGTGCAATGACTGTTAATTAGCAGGCCGTAATCAAACACCACCGCTATAAACTTCCTGCTGACTTTTTAATTGAAAAGACAGAATGTGATTTGTCTGAGCTATATTAAAAAAGGAATCACAATTTATTTTAGACACCCACATAAAGAAAATATGTGCAGGATCCCGCTCGGTGTACTTGATAAATGTGAACTGTTAAGCATGGTATGTCTAGCATAGCAGAAAATTACTTTAACTGTCAGAAGTACAATACTGTGTGAAAGTCTTGAGTAGGGATGGGTACCAGTATCCGGTGCCGTTCTGACATAAACGGTAGTAACCAGACCGAAAGGCAGCGCACATTTCGGTGCTTTATTTCAGTGCTTTTTTTTTTTCCTGAGATGTAATACACTTTGGATTCCAGCCAATCATTTTACCTTTCCGAGGATAGTAGGCGGGCCAGGTACGTACGTTCTTTTAGAGCAGAGCTACAGATTAAAAACGCCCAAGGCGAAGCGGTCAAAAGTCTGGCTGTACTGGCTGGACCAAAGAAAAAGTGGAAAACAACTAAACATGAGAGGTTTTTGGACAAAGTTTGTGTTTTTTTCCATTGTTTAAGCACTGCTTCCAGCCAAGAGTGATGCCATATATGCCCCATAGCTGCAGAAAAGGCTAACATTGTTATCTTTTTACAAAAAAAAAAACAGCTAAACATGAGGTTTTTGGACAAAGTTTGTGTTCTCCATTCTTTAAGCACCGGTTCAGCACCGTTTAAGCACCGGCACCGTTTCAAAAGTACCGGTTTGGTACTGGTATCGGATAAAACCTAAACGATACCCATCCCTAGTCTTGAGCCACTATTCGTTTATTTCTATTTTTCTTCCAAGCAGCCAGGCTTTCTCCAGGGTTTCTACAGATCATCTAAAGGTTTTCTTAAGACATTGGATGCTTTTTCACTCATTTTCAGTCCAATTCTTATACCAGACTACTTTTAGAGGAATGTTGTTTTTCCTTTGTTAAGCGCCTTTGCACAGACCTATGAATCACTTCAGCATTAAACAGGCAACGGGGAGATAAGGCTGAAAATCAGTGGCAACAGGGCTGATGGAGTGATGAATCCAAAGTAGTAGTTTTGGTTTCAAATCATTGTCAGTCAGTAGACAGGCTCAACAGTGAGTGTCTACAGCCATCTGTAGAACACAGTGGAGGCTCTTTGTGGCTTAAAGCTCCAGAAAAAAAAAATCATGAACTTGATGAAGTACCGCCAGATCTAGAAAGCACCTGATTGGCAACAGTGTCATTTTTCAGCACGACCTCAGTGCCGTGATCATCATGTTGATATTTTAAAAAACATTATTTGTTATTTACTGTCTTTATTATCATTCTCATTAACTTCCTCTCTCACATATCTAATTTATTCTTAGTGCTGATTGGCTGCCAGATGGAAAAAAAACCCAAAGAAGGTGGCGGATGGTGGTTTGTAACTGCCGTCTTGACCTCCATCAGCACCGATGCTTTTACAGCTTTGTTTATTATTAGACACGGGTTGAGCCGTTTGTGGTTTTGTGTCTATTCGTCTAGTTTACCAGAACTAGCCAGCTCTCATTTCTAGCCAACTAACTGGCTGGTTCATGGTCGTCCCTCTCTTCTGTTTGCTTTAGCCAAGGATCCGAGCTCTTTTTGTTCCTCTTTCTCCTTTGTTATATTTCACATTACTAAAAGCTAGTTGAATGGCAGCATGGTTTAGCCTTCCCTTGAGCCATGTAACACTGGCAATTATCCCAAACACACTGCCAATGAAGTAAAAGCATACCTGGATAGAAAAAGCACACACAGTGGGTCACTGTCAATCACAGACTGGCCTCCCCAGAGGCTGGACCTCAACATTAGTGAAGCAGTGCGGGATCATTTTGACAGAGAACACACATCCTAACAAAATGCACAGAAATGAGAGCTGGCTCAAGACTTCTGCACAGCATTCCATCTTATCATGTAATATTGTTTGGGGATAAAATAGAAAACATCATTATGTAACACGAGAGAATATTTTGTTTTTCAAAACGACCTCTAATTATATGCTGAGTAAAAATTAGCTCCAGATACAGTTGGCAACACTGACACGGTTGAGAGTCCCTAACTCCACTGCTTATGAGTAAAAAGTTCTGAAAATATTTCTCCAGTACAGAAGGTTATTTGATATAAATCAAACAGCTGGAGCATCCCAGGTTCCCTCTGTAATAAATATTGTACCAAACACAGCTCATGGCAAAAAAAATAGCGAGAGGAATGTGTATGAGTCATGACAAACTCTATGCCTTATTCCCTTTTAAAGGACGGTGCTCTGACAAAATCATGTTATATGTCACAACCGGTACTGAGAGAGAACACAGAAGAAACCTAAAAAGCTGAAACAATACAATCAAAACACATCCCCACACGAATCTGTGTTTTTTCAGCTATTTCACCCTGACGAGATGCAGAACTTCAGACGTCACCTTTGTGCCTTCCTGTGCCACGACACGGAGGCGAGAAATGTGCGATACGACTTGGCTGACCACCAATTCAGCATTCACTTATAAACAGAAGTACAGGCGCACTCCCTCACCCTATCTCAGCCTCGCACACACGTGCACACACCCAAACAGTGTACCAGTTCCCAGCTAAGAGGCTTAAATGTTCGCTACTCGAATGCATGCTTGATGATGAAACAAACATGCAGTTAATTATCTTTTCATGTGATCCCTGAAGGACAAGTGTTTATGAGATAATATTTTTCTCATGCAAACGACACGAGTACTGTTAAAAATAATAATTAAAAAAAAAAAAGACTAAAGAAACTTTCCCACCAGTGATGAAAACTACAGGAAAAAGTAGTCAGGACCTAAATTAGTGCTGTCAGCGTTAATCTCGTTAAAATGACATTAACGTGGCAAATCTCTGTTAGCTCGTTAACGCTGCACGGCGTCAACACGTTAGCACACAGGGCGATCTGCGTTAACTCTCTAACGGAGATTTGCCGCGTTAATGCGGTTATGGCGTCAACGTCATTTTAACGAATGTAATATTAACAGCACTACTCTGAACATGTAAATTATGTACATATAAAAAACATAACACGGTCTGCCGCTACAGCATATTCCTGTACATTGCTTAAAAATGCTAAAATCATTCGAAACATATTGCTGTGCAATCAAAACACAGGTAAAATCTTAATTAATCAGCAGAGAGAGGATAGGGACCTTCGAATTGCCTTTTAAAGGTCATCTGAGTTATTATGCTACTAAATCAACACATGGTGCAAAAGTTGATCAGGTACTGTGCCCGAGAGATCGTCTTTGCAGGAAACACAACCTGCAGGAAATGCCTTATTTGGTCTGTCTGTACCTTTTGCAGATTTCACATCCCTGACATTCGCTGCTGACACATCTCATTTAATGCGCGAGCATCAAAGATGACTGGGCTGCAGATCAGAGACAGGTGATGCAACACAACAGTGGGCCCACTGACTGAGGGGCAGATTTAGCACACTTACATATTTCCCTTTTGTCTCCGTGGCCGCTTGCTGAAAAATGGGCTGCATTCTCTTACAAACGCCGCACCCTGCAACCAAAATACAAAGGAGAGAAGCAGAGGTTATTACAGAGAACTCAATGGGAACACTGCTCTGACAGCTATATGATAATCTATACGACTGTCAAAAGATTTTCCATCATCTGCTAGGAGATTTTTCCCCCTGGTAAACAGCAGCTCTCAGTATGCTATCTGCTGTGAAAGATATGATGCACTGAGGATAATCGAGCACAGCGCTTGGAAACAAAAAAACAAAAAAAACAAAAATCCATGTGAAGTCTTTTCTATTGAACAACAATAAGAGGCAACAATTAACTGCGTGCTGAACAAAAACGACTGTTCTTATCCTGGCAAAGTGATCAGCAGGTCTGACGTTCAGACAGACGCTGCGGCTTAATTGTTTAACAATTTTGCCAAACAAAGAGCGATCTGTTGCTTTATTTCTAGTTTATATTCTTAGAAAGTGAAACTAGTTTTTTTTGTTTTGCATGGACTGATCAATGAACAAAGCAAGTAATTTTAAGCAGTCGATAAAAGACCTGGCAACACGCGGGTTGTTTTAAAAGCGCTCTGTTATTTTAGAACTTTGCATCCGATTTGTGTTTGTAATAGTGGAGTTAACCAGCAAAGAAGGATCTCCTCAGTTGGAGTCCTTTTTTCTCCACATTATAAAAAACGTGTAGTACATAGAAAGATGAGACAGTTAGGGCTGTGCGATATGACCAGAATCTCATATCCCGATATAAGAATTTTATCGTCCGATAACGATATAAATCACAAAAATGTAACATTTTCTGTAAATTCTGTGAATCTCGGGCAGCTCGACTTGCGGGAAGTGTTTCCAGATGTAGCTGGAGTCGAGTGTTTTAGCAGATGCATGAAACGATACATTTTTAGACATAAGTTGTAACGGCCGCCGTTTTCTTTGTGAGTATTTATTACACGGCGTGCTGCGGGGAAAAGCCTGTTCTAACGTTTGAGTCTAAGGTCTATTTTTTAGCACCTGGCGGCTCTTTTTTACTTCTCATCCGTAAATAATCTGCTCTTTCAAGTGATTCAGTTTATTTTGAAAAGTCTCAACAGGATCTTGAGCTTTATTGTGAAAGGTTTATGTGGAACATAAACAAGCGGGCACGCGATGGTGTTACCGTCGTTGTTGCTAACGACAACGCATAAAAACAGGCGCTTGTCCGTCCGTAGTGTGGTTATATTAAATATAAGAGAAAGAGAGAACTTTAAGAAATTAATATAGCCACTACAGTGACCATCAAAACGATGAAAAAAATATTGCCGTAAACAGTTTATTTTGCGACACCACGAAACAAACGATCGACGTTTTTATATCGTCATCCGATATATACAGTGGGGCAAAAAAGTATTTAGTCAGCCACCGATTGTGCAAGTTCCCCCACCTAAAATGATGACAGAGGTCAGTAATTTGCACCAGAGGTACACTTCAACTGTGAGAGACAGAATGTGAAAAAAAAAAAATCCATGAATCCACATGGTAGGATTTGTAAAGAATTTATTCGTAAATCAGGGTGGAAAATAAGTATTTAGTCACCTCAAACAAGGAAAATCTCTGGCTCTCACAGACCTGTAACGTCTTCTGTAAGAAGCTTTTCTGTCCCCCACTCGTTACCTGTATGAATGGCACCTGTTTGAACTCATCATCTGTATAAAAGACACCTGTCCACAGCCTCAAACAGTCAGACTCCAAACTCCGCCATGGCCAAGACCAAAGAGCTTTCGAAGGACACCAGGAAAAGTATTGTAGACCTGCACCAGACTGGGAAGAGTGAATCTACAATAGGCAAGCAGCTTGGTGTGAAAAAATCCACTGTGGGAGCAATCATCAGAAAATGGAAGACATACAAGACCACTGATAATCTCCCTCGATCTGGGGCTCCACGCAAGATCTCATCCCGTGGGGTCAAAATGATCATGAGAACGGTGAGCAAAGATCCCAGAACCACGCGGAGGGACCTGGTGAATGACCTGCAGAGAGCTGGGACCAAAGTAACAAAGGTCACCATCAGTAACACACTACAACGGCAGGGAATCAAATCCCGCAGTGCCAGACGTGTTCCGCTGCTGAAGCCAGTGCATGTCCAGGCCCGTCTGAAGTTTGCCAGAGAGCACATGGATGATACAGCAGAGGATTGGGAGAATGTCATGTGGTCAGATGAAACCAAAGTAGAACTTTTTGGTATAAACTCAACTCGTCGTGTTTGGAGGAAGAAGAATACTGAGTTGCATCCCAAGAACACCATACCTACTGTGAAGCATGGGGGTGGAAACATCATGCTATGGGGCTGTTTTTCTGCCAAGGGGACAGGACGACTGATCCGTGTTAAGGACAGAATGAATGGGGCCATGTATCGTGAGATTTTGAGCCAAAACCTCCTTCCATCAGTGAGAACTTTGAAGATGAAACGAGGCTGGGTCTTCCAACATGACAATGATCCAAAACACACCGCCCGGGCAACAAAGGAGTGGCTCCGTAAGAAGCATTTGAAAGTCCTGGAGTGGCCTAGCCAGTCTCCAGACCTCAACCCCATAGAAAATCTGTGGCGGGAGTTGAAAGTCCGTGTTGCTCGGCGACAGCCCCAAAACATCACTGCTCTCGAGAAGATCTGCATGGAGGAATGGGCCAAAATACCAGCTACTGTGTGTGCAAACCTGGTAAAGACCTATAGTAAACGTTTGACCTCTGTTATTGCCAACAAAAGTTATGTTACAAAGTATTGAGTTGTATTTTTGTTATGGACCAAATACTTATTTTCCACCCTGATTTACAAATAAATTCTTTACAAATCCTACCATGTGGATTCATGGATTTTTTTTTTCACATTCTGTCTCTCACAGTTGAAGTGTACCTCTGGTGCAAATTACTGACCTCTGTCATCATTTTAGGTGGGGGAACTTGCACAATCGGTGGCTGACTAAATACTTTTTTGCCCCACTGTATCGTTATATCGAACAGCCCTAAGACAGTGTGTCATGTTTGCCAGGTGCCATAAATATATATATATATAATCAGATTGCAGTATTGATTACAACGGTTTAGTATTACCAAGCAAACTCTAGTTTATTGAGCTATTCCCTAAACTGTACTCTCTCCCCCGGTTTAGACACCTTATAAAGTGAGTTAATGTAATATTTGAGGACAATAATAGCTACTCTTGTTTTTCCAGACATACTGTTTCCCACAATATGTGCAAGCAGGATAGCAAAATGAGCACTGCTTGTCCCAGTTATTGTGAGCTGCTAACACTGCAGGAACAACGTAATAATGCAGACTCACAGGGAGCATAGAACATCATGAGGACCGGCCTCTCTTCTTTCTTCAGCAGCTTCCTGAAGTCCTTCGAGAGCGAGGAGGGAACAAGAGATGAGTCAGGATGCTTTTCAGCAAAACACATGTATACACATGTATATACAACACACACGATAGCTTGATTCCTCTAATAGTATGCTCCATGTTGGATTTCTGAAATTCTCTCTCACACTCTTTGGTTTAAAATAGCAAATCATGACATCATCTGTTATTTCAGCTTTGTATTCGACCGTGTGTGAGAGTTATTCATCACATTAATCACAGAAAAAGGAAAGGGAGGACTTTCTTCTTTGGACAGCAGGCACATCAGCCCCCCATACCAGTTTCCCCGTTTTCATCATCACTTTCATGAGCTCAGCTACTTCCAAAAAACATAAAAATCACACATTCAGCACAATCTTTTGTTAACACATTCAACAAGCCTCAGGGTGAGAGCAGGTGATAACCAGGTCCCTCGTTCTTCAAATGAAAGGAGGGTTACTGTGTTATGCTCGCCTTTGTTTTCTGTTACACATGTACTTTTACAGTGGTGGATGCTCAGATTTCAAGCTGCTTTAATCATTTTTTAATCATCAGTAACATGGACATCTCAGGCACAAAGCTCTGGCTGTGAGAACAGAATTTTCCAGCTGCTATTTAAACCTTCTGTTTGCGAGGGGCAGCCAATCAGAAGACAGCTGGCTTAAAAAGAGTGTGGGGCTAATTGGAAAGGAGCTAATCAGCTTCTTTAAGACTGGGCTACAACAAGGTGCAGAATGAGACAAATATTTATTACCAGTTTCTCTATGTCTGTAGTTCAGGAGACTAAACGGATCATCTGCTAATCAGAAGGTTGGTAGTTCAATCCCTGGCTGCTAAAGTCTGCAAAGTGACCAAGTATCCTTGGGCAAAACACTGAACCCTGAGTTAATGTTAGAAAAGCGCTGTAAAAGAGCCAGTCCATCTACCATTACTACCGATCCACATCAACACATAAACCACGGTGTGAAAATAGGTATAGGTCAGGGATGAAACCACTCTGAGACCTTGCCCCACCTCATCGTGTGAACTATTCAGATCACCTGATGCAAAGCGTGAGCAGCCATTGAAGCACCTGGGAAGGGATCTCAAGCTTGCCTTGACAAATCAAGTCCAGTTGTCTTCTTTTGCTCAAGCTCTCAAGACTATAAAATAAATAAGGATCATGCAAAGTGGCTATAGTCCAAAAACAAAGGTCTTTCTAAATTCCATATATACTTATCTAAGGATGAGGTAGCTGTTTGTGAATATGCTGGCAGTTTTTGATGATTTTGCAATCTGACTTGTCTGGATGAGAGCCGTTTGGAGGCTTTTAGGCTGTAAAGGCGGGACTGTGTGAGTGACCTCATGAACTACGCCGAGCAGCTCTTTGACGATAAAGCCTGTTGCTTTTTGTGTGCGGGGCTTTGTGTTGGTGAGATGCTGCAGTATCAGAGTCGGGGGGCTAATCAAAACTTTAACACAGACAAATGGAGGAAAGATGCAGCCTGTGCTTGTGAATCACAGTAAATGTACGTCCCCAGTGATGTTCTGGATTTCTTAAATGGAGCTAAATGGATATTAAATTAATCCAAAGCCCAAAAGTTTATTTAAATTGGTACTTACTTTTTCTGTCTCTATGTGGACGACATCTTTAGCCTCAGGGTTCTCCTCCCACAGTGGGGGCCCTGATGGGTCTTTCAAAAACGCTACCATTGACTGAATGAGAAAAAAAAAGCAAAGTCAAAACGACAGATCTGCGACAGCCTGTCTAAACAAAGCCAACAGTTCAAATCATGCAACAACTTTTCACTGCCACAAAATAATCCTATGGGGGTGAAAAACCAACATAAAAAGACGGAGTGGTGATTATTTACGTTGCCGAAGTCGCTCCTAAATTTAGTTGAGGCAACGCTGTAGGTTGTGCCAGATGGAAGCTCATATAGATGAACATGTTCATGCATCCAAGAGGTGTCAGCGCTATTTCAGTACCTCTAAGTGTCTACTAATGGGCTTGGTAAAGCTTTCTGTAAATATAATGAACCATATGTCTGTGGAGGCAACAGCAGGAAATATTTCTTTTAGCAGTGCTCTAACGACGGCGCGTGTGCACGGGCGGAACATTTAACGACCTTGACTTGATTATCAGAACTACTTTGTAATGGTTGAAACTAGAGCTGGGCGATAGAACGATAACGATATGTATCGCGATATAACTTTTACTCGATAGAGAAATTAAGCTATCGCGATAGACCTCGCCGCTCTTGTCCTCTTAAAAAAAAAAAGAAAAAAAAAAAAAAAGGTCAGCCGATCCAAATTCAGTAGCGCAGAGCCGAACCAATCACAGCCGCAGCGTCACGTCGCGTGACTTGTTACATACAGCACAAGTGCCAAGCCGCACGTGTGTTTGTTTGGGAAGCAGCCAGCGGGTAATGGAGCCAGCGCATAATGGAGGAAATGAGTGTGCCGACTAGAAAAATCAACCGAGTGTGACCGAAGAGAAAACAGATGATGGTTCCAATGCCAGAGAGATTGTCGAACGGAAGAGCCATAGAAGCTCCGTAGTGTGAAGGTATTTCGGCTATTTCAAGTCTGACAAAAAACAGAGTAGCGTGCACTGTAAATTGTGCCGAAAGCAAGTCTGGAAATACAATAAACTGGTGCATGCGTCACACTGTGCGCCACGTTATTGTTTCGGTGAAATGAATTTCTACAATACTGTTAATTCTACTCTCTGCAGTGTTTAAATGCTTACATATACACACAGTTACTGTCCCTCCACACATACGACTCGGTTCTGCTTCTATGCCCCAGCTTTGTTTACTTTTTCCCACCAAGGCTTCTAGACTTCTGATTGGCCAACATTTCTGCACGGTTAGGAATCTAGCGCCACCTGCTGCTTTGGCATGTTCATAGCAGCGTTTTCCTTCATTTCTGCCTTTATGTGTGGACGGGATTATTTTTTAAAACGAAAACGGAAAATCTCCGTTTTCAAAAATACCCGTGTACGTGTGGACGTAGCCTCAGTCTCTGACTGGAAGCGCTAATTCATCATTCGGCTTTTGTCAGACTAAAGTAACTGTTACAACTGTTTGAAAAGCTCAGCTATACAACAAGGAGAGATTGAGAATTTCCTTTTAGTTCTCAGTTTACTTGATATTGACAAAAGTTAGTCAGTTTTGTCTGTTCTTCTGTAAAACAAACTAAGATTTATTTTTAGAATTAATACTTTATTTCTAAGTGGAATTGACAATTTAGTCTGTTTCGTTTGTTCTATTTTGAAACTTAAACGCTTTAGCGGCTGCCTTTTGTGTAGTTTGCAATATTTGCCTTTATTTATCTGAAAAAGTCTCATGTTCCTTAAGTACATCTACCCTGTTGAACTTATTATGGGAAATAAATATTTAAAAACAAGCTGCTGATTATTTCACATTTTACTTGTGAGCAACGGCACATTTAAATCTTACAAATATAGTTATTTGGCTTATATCGTGATAGATATCGTTATCGCCTGAAATGAAAAAAACATATCGTGATATGAAAAAAATCTCATATCGCCCAGCTCTAGTTGAAACAGAGACTTGTGGAGGTTTATTGTTTCAGATGCCTTTTAATCTGTCAGAGAAACAGCGCAAACCCTAGCAAGCAAAGTAATAAAACCATGCACCATTCAAAAGAGTGACAGCTTCCACCTTATAACGAGTTTCTCTGGTAGAAACTCATTGAAAAAATAAAAAGAGAAGGATTTCCATATTATAGAGGAGAGAAGTAAACGGTTAATTTCACTTTTATCTAAAGTCATAATTTGCCTTTTAGGAAATATCTATATGCAGCAGCTGTCTTGCAGTGAAAGGCATTAAACTTTAAGCTGACCAGCAACATCTCTATGGTTGTTGTGGCTGATGCATATTTTATATTGCACTCTGTATTCCAAACATTTCACGCTAGAGGTACCTGTGAGTGATCCTTAAATATGTAACCTGCAGCTGGATAACTGGTAACAAAATTAAGGTCTTGATTTTTTTCCTCAGGATGTGTTTGCTACAGAATCAGAGTAACAGATGGTGCTATGACCTCATTAACAGGTCTGGAGGCTATAAGCTAAATCAGTCTAGTGTGCCAGCATTAGTTGAGGCAGCCAAAGTGCAGACCTGTAAAGAGCATCATTAGAAGCTCTGCATCACATGTTCAAAATTATTAAACCTGTCGGGTGTGGCTTGCTGCAGTCTTATATTATTACAAACACACCTTGTAGCTAACATGAAGATCAATCACTTGACGCTAGGGCTGTGTCATAACCATATAACCTGCCATAACACCACTATAAATGTTTATGTGACATAAAAGTGTCATGTAATGATATCATTGCTATAGCAACAGCTTATGTTCCCAGTGCAATCAACAATGAGACATGGCCGGGCATGTCTGAGAGCGAGAGCCAAGTGTCAGCCTCCAATGATCATTTAATACCTGAAGATGGAGCTACTTCGAAAACCTCTAACAAAGCGCAGTACTTTGAAAATATGCAAGAAAACTGTTCCCGCTAAGGGTGAAAAAACAACCAACACTTTTCACCACTTGAAGCAAAAACATGCACTTAGTTGAGTAGCTGCTCTCACTAGTTGCACCCCAGGAAGGAGTAAAGGGTGCACTTAGACGAAAGGTAAACGTTTGAAATGACCAGTGTGGTTTCGTGGTGGAAAATGGACTTTAAACAGACGGTTAAAAAGTTCAACCCAAGATAAATCATACCAGGTAGAAAGAAGTATTTTTCAGTTTTAATATGTGACAACACTGTGCTGAAGTTAACAAGGTTACTTTAGTAAGGATTAAGCAGTCATGCTATAGCTTTACTTACTCCAGGGAAAACACTACTCAGGCTACCTTTCTGCTTACATTTGACTTATTAAACTATAATGTGGCTGCTGTCTGCATTATATTTCAGTACATTCACACTTCAAATTAGGTAGTATACCACCAATTACAGCTCATTATAAAAGCACTGAAAATACCCTTAATTTTGTTTGCATTAATAAATGCTGCTGTCTGCATGATGCAGTCAATAAAACCAATAAAACATTGTTAAGTATGGTGATTGTGAGGCGACTGCAAGGTCCCCTTGTGGAAGGTGACAAACTGCAATTTAATTCAGGCTGACTGCAACGACTCTCAGACAGATTAGTGAAGGTTTGGAAATAATTGCAAGATAATTTCTAAAAGCAGACAGACTGCCAATACACTGGCATCAATCACAGTCAGTCTGTGTCAATGAGCACAGCTTGTCTGCAACTCAACTGTCTGCCAACTGGTTGTATCTCGGTTATACAAACGAAGATATAAAAGCATATTTGAATTTCTGTTTCAGATCCACGAGTTTTTGGCTAAACTGAAATTAATAAGTTAATTTGTGAATTTCTGGGTATGTAGACAGATGTGCATTTTTTCTCACAGCTGCAAGTTTTTTGTGTTGTAACTGTATTATCTCAAACACACACTGATAGCTTCCAGTTATCACCAGACTAATACACAGAAACAATCATAAACATAAGCCAACATAATGCTGTGAGAAGCCAGGACCTTCTTGCTGCGAGGCAACAGCGTTAGCTACAGCGTTAGCCCCGTACCACCAGCTTGTTACCATTATATCATTAAAATTCTCAGTCATCTAAAATTATGTTTATGATAATCTGATGACTTTTCTCTTTTTTAGCTTTTTAGTTCGCTCTTTTGCTGCTGAGTGCTTCAATATGGTCAATATGCTCCGTCTTCTCTTTGGTGCTGAGAACACAGTGCAGAGTCAATCTGTGCAGCGTTTCCTCTGAAAACTACCGCCTGCCGTGACAAAAAGCATCGCTATGAAAGTGAGAGTATGATTGTGCCATGAGAGCAAGGTTGCACAGCAGGCAGATAAACAATGAGCTGAAACTAACTGTAAGGCACTATAAAGCTGAGGGGGGCTGCACATAGAAATAAAGAATTTGCAGGGTCATTGCTATAAAGGTCACATTTTCACACAGTGACACTGTTTTCAAGCTGTTATTTGATGCACTGTTGATATTAAAATGCAGGTTATAAATGATTTCATAAATAGCCAACTACATGTAACCACAGATGCTTCTGGTTCTCAAAGAAAAAAACAAACAAATAAATGAATAAAAATCAGGCAAATTCTTAACATTGTGTCTAATATTCTTGTGTGGAAAATACCACACATTTTTTCCATTCATAAAACTTAATAACAAAATGAAAAAGAAGGAAGAAGAAAGAAATGAAAGCAGAAGGCAGGGCTCTGTAGAGCCAGAAGTAAAATAATTAGTCCTCTGAATGTGAGGAGCAATTAGGAAATACTACACAGCAGACAACAGTGCTCGACATGTAAAGAATGCAGATTCTCAGATTCTGACCTTGAAAGTAGCAGGCCTGCTGTACTCCGTGTGGAATGTCCCATCTCTGAAAGACACGCGGGACACAATGCTCTCAACACCAGGAGTAAACTGTAAGTAATGCACTTCTTAAGCTGCAAGCACGGTATCACTTTCCAAAAAGCACTGAGGTGTGGATAAGCATCTGACAGCCAGCTGAGTTGCTGGTTACTCACTTGTAATGCAGCAGCTCTGCTCTTCCACGTTTGGAGCTCGGGTCCACCTTCACTTTCTTACACAGCTTCCGGCCCTCTGAATCTCTGAAGGATCGACACACAAAGCGTAAATCAAACTCAGAATCCTATTCCCTTTGCATTTTTCAAATTCTCCTTCACACACACGTACAAATTTTCCTAATGATTAGTAGATTTATGCATTCATTTCTGTGCCAGACCATATAAATTCCAACTTCACTGAACTGAATAAAGAAATCGAAGCAAGAAGATACGGACTTTTCATCAAATTAATCGAATCACATGTATGATATAATATAAACAATGCTGCTTGCTCTGTTTATTTGCTGCTTCGGTGGAAACACAAAGCACAGATGTAATGTGTTGGCATACAGACGTTTCATTTTATGAGGCTTTCTGCTGTAATTGAAAGAAGAAGAAAAAAAAACCCCCACTGTAGCTGGAAAGGGAATAGATATGCATCCTGCCACCTACACATACTTCATACTTGCTACAATGAAGCACTATCAGCAAAAATAAGTACACCTTCTCATCTGTAATAAAGAGCAATGAAAATATGTATTCATTTAGAGAGGTGGAAAAACATTTGTTAGATATTCAATTATGGCTCCCAGACACACAGCAAGCCAGTAAAAGTTCAGTGTAGTTTTTTTTCCCTTCTTTAGATGAAGACTAAATACTGTCTGTGCTGACAGACAGTATTTCAGGTGATGAACGTGTGCGTAATGCCAGACTCGACCGGCTCATAATGACAGATGGCACCAGTCAGGGTACACCCATGAGCAGATGTGACCTTGACACATATTTCGAGATGATGTGCAGTCACCAGGTTCAAGACCAGTCTGCTGCTTCCAGCTTCTTGTCCACACACACACACACACACACACACACACACACACACACACGGATCCCAAAATCCATCTAGGTAAGAAACATGGCTAATGTCAGCTGTCACCAAACCACCAAACAGAGTACACACCTCTGACCTCGAGGACAAAGGTGATTGAGATTCTCCCGAAATTTTTAGTAGATACACCCTATGGTATCAATTTCAAACTCATGTCGCGTCATTCTTTTTCAATTCAATTCAATTTTTTTTATACAACGCCAAATCACAACAACAGTTGCCTCAAAGTGCGTTATATTGTAAGGTAGACTCTACAATAATACATACAGAGAAAAACCCAACAATCATATGACCCCCTATGAGCAAGCACTTTGGTGACAGTGGGAAGGAAAAACTCCCTTTTAACAGGAAGAAATGCTCATTCTTCAGTTGCCTCTGCCTGAGATTCACAGAATTGACAGAAAAAGCACTATTTTGTGATGTATATTGTTATTGGGATGAGAAATGTCATAGATTGGGATATGAGATTTGGGTCATATAGCACAGTCCTAATTATACTTCTACAACATACAAAAAAAGATTTTTTTAAAAAGAGAGTTGAAAACTGAACTGATCTATATTCTAGTGGAATAAAACACCAGGACTGTCAAATCAGTCTTTTTAGGATGTGAATAAGCTAAACAGCATGGGTATGTGCCAACGCAACAATGGACTTTGGCTTCATCCTCTTACTCACTCAGTCATAGATACAAAGTAAAAGTGACTCAACCAACCACATGCTTCAACCAACCCCTGAGATGGCACTACTTTTTCCAATCACAGGAAGGAAAAAAAAAAACAACGGAAGCACAAAGAACTCAGAATGACTCACTAGCTGATGTTCAGTGTTGGGAAGGTTACTTTTAAAATGTATTCCGTTACAGAATACAGAATACATGCCCCAAAATGTATTCTGTAACGTATTCCGTTACGTTACTCAATGAGAGTAACGTATTCTGAATACTTTGGATTACTTAATATATTATCATGCTTTTTACAACAACGTGAATGTACTATTGCTGTGTGATTTATTACTATTACTGAAGGTCCGCGACTCCGAACTGTAGTAAAGGGACCTCTGACTAATACGGCGGGGTCCCTGTCGGCTCATAGCCGAAAAATAGCTTTACTTTGTTGTGTGGGTCAACTTTTCTTGCGAGAGACAGAGAGAGGCGTTGAAAGACTGCTCCAACGGAACTTATTGTTTTCGGAGGAAAACACGAACACGGTGTACAGTCGAGTCTTAATACATGCTTCCAGCGCCCGTTTTTCCTCGACGACAACTCGTACCTTTCCACTCGCCTTTTTCTCCCTCCTCGCGCTCACAGACCCATAACGTGTATGGCAGTGCATTCTCCTGCAACACGGACTACACTGCCCATGATGCTACATTCTTTAGAGCTATGCTTGTAGCATTCTGCCTGTTAGCTTAGCACAACAACGAAAAGGCGCTCTCTCACCCAGGAAACACACAGTCGCAGAGAGAGAGAGAGCGTCGCCCTGTAACCATGGCAACCGTAACGCTGCCGCCTGGAACGAAAGAACGCAGGGCTGGACTGGGACAAAAAAATCGGCCCGGGCATTTTGACTAGAGACCGGCCCACCAGGATAAAGATTGAAAATGTGACGTCATTCAGGGGTAAAACCGCAAAGGATTCTGGGAACTTGTGGCAAGAGGTACTAGCGATAAAAAGAAACCCAAAAAATGCCAAGAAGCTGTTGTATTATTAACTGCAATAGCTGGTCGCATGACAGCCATGGAAAGTCGACGGGTAAAGAGATCGTTTTTTTTTTTAATCGGATTACGTAGTTGAAGAGAAATTTTTTAAGCCATGTTTCCGAAGTAAGAGCCGACGGATGGTCTGGATATACCAAATATAACGTCCCAGAACACTCCAGCTCACATGTTAGTCTGCTCCAAGCATTCCCACAAAGATCAGAGTTTTGTAGTAGTTAATACGTCCTTTTTCTTAACATAATTGGTGATATAGGTTACAAGTCTGGCGCTGAACAGAAATTGTCGCGCTATGCTCCTTTATTTATTGTGCATAAATAGTAAATTGTCCTGACACAATATTGCGTTTCGCTTCTGTTATTATGGTACATTGACAAAAACATATACTTTTATTCACAGGATAAAACAGGTTTTTTGTATCACTAATTGTCCAGTGCGATTACAGCATACAATATTATTGTCACTGCTACATTTCTGTAATGCTGCCAGAAATTATTTCCACTACTAATTAATTACCGTTGAGCTCAAAGGTCCTATTAATAAACGGTTAACGAATGTGTATTTATGACGACAATTTGTGAGACTGGTAAACTTACCTTTGTTCGTACGATGGTCTTTCGTTCTACACGGTGCATTTCAAGGTCCTGTACCCATCCGTCGGTAAACTGTACCTGGGCTTGTTGCAGTGACCTGAAGTTACTAAACTTCATGAGTGTATGCACTCACTCCAAGAACCGTATAATTATAAATATGAGCGTGGTGAAAGTTGGGCAGCACGCTAACGTCTTTTGTCAAATCTCCCGTTTTTAAGTAAGATCATTGAAAAAGCAGTTTCTCAACAGCTCAGTTACTTCTTAAAACAGAATAACTGCTATGATGCCTTCCAGTCAGGTTTTAGACAGAACCACAGCACTGAAACCGCTCTGACCAAAGTGTTTAATGACATATGTCTGAATACAGACAGTGGAAAAATGTCAGTCTTAGTTTTACTGGATCTCAGTGCAGCATTTGATACAGTTGACCACAACATATTACTCAAACGACTGGAGAACTGGACAGGTCTTTCAGGAACTGTACTAAACTGGTTCAAAACATACTTAGAAAACAGGAAATACTTTGTATCAATAGGTAACTTCACATCTGAGCAGACAAGTATCACATGTGGAGTTCCCCAAGGTTCCATCTTGGGACCCCTTCTGTTTAACATCTACATGCTCCCACTGGCACAGATTATAAACAACAACAAAATAAACTATCACAGCTATGCAGATGACACACAAATATATATCACAATGTCACCAGGAGACCGAGGCCCTGTGCAGGCTCTTGGTAAATGCATTGAGGAAATTAATGACTGGTTGTGCCACAATTTTCTCCAGCTAAACAAAAACAAAACTGAGGTAATAGTCTTTGGCGCCAAAGAAAAACGATTACAGGTCACCAGAGAACTTCAATCTATACATCTAAAAACCACAAACCAGGCGAGAAATTTGGGTGTAGTGATGGATGCAGACCTAAACTTAGAAAAACACATTAAGACAATAACAAAGTCAGCTTACTATCACCTCAAGAATATATCAAGGATAAAAGATCTGATGTCTCAACAGGACCTGGAAAAACTAGTCCATGCATTCATCTTTAGTAGGCTTGATTACTGTAACAGCATCTTTACAGGTCTACCTAAAAAATCAGTCAGACAACTACAGCTCATTCAGAACTCTGCTGCTCGAGTCCTCACTAAGACCAAAAAAGTGGACCACATCAGTCCAGCTCTGAGGTCCTTACACTGGCTGCCTGTCCGTCAGAGGATAGACTTTAAAGTTCTGATGCTGGTCTATAAAGCTCTGAATGGTTTAGGACCAAAATACATCAATGACCTCCTGACCCAGTATGAACCATCCAGATCCCTCAGGTCATCTGGATCCGGTCTTTTATCAGTTCCCAGAGTCAGAACCAGACACGGAGAAGCTGCATTCAGCTTTTATGCTCCTTATATCTGGAACAAACTCCCAGAAAGCCTCAGATCAGCTGAAACACTCAGTTTATTTAAATCCAGGTTGAAGACTCACCTGTTCTCAGCTGCATTTGAATAAAGCACCAAATCCACACTTTAAGCTTAAATTTCAAAACTTACATTTAACTACTGATTTTATCTACTGTTCTGATTTTATCTGTTTTGATTTTATATACTGTTGTTTGTTTGTTTGTTTGTTTGTTAATTAGTTAGTTAGTTTATTTGCTTGTTTTAATCAATTTTAAATCATGCTTTTTATTTGTTCTTGTTTTTAATGTCTCTGTAAAGCACTTTGAATCACCTTGTTGTTGAATTGTGCTATACAAATAAATTTGCCTTGCCTTGCCTCTGTGTGCTCGTAAGGGTCTAACCCTTTCACTCCTTTGATTTTTCCTCGTATCTTTTCTTTGTCTTTTCGTCGAGTCTGTCTTTGTACGGACCGGCATTGTTCTCCTTTTGTTCTGTACATTCCTTTTTTGTGCGGCAAAGAAAAAACAAGAAGGTATTGGAACCGGAGAATGAACGTTTTGCGGTGCTGCAAACGCTTGCATTTGATGCGGTACTTGGATTGTTTTGCCACGAGTTCCCGGCATGCAATGCGCGAAAATCACGTGATTGCTAAACAGGGGGGAGGGTGCATCCGGCCTCCTCGGCTGTAATTGGTCCAGCCCAGAGTCGATCATGACCAATTGGCCAATCCACCACCTTTCATTATATATACCCTTCCTAAAAAAAAAAAAAAAAAAAAAAATCCATCGGCCCATAAAAACAAAAAATCGCCAGCGGCCCACCGGGCAAATGCCCGGTATGCCCGATGGCCAGTCCAGCTATGAAAGAACGTAGCTGTCAAACAAAACCCAAACAGTCCTGACCCGCGACAAAATGAAACAGGAAAGTACCGCAGTGTAATCCATTTATTTCAACAAAGTAACTGTATTCTGAATACCACCTTTTTAAACGGTAACTGTAACGGAATACAGTTACTCATATTTTGTATTCTAAATACGTAACGGCGGTACATGTATTCCGTTACTCCCCAACACTGCTGATGTTCACCACTGAGGGAAACAATGCAGTGAATGGCAGCCCAACAATGGTTTGACCACTACATTAGAACAACTGCCTTGCATTAAACTTTGGATTAACATCAACTAATATTTCAGTGGTTGGTATGATGTGAAATGCAACAGGATTGGTCACACTTAGTTTATACTATACGTTTTGGATTTATACAAAACGTATAGTAAGTTTACTAAGTTTACTACTATACATTACTATACAGTAACGTATAGTAATTTTGCAATTCAGCTGATGTGCTGTTTTCGATGTGGATTATCTTATACAATTAAATACAATTTAACTTGCCTCAGGTTGAATCCATTATACAGCGGGGCAAAAAAGTATTTAGTCAGCCACCGATTGTACAAGTTCCCCCACTTAAAATGATGACAGAGGTCAGTAATTTGCACCAGAGGTACACTTCAACTGTGAGAGACAGAATGTGAAAAAAAAAAATCCATGAATCCACATGGTAGGATTTGTAAAGAATTTATTGGTAAATCAGGGTGGAAAATAAGTATTTGGTCAATAACAAAAATACAACTCAATACTTTGTAACATAACCTTTGTTGGCAATAACAGAGGTCAAACGTTTACTATAGGTCTTTACCAGGTTTGCACACACAGTAGCTGGTATTTTGGCCCATTCCTCCATGCAGATCTTCTCGAGAGCAGTGATGTTTTGGGGCTGTCGCCGAGCAACACGGACTTTCAACTCCCGCCACAGATTTTCTATGGGGTTGAGGTCTGGAGACTGGCTAGGCCACTCCAGGACTTTCAAATGCTTCTTACGGAGCCACTCCTTTGTTGCCCGGGCGGTGTGTTTTGGATCATTGTCATGTTGGAAGACCCAGCCTCGTTTCATCTTCAAAGTTCTCACTGATGGAAGGAGGTTTTGGCTCAAAATCTCACGATACATGGCCCCATTCATTCTGTCCTTAACACGGATCAGTCGTCCTGTCCCCTTGGCAGAAAAACAGCCCCATAGCATGATGTTTCCACCCCCATGCTTCACAGTAGGTATGGTGTTCTTGGGATGCAACTCAGTATTCTTCTTCCTCCAAACACGACGAGTTGAGTTTATACCAAAAAGTTCTACTTTGGTTTCATCTGACCACATGACATTCTCCCAATCCTCTGCTGTATCATCCATGTGCTCTCTGGCAAACTTCAGACGGGCCTGGACATGCACTGGCTTCAGCAGCGGAACACGTCTGGCACTGCGGGATTTGATTCCCTGCCGTTGTAGTGTGTTACTGATGGTGACCTTTGTTACTTTGGTCCCAGCTCTCTGCAGGTCATTCACCAGGTCCCCCCGTGTGGTTCTGGGATCTTTGCTCACCGTTCTCATGATCATTTTGACCCCACGGGATGAGATCTTGCGTGGAGCCCCAGATCGAGGGAGATTATCAGTGGTCTTGTATGTCTTCCATTTTCTGATGATTGCTCCCACAGTTGATTTTTTCACACCAAGCTGCTTGCCTATTGTAGATTCACTCTTCCCAGTCTGGTGCAGGTCTACAATACTTTTCCTGGTGTCCTTCGAAAGCTCTTTGGTCTTGGCCATGGCGGAGTTTGGAGTCTGACTGTTTGAGGCTGTGGACAGGTGTCTTTTATACAGATGATGAGTTCAAACAGGTGCCATTCATACAGGTAACGAGTGGGGGACAGAAAAGCTTCTTACAGAAGACGTTACAGGTCTGTGAGAGCCAGAGATTTTCCATGTTTGAGGTGACCAAATACTTATTTTCCACCCTAATTTATGAATAAATTCTTTACAAATCCTACCATGTGGATTCATGGATTTTTTTTTCACATTCTGCCTCTCACAGTTGAAGTGTACCTCTGGTGCAAATTACTGACCTCTGTCATCATTTTAAGTGGGGGAACTTGCACAATCGGTGGCTGACTAAATACTTTTTTGCCCCACTGTATTTTGAGGGAATTATTGGGATGTGTTAAATCAAAGGAGCAATTTGTTGTTTTTCATTTCCGAAACTAATGTTTCACTATTAGTATTAAATTATTATTATTTTTTTTAAATCAAAAATGTCAATGTTAGCACAATACACAGTGAGTCTGGAAAGTATCCACAGTGCTTCACCTGTACCACATGTTGTGTCATGTTACAGAATTCTTGCAAATTTATTACAAATAAAAACATAAATATAACATTTATAAAAGCACTCACAGCCTTTACTTTGTACTTGGTTAAAGCACCTTCGACAGCAATTACGGCCTCAAGTCTTTTTGAGTATAATGCCTCAAGCTTGGCACACCTGTTGTTGTTCTTCCATTCTTCTTTGCTGAACCTCTCAAGCTCCATCAGGTTGGATTGAGAGCATCAGAGCACACCCATTTTCAGATTTCTCCAGAGATGTTGAATTGGGTTCAATTCTGGGTTCCAGCTGGGGCGCTCAAGGACATTCACACAGTGTTCCCCAAGCCACTCGGGTGCTGTCTTGGCTGTGTGCTTAAGGTCATTGCCATGTTTGAAGATGAACTTTCAGCCTAGTCCATATTTCCATGGAGCAGGTTATAATCAAGGGTGCTTCAGTACATTGCTGCTATTCCTCAATACTGACTCGTTTCATAGTTCCTGCTGCTGAAAAACATCCCCACAGCATGATGCCGACAGGGCCATGTCTCACTTTAGGAATGGTAGTAGCCAGGTGACACAAGCCTGATTGGTAGAGTGCTGTAGGAATAGTTATCCTTCTGCAAGGCTCTCCTCAATCCACAGAGGAATGCTGGAGCTAAAGTGACCATCAGGTTGTTCAGTCACCTCCTTGACCAAGGCCCTTCTACCTTACTCAGGTTATCTGGGCGGCCAGCTCTAGGAAGAGTCCTGGTGGTTCAAAACTTCTTCCATTTATGGATGATGGAGGCCATTTTTTCCCCTGTACCCTTCCCCATATCTGTGCCTCAATATAATCCTGTCTCAAAGGTCTACAGACAATGACTTAGACGTCATGGCTTGGTTTTGTGCTCTGACATGCACTGTCAACAATGGGATTTTAAATAAAGAGGTGTGTCCCTTTCTAAATCCTGTCCAACCAACTGAATTTATCACAGGTAGGGATGGGTATCGTTTAGGTTTTATCCGATACCGGTGCCAAACCAGTACTTTTGAAACGGTGCCTGTGCTTAAACGGTGCTTAAAGAATGGGAAAAAAAACAAAAAAAAACAAACCACAAACTTTGTCCAAAAACCTCTCATGTTCAGCTGTTTTCCACTTTTTCTTTGGTCATTTTAGCTTTTTTGGCCAGGGTGAAGGGAGTATCTGCCATCAAACAAGAAGCATGTAACTACCACGGTGTTTGCTAGTTCACCTTACATGCATTAATGTAATAACGTGGTTAGCCTACTCAACGTAAATTACACACGAACAACATTAAGCTACTCACGCAGAGAAGAACGGCTGCTGCTGCATCATCATCCTCATCATTTCTGCTACACTGGCAGGGCTAGGGGCCAGGACTCTATTCTTCGGGTTCTTGGGGGATGTTGCTAACTCGGTGCATTTCTTGGCTTTTAAAAAATGCTATGCGTCGCCAGGTTCGTCGTCAGATTCAAGGTGTTACCTCCTTTGCACAGTATCACAGTATCACCTTAAAGCACTTATTGCAGGCTGCTGAGTTTGCATCTTTTGCTGTGAAGTACAGCCAGACTTTTGACCGCTTCGCCTTGGACATTTTTAACCTGTAGCTCTGCTCTAAAAGAACATACGTACCTGGCCCCGCCTACTATCCTTGCAAAGGTAAAATGATTACCTAGAATCCAAAGTGTATGACATTTCAGTAAAAAAAAAAAAAAAAGCACCGAAATGTGCGCTGCTTTTCGGTCTGGTTACTACCGTTTATGTCAGAACCGGTGCCATAATGGCACCGGATACCGGTACCCATCCCTAATCACAGGTGGAGTCCAATCAAGTTGTAGAAATATCTGACAGATGCTTGGTGGAAGCAGAATGTGCCTGAGCTCAATTTACACAGTGATGGCAATGGCTTTAAATACTGTGTTAGATTTTTGTTTTTATTTTCAACAAATTTGCAAGAATTTCAAGAAAACCTTTTTTTTTTAAACTTATTTACTGTCATTACAAGGTATTGTGTGAGTGGGCCAACATTCCTCCACAATGATTGAGTGACTGATCAAACTATACACAGAACAGTTACTTCACATCAATGCTGCTAAAGGTAACTCTACACACTCATAAATCATGGGGCATACTTGGTTTTACAAAGGAGTCTTGTGCAAAAATGTATTTTTCCATAACTGTAAATTAACAGGAAAAAAAAAAGTTCAATATTTCCTTTATTCACAAGTAACTGGAGATCACTGGGTCAACTGGAACAACCATAGTTTACCACAAAATACCTGGAAGAAGGTGATTGTGAAAGGAAGACTTTGAAGACTAGCGAATGATTCAAGTAACAAGTTGGAGCCAAACCTTCACACTAGGCCAAAGTCAACAGAGCCACTTTGTAAAGGATTAATAATGGATTCACCACGCAAAGAGGATGAAGCTCTGCACGCCATTCAATTATTACTCTTCTAAAACGCAAATCCTAATCCCTTCATTTGTTTGTGTTCTGGTTTTCACACTGTGCCTTACAGGATCATATATGTTTCAATGCTCTGTTTATGCTACATTTGAAGTGGAGTTTAGGAGGGACAGCCCAGTCCTGTCCTTTCTTCCTGTATGAGATCATTCATCCCACGGGTGGATCCCAGTTGGCCAACACTCAGGTCCCTGTCATCTGTTCAAAGTGTGTCATTCTGGCCTCTGTGGCTCTCTTCGTTGGCAGAGATGACCATTCTCACACAGCGATATGCACTCTACTCTCTCTCCCTCTGTCCACCATGAGCTCTCAGCTGGAGCTTCAGCTTGGAACCGCTCCATTTGAGACTGTCGAGAAATATGCCAAAAAGCACAATGCTTTGCTACAGAGCCTGGCACTGGGTCCATGTGTCCTGTAGTGATGAACCCAGCTTGCTCTAGCTCCCCTGGCGGGAATCTGGCTCGGTGTGAATCTCTACTTAGCATTCGCACACTCTCCTAAATGCTGGAGTTCTTGGAGAAGGAAGAGAGATAATTCCATAGTCTCCCTGACAAAAAACAGCAGGTGAGTCAAAAAGTAAACACTCAAGAAAGACACGCATCGTGGAGTGTCTTTGTAGGGAAACATGGAAACCAAAGCCTCTGACAATTCCTTCGCACCGGTTTGTATTTAGTTTCTTTTCCTTTCTAACCGCCCGGTCTTCAATCCCGGATAAGGTTGAGAGAGATTGTGAATGTTGGCATGTGCACTAGGTGTCAAAGGGGAGTTACTCCCTTCCTCATAGTTTCCTGTTTTATGATCTGTTCTTTCCCATCTGGCAAAGAAGACAGGTGATGGGTTGACAGGTAAAAAGAAATAGTGGAACTGAACATCAGAAGGGCACGGAAAACAACAAGATCAAGTCAGATCACTGGGGAGAAAACCAAGTTATGCTTGGAGAAAACAATTCTTGTCTGTGTCTTCGAAGTATCTAGCATTTAGCAGTTCCACAGAGCGAGCCTGGGATTGTTGTTTTCCAGAAAGTCATGATTGTTCTCCCTTTAAAGGAAAAGTGTGGGATAAGTGCATAATTATTTTTCTTTATGACTAAATTAACTGTTAAGCGAAAGGACCAAAACCCCCTAAAATGTGGTTTTGCAACAGTTTCACCACATATCATGTGGATTCATCCGTCACATTTAAGTGACACAGATGTCCTTTAAAACCTGCATGTGACCTGGGATCAGAGCAATGATTCACCTTAAAGCAGTTAGAGACTACACTGGAGTGGCTTAGAGACAAATTTCTCACTGTGGCTCAGCCAAAACAGACTAAAACCCTATATGACATCTGGGGGTGTTGACAGGTCACAGATTTGTTTTGTGATTGGCTCATAATTTCTTTTGAGTTTTGGCAAAAAAGCAAAACAAAAGCAAAACTAAAAAAAAACCAAAAACAATTTCTGTAGAACAAACAAACAGAAAACCTGGACATACAGTGCCTCTGCTAGAAAGGGAAATAACTACACATAAAACATTTCAGGGAAATCTGTTTATGTTTCGTGCTTCCGAAAGAATATTGGCCAATATCTCGGAACACTGGAAGCCACCAAATATCAGTACTGATCTTAAAAATTCGATATCAATTTGACTATTCTCAAAAAGAGCAGGAGCTTTTTTTTTTTAACGTCGTCTTTATTGAGGAAGTATGAAAAACTGTCAGTTGTCCACATCCTCTTCAGACCAGGCCATTGTTGACAAAAATCCATAAATGCTCCCCATAAAGATTCAAAAGTTTCCCTTAAAAAACTTTTTTTTAAAAATTTTTTTAATGGCAGGCTTGACAACATTTGTTGTACCCATAAGCCCATTTGTTTTCTTCTTAGCAGACTAAGGCCCATCAGCATCCATTCATTCTTTACTGATAATTGATTAAACCAAGAATTTTAAAATTAAGGCTGTAGCGGGACCGGTTTAGAAATACTTTTTCCCATCACAATCTGCACATCCCACACACGATGGAAAAACAAAGGTCCCTTTCGAATCATTGCATTTAACACACATCTAGAATATTTTTGTTGAATCCATGTAACTTCTTTGTTTTTATATATATTTGCATTAATCTTCTATATTATAATCATTGTTATGTGTTTGTTGTATCGTTATCTGATTTCAGATTTTAAATTTTGCCTCTATGGAGCCCATTTCTGGTGTAAATTCTCCACCAATTGAGATATTAAGAAGTTATAATAGTCTGATTCGATTCATCTCCTTAGATCAGGGGTGTCGAGCTCCAGGCCTCAAGGGCGGGTGTCCTGCAGGTTTTAGCTATCACCCTGTTTCAACACACCTGAATCAAATGATTAGTTCATTACCAGGATTCTGGAGAACCTTAAGACATGTTGAGGAGGTAATTTAGCCATTGAAATAAAAACTTGCAGGACACTGGGCCTCGAGGCCTGGAGTTTGAGACCTGTGCCTTAGATGATGATTTTTTATAAGATGACTTGTTTGTGTTTATTATTAAGTTTAGACTTCCCTCTAAGCTCTTCAAATATTGTAATTATGTCTGAGAGAAGCTCTGTTTTTAATGTTAAATGAAAAAAGGCTTTGAAAAATATTTCTTGAGGTAAACTATGGCAGCATTTAGCATTTTTTTAAAACACCAAAATTGTGTTATTGGCACAAGTATCGATTGATTTTTAAGCAATGAAATCAACTAATAAATTGAACTGAATTGACTAATAAATTGAAATTACACACATGACTAATGCAACCAGTTTTTTTTTCAAACATGCAAAAAAACTTAAGGTAAAAAATTAAATGCAGAGAAAAAAAAACTGTATGAACCATAATTACGTGGCGCCCTCACCTGAGAATTAGCATATAGCTTTAAGCAAGAGACGTGATTAGCATTTATTTACCTTTTCAAAAAACAAAACAAAACAAAAAAAAAACAGAAAGAAAGAGACCCAGTGAAAAGGAAGAACTAAAATGGTGTAAAGAGATCTAATACATTAGACTAAAAACTTCAATAGCTTTAATAAGTGAGTGGCCTCCTGTCAGATTGTGCCAGTAGAACCAGTGAGACGAGGCCATTTACACCCCAGTGGAAAAGCCATAAATTATTCTGCAGATGGATGGTGGCAGAGACACTCTTGGGAGGAGTAAATTGCTCTGGCCTTATAGTTGCTGTCAGAAAATTTCTAGGACAAAACAGTCTGTAATGTCAGGGAGTCTTAGACTTATAGAGAAAGAAGTCTTAGAATGTGTTTTTCAAATCACCCCCTTACTTACCCACAGTTGACCCAGGCAATAGTCCCTTGGCCCTTCACCGTCTGGGCGACATCAGAAAGCAGTTTCAGGTGGGAGTCCCCTGATGTAGCTACAGACACAGAATAAAGCGCAGTCAAGCCTTTTTACCAAAGCCACTCGATAGCCCAGGACAACCCAGAGCCATGAGACACAGGAGACACTGTCATGACAAGCACAGAGAAAAAGAATCGAGTTACAGTGGAGCTCACCATCTTTCTAAAGCACCGAGTGACGAAGAAAGACATCGCTGAGTTTGGGTTAGAAGGGTGACGGGGGAGCATTTTCTACTACCTTTCAACGGATGGGCTCAGCGAGGGGGTTTAAGTTACATCAGCTTTCAAAATCTTACAATAGTGTGACTAAACAGGAGATGGAAGGATTATAAGGCGACACAAAGACTCTGGATCTAATGAAGCACTCTCTAACGGTGCGACAAATGGGAAAGCATAGCAAACATGTTTTCACCAACTGCATGATCCCAACAGCAAGGTTTGTGTGGGATCGCCGAGTTTAGAGCGTTCGCAACCACCGGAAACGTGCACAATATCTCACAATATGGCTGAGCTGTGCAGCTTGCCTTCTGTGTTAAGAAAGAGAAACTAGTGGGATATAAACTGCACCAGTTGGATAACACTGTGTAATGTTACTGATTTTCATCAGCTACGTCAAGTTAGGTACATCCCTTTGAGTAAAGTAAACAAAGTGTAATATTCCAGCTCTTGTGCAACGCAGTACATCATTTTTATACTCCCCTGAAGCCAAATGTGCGTTTTTCACTGCATAAAGAAAACAGCTCCTCACAATGCTCCAGGCAAAGACTATATTTCAGATGTAAGGGCACTGCCACAACTTCCCAGGGTTCTGCCTTGGAGTTGGCAACAAAAACATCTGGCAACTCAGGATCAGGGTATTGTACGGAATAGGAGGTGAGCAGGTACCGACTGGTTGACAGCGTTAAGGATGATGAATACCAACCAGATCAAAACTCAGCAGGGATGTGACTGACTGCAGAGGCTGGTGGTGAACACAGAACAGGGCACGGTTGTGTTTAATCAGGGGGGAATGAATGTGAAGTGCCTTGAGGTATAATCGAGGCCTACATGAGGGCAATCTTCAGTGACTTTAAAGCAGGAATGTCTGGGTGAAGTTACAGCCGGTGATCAATCCGACGCGCAGCTGGATACATAGAAGCCAATGGGCTAATATAGGCCGATATGGCTCATTAATCAAGAAATATATCTGTGGCTATAAAGAGGCCTCAGAGTCCTCTGTGGATTATTGAGCAATATAAGTTTGCTTCTTTTTTATTATGAACAGGAAGAACTCCTTCTTGGAAATCTGCAAAATGGAATTAGAAGCTGCTGGGGTGCGTAAGCGCTCGCTAATGGATAGCAGGAAACAAAATGTACTTTAGAGCTGTATAATTATATTTGACCATTTTAGCTTCTATTTAACAGCTACTCTTTAATTCCATAAGCATTTCCAATTTCCTTATTGAAACAGACCGCTGCGATCATTCTTTGAAAGCGAGCTAGAGGCTAAAGCTGGGCAAAACATTGTTTCTGAATCCATTTGAAGATACTGTGCTAGAATGTTTTTTAATGAATGCTATCGAATTTGGGCAAAGTGCCACTCCACAAAACCACTTCCTAATTAGAGCGGGCGATTAATGGAATTTTAATTAATTTGGTGTTTTCCCTCTACAAAAATCACAGTTTCCATGTACAAGAGCAAAAATCATAACAAAAGACAATCAGCGGCACATACAGTTAACAGGCACGCACCCCTCAAGTTCTCTTAATCCAACTCTGTGAATCTGGCCTTTTTGAACCCCTGAAGGTGAATTGTCGGGATGTTGCGCATCAGCTGCACTTACACACCCACAATTGAAGGAAACAGCTCTTAAGAGGCATCTGACTGTACACAATTTAGGATGCTCTTAAAAATAATACACTTAGATGTAGTAACTAAGTAACTAGTAACTAAGGCTTCCTGAAATTGCAAATTTCATTCTTACCTTCTCTGACAATAACATGACATTGCACGCCCTCAATCTCAGATCATAAAATATGCTAAAACGTGCAATTTCATGATGGTTATCACTAGGGTTGCACAATTAATAAAATTGTATTCTTAATGATATATTTGGCTTCCCACAATTAAATGAACACAATCTGGTGATACTGAAAACTCAAGTCACAGCTGTTCCCTGCATTGTTTAGTGCAAAGTTTGCTAGGCACCCTTAACTGCAGTGATATAACACAGAGCTAGTCATACAAAATCGATCAATCAATCAAATGTCTGTCGTAGCAAAAGCTGAAGACCTTGTCCCTAGAAGCGATCACCATGTGTTGTTTGGAAATGCAAGTGGTGTTAATCAGGAACAAATCGTATGCAAACAGTGGTGGAGAGTTGTATTGCTTTGCACTGCAGGCACAACTAACTCACTCATCCATGTGAACTTGGTGAATGAATGAAGGCAAAGGAAAACAATGCAGCGGTTGCACATCAAATCCATAAAAGCCAGTCTGTGCAGCGCGTCAGCTCGCAAAGATGCACTGACGTCACCCACGTTGCATTTCCCCAAAAGACGCGTGTCCACTAAACGGGACCGGTTTTATTTAGCGGGAATGCCGCACAACATGGATGTGAAAGTGCTGCTGTGTTTGCGTGACATTTGTATCACACTAAAAAGCAATGGATAATCATGACAAATAATGCTGATCTCAACACTGCTCAAAAATAATTGCGATAATCATGTTGGCCATAGCTGTGCAGCCATAGTTACCACTTTTGTTAACACAATGCATGTGTATGAAATGCATGTTGTTTTCCGGCACTCCACAACAACCTCTACAGCGACAGTGTTTGAGAGTTACTGAGATAATACCGGCATTATCCACCAGCCATTAACACGATTGTTTATCCCCAACCCCTCCTTTGACAGACACAGCAGCAAAAACTAAATGAGTGAATTTGTCGCGTGCGTGTTTGTGGAAAAATCTGCATCCATATATGGTATACCGATCACGACGAGATGGCTGCCTTCTCTGACCTGTTTCCGTGTAGAGCACCAGAACATTTGTTCTCGTCCTGAGCAGCTTCTTGAAGTCTTTGTGGTCACTGACTTTCTCTATGAGAGGAGACACCTTCACTGCCTCCAGCACTGACAGGAGCCACACCTGGTGAAACACACACACATTCACGAATATTACCACAATAAGATCTCTCCATAGCATTAAATGTAGAAAAAAGACAAATTATTATTTAGTAAATTAGCCCATTTCAGAACAAATCAATAAGTATTACACAAGATGGACTTGGTCAGAATTTGGGCGAAATCGACAAACGCGGATATTGTGATTATCTCCGAAACTTGGTTGTCCAAATCTATTACAGATGATGACATCAACATAACGGGATACAATCTTTATCGCACAGATAGGCCTAGGAAAGGTGGAGGCGTAGCAATTTATGTTAAATCAAGATATGAAGTATCCATTGTTTTATCTGTATCTATTCCTAAACAAATGGAATTCTTGGCTTTGGATATTAAAATAGTAAAGTCTCTTTCTATAACAGTTGTTGGGTGCTATAGGCCTCCGTCTGCTGTAAAGGAAACTTTATTATCTCTAAAGCATCTTCTGTCCAAATTAAAATATAACGAACTTCTATTGGCCGGAGACTTGAACTGGGACTGGCTGAATATAGCTTCTGATGAATTTAAATCCTTCTGTGACTCTGTTAATCTTAGCCAGTTGGTCAACCTACCTACAAGGCCAAATATAAAGAGTCCTGACAAATCTACTTTGATTGACCTAATTCTAACAAATGTCCCTCATAAGTTTCTGTCTCTAGGCGTGTTTTGTAATGATTTAAGTGATCATTGTGTAGTTGCTACCAGTAGGAACACTAAAATCCCTAAATGTAAACCGCGTATCATCTGTAAAAGAAATTTTAAAATATTTAATGAGCAAGCGTTTCATTATGACTTGTCTATGGTAAATTGGGAAAACTTGAGTCTGATACCAGACATCCATCTGGCTTGGGCTTATTTTAAAGAAATTTTTATGAAGATTTTAAATAAGCATGCACCTGCCAAAAAATTTAGGGTCAAGGGACGGGAGAACCCTTGGTTTTCATCGGAATTATCAGAGTCCATCCATCAGCGTAACGTGGCATGGGCAAAAGCTAGGAAAAACGATTCCCTGACTGACTGGTTAGACTTCAGGAAATTAAGAAACAAATGCACGACACTTATCAAGAAGGCTAAGTCAGAATATTATTTATCTGTTACTACAGAAAACCTCAATAACCCTCAGAAATTTTGGAAAGTAATTAAGTCCTTATCTATAAATAAAATATCACAGGCTCTTCCAAAATTCATTTTAAAAGATTCTGTCCCAGTTTATGACAGAACTGAGGTCTTAAACAGCTTTAACAAGCACTTTGTAGCTACTGGTTTTTTATTTAACTCTGTTGGAGCAGCCCCCATGATTCCCTGCACAGAACCCCAAACATATATTGGGGAGCTTTTTGATTTTTCTCCTTTTTCTGTCCAGGAAGTGCATAAAGCTCTTAAAGCCTTAGATCACAGGAAACCCCCAGGGCCAGACTTAATAGAGCCCTATTTTCTGAAAATAGCAGCTGATTACATTGCACAACCTCTTACGATCCTTTTTAATCTTTCAATCCAAAATAAAGAAATTCCACTTGTTTGGAAGTCTGCTTTTGTTACGCCAATATTAAAAGGAGGCGACCCGGCCATTTTGACTAATTACAGGCCAATATCAAACTTGTGTGTTTTGGCAAAAGTCCTTGAGTCTCTCGTCAGTGAGCAATTAAAAGAGTTCTTGTACTCTAATGAAGTTCTTTCAAAACTACAATCTGGGTTCAGAAAACAGCATAGTGCTGTCACGGCTGCCACAAAAGTGATAAATGACATACTTGTTGCTCTTGATAAAAAACAGCACTGTGCTTCTCTCTTTATTGACCTGTCAAAAGCTTTCGACACTGTGGATCACGCCATTTTAAAGCATAGGCTTCTTTCTTTGGGGCTGTCTAGACATGTTGTCTCCTGGTTTACTAATTATTTGAGTGACAGGACTCAATGCATTAAATGTGAAAATCTGTGCTCAGAACTTTTGAATATTCACACTGGGGTGCCACAGGGTTCAATTTTAGGACCTCTGCTGTTCATCATGTATATAAATGATTTGGGACAAAATGTGTCCAATGCTAGTATGCATTTTTATGCTGATGACACAGTTATTTATTCCTTTGGCTCAAACTTTGAAAAGGCAATAGAATCGTTGCAGAAAGCTTTTGACGTGGTTCAGCACACACTTCTGGAGCTGAAATTGGTCCTCAATGCTGAAAAGACAAAGCTAATGTTGTTTTCAAACATGAAGAGATTTCCTCAAACTGTCCCCTTGGTGTCCACTCTTGAGGGAAGTGGTGCATACGTATAAATATCTTGGCTTTTTAATTGATGATTCTCTGACCTTTAAACCTCACATAGACAATCTTGTGAAAAAACTCAAACTAAAATTGGGATTTTTCTTTCGAAACAAATTTTGCTTTTCTTTTGAGACAAAAAAGCGTCTTGTAAATGCTACATTTTTATCTGTTTTAGATTATGGTGATCTGCTGTACATGAATGCTTCCGCCCAGTGTCTTCATAAGATTGACTCAGTTTATCATGCCTCCTTACGGTTTATTACAAACTGTAGGGCCTTGACCCATTGTTGTGATCTGTACGCTCGAGTGGGATGGCCTTCGTTGTCCTCCAGGAGGTTTGCTCACTGGTGCATCTTTATTTATAAGGCCCTGCTTGGACAAATGCCCACCTACATTTGCGATCTGCTCACACGGAGAAGTACTGTTTCTTACAGCCTGCGTTCAAGCGATCTTTTATTGCTCAATGTTCCATTTGCCAGAACTGAACTGGGAAAGAGGGCTTTTACTTATGCTGCCCCTTTCACATGGAACATGATGCAAAAAGACTGGAAGATAGCAGATCTTATTTCATTAAATGCTTTTAAGTCCAGATTGAGAGAGCCAGAGAAAAATGTTTTTAAAATGTAATTGTTATTTATAATATGTATGTAACTTTGTAATTTCAACGTGTTGTCGCCTCTTGGCCAGGACTCCCTTGCAAAAGAGGTTTTTAATCTCAATGGGACTTTTCCTGGTTAAATAAAGGTTAATAATAATAAAAGTCAGTGTTTTCAGGTTAGATAAGTATTCACTTTATACATTAAGTGGTCCAGCAGGATCATTTTTGATGACCTAGTCCTTATGAAACCACAAGACCCACTCATAAAAACACACAATATTTACCGAGTATTCCTTGAACCAGACATGCAGTATTGATGCTCTTATATACATTTATACAGTTACTGATTATCTTTCCTTTACAATGGTACAAACTAGGGCTGCCACGATTAGTCGACTAGTCACGATTACGTCGACTATCAAAATCGTCGACGACTGATTTAATAGTCGACGCGTCGTTTGAAGCTTTGTAAGATCCAAAAGACGCAGAAATAAGTAGCAGGATTTAAGAGTGTAATAACGGACTGAAACAGAAGATGGCAGCACTGCATGTACAAGGATGCCAGCTGCCGTTAAACCCCGAAGAAGAAGAAGCTGTGTCCCAGAATTCATAGCGCGGCCCAGCTCAGTTTCCAACAATGGCAGCAGCTAGTTAGTTTTAATATTACTCTTATTATTCTTTCTGGGTCACAAAATAAACGTTTAACATATTTTCAGGCGAGAATGTAGCTGTGTAAACCTCAAATATCTGCTCAGTTTATCAAGACACCACATATTTTCAAAAGCGCTCCGACGTTTTCAGAGATGTCTGTTAGCCACTAGCTCGATAGCTAGCCGGGGGCTAGGCTAACTAGAGCCGTGAGAGCACCGGACTCCCGGCAAATAGTTTTCAAACCCACCGCCGTCTTTCGCTCCTCAGGTTAAACGTGATATATAAGTCACTTAGATAACTTAAAAATGTTATTGTTTTGCCTTTTTTTTTTTTTTTTTTAGTATTTTATTTGTTCCTGAGTAAATCAGTTTGTCTGAGATTAAAGTTATAGTTTTTACACAGCTGAATAAACATCAAGCAGACAGCTGATTATCAGAAGTGTGAGATGCTGTTATAGTTTAGATAGCAAGGAGTTTATTAAACTTCACCGAAACAATCTGCAAATTTCATTAAAATTTAATAAACTATCATCCTGTCTTTATTTTTAGTTAGCACAGACCTTAAACACTTAAAGCTGTAAGCTAATGATAGTTATATAAGAGCAGATGCTGCTGGTGCAATAAGCTGTACGTTTTATGTCCAATGGATGATGATCTGATTAGTCGACTAATCGCCAAAATAATCGGTGACTAGTCGACTATCAAAATAATCGTTTGTGGCAGCCCTAGTACAAACGAGACAGAATTTTGCTTATAAAAATCCTCCTATACAGAGAGTGGGTTCAGCAGACGGCAACAGGAGGGGATTTGTATCATTAGTCTGAACGGCTCCTTTAACTTTTCAGACACTGGTAGGTGAGCTAATACTGTGAAAGGCCTAATATGGAAAACAAATCCCACACTGAGAGGCGTGCACTTTAATCAAAGACAAATTATGGAATTAAAAAGAGCGAGAGAGAGAGTAGACTGGTTATACTCTGCCATATAAAGTTATTTCCGTGCATTGTAATCATCTCTCTGCCATCCCCATTCATTAAAAAGCCCTTCATTTCTGCCTACGGAGAACTAAATTAGACATCAAACATGGCCTGCTCCCTCAGTGACGGCTGTTATAACCTGGAAACAAGCACCTGTCAGGCTTACTTTCTAATTTTAATTCTCCACTTGATTTTCTCCTGTTGTGAGACTACAAGGAACAAAAAGAAACTGTTTTCTGTAAACCATCTGTAAACTTCAAAATGAACACAGATCTTAAAAGGCTTAGAGGAGGCAACTTAAATACCCCATATTGCACACAGTATCATATATAACGTGAGGAATATTAAATATAGGGCTGGGGTCTGTTTATGTTTTGTAACTTGTGCAGTGGTCTTATTACACTGATGTGACAAGATAAACACGAGCTGTGTAAGCATTTGTTTTGGACCCATGGGAAGCAGATGGCAAAGGGCGGGATAATTAGAGGCTACCTGGGTGACACTTGTCTAAATAGGTTGGCATTCAGTGGTTATGACAGCAGGATGGAGGCGAGATAAGGATGAGGAGGCAGGCTGCCTTTTTTTTATCTAAGACAGGAAATATGGTGCTTCATGGTCCCCAAGAAGGATTAGAGTCAAGTTAACCAAATTTGATTCTTGCTTAATCAGTTCCTAAATATTCAATGATGTTCTGAAACTGTTCTTCTGAGACACATAATGACGAACATAAAGCCATAAATGGTGGATCCATAGTCTAACGGTCTAACCAGGGGTGGGGAACTCCAGGCCTCAAGGGCCGGTGTCCTGCAGGATTTAGATCTCACCCTGGGTCAACACACATCTGAGCCAAATGATTAGTTCATTACCAGGCCTCTGGAGAACTTCATGGCATGTTGAGGAGGGTTTTTTTTAAATCCATTTAAATCAGCTGTGTTGGATCAAGGACATCTAAAACCTGCAGGACACCAGCCCCTGAGGCCTGAAGTTCCCCACCCCTGGTTTCCACAATTGCTTGGCAAGTGAAAGGTTGCTGGTGCAGTTCCAGCTAGAGATGCAAAACCCTTTTAAGGTTGCATCAGGAAGACTACCTGGCGTAAAAAAGAAAGATGTGGTACCTGCTGTGGTGACCCCTTGTGACAGGGGAGGAGCTGAAGGTAGCTTTTATCAAGCCACCAATGGAGCTGTTGGTTACTTGATTGGGAAAGGAACAAAGTAAAGTGGTGCAACATAACACATAGTGCACCACGGAACTCAGACATAGATCTTAATGAAAACTAAATGATGGGGAAACAAATAGAAAAAATGACAATAAATACATTGACACCATGAGTCTTTGCTCTGCGCAAGAGGAGCACTGCGAGTTTCTCAAACCAACATTCTTTGTAATAATCAAATTATTACCACACTCATTCTTTTGTTCTTTTGTTTTTCTTTTTAAATTGCTGTCGGCTTGAAAAGTGGCTCTGAAAAGAGCGTCCTGCTAATTCACATTTGAGTTGAAAAAGGACTCAAAGTGACCCTGTGTTAGAGCAAAACAGTACTTCAAACCACTTTGGCACTATAATCCATTTATTTTGCATTTATATAAAGTCTTAGCAGTAAGGCTTTCACACACAGGCTGTTTCCTTTACTGGGTAAGGAGTAAACAGATGCTGCTAATTAAATACATTTAATTAACTGATCATTAGCAAGAGCGACCGCAACTGTAAAAGCAGAAGTTTTGGGAGTTGGGTGGTCTGGTAAGATGTGTGTTAGCACAATACTAAGGTAAAGACATCAGCAGTGATCTTACAGAAGCAATTGCTGCTGCTCAGTAAGCTGTGAGGGGGTTAAAAGGCCTTTCCAAACAATTTGAAGTCCAGATTGAGATTATTCACACGTGAAAAACATTCAAGACCAGTCAGTCTTCCCAGGAGCTGAACATGCCAGCCAGTTCACCCCAAGTTCAGACTGCAAAACACTCAGAGAAGTTACAGGCCTCAGTTAGTATACTAAATGTTAAAGTTCAGCACAATTAGAAAACGACTGAGCAAGTATGGCTTTTTTGCAAGAGTTGTAAAGGAGAAACACTCTTCGCTGTAAAAGGAACATGGCAGCACAGGTTAGATTTGCATTAAGTTTGGATCTGAAGAAACCACAAGACTTCTGGAGCAATATCCTTTGGACAAACACAACCCAAGTGGGGATGTCATTAAGATGACCATAAAAACCTCTGCATATTAAAGTAGTCTAGAGTCAAATAGGAGTCCATCTGCTATAGGCCTCTGCTTGTCTAGCCTCATATTATTATGTTTAGTCCTTCTCGGCTCTTAAAACGCCAGTAAATCATTAATCAGTCTAGTATTTGCATAGCCATGTATATACATGCACTGGTGTTGAGTTAAAACAACGTTAGATGGTCATCTTTAGTGACTGACTAGGAATATCTGACTGAAGATGGAAATAGGATTTAATGAATCAACAGTTCTGTCTAATATGAAGCAAGCTGCCATCTTTGGCAAAAGTTAGAAACTTTCCAGAGCCAACTTTCAGACCTTCCAGCTATGTTTGATATTTCAGAGAGTTTCCAGCAATTGGAACAAAATTTCCTAATTTGGCTGTTGTAAGGAACAAAGTGATTAGGCCAACAAAGCTTGGTTTAATGAAGTAAAACAGTTCGTCAAGAGATGAACTTTAAACTGAAAGGTTGGATTCCAGTAAAGGTCTGCTGGTAACTGGTGTTTTTGCAAAACTCAAGGAGAGAAACAGATTTTTCTACTGTCAAAGTCTGTTATTGTTCTTTATAAGCGCCTTACACCATCCAAAGTGTGTGTCATCTTCAAGTGGTAGATGTGCAATAATAGAAATAACAAGACAGCCTTCAAAAGTGACAGGCCTATTGAGAAGCAGCATTACCATACGGGCGATCGTGGCTCAAGAGTTGGGAGTTCGCCGTTGCCTACTGGTGGTGGTCAGAGGGCCCGGTGGCGCCAGTGTCCGGCAGCCTCGCCTCTGTCAGTGCGGGTGTGGGTACAATGTAGCTTGCCATCACCAGTGTGTGAATGGGTGGATGACTGGATGTGTAAAGCGCTTTGGGGTCCTTAGGGACTAGTAAAAGCGCTATACAAATACAGGCCATTTACCACACCACCAATGATTTATGCTAGTTTTATTACAGTCGGGCACATGTATAGAAGGCTAAACTAGAAGAACGCAGAGGTTAAACTTCAAGTGCAATCAGATGAGATGTGGGTTAAAAGTAACTGAAAAAGAATAGTTGGAATGAGAATGTGGTTCCTTTTCACAGCCTTTGGCTTATTCGCTGAATGCTGGCAGTGCTTTTCTTTCTGTAGTTGGTAGCCTTGTGCAATAAATAGCAATTATTGATGATAAATGTAAGAGTACATAAGTATAATAAGTACAGGACACCATTTCCTATCAGATAATAGCAGTCTTGAAACAGTTGCCTTGGTATCGCAATCATTCAGTTCAACTCCCCATGTATTCATAGCAAATTCTTGTTCTTTTAGTCTTATGGAGACAGAAGTTAAACGAGCCCACAACATACTTTGTACAGTAAATCATTCTAAAAATGAACATTTTTCATTATTTGCATCAGATTTAAAGAATGTAATTAATTTATTTGGTTATTTATTGAAAATATGTGAAAATGTTCCATTTTTGGAGACATTAGTCTTTATTATGTTCATCCTTAAACTCTTCTAATTCAAAAAAGATCTTGAACAGGTTAAAATGGAGCATGATGCATTCAGTATCAGTACCAGGAAAGAAATTAGCATATTCATAAATAGTCATCTATGGTTTCAAAGCAGTCTTTGAATCAAGATGATGTATTTATGGGGGGGGGGGGGGGAATTGGTGCACTGTGCTACAGTCTGAGAAGATTGGTGAATTGCATATGCAAATGTATATATATTACCATGAGGGCATAATGATCTATTTTTCCCCTGAATTTCTAGTAACTGACCCACATGACGATTGCTAAGTGGAATGTAAATTTCATGAATATGTCTATGGTTTCTGAACACTCAATCACTTGTGCAATCAGGCTACTGTGGTCCATAAAAATCGAATGGTTAATGATTAAAGCTTGACTTAAATGGATCACAAGCAGCAAGCCACTACCGCCCAGCAGAAACTGATCTGAAACTAATATTTTACAATTGCACCTAATGTTTATCTCCTATTGATAATTGCTTATGATGAAAACTAAGAAGATGTATGCTTCTTAAAAGTGCTCATGTCCCCACTGTCATTGATGAGTCTGTTCAAGCGCCTAAATCTGTTTGACCCACTTCACAGAAAGACTCACCAATGCTCAAAAACAGAAGTATCGCTATCATCAGACAGAAATAGGTTTCACTGACTCATTAACTCGTACCGACTCTATTCACAAGTTTTACAGCCTAGTCCAGAGTAAAGAGACACGGACACCTGGCATTTAATCTTAGGTAATCAGCAGAATGACACCCTACACTGAATACTGTACCTGTCCTGTACGGCCTGACATTCATTTTACGATACACCGTATCATGAAAGCTTTAATGCAAACTTAAACCTGATGTGTTCTAATTTCATAATAGATGCAGGACAGAGAAACTCCTGCATGTGTCACAAAAAGCTGAGTTTTTATTTATTTATTTTTTTTATTTGAATTCAGGTGCTCTGGGAGTATGTGGTGTCTGGCCCATTGCTATGGGCCATTCATCCTTATACAGTACAACCGTTGCAAGTGCTTGGTCTGCATAGTTGGCTATAAGTTGGACTCATTCCTGGTGGGTGATGGGCTCTGCCAATGCTGCCCTTTGTCACTTATTCTGTTCATAATTTTTATGGACAGAATTTCTAGGTGCAGCCAAGTGGCAGAGGGCTTTCCCTTGGGTGGTCTCAGAATCCCATTTCTGCTTTTTGCGGATGATGTGGTTCTGTTGGATCCATCAGGTGATGGCCTCCAGCTCACTTTGGAACAGTTCGCAGCCGAGTGTGAAGTGGTGGGAATGAGAATCAGCACCTCCAAATCTGAGGCCATGGAAAAAGGGTGGAGTGCCCAGGACAGGGACAAGTTCTTGTTCACTAGTGACGGGAGATGGGAGCGGGAGATCGACAGACGGATCGATGCTGCGGCTGCAGTGATGCGGACGCTGTGCCAGTCTGTTGTAGTGAAGAGAGCTGAGTGTTAAAGCGAAGCTATAAATTTCTATGGTCACGAGCTGTGGGTAGTGACCAAAGGAACGTGATCGCGGATACAAGCGGTGGAAATGGGCTTCCTCTGAAGGGTGGCTGGCCTCTCCTTTAGAGATAGTCTGAGAAGTTCGGGCATCCGGGAGGAGCTCAGAGTAGAAAGCTACTCCGTCACATCAAAAGGAGCCAGTTGAGTTGGTTTGGGCATCTAACAAAGATGGCTCCTGGGTAAGGTGTTCCCGGCATGTCCCACAGGGAGGAGGCCCGGGGCAGACCCAGGACACAGAGGGAGGTTTGGGCTTCTCTGCTTGGGCTGCTGCCCCCACAACCCAGCCCCGGATAAGCGGAAGAAGACATATGGATGGAATTTCATATTGAAATCGTTAAGTGAGCAACGTATTTACTAAGCAAACACATGTATCCTTATGCTAGCACACTGAATCATTATGCTGTCAGTTGACATTACTGATAGGCAAAGGGTCAATCACCTTCAGTCTGATGTGAAAGTCTTAAAATTAATTTGTCATTAAGATTACATTCAGTCTGAGTTATCACAGGAAGTACTGAAACCACAACAAAGAAAGTTGAAAATAATACATAATAATAATAATATTTATTCTGTTCAATCCAAAATATAACACTTCATATTAAGTTATGACTGCTGCTGATTAGCATATAGTCTCAAAAAAAAACAAAAACCCCACAATACAGCAAATTAACTACAGCAGGAAGCTCTGTAATACAATGCATTGATGGACTACTAATTACCAAAAACCTGAGCTCTGTAACTTTATATCAGGGGTGTCAAATATAATGCCCAGGGTTCAGAATCACTCTGTTTTTTCTGCCTCCCCCATTCTCAATCACACTACACCAAACTAATAGATAACCCAATTTCTTTAATTTACTACAGCAATATTTCTTTATCATGTAGAAAATTGAGATTTACTGTCAAAATTGTGCTTTTTTTCTTATATTAGCATTTGTGGCGGCTGATTACATAGAGATCTTTTTTTTTTTAAATATATGTATCAAATTTGATCCACTTGACCTTACAGGGTTAAGAGCATATTTTTGTAATTGTTTTCATTGTGTGGTTTTATTTAATTTGTTTTTTTTATCATAATACAAACACTTATGTTCAATATAATAATAATAAAAATAATAACTTTTATTTATAGGCATCTTTCAAGACACTCAAGGACACAATTAAATAGCAAAATCACAGTATGCATAAAATTGGAAAACACCATAGAATTAAAAGTCAATGCATCAACAGAACAGGCAACCTTTAAAAGATGTGTTTTAATACTGGCATTAAAAGATAAGGAGAAAAAATATAATCCTGATCGAAGTATGGTCTGTTTTAAATCAGTTGAAAAGCCTGATTATCTATAATAATAATAATAATAATAATAATAATAATGACAAAACTGTGAGAGCACCAAAATTCAATAGAACCTTTTTACAGTCATACCAACCAGCACTGTGTTGTACATATAACTATGTTGCATTTTCCTGTCATTTCTGACTATCTGATGAACATTACATTAATACATTATCTGAACATGCTGAAATTTAGGGATGTGTCCAGTGGTAGGTGTTACCTGATAAGATAAAAATAGCTGATTTAATAGATTTTTCCTACTTCAAAATATTAATATGAGAAAGCTCTGACATTACAGTTTCATCACGTTCAAACAAGAAAGAAAATGTTATCATGGAGTCTGATTAAGTAGGATTTAATACTTCACAGACCATCAAGACTGTCACTGATGAAAGGATAAGGCTCATTCCACATTTTTCTTCAAGAAAAAAAAAAAAAAAAGGCAAACCAAGAATTAGTTTATGAATATATAATCCAAGTCGTATCATTTCAATTCTAGTTAACCGCTCAGTCATATCCCCAGTTTACTGCTTGATTAATGAATTAGTAAATACCATCTTAATGTTGTGTATTAAGCTGAAATACACCATTGTTCTTAAAATCCGGTTACAGATTAGAGTGCCGGTTTTTCAAAGACCTCAACCTAAGGACATCTTTGTTCGAGTGACCCATCAGCAGTATAACCAATAAACAGAAATCCCACTAGTGGCTAGCAACCACCAAGCTGTGTACCACAACAACAGCTCCGAAAGCTCTGCTCACCTACCATCGCTGTGAGAGCCATTATAATTGTGTTGTGTTCGCACCTTCCCAACATTGCATTTCCCCATTATCGCCACCCTCTACAGGTGGACAACCTCATTGGTACAAAGCAGATGAATAGAGATTAGATACAAGGGGAGCAGCACTCATTTTTCACAGGTATCAGACTCCACTGGGAATGCTAAATGAGAACGAGGAACACAGAGCAGGAAAAGAAAAACAAGCTTCTTTTGTTTTACCTCTGTACTCTACAGAGGTAAATTGCCCCCAATTCCACTTGGTGAGTCAACTCAAGAGAAATAATTACCTTTATTATCAATTTGATTTTGGCAAACACAATCTGGAGACACAATATAATCTGACAGCACTAAAAGCCGCAGCTTTTAAAAAACAACTCTCTAAATATCACAAAGGATTTACTGCCAAACTGTTTTCGTTTTGTTTATCTGATACGGAACGTGCACAGAACCTAAAATAATATGTTTGGGATAAGCTGATATCACCTAATAATAACGTCTTGATGCTTGTTCAATCATGCATCTGGACGCAGCGTTTTCAATGGGAGAAACGTTTGACAATTTGCATATTAATGATCAAGGAACTGACCTGACAGCCCATTGTTTATTCAATGGGCTGGTTTCAGTTTACTGTGCAAATGTACTGTTTATACGGTTGGGGAAACCTGCAGTGAGCTGAGACTAAAGAAGTCACTTGGATTAGTGACAAAACGTTTCTCACATTGAAAACGCCGCGTCAAGATGAACAGAATCAACCTTTTGGAAGCTGATAACAACCCGCCAACAATTTCGTCAGACTTATAACACTAGTGGCTCAGTTGCACTTGAGTTTAAATAGCTACAAGGCAGTTGCTGTCCTATGAAAATCTGACAGTTGCTCAGCGATTGCATTGATACACTTGAAAGTTGTTGCAGTGACCAAGTTGCAAGGTGACTTCACAGGTCACCTGGCGGGAGGAAATTGGTCTCTAAATCTCTAATCACAGTCCAACTCAGACTGACTGCAATCTCAGAAAGACTGGCAATAGGGCTGTTCGATATAACGATATATATCGGATGACGATATAAAAACGTCTATCGTTTCATTTTACGCTATCGTTTGTTTCGTGGTGTCGCAAAATAAACTGTTTACGGCAATATTTTTTCATCGTTCTGATGGTCATTGTAGTGGCTATATTCATTTCTTAAAGTTCTCTCTTTCTCTTATATTTAATATAACCACACTACGGACGGACAAGCGCCTTTTTTTATGCGTTGTCGTTAGCAACAACAACGGTAACACCATCGCGTGTCCGCTTGTTTATGTTCCACATAAACCTTTCATAATAAAGCTCAAGATCCTGTTGAGACTTTTCAAAATAAACTGAATCACGTGAAAGAGCAGATTATTTACGGATGAGAAGTAAAAAAGCCGCCAGGTGCTAAAAAATAGACCTTAGACTCAAACGTTAGAACAGACTTTTCCCCGCAGCACGCCGTGTAATAAATACTCACAAAGAAAACGGCGGCCGTTACAACTTATGTCTAAAAATGTATCGTTTCATGCATCGGTTAAAACACTCGACTCCAGCTACATGACGCGCAGCTGGAAACACTTCCCGCAAGTCGAGCTGCCCGAGATTCACAGAATTTACAGAAAATGTTACATTTTTGTGATTTATATCGTTATCGGGACGATAGAATTCTTATATCCCGATATAAGATTTTGGTCATATCGCACAGCCCTAATTGGCAATGGTTTGCACCCAATTGCCAACTAATTTATCAACACAGACAATACATTGCACACTGACTCATATTGATGACAAAGTCTTTTCAATAGGGGACTGGCCAGCACCATTGTCATTTTGCAGTTAAATCACATTCCTGCTGCAACTATGTCACTATTTTAATTCCCGTTTCAAATAAACGAGGACTCTGGATGCAAGTAGTTAACAGGAATTCTGTGCATTTACATGGCAACAGATTTGTCAGTTATCGCAGACCTGCTTCCCATCTTTAAAGTAACCGTTGCAATAATGTGCTATGATCTCCAACCTGCGTTTCTCCTGCTGGGACTGTAGCAAAAAAAGACAAGCTGAAGAAAAGTGAAACAAAAAGAAAAAACATATCAAATCCAAGCTCAAAACCAAAAAGGGCGCAATCACTTAAACACGTACAAATGTGAAACATTCATTCTCATGAAGGTAATCTACCTGAAATGCGTTCATCATCACCAATTACAACCCTGAATATGCCTCAGAAGGCAGAGGAAATCCATTAGTAGGTTATACAACTACCTTCCTCCTCTGCCATAAAAGGTATATCCCATCACGTCACCGCAGAAAAATGTGGTGCACACCAAGCAGCAGGAGCCCTAGCCCCTGCCTGCAAGCCCACACCCTCCATCTGCTCTGACAAATCTGCTTAATAAATGGCATCCAGTTCTAGGGGCATTACTGAATCAGCACAAATCACACCAGTGTTTGTCAAGCACTTGCCTTGAGTTTCCTATGACTAATGAGCCATTCAGGTGTAGTTGGTGTGTGCGGACTGGCTGATTGTAAAGGAAGCTACACAGAGTGCTGATTTAGAGGCCTCTTAGCTTTCAAATGAGCAGAGGAGCAATCAATTAACTGCTTTTGCAACTATCACATTTCAGCTATCACTGACAGACGTCACGAGAGAAGTTTGGCCTACTAACACACTGCTGAGCCAGTGCTGTGAAATAAAGCATGGATGCTTTTCTGGTACTAACCAAACATTTTAGCAGAAATCTTTTACAAAGAGTCAAATATGAATTCATTTTATTTTGTATAGCATCAAATCACAACAACAGCTGTCTTATATTGTAAGGTAAAGCCCCCACGATAATGCATAGAGAACGCCAACAATCAGATGACCTCCTGTGAGCAGGCACTGGGTGACAGTGGAAAGAAAAAACTCCCTTTTAACAGGAAGAAACCTCCGGCAGAACCAGGCTCAGGAGGGCAGCCATCTGCTAGAACAAGCTGAAGGTGAGAAGTGGAGGACACATAGATATTAATAATAACTGATGACTAAATGCAGTCATGTAGATGTGAACCTTTAGAATGACCAGGATTTCTATACTGATTACTCCTAAAATTTAAGCCAATCTTCATGTGATTTAAAATTATAGGCAAACACATTTTACCAAAGAAATAAGAAACAATTTACACATTAACACAAACTGACAGCAAATAGGGGAAACCAGATTTCTTGCTACTCTCCGTCTCTTTCTGAGGGGGCACCAGCAAAGATCACACCAAGAGGACACCATGAAATACAGAAAGAGGTTAAAAAAGAACCAGACTAACAGCAAAACACCAACAGATACGTCGACAACTTCCAAACATAAGAAACACATGCCATGTCACAAGTGTAGCAAAGGCCAAGTGGACGCTCTACAACACTTCTGGGACAATGACGCAAATGTTGAACCTACAGCAAAATGCATAATCCTCATATTAGGAAGGCATTAGGCTTTTCTACCTGAGGGTGAGATGCAGTTATTTAGAGAACAATGTAAGCTAAACCGTTTCAATAAAGTTACAGAAGTATGTCAGAGCCCCTTTCCATGCCCTGAAGCTTAGGAGAGGTTTGGTGACGCAACAAGAGAATGAACCAAATCCAATCAACAACAGAATGGTGGGAAAAAAATAAAAGGTTTTCAAATGGTCAATCCACAGTGCTGACTTCAAACTAACCCAGATATTGCGTCATGTCCTCAGGAAGGCTGTTCAATTAAAACCTCCCACAAATACTGACGACCTAAAAAGGCTATAGCTGGAAGGAGCTTCCCAAACTCCTCTTCATCATTGTCCAACTCTTTTTAGGACCTATGAGAAATGTCTTAAAGATTCTACACATGATAGATTTAGTCTTTTCTTTTTTCCACCCAGGACCAAGCGATTATTTATCATGCTCAAAACACACGAAAGACACAATTTTTAGTGTTTTATTAAGTTTAAGAGTACACATTTTTTTATTGCAAGTAAAAACTGCCAGGAGGCCATCTCCTTCAGATAAACAGCAATCAGAAATAACATGTAAAGTATTACGACATATATTAATTTACCAAGCAATCGCTAATGGCAGAGTGTGGTTATGACAGTGTGTGGATATAATTAATGTCTAAAATACATGTTCAACACTGCAAATACCACAAAGATATGTTTCGGGGAACACATCAATAAAGTCCCCTCCATCCCCATGGCTACTGCTAACGCTGCTATTTCTGTAAATGTGTAAACGAAATGTCAGTGAAAGAAGGTAGGGCCACACATTGATTTTTCTGGCCTGAAAAAAAGTAGTGTGTCATTGACAAGGAGACATAATTTTAAAGTTACCAGCCATGGGCAAGCAATCCAGATAGTTAATTGTGTATATGGGGTGGGTGTGGGTGGGGTGTGTGTGTCTGAGTGTGTGTGTGAGAGAGAAGGGTGTTTGGATTAAATTGTTTTGACAGGCAGGCCTTTACCACCCAGACAGCTGGCCTCTAACTGCTGCAGTGGTTTATCACCTCCCATACAGAATCACCTACAAACACCCGACAGTGCTACCTAACACCCAAAGAGGCTTTATCAAGAGCCAAGAGAAAATCCCAGTGGCTCATAGCACAGGAACTACTGTGGAATAACTCCAACATCCTGAGCAATAAATTGCACATTTCCTTTCATGATATCACATATCAGTTTTGATGCCCGGCATCTAGCTTGGTCTACTTCTACTGGCAGATGATGGAGCCTTCAAAGCTGCTGCTGGATTCACCTGCCGTCATAAAGCACTTATCAGGCCCAATATACTGAAATCTGCCGTTTCTGATGAGGTCCAGTAGACTCAAGGAGTTTAAATTGGGCTGGAAGAGGTCGAAATTGAAGAAATTTGATTTTTGTCCTGTTTTAATAATTAACACCAGCTGAATAAATTGACTCCATGTTTCTGCTGTGGATGTAAATGCTGTAAAATTACAGCCGAGAGTAAGCGCTTGAACAGCACAGTCACTATTTACTCCCAAGAGCTGTGGCACGGTGCCAACGTGTCACAAAGTATCACTGTCAAATGCATATATACAGAGCGTACTGCACGCACGCACACACACACACCCAATCACCACCCTTGTGTGCGAAAGGCTGCTTCACAACAGGAAGCAGAGCAGGAAAAGGTCTGCATCAGTAACCGTGGTCTAAAGTGGCACGAATGTCGCTCTACATTACAGAGCTAGCTCGCTTTTTAGAGCTGAGACAATGAACTGATTACCTGTTTAAAGGGTGCTCGCACACCTTACCTTCTTTATTATGGTACACTTTGCAGGCTTATATTTAATTTAAGATATCTTCCCAGAGTTCCGGGGAGCTATTGTCCTCCATTTATCATCGCTCTGCAAGATGAAAATCAACTGGAGCAGATCAGTGTAGATTTTTCCTGAAGTTATAAATGTTTAAGCAGTTACAGCAGCACATCTGACATCTTAACACACTTTTGTTTAGTCTAACACTTTAGAAGCTGTGTCCCTGTTGTGTGTTTTGGATGTAATTATGTCTACAGAGCGAAGAATCTTCATTAGTCCTTGGGCTCCACACGTGAGTGTCCCAGCAAACTTCACGGACATAAAGCTCTGTGTGACTCCAGGAACACCTACATAGGAGGGCTGTCCTTACTGTTAATGCTTATTTAAGATCATTAATCGCATGGAAACACCAAAGATTCACTTACGCTATGCTAGGGGTGTCAAACATAAAGTCCTGGGGCCAGAATCAGTCCGCTAAAGATTCCAATCTGGCCCACTGGACAGCTTTGGAAAATGTGAAGGAGGGGGTACATTTTTAGACTTTTAACTGTAGCTTCCTATGTTTTACAGCTTTTTCTACTGAGCTCCTCCATTCATGCTACACCAAAGTGAATAATTAATAGACAAACAATTAAATGACAGCAATGTCCTGTTCTTCCACTGTCAACAATAGAAACCTATGACTTTTACAATGGGCTGACAGTGGGAGGAAGAGGACAATCTGTCAATGAACACAACACAAATTCTCTGTTTTATAATAGAAGGACAGTCTGCACATTAGGCTAAGATCACTTATTCTGTAATTTTACAGACTTAGTTCTTACTACAGCATTTTTTTTAATCATGTAGGAAAAACTGAGATATACTGCTGAAAGTTCTTCCTTTCCTTATGTTAAAATATCTCGGGGATTAAATGTGTAGCTAAACTTCTTCACACTGACAGACAGAGGAGTTTCACAGGTCTGGCCCACTTAAGATCAAAGTGGGCTGTACGTGGCCCAAAATGTAAAATGAGTTTGGCATCTCTGCTCTGTGAAGGTATTGAGTTCTGTGACAAATTCACAGGCGATTTTCCCCATGATCTCTCATTGGCCTGTATTTATATAGCGCTTTTCTAGTCCCTAAGGACCCCAAAGCGCTTTACATATCCAGTCATCCACCCATTCACGCACACATTCACACACTGGTGATGGTAAGCTACATTGTAGCCACAGCCACCCTGGGGCGCACTGACAGAGGCGAGGCTGCCGGACACTGGCGCCACCAGGCCCTCTGACCACCACCAGTAGGCAACGGGTGAAGTGTCTTGCCCAAGGACACAACGACCGAGACTGTCCAAGCTGGGGCTCGAACCGCCAACCTTCCGATTACAAGGCGAACTCCCAACTCTTGAGCCACGATCGCCCCTATCTCATTTTACCGAGCAGGACCAAGTTAGAATCACGGGTTTTCTTATCCTAAATTATAGTGCACAAGAGTCAACATATTTGCTGTTTGATACAATTAAATTAGGGCACGTGAACAAGTTGTGACACGTCACGCCACACGGAGGGAGACTGCACAGCCTACTGTCCTGCTTCCAAAGCGCACTTGAGCTGCATGCTCCCCAACTGCCAGTCAGTGGTCAACAGCCAGACCCGCACTGTGCAAGTCACTTCAGTTTGCAACTTTCAGTTCCACTTAAGAGTGAAAATGAATGGGCTGCTGAGCTGCGACCGTGGAGTGTAAGTCTAACACGCCCGGTGAATGCAACAAAAGCGGCATGTGCAGCATAAGCTGTGACAGAAAGGTAAGCTCTCTGAGGAGCCCCGGTTGTCCGGACTTTACCGGACGGTTTACGGTTTAGAAACATGGGAGGGACCCCGTGTGTGCACATGCGACCGCCGGCCAGACGCCGCTGAGTGCGGGCAGCTACATAAATAAATCCAGTGATAATACCTGCGCCACACACACCGCAGTGCCCCCTTATTATTATTACTAGCTGCTTAAATCTGGGCACCAAGTTCAGTCAAGGGCTGTCAACTTCCCTCCTGCACCTCCTGCACGGACAGGCTAGAAGACGCGGAGAGGAGGAGCGATTTAGATTTATTTTTAAAAAATAATTTCTCTTCTGTATTGAGGGATGGCACAGCGACGCACTTTAAATGAAACACACAAGAGGTTCGTGTGACTCACCAGCAACACCAACGTTAACATTTTCGCCTCTCTCATCCGACTCCCGTAGCGATTCCAAGAGGCCATGATGCCGTTGCCACGTCTGGATACGCAGGCGCATTCGCTTTTCCACGGATTCTTGAGCGTGGCGCAAGGGTTATTGGGAAATGTAGTCCTGAGCGGGGGAGGCAGCAAAAGTCACGGGGGAGCTATTGCAGCTGCTACCCCCAACACACACACACACACACACACACACACACACACACACACACACACACACACACACACACAGGTTAGCACCGAGTGTAAGAACTGTAGTCTACGTGGTTTTGTTTTTATCGGACTAATGCAGACATACTGAAGGACAATTAATTACACGAGGGGCTAATTAGTAAATTGGCTTGTGATTGAAAGGATCTTAATTAGCTCTTTATCAATTGGACTTCCACTCCTGAAGAAAAATTGGCTTGATGAAATGTGCTCAACAACATCTGATTTAAGCAACGTTTGGCGCAAGGTGAATAGAATAAAATATAATAGAACAGAATAGATGTGGAGAATTGTAGAAAATTGCGTACAGTGATAACACTGTATAACGATAAAAAAGGGGCCAATCAAACACCCAGTTTAATCCATATACGTCAGTGAAGAATAGAATAGAATAGAATAGAATAGAATAGAATAGAATAGAATAGAGCAGTGATGCTCTATAAACAAATGTTTCTTTCGGATGTGCCCATCAAGTCTTTTTTGACACTAAAGAAAACACATCTACAGCATAGAATGACAGTGTTTTCAGAATGGACTTTGACTTGCTCTGATGTTAACCTTATTGCCATCTTGAAATTCAGTAGTAAACAAATTGAAAAGTTTTGTTTGTTTGGTTTTACTTGCATGTATTGGTTGTTGCCATTGTAATTGGCCTAAGACATAGTTAAGAATTTCCTGTAAATTTTAGGCTTGTGGAATGTAAATAGACTAGAGTAGTAACAAAACAGAAAAGTGTATAACCATAACTTGTGTTCCCTGTTTAAGCTTTGCTGTTTACTTGCAAAGCAGGGGAACACTCACATTCCCAGTGGACCTTTATTGCCCGGTTACCCCGACGGCAGGTAGGCTGCTGTTGCATCCCAGACAACAGCACGCAGGGCAAACCTTTCCCAGAAAATCCCTTTGGTCTTTTCTTAACTCGGTGCGGCTGTTTCTGCACTGGACATAGGCAGTGTTGTGACACTCTTCTTGCTCTCCGGGGTGTCCGTGCGTATGTTCCTCCCGATTGCGCTTGCAAATCGGCCTCTTACTCCCCCCCCCCACCCCACCCTCCTCACCACCCCCAATCCTCCACTCCTCCCCGCTCTCCCCCAACCCGGTGGTATCGTCCGACGGTAAAGAAGAGAGAGCGCAGTTGTCGGCTGCAAGTCTCTCGGAGAGGAACGCGCAGCGGCTGAGGAAACAAGACTAGAACCCATCTCTATTCTGGCTCCACAGCTTAAAAACTGCGACTGTGATTCTCTCCTTATCTCTACCTGGCATTCTCATCAACTTAGGGAATACAAACATCTTGCAAGGTAAAAGAAAAATCACTTTTCCCTTCTTTTCCACTGCAAAATACCTGGGAGGACTAATACAAAGCACTTTTTGGGTGTGTTGTGCACCAGTTTCCAGCTTGTATCCCGCTTCAGATTTACGAAATGGATTGCAGTTCGACTTTGACTGAGGTGTTTGATTTTTTTTTCATATTAAAGGCAAATCAGCACAATAGCCTGCTGCAGCTTAGCTGACCTGCACAGATAAAATAAATAAGGGACCCTCCATCACTAATGGATTGGCTACTCGAAAGCTTTATTCAGCCATGCTGTGGGGTCCGTTTCTCTGGACCATTTTTCTATCAGAGCGGGGTTTGAGCGGTGGGGCTGTGTTTTTATCCTAAATGTCAGACACTTTGCGGATATCCTCTTTTTCCCACTTTAACTGCTTGAGGCAAAGTGATTTGTCCGTTGATATAGCGTGTTATTCAGAGCTGCTCCTTTATGTCTCGCCAGTTTTACTTTCCACTCACGTTTCATCCCAGGATCAGAGGCGCATTTGTGGGCTGCAGGAGCTGGCTGTGCCTGCCACATTAGCACTGCCTCAAACTTACTTTGTGCTGCACGCTGTCCTGTAGTCCCGGTAAGAGGCAAGACGTGGACTTAAAAAGCAACCTTGTTGGGAAACTTGTTCCCGTTGTTAGGAGATATGCTTGGGAAGGAAAGTGCATTTTTTGGGAGATTGTGCGCCTGGTCGGCATTTCTCTTTTTAAATATTTGTGTGCGCGGTAACCCAATTTGGCGGTTCAGAAGTTTGGTGTAAAATCGACCACCCTGTCTTTTCTTCCCGACTGTGCAAGTGAATTTTATTGTCTGACTTAAAGACGGCCAATAATGACCTCATTGCTCATCACTTCCGATAACAGATTAACAGCTTTTACGCACGGGTTGAGCAGCCTTGCGCACAACGTTTCGGGTGTTTTGTTCTTTCCCAATCCCAGGAAACGTTAGTGAGGCTAATTCTGCACGAGAACACTCAGAAAATATTCATGAGCTTGTCACTTGGATGAATAGCTTCTCCATTTCTCCCCGATAAAGACACTTCAGATTTGTAATAGTTTAAATTGTAAAGCTGTCCAGGTAAAAGCGCCTGAGGCTGTGGATTTCGAACAAAGAGATACCCTATTATAAAAGAAATAGGTCGATTTCATTTTGCGTAAATTTGAGTTGATTATCCTGAAATGATTTGTCAAGAGCTCCAAAGCGGACCGTGTTGTAGCAGAGCAACAGAGGGCAGTGTTGAGCGGCACTGTACAGCTGTGGCGACACCTTGCCAGGTAACGTCTGCTGTAGAGTTACAGACAATCTGCACGCACACAAGTTTGGTCAAATGAGCACGCAAAGAGACTTTCATGAAGTATTGCTTGATTGTTTTTTCTTTTTGTTTTAATCAGTCGATCAAATGCCAAAAGCTTACGCACAAACTTTTATCTGGAGACAGTTCACTGAGAACAGTTTTCAGAGAAATTTTGTGGCTGGAATTTTTAAGGCTTAAAATATTAAATCTTATTACCCCCCCCCCCCCCCCCGACCAAATTAATCAAACAGCTTATTCAACTGAAAGCTATTTTCCTGCAACAGCGACTATCATCACTGGGCTCTTGGTAGTTTTTGTGGTGCTGCACTCTATTCATCTGTAGCTTTTTAAAAAAAATGTTTTTATTGAGCCCCAGTTGTTCAGTTTCTTCAGTATTGTAAATTAATGTATTATTCATTAACACTCAAATATGCACCATGGCTGGTGTGAGTTTTGGCAAAGGTGATGATATAATCCTTTTTTAATGCAGCTTGTTTTTTTTCCATACAACAGACAAGAAAAAAACATATTTAATATCCTCAATTAGCTACAATTAGTAATCCACTAAAGACAGCTTCATAGTGGTAATTTCCCACTTCCCTTTCTGTGGAATAACAAGGAGCAACCCCATCACAATCCAGTTATAATTGATCACTTAAACTGCCGTAACAAAAGAATTTCCCAAATATGGGATGAATAAATTTGCCACATCATCTTATTTCATCTCATCTGATCACCAACCCCCCGTACCCTACATTGGCATAACTATTGCTTTTATTTTGTTCATTCATCAATATGTGTGAAACTACCATATCTCCCTCATCTTTTGATTGATATTCATCCATTTGACAGGTTTTGTTAGGCCCAGATGCTTGTCATATGGATCATTAACGCTTTTGTTATTTGGAGAGCTGTTTTTAGTATCCTGGGTCACTCCATTCAAATGGAAAGTAGGTTCATCTTTGATGAATTTATGAGGGCTCTTGACAGGTCCTGGTGGGGCAGAATCAGACCTGCCAAGCAGAAAGAGATCCAAAAAAAACAATCCCAAACTGGATAACCTCCCTGCAACCTATCCCCCTCCAGCTATCCTCTTAGAACTACTCTACGTTCACTTTCCCCTTCTTTCTCATTTTCCATGTAACTACAGCGTGTGGAAGTGTTTTGTTTTCCCAATGTTATCCAGGGGTCATGTATCTCCATGGCATCTAATGGCGACATAAATAATTCATTTCCATTACCAAATATGATAGGTGTGGAATAGACGAGCTGGCGGCCTTTTCATCAGATTTTTAATGATGCATATTTAAGTGTGATATTTCTGTTGTCGGGCATCATTTGAGATGCGGTGAACAGATATGAAAGTTTAATGTCCGGAGAACTTGATCTCTCCTCTCCTCCGCCTGACGAGGATGAAACGCTCAATATGGTCTGACCATCGCAGGTGCGCGAGTGTTGCCGTGAGCACGTCTCGTCTAAAGCGATAACAGACGGATACAGATAAGAAGTGTGATTGTGTCAGGTTTGATGCCACTTTTCTCGCGCAGTTACCCTTCATATAGCTCCAGTTGTATAAAGATGGAAAAGGAGCTTGAGGGATAAAAATAACAATAACTCTTGCTGTTGACAGACTGTTTTGTCATTTCAAGGTGTAGGTTTTCACCATCCAAGAAACCAAGGTAGAGAGTGGAAACTGACAGCTTTCACAGAGCGATATCTCTGCTGTTAGTCTGTCATTCAGCTGTTTGACTTTTCATGCACGCCAAACAAGCTGTCCAGGACATCTGCTGCCACCCGTGTGAACCACACCTCACTTCATTTATGCACTCTATCATCTTATGTCTTTTTTGAACCCTGACTTGAGAGTTCCAACAAAAATAAAAACACCCCCAAAACCAAAAACCTATCTCTGCACTTTCAGGAAGGATGCCTTTATGGTTACAAAGTAATGAGTGGTTTGCAGGGGTGCACAATTCTGCCTGTTGGTCCTTATTTTGCACCCCTTTGTGTGTGTATGTGCGTGTCCTTGCTATGTGGAAGTAAAGAAAAGAGATTTTTTACAGTTTTAAAGTGGCCTTCTGGAGCAGGATTCACATGGTAATCAGGTCAGGGTGCACTGAGGAAAAACAAAGCTGTCCAAAAGCAGAGAGAGGGTCCAAAAGACGTGCTGTTTTCTTTCTTTCTTTCTTTCTTGATTTTTTTGTTAAGATATTTCAAGGAGTGTGAAGAGACACATGGAGAGATGCTGCCTTAAAGTGGCTCTGTATATTCAGAACACTGCAGCCACATTGGAGTGTCTGTTGCTCTCTGTTATGTTAATATAACGCCAGATTTGAAATAACAGCGTCAGACACTATGATTTGAGGTGGCAGCCCTCGCCTCAATACTCGCCGTGGTCTTTATACTGAGAATACAGAGCTCTGCTGCCTAGTCACCTGAATGTGATTATGTTGTCCCACAGTACTGACATAAATGTTGCCATTTTCCATTCACACACACACAGACACACACCGAGGGTCGATTGAGGTCCCGAGCCTCATTTTATTCAAAATGAAATCATTCCTCAGCTATGTGACAACTTAGAGAAACATTCAAATTTTGGCTCAGGCTTGTTTCTTGCTTTTTTTTGTCCTTTTTTTGAGGTTGATGTGAGTGTTTTGTGGCCAATTTTACTGTCAGAAACAAACTGCAGCTTGACAGATGCACTTTGCCTCACCGCCGCAGCAGCACCCTGATGAGAATCTGCATCAGATTTTTTTTAGCTCAGTCTTTTGTTAATGACAGACTCGGTTTGAGGAGGAACGTGTACTTGCAATAAGCAGACAGTTTGAGCCGTCAGCAGAGGGAGGCCGAGCGGTCTGAGCTGGTGTGTGGAAATGAATAATTCCACAGTGTCTGTCTGGGTCCCCTCAGCCTCCCCAGATCTCATTGTTTCTGAATGCAGAGTGTACTTGGCGTGGCCTTCACTCACGCTGTCTGGCTGTTTGTAACCTGGCCTTTCTCTGCATTGACAGACAACCTCGTTGTCTGTGAAATCCAGTACGGCAGCAACGTCTCTGCCCCCTGTCTGCAACCCTGCTAATTAAAGCTTGATGCGACCCAACAGTCTCAATTTGTCTGCGGAACGTTATCATCATTGTTTCCTCCTCTGCTATTTACAAACAAGGAGAATAGAGATAAAAATGGAAAGCCTGTCAAGCAGGAGGGGAAACTTGATTTTTTTGAAGCTTTAAATGATTATTGGAGTTTAAAATTAGCATGCAACAGATTATTCTTTTCTTATTTTCCATATGTGAGAATTTGCTGCTTAGCTTGTTGGCTGAAACATTTAAACTTTGGTCTTGGGGAGCTAGTGATGAACAGCCTCCACATTTTCTAAGAATTTCCAGATGAAAAGGATTAATTGGTTAATAAAATTAATAATTAATTAATAATAAAAAACAATTAATAACAGGTGTGGTTTGAATAAAGGCGACTCTGTTCCTCATTTGGAGGGCAGCTTTTAAACTGGATGTGCATTCTTCCCAACATGAGAATATTCTGGGATTTCTGTCTTTTTCCACACGTTCTCATTGTTACCCCTCTTGGCCATTAGACGAGGTGTGCGAGAACGCGCGTCATGAACGAGCGTGCGCTCATACGCGCATGTGTGCATGTCTGAGCAATTTGATTTTTCTCTTTGTGTGCATGCGAAGCGGACGTGAAGGCATGTGCCTTTTCTCTCCCATCCCTCCTCCGTTCAGCCTCGGCAAGGTCTGAGCAAAGCCGGAATAAAAGGGGAGCGAGAGGAGGAGAAAGTACTCCCACAGTTGATTTGACTATTGTGAGGGGGAGGAACACTATTTCCATTGATGCTCTGGATGCACGGCTCAAACCCCCAGAAGCTTTAGGAAGGGAGCTCATTCAAGGCTTGGTGTGACCCAGAGGACTGATTTGGAAGATGGGTGTTGAGCCCTTTGTGGGGACGGTGGGAACATTGTTCCCATTCCACCGCTTTAATACTACTGTGAACCACTGGCTCTGTGAGATGGATGGGCTCTCAGGTTGTCTGTTTTCACTCTAAAGACACCGGAGAGGTCTTTTATAGTGGAAGTTTCTTGAATCTTCCAAGTCAAAGAGATTGTTTCTGCAGTTTCTAGATAGAATATATTAGATTTTTGTGTTTGTTTTGGGGGTTTTTTATGTAAAAAAAAAAGAAAATGTTGTAATTTGGAAAAGTAATTTAAGGATCTCCTCTCTTTGCTCTCAGAGAAATCATAGTTGAGCGACAAATCATTAACACATCTGGCCATTGTTCAAAGGTAAAATCACATATATTTACCTTTGATTTTGTCATAGCTGCAAAGAAGAAAGAACAGGATGCTGTACCTCTGCAAAAACCCCAAGCCCCAAGCCTCCTCCTTCAAGTCAAGTCAGTCCGCATGAAATAGGTCAAGAAATCATAAATCACAATTTTGCTTTTGCTTTGAAACCTGTACACATTTCCGCCTCTGTTATAACCTTTGATTTAAGGACAAAAGCTGACCTTCAAAAACTGAAACAAACAAACAAACTTAGAACAGGGCATCAGACGGCAATGATTTCCTTTCTGAATTCCTTTGGCTGAAGCAAGTAGTTTGATTTGATGGGGTGGCTGTAGCTCAGGTAGTAGAGCAGGTCACCTGCTAACTGGAAGTCTGCACCAGTCTGCATGGCAAAAATCCTTGGGCAAGATACTAACCCCAGGTTGCTTTCCAATGCATTCATCGGAGTGTGAATGTTAGTTCGGTAGCACTGAAAACCTAGAAAAGTGCTTGTGAGAACGGGTGTGATTGGGTGAATGAACAAGTTGTATAAAACACTTTGAGTGCTCATCGTAAAAAAAAGCTAAATAAGAACATTTAACATTTACCATTGCTTAAACCTTCCGGATGGTATTGAGTATGTAAGAGCACTTGTTTTGAATGTCTGAGTTTATCTGGCATTACTCAGAGTGGATTTGGACTTTTTTAATACAATGCAGAAAGCATATTGTTAAATCAACAGATGGCAGGTCTCTACTTCACTGGTAACCTGACGTGCCACTGAACCAGCTAGGAAGTTGTTACCAGTTTTCCAAATAGGTAACATGTAAGCTGTTTGGAAAACGAGCAGCATTTTTCATTAAATAATTAGCACATTATTGCACGAGACATTTGATTAACACCACATACCAAAACGTCATCAAATAAGATCGGCGAATTACACAAAAGGTGTAAAGAAGTAAAACCTGTCGCAGTCTGAGGGGCTTCAGAAAGACGTTTGTGATTCCAGGTCTATGCAACAAAAACAAAACTGTGTATAACTGACATCATCTTCATTTCCAAAAGACATTTGTCAAGTGACTGGATGAACCATCTATCTATCTAAACACCCAGGAGAAGAAGGCGAGCACTTCCCTTTATGTTGTTGATTGAACCGCAGCTCTCATGATCGTGATCTATCGAATCGTGCGAGAATTCAGCTGCCTTACAAGGTGACTTTACTGCAGTGAATGAACGCCATTCTTTCTCAACAGCCCCTTCACTTGTTTGTTTCCATGTAGGCGTTGAAGAGCACTGTCTGAAAAGTTGCTGCGCGCTTTCCTGTAGGTGTTTCTTTGAACCGAGATCTGGTAAAAAAGCAAAGCCTGAGCATGATAATATGTATTTTCATTCCTCTATGGAAGCATCTGGATTGCTACGTTTTGCCGTATAGAAATTCAGGTATGTGGAGCAAAATATAAATACAATGGAAATTGGTTGTCTGAAACCTGACCTAAGCCTGAATGCACAAAGCATAAATAAATCACGTTGAGGTCGACAGAAGTGCTGGTATTTTTCATTCATACACTTTAAACATTAGATTATACGACTAGGAGTCTATAAAAACTACACTTGGCTGTATAAAGTGTTCAAATATTGTTAAGTGGCTTCATCAAACTCATACTTTTGCTTTCGAGTCGTCAACATTCCTCTCAGGGATCTCAGGGCTTCAGGTATTTTGCTTCAAAAAGACCCATTGTGTGCAGCTTTTAGAAACCTCTCCTAATAGACTAAGGCTCATTTTTACCCTGCAAAATGATTATATCTCTCCAAATGGAGTCATACGGTGAGATCTAAACTCCTTTCTTCAGTTTGTGCTCTGTGAAATAATAGGTTTGAAGAAGGCAGTGCAAACAAGGCTTAAACTGATATGCAGAGGCAACTCATGCACTACTCATCTAGCTTTTTATTTACACGCTGACAGGAAATGGAATGACGATATACATTATTTGTTTTTGTTAGAGACTATTTGGCATGCTAAGAAGCTGCCATTATTCAGTATGTGACTTCAATAGTACCAGGCGCTTTGGAGACTATCAGATAAAGCTGCTGAGAATTCCTGATGTGTTTACTTGACATTCGTTTGCAGTATTTTAGATTTTTATCAGCAGCCTCTGATAGGTTGTAGAACTGGCTCATTAGAAAGCGCAGCACATGCATCTCTGCCGGTCAGCAATCTGGCGTTTGTGAGCGCGCCTGTTTGTTTGTTTGAGTATCCATGTGTTTGTGTCCGAACATATGCGTGTCGGCTTCTGTTGTGTACATTTGCAGTAATGGCTAGAAAATCAGCAGCAGTTAGTGAAAGCGGGCAGCTGCTCTCCGATTATACTGTTACCCACATCCCCACATTCACGTAGCATGTATAATTGGACAACCACATGTCAGGATGCGATGTGCAGCATGAGCCTAATGATTTTGCAGCACTAAATACGATTCAGTGGCGTTGTCCTTCTTCCAGATAATGGCTTGAAATCTAATGCAAGTGGAGAGTAGAGAATGACAGAGTTGTCCTGGGATCCTGAGAGCGCCGTGGGATAGTTGTCATCATTTTTATGAGTCTATGATGTATGAAGGTTGAAAAAGTCCTTATTATTGTACAGGAACAGTGAAAATATGGTTAATATTAGGCTGCCATGATGTTACGTGCCGTGTAAGCGCCCACTCTTTCCTCCCACAAATACCTGAAACATTTCAAATAATTTCCAGAACAAAGAATAGAGGACAGTGGAAACAAAAGCACAACTTTTCACGTGTAGCAACAGCTTTAGAAGGACAAAAGAGAGGACGTAGAGGAAACTCCTCCCTGGGAATTTTGAATGTGTTTTTCTTTTCATAAAAGGAAATAACATTTTACAGAAAGGTGGGAACATTATGAATAACCAACAAACACAACAACCAGCTGATCGAGCCAGGAAGAGCGCAAACAGGTACATAAATAACTACACGTGAAAGTTTATGTCTTGTGTGTCTAAAAGAAGAAAACATATCAGCCAATATATTTGAATATCAGATTTTTAAACTGCCAAATATCGGTATCAGTCTTAATAATCCTATATCAGCTGGGCTCTGCTTTGCTGCTTTGAACTAGTGGATAATGCCACGTCGACAACTCCAAAGCCAAGTATAGCTCCAGTAAGATCAAATGCGCTGAAGTGCACTGGCACAGAGATCCCACATGGTGTTTTTTGTTGCTTTTTGATGTCTACTTTGTCACGCTGTTCGCCCTTTGTTTTTTTCTGATTTCCCTTTAGTGTGACAAGTTCACATTTCCCCATCTAAATGTTTTATGCAGTTTGTATTATCGCTGCCCTGACCAGATAACAAGAGGCATGCGTGTTGAATAATTACTTATCTCCTCAGGTACCACAGTGAAATCCACCAAAAAACCCTTTTGTTACCTAATCTTCACAGCTGCGTTATTCTTCTTCTCAATCCAAAACAATCCACGCCTGCTGTCAGCCTTCTCCAGAAAATCAGCATATATAGACGTGTACTTTTGCAAGACGCAGCACGGTTCTGACAAAGGGAAGCAACAACAGAGAGCATATACACTTATTTTGTGTGGCAGCTATAGACCTATTTCACATCTGAGGTGTCAAAACATTTCAGCTTTTTCAGGGAGAATCCGATCATGCTATTATTCATTGTCTGCGTCTGTTTTCTTTTGTTTTTTTTTCCTGTCTATTTGACCTGCGTAGCAATGAGCACTCAGCAATACTCCAGCTTAACCTGACAGACTTTCAGGAGAAATTATTCTGCCGTGTCTTTTGACCTTTTTGTGTGGCTCTTGCCAGAAATCTCTTGGTTTTAAGCCAACAGGCAGACCGGAATTTGTTCTTTTTCTCTGCCAAAGTGGCTGATTTGTGATTCATGCTGCGTGCGAGCTGCGGAGTTTTTAATGGTCAAATGCAGACCTTATTATCTCCCCAGAGAACTCACTTCGATCATACTCACTGCCGTGTATATACCCCCCGACGCTAATGCTAGGTTGGCCATGAAAGAACTTTCTGCAGCCATTAACAAACACCAGAATAAACACCCCGAGGCTGCTTTTATTGTTGCTGGCGACTTCAACCACACCAACTTAAAGACAGTCCTTCCCAGATTCCACCAACATGTCTCCTGCCACACCAGAGGAGACAAGACTTTAGACCATGTGTATTCCAACCTGGCTGGAGCCTACAAAGCCACACCCCTCCCCCACATTGGACAATCGGACCATCTCTCCCTGTTCCTTACACCTAGGTATTCACCACTCATCCAACGTGTGAAACCTGCTGTGAGGACAATTAAAGTGTGGCCAGAGGGGACAGACGCAGTGCTCCAGGACAGATTTAAAAACACAGACTGGAATATGTTCACCCACACAGACCTGGACCAGTATGCCTCATCTGTACTGGATTACATCTCCGAAACCACAGACAGTGTCACCACCCAGAAACGGATCACCATGTACCCCAACCAGAAGCCTTGGATGAACCGGGATGTTCGTCTCCTCCTGAAGGCCCGCAACACCGCCTTTAGGTCAGGAGATGCACACGCCTACAGTACAGCCAGGGCTAATCTAAAGAAGGGCATCAAAAAAGCCAAACACCATTACAAAAAGAAGGTAGAAGAACACTTCTCCAACTCCAACCCCCGACGCATGTGGCAAGGACTCCAGACCATTACAGACTACAGGACCACCAAACCCTCCCCCGCATCCTCTGATGTCTCCTTCCTCAACGAGCTCAACAACTTTTATGCTAGTTTTGAGCGAGGGAACCCCACAACCACAACCAAAGCAGACGTGACGCCAGACCACCAACCTCTGACTCTCTCCCCCACCGATGTAGGAGCGGTGCTGAGCAGGATCAATGTCCACAAGGCTGCAGGTCCCGATGGCATCCCCGGGCGTGTTCTCAGAGCGTGTTCTGAGGAGCTTGCAGGAGTGCTGACAGACATATTCAACCTGTCCTTGGCCCACGCTGTGGTACCGGCCTGCTTCAAATCCACCTCCATCGTCCCGATACCCAAAAACTCCAACCCATCTTGCCTCAATGACTACCGCCCAGTAGCACTCACCCCCATCATCACTAAGTGCTTAGAGCAGCTGGTCCTAGCACACTTCAAATCCTGTCTCCCCCCCACCCTGGACCCCCACCAATTCGCATACCGCCAGAACAGGAGCACAGAGGATGCAGTCTCCATCGCACTGCACTCTGTCCTCTCACACCTGGACAACAACAACACCTACGCCAGAATGCTGTTTATAGACTTCAGTTCAGTGTTCAATACAATCCACCCCTCACAACTCATCAGGAAACTGACAGACCTGGGCATCAGTTCCCTCATCTGCAAATGGTTACTGGACTTCCTGACCAACCGCCCCCAACACGTCCGGCTGGATAACCACTGCTCATCTACAATCACGATGAACACCGGTGTACCACAAGGCTGTGTGATGAGCCCTTTCCTCTACTCCCTCTTCACCCACGACTGCAGACCTGCTGATGGTTCCAACACCATCATTAAGTTTGCAGATGACACCACGGTGATTGGCCTCATCAGTGACAACGATGAAGCCGCCTACAGGGAGGAGGTGGATCGTCTGGCTGAGTGGTGCGACACAAACAACCTGCTGCTTAACACCGAGAAGACCAAGGAGCTCATCGTGGACTACAGGAGGAATGCTGACCCACATCCACCCATCCACATTAAGGGGACGGCTGTGGAGCGTGTGAGCAGCTTCAAGTTCCTGGGAGTCCACATCTCCGAGGATCTCACCTGGACGACCAACTGCTCCAAGCTGGTCAAGAAGGCTCACCAGCACCTCTTCTTCTTGAGGACTCTGAGGAAGAACCACCTGTCCTCAGACATCCTGGTGAACTTCTATCGCTGCACCATCGAGAGCATCCTGACCAACTGTATAACAGTCTGGTACGGGAACTGCTCTGCCTCGGACCGGAAGGCGTTGCAGAGGGTCGTGAAAACTGCCCAGCGCATCGCGGGAGCACCACTTCCTGCCATAAAAGACATCTACAGGAAGCGGTGTCTGAAAAGGGCTGGGAAAATCATCAGAGACCCCAGTCACCCATCACATGGACTCTTCACCCTCCTGCCCTCTGGGAGGCGCTACAGGAGCCTCCGGACTAAGACCACCAGGTACCGGAACAGCTTCTTCCCCACAGCTGTCAGACTCCTGAACTCTGCCTCCTGACATCTGACCCACGTTAACTCATGGACTGAACATACACACACACACACACACACACACACAATGGACAACTGTACCCTCAAACACACAATAATAACATGGAGTGAACCACCACTCACAACCACTAGCACTTTATATAGCCTCTGTAGAAATTATCCACACCCTCACTTACCTTAACTGCACTACTGTATAGCCCTGTGTAAACAATCATTCTGTACATACGATAATTTTTAACCCTACAACTGTTTACAACTTGCATAGTTCCCATTTCTGTATAGCTGTATATCCCAGATTCTGTAAAGTTATTTATTTCATATTCTGTATAGTTTTTCATATTTATATCCTGTTCATATCCTGTACATAGCTTGTACTCACTACAGCCTGTACATACTTATAGTTATAGAATATTCACAACATACTTCATACCGTGTACATTATAACATAATAGACCCATTTCTATATTATTGCTAATATATATTGTAATATATCTATATCACTAAGCACTTCTGGATGGATGCAAACTGCATTTCGTTGCCCTGTACCTGTGCATGTGCAATGACAATAAAGTTGAATTCTATTCTATTCTATTCTATTCTATTCTATTCTATTCTATTCTATTCTATTCTATTCTATACGCTCAATTCTGGATATGAGGCTGACAGGGGAATAGTGCTGCAAGACTGTAGCCTTAATTAAGGACTCATTAGCTAACAGGTGCTGAACACTGAGAACATATACAAGCACAGGCCTGAAATGAGCGAAACAGTAAGTACTGCGAGTGCAGGCACTTCAGATTGTGACCATGATCCTTATTTGAAGCTGAACATTGAACAAAGGTTGCTGTCTTTGGCCAATGACAAGTCTGACGGGCAAGTCAACAAAGTGGAACAGAAAGCACGACGCGTCTACGCTCTTCCTCCCTGGCTTTAAGTGTTCAATCATAAACACATTTTTGTGCCACACTACCTCTACAGCACTGCTGAGTCGGGTTAGCTTTGGTTACTATGGCGATAGAAGTGGCTCTCGGTGGGGGCAGGAGGGTCTGCTTGAGACTGAAGCAGAAAGAGAGGAGTGTGACAGTGATTAATGTCCTGGCAGAAACAGAGACGGTCAACTCTCAGAGCCCCGTTGTCACCATCAGAGTATTAAAAAGCACGCCGCGCCCAGCACCTCGTCTCAAAAGCACCAGAATGGCTGGAGGTTTAATCACAGTCATGTGAATTATTTATTACATAAAAATCTATTACTTTTTGACTTGGTGGATGAAAGCGAGAGTAAATTGAAATGTTGGATTAAGCCAAGAAGGAAATGAGATTCACCTGCGTGTCTCCTAAAATCAATCCTCTCCATCCTGCTGATTAATGGCAGAACATTTGTCTCAGCATCTTGCACCGAGGTAAATGCATCTTATTCCAAAAACATCAAACAAGTCGAAGTGGCCTTTTTCTCCAACCTCCAGGTGGCGAGGGGAGAAGGGGCTACTGTTGAGTCACATGGCTCTCCGATTACCGTGCAGCCTGTTAACAAGGAAGCGAAGTGATGGAAGACTGTGGGCCAAGTGTCTGCATGATAGAGATAAGCGGCCAACTGGGCATCCTCTATCCACCACCGCATCCAACCCCTCCACCCCCAACAAGAACACTCAGGAAATACTATGCCTGGATATTTAACCAGCAGGGTTCAATGATGGAAAAACTTTAGTATGTGGCTATATTTGCACAAAAAAACCCCACTCACGTGCACGAACCCTCCTTGTATTGGACACACTTTTGTATGGGAAAAAACTCTTAAAGCTTTGTCACGGTGACTGTCCCTCTTTCATGTGGCCCACCTGGATGCTTAGGCCAATTAGAGCTCCTTTTCAGGATCTTGTTCTCTTCTCGGGATTTTGCACATCACTGCACTTTTCCTTCCTCTGCTTCTTTTTACTCCACCAACCCGCTGCAACACTGTGGCTGAAATCCTCTGTTGGGCCACTGTACTGCCCAGTGTGTGAGCGTCACGCACTGCTGTTAATCTCCTCCAGTAACCTTTGCACCTGGAATCCATGTCCACCACCTACAGACATTTTTTGCTCTCTGTTACCTGACCCTCTGGGTTTCCATCTCATGTTGGTTACAGTGCAGTGACAGTACAGTGCTTGTGTGAGACCTTTTTAAAAGGCACAAAGAAGTGGCTCCACATATATAGGCAGTATTTCAAGAGATAACATAACCTTGCCATCTTCCCCAAACCTACAATGCTTAATAAACTTATTAGACCACCACCCGATCTAAGGTTTATGTTTAAATTAACAGTATTTCTGCAATGGTTAATCCACCAGCATGTGCAACCTCTTTAATTCAAATAATGTTTTTAACTCTAATGATAATTATTGCTGTTATTTATGAATTTTCACATGTACAGTCTTAGAAAAAAGCAGAAAAAATAGTCAAGCACAGCATTGTCTGCCAAATTACTGTAATTTATGTGCGTTTCTAAACACGTGTGTCAGACAGTTTTATTTGCGTTCGCTTGTGTTTCTGACAGGTGCTCTAATAAATTTGTTTAAGCACAGTATAGCTTCTTCAATGGACTCCAGTGCAATAAATGGGAGGTTTCAGGTTTTTAATTTCTGTTTACAAAAGGCTTAAGAAACACAGCAGGAAAGCAGTAGAGCACTTTCTAGCTATGTGTAAATCAGATGGTGGAAGTTTGATGGCAGAGTAAATGTCTGCCCCCACTCACAGCAGATTGCTCTTGCTAGTGTTGGCCAGCAGCCCCATTCATCACCCGCCATGAGCGGTTTTCTTTTAGGTATGGCTCAGGTCCCAGTGGAGGTTTTGAATGTGTGGCGTCCCCCTGAATGCTAAATGTATTGTTAAACAGACATTTGGAGCAAGGACTGAGAACACCTCATTTATTTATCTATGTGTGCTCTCATTTATGTCTCAGCTCTCAGATTTCTTTTTAACTCTTTCGCCCATAAAGACAACATTTGACGACCTCCCCTGTACTCACAATAACAAGTACTAAAACCTCAGTGTATATTAATAAAGATGTGGTTTGACGACTGTTAGATTACTCTCAGTAACTCTGTAAGCAGGCCTAAAATATGACAGAAACCACTCAATTTAGACAAGAGCTTCAAGGGTTACTCCTAGTAGATCTTCAAGGGGTAAAGAGTTAAATTAATTTAAGACCTTCACTTACTAGCATTTAGACTTTTCAGCCACTGACTGTATAGAAAATAATCACATAACCATCACGATGTTTTCTGGACTGGATTTGTGTGTTTTAAGAAATATTTGGACGAGGATGACGTAATAAGCTATTGCTAGCTAGCTTGCTTGGTTAGCAAGCTGCACACATTAACAGTGTTGCCAACTCCCAGTGTTGGGGAGTAACGGAATACATGTACCGCCGTTACGTATTTAAAATACAAAATATGAGTAACTGTATTCCGTTAAAGTTACCGTTTAAAAAGGTGGTATTTAGAATACAGTTACTTTGTTGAAATAAATGGATTACACGGCGGTACTTTCCTGTTTCATTTTGTCGCGGGTCAGGACTGTTTGGGTTTTGTTTGACAGCTACGTTCTGTTGTTCCAGGCGGCAGCGTTACGGTTGCCATGGTTACAGGGTGACGCTCTCTTTGTGACTGTGTTTCCTGGGTGAGAGAGCGCCTTTTTTTGTTGTTGTTGTTGTGCTAAGCTAAAAGGTAGAGTGTTACAGACATAGCTCTAAAGAATGTAGCCTCATGGGCAGTGTAGTCCGTGCTGCAGGGAGAATGGACTGCCATACACGTTATGTGTCTGTGAGCGCGAGGAGGGAGAAAAAGGAGAGTCGAAAAGCAGGAGTTTATCGTCAAGCAGAAACGGGAGCTGGAAGCATGTAAATATAATAATAACCACTGCAGCCAAGAAGAGTGCCTGACGAGCCCAGTTGTAAGTAAGCTATTAAGACTTGACTGTACGCTGTGTTCGTGTTTTCATCCGAAACAATAAGTTCCGTTAGAGCAGCCTTTCAACGCCTCTCTCTGTCTCTCGCAAGCAAAGTTGACCCAGACAACAAAGTAAAGCTAGTTTTCGGCTACGAGCCCAACACGGAACCTGACGTATTAGTCAGAGGTCCTTTACTACGGTTCAGACCCGCGGACCTTCAGTAATAGTAATAAATCACATTCATGTAGTTGTAAAAGCATGATAATATATTAAGTAATCCGAAGTATTCAGAATACGTTACTCTCATTGAGTAACGTAACGGAATATGTTACAAAATACATTTTGGGGCATGTATTCTGTAATCTGTAGTGGAATACATTTTAAAAGTAACCTTCCCAACACTGCCAACTCCTCAGTAAGGAAAATCGCTATTGGTTGTCCTAAAAGTCGCTAAATGACGTCATCGCCTAATTTGCATAATTGGTCATGCTAATCTAATTGTAACCTATGTTGTTGGAGAGAGAAATAACATCGTGGAAGAGACATAAAGTGAGTAAAAAACGTCCTAAATGCATTTAGAGTTTATTTAGAACTACAAATTAAATTTCTTTTACCAATTATTGTTTTTTTTAATGTCACAATTCCAACCCTGCTCCTTTACCCGGGCTTGGACTGGCAAAAGTGACCCGAAATAGGCACTCTGGTGAAGTTACTTTGTGTGTGTGTGTTTATAAGTAGTTTTAAACCTTGTGATCCACAAAACAGCATAAGAGTAAAAGAGTAAAAGAAGAACTGACTGCGTTACAGCACCCGCTGCTTGTTGAGAGTAGCGCTTTCACGTCTTTTTTTAGCGACGATTTTTAGAAAAAAAGTTGCTAAGGGGTCTGAAAACTCGCTGAATATAGCGACAAAGTCGCTAAGTTGGCAACACTGCACATTAACTGTATGCAAAGCACAAACACAGACACAGATACTTGCCACTTAGCTGCTAGACCCTGGCCTAGGCGTGCATGACTAGTCTTACCTAGACTGGTTTAAGCGCAGGCTTTTGGCAGTCGCTAGCATAAAACTGGCGATACACCAAAAAACGTCCTCGCCATTGCTTTAGTTGCACACAGGTTGCTGTGGTCGCCAGTTTGCATGGAAGTAAAACATGTATGTTTTTCGAAATGTGTTGACTGCAGCATTAAAGCATTAAAGTTTACTTTAAGGTCAAATCTTCTCTATTTCTGGAGGCGAGTGTTTGCATACAAGCTGGAATTTGCCATTAGTTGTCAGCCACATGCCACATTTTTCATTAAATAGAGGCTCAAGCTCAGGTGTCATCATGTGGCAAAGATGTATAGTGTCAGTAAGGAGATAAAATGTGGCTTATATCTGAAAAAAACAAAACAAAAACATATTGAAGGATTGTTTGCTGAGATAAAAACATGTTAATACCTAGAATGAATATCAGCAGCACCAGTGAAAAAGACTGTGGAGTGCAACTTAAAAAAACCCCAAAAAAACAAAGCAGTAACATGAGGGAATAATTTTAGATTTAGGCCAACATGCATATCCTAAACAACTGAAGGTGGTCCTCCTTGGGCTCTCGCACTCTGGGGCCTCTGGAGCCTGGATCTCCTCCATGCCTGCTTCATGCCCTGGGGGCGGGGCTATGGCTCTCTACATCCTCTAGTAGACCGTTACATGGGGAAACCTTTCGATTACAAGCGCGCTGATCCACACAGGTGTGCACACGGGTGTTCACTGTTCATAGACATAAACTACACCTCATAGGCTGCTATTTCCAAGCACATTGTGCGCTGTCGGTTCTGTTTGCTACACAACAACATTCAATATTTAGTATTTACTGCTGTTTACACTTAGCTAGATTAACGTGATGGTGTTGTGTTTAGTATGTTGCTGTTTTTTTTGCTTGTTTTCTCTTCTTTTTTCCCCTCTCCTTTCTCTTTTTAAATGCCCTTTCTCACTGTCCCTCTTCCCTTCTGTTTTTCTTTTCTTTTCCTTCATCGTTCTCTCTCCCTTTCCTATCCCTCAGTCATGTCTGTCCCGTCTGTAACAACTGAAAATAAAATAAAATAAATAATAACAACAAAGGTCGATCAAATGGACCAATACGGCGAGGCTGTGATGATCCATTTGGCAAAGTAAATCTATTGGGTCTCCTTGTTGGTCTTCAGACAACAATTCTGACGGCTAAAGAACCAAATGGGACAGGCAAAAAAACCCCCCAAAAAACAAGCGAAGGAATAAACTGCATAAACAAATTATGCTGTGAGGTATTCCCGTCACATTTTTCTCTGTCATAATGCCCTGCTTGTCCCTCCTCATTCTAATGTGTCCTTGTAGTATCTTAAACTATATCAATGTCCAGAGATGTGACCTTGTTATTTCTGTGCCTCCTCTCAGCTGCACTGAATCTAATTTACATCTAACCCACAAGGCTTTATTTACTTGATTACACTACAGTGGTTTGGTCTGTTAACACCAACCTGGCTGGGTGAATGGCGGGATGGTGATGGAGGCAGGCAGATGAATACTTACATCACGTCACTGCAACAGCACTGGCAATTACCACAGGGTCAGACAAGCCTGTGTGTGTTGTTTAGACACATGCTGCTCTCTCATTTTCTGTGGTGCTCTGGTTTCGCCTCTCATTCCAGCTCCTGTGAATTATGTCGCCCGTGGGGACATGGGAAAGAAATACTCTTCACACAGCTCTCTCAAACAACTTTTATGCTGCAGACGTGGCTTCTAAAAGTTTTAGAGGCTTTGAGAGACTGTGAGACATGTTGTGATGCGGCAAGCACAATCAACAGACGCAAAGAAGTAGGGCTTGGGCACACAAACTGAATCTCCAAGAGCTCCTGAGATTGCGTTTTCATGGGCAGCAGTGCAAAATGCAAAAAGGCCTGGCAAAAGTTGAATAGAAAGAGGAGGGTGTGGTGACTTACAACCTCCTCATGCAATGAGACTTTATACTGTTTGTCCAAAAGTCTGAACGTTTGCAGCTTTGCCTGATGTCTGGTTGCTGCAGAGTGGGACAATGTAAGCACACATCACCACAGATTCTGTGCCAAAGACAGATGTTGGGCTTTTAGTTAAGCCTTACAGTGACAGGAGAAATTAATAATGAAATAAAATGTGACAATGTGATACATTTCAATAGTAGAAGATGAGAAACTGTTAGGAAAGTTGGAAAGGAAGCCATGACACTCAGGATTGATGAGGCGCTGTAATCCTAATTGTCCAACATAGGAAACAACAGAAAACCAAGTTATAAGCGGCGGGTCTCAGGTGGTTTTAGTTACTAGCAGAAGCCAGGTGTCTTTTGCATACTCTCAAGCTGCCTGCACTGGTCATGAAGATAGGGTTCTTTGACTCAGACAGCAGGCTGGCGCAGCTCAGAAGCTGTTATTACATGCCCATGTCTCAGTTTACACGTGGAAGGGTCTTCTGTATGCAGAGCTCACCCTGAAAGGACAGATTGTTTAGCTATCAGTGTTTGCAATACTCATAACCTGTGGCTTGCAGCAAGTGGAAATGGGTTCATGGCACCAAGGCTGAGTGTATCTTTAGATATGAATTTCCTAAAACTAAAATATCTAAAGTTCAGCAGTGGTTGAAACTCATATGGTTTGGCTGGAATGAAAACTTCTACTACTTCTCCTCTACTCTTTAAAAAAAGTATTTTATTGTTGGGATTATTCTGTTTGGATAAGGCTTCTACATTAATGCTGGAAGACAAGCATGAAGATGTGATTGTAATAACCTCCACTCTTCTTGGAACACTTTAATTCTGCAACCTTTCTGCGGGGAAATTAATCCCATTCAGCCGTTCGATCATTACTGTAATCCAATGCTAATGTTGGCTGATAAATCGTGGCTCGCTGAGAGCATTCCAGGTGTTGAATGGGGATCTCTGAGCTCTGTGCAGGCCAGTCGAGTTCCTCTGCAACAAAACTGGGACAAGCATTTCCCTGCGGGCCTGGTTTGGCTTATGTACAGAGGTAATGTGGTGTTCAAACAGGAACACGTCTGGAAAGGCATTACTTAAACATTATATTTATGGACTTTATTTGATTGGGATGAAAGGATTTTTAACCACTGGGCTATTTTCTGTGGTTCGCTGTCCCATGTGTATGAAGTGCATATGTATTAAACATGTGGCATGGTGCAAGATTCCAGTTAACACTCACAGTTGGACTGGAAACTTGTTTCTCTTAGCTTTATTCGCAGCGGAGTAGCCTGCTCCAGTCACCCTCGATGCCCCCTGCTGCTTTGACAGCATGCCCCTGCTGGCAGGATGCCCAGACATCCTTAGCGATTTACAAATCAGCAGTGGTGGCGGCCATGCCCACGCGTCTTTGACTTTGCCGAAGATGTGCTCCTATTCATTAAGGCAGCACAAACGACAGAGGGCCGTTTGTGCTCTGGGGCGCGAGGGATAACCAAGGCATAAAACACGAGCCCGTTGGTCAAGGACGGCCAGTTTGTGTTGGCTGGACTTCATTTAACTTTAGGTGTCATTTCTCTGTCCCTCCTGTTTTGTTTCTGCTGCGTTGTGCCTCTCTTCCATGTCGTCATTTGTTTTTGCATGAAGAAAGTAAACGCAGGTAATCTAAATGAGCGTTTTCCAGTGGCCTCATTTTTCTGTGATGGATATTTATTAGCAGGATCCTCCTGGTGCGTCTTCAATTCATTGCCCTTCTGTGATTTGTGTCTTGGATTAGTTTCATTTTAGATTCAATCAAAATCTGATTTTTTTTTTTTTTACAATCGTTCACTGGTAATAAATGCGGCACCCTGGATCTGGAGAAGATTTGAATGGACTGGAATTTTAACTTTTTGTTTTCTCTTGTAATTTCCACAAGCAGCAGGTGTTGCAAACAGAGTCTGAAAGCTAATAGTTTTGAGTATTCAGAAACTCACTTGTAAACTCATATCCTACAAGAATTTGCAAGTTTATGAAGCAGAGCATCAGTGCATCTGTTGTTCAAATCAACCCAACAAAGCATGCGCTCTCCCTTCCTCCCACAGTCCTAGAACGTGCATTGGGTCAGGACAACCGGTGATTCTAAATTGCCCATAGGTGTGAATGTCTGTCTCTATGTGTCAGTCCTGCAACAGGTTGGTAAAATATCCAGGATGTACTCTTTGGCAGCTGGAACCAGCCCCTTCTTGATCCTGAATTAAATAGGTGGAAGAAACTGTGTTCAGTAAACTTTTTTGAATGTTTGCCGTCTTATTAATGGATGTTCTCAGCCATGCTGCCACGAAAATACAGGAAAAAATTGCAAGAAATCTTGTTTGCCAGCTGGCTGGAGACTTTGTGTGTGAAGTTTCTCCCTGCGTCTCCAGCTTGCTCCAACAGTCCAAAGACATGCATGGGTTATGTCAACTGACTTTTGCCCTGTGGGAGCTGCGATCGGCTCTGTAGGCAGTGTATATGTTAAAACTGTCTTCTCTCTGGCTTTCTGTTCCTGTTCTCATCAATGAAATCCTTCTACAACTTTGGAATGCTGAATATTAACAGTATATAGAACAACGATAATTCTATTAGCTTTCAACAGCGAGATCAGTGCTGTCAAACCCTGATGAAAAATACTTGCTGAATGCTGACAGAGTATTTAATCTTTTCGAATAATTGTTTTAATATTCGACAGTCCAGCAGTGGATACCCATTAAGTTGAAATGTGGACACAAGACCTGTGATCATTTTCCAGGTTTGCATAAAAACTGAAGAAAAAAATCACTGTTAAAAGGAGAAAGTCGTTTTTTAGTGGCTAACTTGGAATTATGATGGAAACCTCTTCTGTAACCCATTGAGCTGATATGGTTCCATAATTTCTAAGTACTATAGTTTTAGATCAGTATTAAAAGCCATTATGGTGACATTGTGATGACTGAGGCAGCTCAGATCTGTGATGCAGCAGAATGACCTGGGGTGCTATAAAATATTCTGAAGTAAAAAGACCCTGGCCTGAATCCAGCATCATGGCCCTGCATCTGCTGACAACAGCCATTTGATACTGAGGACAGAGGACAGGACACTGCTCTTTGCTACTGTATACGTGCATGTTTATGTGTTCCCACATACTCCCTGTGATCTAGTGTGGTGACTTTAGCCTCCAGGGACACCCAGACAGCTAGCTGGCACAGGAATGTGACAGAGGCTAAAAGACTTATGCCACCTCAAGCCATCGTCTCCCTCCAATGCCACTTCTCGTTTTTGTCTTTTGTTTTGGTGCCAGACTCTAAATACACCACAGGTGCATGATTTCAAAGCGTACTGTAAAACCCAAGGCTATGAGTGAGGAATCTAAGATGCGCACAACTGACAAAAAGCATTTTTTTCTTTCTTTCTCTTTACTGGCTGATGATAAAGGCACTACTATCCATTCAGCCTGAGTGGAGTGATGCAAAATATGCGCTCTGGAGCTATTGAGAAGCTTTGGTTGTAAAGCATAGTTTATCTTGTTTGTGGTTTTTATGTCTGAATGACCATATTCTTCCTAAATTGCTGCTTTTCTTTGGCTCTGTTGCTGACTGAGTCAAACCCATTTCATGCTTATTGTGATTGCGGTACATCTATCACAGCACATCACTCAGCCTCCATAGCTGTTTGTGGTTTAGTTACACAAACCGCAGTGGCACTTTGTTCAGTGGCTTCTTTATAATCCCTTCACTTAAAGGCTTTCCTTCAGATTTCTATGAATTAATATTAAGACACCTTGAGACAGTTGTATTGAAACTACCCGTAATCACACATTTGAGCTTCAAAGAAGGCTTCTTAAGCTCAACAACATATCCCAACCTTTAATTTAGCTCTGAGCACTTAAATGTCCAATCAGGTTGGATTTAGTGACTTTAAAACCTTTAATTTAGACAAAATTATATCACAAGAATTAAGAATTAAATAAATGTCAGCCATTAATAAAAAATAAGGTAAGATATTGGCCTAAAAATGTCAATGATCTCACTATTAGATCCTTAGGTTTATAGAAATATTAATGAAATTTTTCACCTATAAAACAAACAAATAACAAATTTATTAAGTAAAGGTTGCAAAACACTGATTGTTTTTTTTTTTGTTTTTTTTGCATAAGAGACACTTGAAATACAGTAGAGGCTGCTGCCCTTTTTACAAGGCCAGAGTGATATTTAGATATTCCAGCAACGACTGCAAGCTCAACCGTCGATTAGAGTGTAAATGATAATCTCATGAGTCAGGAAACACTAATGTTATTGAACCTCCTCTTAAAATTTGCAGCTGCGACAGATTTGATGCAACAGAGAGGAAACACATGCTACATAAATTTTAGCCACACTAACACAGAGAAGCATTTTTTCAGTGGCTGTGCCATGCCCGGCATCCTTCAAAAAACAGCAGCGGCTGCATTTTTATGCTGTAACAGATAGGCCTCGGTCCTGGCACACGGCCCTCCAGGGGAGAAAATGACTTAATTAACACTGCTATATTATCTAAGTAATAGCCACACTGGGTTTTTCCTATGACAGATTGCTGTATATTAACATTTTGGGGCTCTGTTTCTAATTGCTCTCTGTAAAAGCATCCAGTCGTTGGCTGTTAAGTAAGCAGGTTTTGTTACTTACTAACCGGGAAGAAAGAAATGATGCCATATGAATGTTGCTGTTTCAGAGTAAATACTCTATATGGGCAAAAGTCTCAGCCCACAACTGTTAACCTCTGAGTTCAGGTGTTTTCAGTCCTGTTGAATCAGGTGTGTAAAATCGAGCACCTAGCCGTACGGTCAGCCTTTACACACGTTTGTGAAAGAACATTCGACTGTGGTATTGTAATAGGATGCAACTATTGCAACAAGTGAATTTGTGAAATTTCTTCTTTTTGAAATTTCTTATGCAGACTTAATAATTGCAAAGATCCAAACCTCCTCTGGCATTAACATCAGCACAAGAACTGTGCGCCAGGAGCTTCGTGGCATGGGTTTCCACTAGGGCTGGGCCATATCATAGCATTCACGGTAATACAGGTATAAGGTTAGGCAATGGTAAGAAAATGAAATATCGAGATGGGTAAAACGCGCATGCGCAGTGCCTTTGTTTTCATACGCACGTGGAAAAAGCGTGCCGGCGATGGAGAATGAGAAGGGCGAAAGCGGATCGTTGAATGAAACAGATGAACCAGAATTGGTTTGTAAAAATGCTGCAACTTCAGTGGTGTGGGACTGGTTTGGCTTTCGTCCCTCAGATACACACCAAAGCACATTTTTTTGGTAGAGCATGCAAGCGGGCCATTATTACCGTTATTACCGTTATTACCGTTATTACCGAACCGATTTTATGTGGCACACGGTGTTCAAAAATCTGTCAAAAATGTTTCAGTACGACTTTGCTAAGCTACAAACCTGCACCGCTTGATGGATTGTCGGAGCATTAAGGCTACCGTAGGCATTAGCCTCGCGGAGTGATACGTACTGTGCTTCAACATCTTGTGTGTGTATAACCTCTTTTTAAGTTTTGTGGATATTATACATGGTTATGCTGAGGATATGTCGGCCAATTTCCACTGGAAATGCCTTTTGGTTAAACTGTCAGCAAGGAATTTGCCTTTGCACTGTTAAATTTTTATATAACTTTAATGCACATAAAAAAACAGCTGCTTGTTTAAGTGAAAATACATTGATGGGGATTTTTTTGCACTAATAAAGTTGTGGAGTTGTAAAGTATTTTGTCTAGTGTCAATTATATCGTCAGTTATATCGTTATTGCAAATTTTCAAATGTATATCGTGATAAATATTTTTGGCCATATTGCCCTGCCCTAGTTTTATAAGTGGCCCAGCACTTTATCCAGTGCATCTATTCAAGGTTCTTCTTGTCTCCTTCTGAGCCTTTTTTTGCCTTTTCTGAGAGCATTGTTCTTTCCCCTCTTTGGTGCTGTAGACTTTCTACTGTGAGATTCTGTAACTGGTGGCATTGTGAAAACCGGTCTGATTGGGATTGAATCTAAACTATGATGGGCACATTTCATAGCAATTACATTGAGCTAGCAACATTCAGTTTATGATCAAAACCCTTCTATTGCCACTTTAATAACAAGTTGTGTTTGTTTTTAGATTTCAATGTTTTCAGGCACTTTTGAATGACTTTATACCCCGCGTGTCCCCAAGAACCAAGAATTGTTTTGCAGCAGCCTCCTAGATGCCATAAAGTGAAATGAAGCAGAAATTGAATAAGGGTGGTTTTAAAGTTGTTGGAGGCAACACTGGCCTCATTCATGCCAGATTGTATCCCAGCAAACTTTGATCCGCTGCTTTGAGAGGCTTGACAGAAGAGGGATGCTTAGATCACAACTTTGATTGCTTCACAGAGTTCTGCTTGGAAATGTTCTTTCTTTGCCCGCCTGATGAAACCTGAATTAATAATGTATCACTTGCAAACTACCTTGTGTTGACTCGTGCAGGTTGTGCAGAGGGCACCTTAAGTTTGTTTAAAGTGTTGTCAGGAGTAAGTTATGTTGTGTTAGCTCAAACATTTTGTTAGAGTGGACTGGGAATCAGTTGGAAGCAGGCTTTCAAAACGCACACGACACCCACGCCTATGCACACTCAGACGGTGTAACACGCTTTAGTGCTTCCTTTTATTCCCCCCCCTCGGGCAGAGCTCTCTTTGAACCCAAATTAATAGCCTTCTTTACTGTATCACATATAATTTGAACCTGTCTCTCCGTTCTGCAACTCAATCTTAATTGCTAAGTACCTCCATTTCAAGAGTTGTTAAGCAAACTGCGTGTATGACGGATGAGTCTGTGGCAGTAAACACCAAATTACTTCATCAAACACTCTTTCTGTCTTCCTGGTGCCTTTCAAAAAGTCAGAAACTCTTTGCTGTCGTCCCAGGAGAAGAATTCGATAACAGACAGGGGCATTGGTTACCTGCCACTTTCCTTTTTCTTTAGTTATATCCTCACAGCTCGATGATGAATGGGGGTTTCATTTCTGCACTTTAAAAGATGGATCGGGAGCTTGATTTCTCAGCCCTTTGCATGTTAAACGGTTTAATTCGTGCTCTCTTCCACCCCTCCTTTTCACACTTTCCACATTTATCTCTGTCGTTTGTTCTCCCCTGTTTACTGTGTATCATCCTTTTTAATCACAAACTTGCTTTTTAATTCCTGACCATGTCCTATTTTCCTGCCTGTCCGCTATGCCGTTGCTTTTCATTCCTTGCTTGATGTCTCTCTTTTACCAATTTTCTCCTTTTCACTAAGCCACTTTCATTTTTTTTTTTTTTTGGCCCTTTCACTCTCTGCTCCAGGTGGGATTTCCATTGATTAAAACCAGACGTACCCTGCACTTTTGTGTCCAACTGACCAAGCCCAGCTCACTAAGACGAATCACCTGCAGTCCTTTTCTATCAGTCTGCACTCCTTCCACATCCATCCCTGACTCTCGTGGCTGCCGGCTCTAAAATGAAACGAGCCCCAGACTGATTGCGTTTAGGTTAAGGAAACAATAAGCCGTTTTAGTGTGTTTGTGTGGGTATATAAGGGTTTAGTCAATAAAACCATTGGTGCTTGAGGGCCTCTCAGCTTGGATCAGTGTTTTTTGCTTAAATCTCCCCCCAAAATGCGTAAAATCAGTCTTCTCTGTATGAAATATTGAGACGCTGTAAGTTTGAAAGGTTTGGTCCTTCGAGTATGGCAGCCGTAGTCTATAGTGGCCCTGAGTGCTTGATGGACTGAAACTTGAGAAGAATACCCAGGCAAATAGATAAAATAAAAGGAAACTACAAAAAAAGTCTTGAAAATTTTGAGCAGCATTCAGAAAAAAGCTACAAAGTAAGGGAGACTCCAAATACTGAAACGCTGTTAATAGCACAGACTGCAACAGAGATGATATATAGGTCACTGAAAAGTAACCGTAAAAGTAACTACTCTGTTAAACCTTCTGAACGCGTTGTTTAGATGGTTGTTGCACAGATCTGATGCTCATCCTGCAGCAGTTGTGTTTTTCTTACATTGCAGAATTTGTCCCACGATGTAATATATGTGATGTCAGATTGGCAAAGATGCTTTCTCACTTTTTGTCTCTATGAGGGCAATTAATTCAAGCACACTGTAGTGTAAATATGTCATCCAGCACGCTCACCTGTATAAACCAAACTTTCTTTCCAGAGCTATGCTACTTTCAGTTGGCTAGAATGAGACTGCGATAGCTTTGCTAACATACGGATCGACAACATAGACCATGTGACCATAGTGGAGGGTGACTCTGGGTTGCCTAGACCTTGAGTTGAAATCTAACACAAAGGAGCACGCAACAAACACGATGCACCTTTGAAACCTACACAATGCTACTGTTAGAAAAAGCCTACCCTCTCATCAAAAATACAAAAATGTACCACTTTTCGCCTGTTGTAGTTTTTAGTTGTTTGGAAAGCATCCCTCAGTGACACTGAGGGAGATGTTAATGCTATAAACACGTTGATTTTACAAACAGCAGCATGCTTCCAGCTATGAAGAACAGTTTGGGGAACCTTTTCTATTTGAATGCACACAGAACAATTAAATGTTACCCCCACTCGGTGTCTCACTCATATTGATTAAAACACCTCGATCAGAAATAAGGCCAACCTCTGCCTATTCATGTATATAGATGTGGAAAAGTTTCAGTCATCCAAGAGCATACTGGCTGATGAACACCCAGCTCAGCCCCGTCTCACATAGTCACACGTAAGATTTGACTTCAAAGCATTCAACATCACATCATTAGGATTAAGTGGACTACAAGCTCCTGTAGGCCTTGTCACCTGACAGCCCATCACGGCTGAACGGAAGAAAATCCCAGCAACCATCCAGGTCCTAAGATCATGTGATAAGACTGTGAAATCAGGAGGTTAATGTATTTTTTCTCTCTCCATTTGGCCCTAATTTTTGCACGTCTACAAACCTTTGAGTGTAGAAAGCAACCCTTCTGAGTCACAAGACTCACGGGTTGAATAATAGGGTCACCTGCCATGCCATGCCATGCCAGGGTTAATTCTAATTCTCCATACATTACCACAAGAGTTTTTGCTCTCACATTATGAGTTGGGACTGTGTTTTAGTGCTGCAGGCTGAAAACCGCGTTAGCTTAATGCACATAATACATTAGGCTGATGGGGACATTTCGCTCAGTTTTCTGTTCATAATTTACATAGTGGAGGGGATAAAAGCGTATGAGCTGCACCAGCTTCAGCAGTAGAAAAAGCCAACTGATTGCCATGGTACGGCTTATGCCATCTATGTTTTAATTTGCTGTGATGCGGCTGAATACTGCAGAGAATCTAGTTTTAGTTCTGTGTAAGACTTCTAGCAGCATGTCCTCCCCAAAGGTGCGCTTTTCTCTGGATTTGTGTGGTGCTGCAATGCTGGAATTCCCCTCTCCCTTCTCCTTTTGTTTCCTCCTCCTCATCACCCACACTCTTTCTTTCTTTCCTTCTTTCTTCCTCAGTCGGGGTGATACTCACTGCTGCTCTGCTCAGCTCTGCTCACTTTTTCCCTTGATGGCATCTGACCAACAGGGAAAAGCCAGAGAGTTATTCTTTCTATTTCTTCTAAAAATTGGACTCCTTTGGCTTAATAAATAATTCCTCACCCCACTTCTTCGGTTCTTTATCCTCAAGGCTCTATGCTGCAAACGTTTAGTAAATATGCCTGTGAATGGCAGGTGCAAATGGCTTTCCTCTCCTTTCAGTGCCACATATAGAGCCTCCTAAGAGAGAAGTAACCACTTCAGGTCTGTATGATATAATAAGTTCTGTCTTCCCGTGTTTTTGAGTACAGCTGCTCTCCACCCACAAAGTTGGGGGGTGGAGTGGGGTGGGGGGCATAGCTAGATTTTTTTTTGCTGCATATTTTAATGATGCAGCTCTTGTCAGAGTTTTTCCTCTCTTGAGCTGTAAGGTGGAGAAAAAGTTAGAAAACAGATATCAAGTGTTTTGGATAATGAGGGACAAAGGGTTTCGGTTCATGCTTTTGGGGATATTCTCACCAAGGTTCATTAGAAAATTCAAGTTTCAGGATTAGAGAGGGGGAGAACATGCTGTACAATGTGAGGCGGTCAACGCTGACTCCCGTTTGACTGTACATAAAAGACAGTTTAGCAAGGAAGCATTTTGTATCTTTAGGTATTTCTGATTCAAATCATCATCAGTATGTATGAAGGAGGTCAGGAGTGAAGTGTGACACGGAGTGTCTGCAGCGGTCTTTGAAACACGGTGGAGGATCTGTCATAGTTTGAGGCTGAATTTCAGCAGGTGGTGAAATTTTGTCACCCATCCATCCATTCTTGTCCACTTATCCTTTTCAGGGTCAGGGGTGTGGGCTGGAGTCCAGCTGTCTTAGGGCGAGAGGCAGGGTACACCCTAACCAGGCCGCCAGTCTGTCACAGGGCTAACACATTGAAACAAGCAACCATTCACACTCAGATTCACACCTGGGGAATTTTAGAAGCACCAATTAACCAACACCACTAACTGCATCTCTTTAGACTGTGGGAGGTAGCCAAGTACCCACGCAAAAACGGGAAAACCAGAGGTAGCCAACATCCAGCTTTGAATGTCCTTTAAGAAGCCTGGAGAACTTTTCCTGAATACTACTTAAAGAAATGACAAGAATGTTGTGCTGTGAGTTCAGGCTGTGTTGAAGGATGAAGGTGATCATACTAAATACTGAATATTGAAATCTTCAAATAAATAAATAACCAAGTCTTGAATTGCTTGGCCCAGCCTGAAGTCACTTCTAACTCGTGGAATCTTTCGGTATTTAAAAATGATTTTAACAAGCCCTGTGAGAGTAGGCCATGCTTTTCTAACACATCACTGCTGTGTTGTTAGGGAGAGATGACAGAAAATATTCTCTGTTTCTTTCTGTAGCACAGACGGTGCTTCCCAGTAAGCACACTCAACAGACAAAAGCCAAGTTTGATTTTTGGCCTTTGGGAGAATCGTTTCATCACGATGGTATAATGTGCCACTGACGATGTTTGTCATGTCAATGAGAGAACGATTCAAAGATTTTGTTTTAATGTCAAAAACGCTAAATGTAGAAAACAGGAAGATGTACAGTAGTGTTAGCACAAGATATAAACAATATAAATTATGAAATAGAGCAGCTTGTACAACAAACAAAGGAGTAAAGGGCCAACAGCAGCAGCAGCAACCAGCTAAAAGCTATATATATCATGAGTCTTACCTTTTTTCTACCTTTCTGTGGAAAGAGTAAAAAGATATCAAGAGACTGAGGCTTGATTAGCAAATGCGAAACCTGAGGAAAAAAGGAAATGGCAAATGAAACTTTGCTAGATTAATGACTGAACAAGAAAAAAATAACAGTCAGAAATGAAAACAGCTTTGGCCTTTTAAACAAAATAAAATAAACTAAGCCATTGAGCATACAGGTCAATGTTATAAATGGGGCGGGGCTTTATGGAACATGATGACATGTGAGGCACAAACACAGCCGAGCTGCCTGCTGTCAGAGCACACATGCCTCTGTGTCTCCTCGTCTGGAGTGGTGCTGTATATGAAACTGTGTAAGATTAGGTGTTTGTAATTGGTTTACAAAGCCCGCTGTAATACGTGTTCACCGGCTCTCTTTGAAATCAAGTTTCTGCTTCATAATAAATGTATCCGCAGTATATTTGATTCTGTTCATCTGCGTCTCCTGCACGAGGGCAAACCTGGTCTCATCATCATTTTTGCAACAATCTTCTGATTTGAATGACGGCATGATGCCAAAACAAGCAATACAACCGTCACAGCTTGATTCACATATTTTGACATTCCTTTTATTGAGCTGAGCCCAATTCAAACTAGGAAGAAGAAGGCGAAGAAACAGGCAAAAACACAATTCTCTCAGATGAAATCACCAGAATTGTTATTCTCAGTGAGGGCCTGTCACTCGTTGTTAGAAGCTAATTAAAAAAAAAAAGCTCATAAATATGCTCGAAAACAAGACAGATGCTCTGTTAGGTGGAAAAACATGTTTCTTTTATTTTACCTAAAGGGGAAATAAAGAATGAACGAGAGGATAAAAGACAAAATATAAGATTTGTTATACCACACACCAACTTGGAGTGTAACTGACTGTGTGAATGCACTCCCCGTCCCGCGCAATTGTTGTGTTTTACCTCGGATGTTTTAATAACCAAAGAGTTTTCTCCAGGAAACGTGAGGATTAGAGTATTTTTAACAACATCACTTCATTGATGTTCAGCTCAGTTTTGTCTCCCATTCTCCTCCACCTTGTGGACACACCTGTCTGTACCATTGTGCTGAAGAAAATGCACTTTGAATGTTGGCACCAACGTCAGCCATTCATTTAGAACCACAATAAAGAGTCACATCGTGTTTGCTCTTTGTGTACTCAGAGGCAGGGTGAGCTAGACCCACTGCTGCAACAGACAAGGGTTAATTTTTTTCTTCTTCGCGTCACTCTCACCTCTCATGTGCATCACATGCTTTGCATGCTTGTGCGGTCACATGGATCCAGATCTCGTTCTGCCGGCTCAGTGAGACCGCTGAGGCCATTTGGCTGCTGCACAGTTCGGACGTGCGGATCAATAATCAGCTCGATAAGTATCATTTCGGAGTGAAGCTGAGGTCGCTGCTTTCGCCTGCCTGCTGACAGTTCTTTTCCCCCCTGCTGCGAACTCCGCTCTGTGCCATCACAACAAAATTTATTTGGAATGACTCGAGTTCGCTTAGAGAAACAGAAATTTGAGCGGCCTCTCCCACAAAACGAGCGCCGTGGCAAACAGAAGCAGAAAAAGAAGGTGGGGAGGAGAGCACATGTAAGTGCACACATTTAGAAACTGTGCCATCACGCACAAACAGCTTGGAGAGTGAACGTATTTACTCGAGTGGGAGACTAATCAGCAGTACTGGGATCACGGTTAAGACCAGCATTTATCCCAAAGCAAACACCTGGTCCAGAGGAGCACACGCACTCACTGAAGTTGTTCACTCAGACACCACACAGCATTTCTTTGTTGCATCCTGAGCCATCACTCAATTCCAAATGTGCCTCTGTGGCTTAAATGTTTTTCATGTGTTTAATTAAACCCAGCATTGTAAAATTATAACAATTATTTAGTCCTGTTAGGACTACAACTGTATAAGGCCAATGAATGTGGAGGAAATATTTAAAGAAAATTATGCTTCTGATTTTAAAAAAGAAGCGTAATTTAGGGGTTTTTTGGTCGTGGATGCAATCAGAAAGTTTGAGAATCCCCGTGGCTCACCTGGCTGGGCATGGGACCAGTGTCTCAAAGGCCGAGGGGGTGTGTGTTCACGTCTGACCCAGGTTGTTTTCCTATATGTCATTCCCCTTTGCTCCTACCCCTAACTTCCTGTCTACACTCTTCACTGCTGTTAAAATCGTTTTTAAAATTGTGGAAAAGTCATTTAACTATTTCCCTCATAAAGACTACAGTTTCGGACCTCCCCTGTACCTTTAATGATGAGCTCAGATGCCACTTTATATGCAAATAAAGACATAGTTTGACCATTAGAATAGCCTTTGTGTTTTTCCATGGGTAGCTGCACAGCTCATTCATTTCTATTCTATAAGCAGACCTGAAATATGAGAGAAACCACTCAGTTCAGAACAGAGCTCCAAGAGTTACACCTAGTAGGCTTGCAAGGGGGTAACGAGAGAAAGAAATATTTAAAAACACAAGCAGCGACAACAAAAGAGCATTTTTAAAAGTATTTCTATTAGTTGCACTGACCATGTTAACTCTGACACAGCTGGACTGGAGTCTTCTGAGGGGGCAGTGGCACTACGCTAAAATATTTTGCGCAAATTGGCTCAGCTGTATCCACAGCACTGGAAGATCAATACATCCTAGGCTTAATAAAAGCTGCAAAAGGAGCTTCATCACAACACAGAATTGGCTAAATAACCAATACAAGACTCCAATCAGCTAAAGCACTATCAGACAGAGACTCTAGTAGTGGTCTAAGAAGATGAGCGGCTTCTGTAAAGCACTTGTAAAGAGAGGAAAATGAGGCAAAATACTTGGTGCGGGTGAAATTTTAACAGTATTTCACAGCGGATGATGATATGCAGCAAGAGAAATTCGACAGAGGATGTCATCGCAGTCGATCAAACCAAAAGCGAAACATGATGGCGGGAATATGCAAATGTGGTTGTAGGGCTGTCACAATATATTACGTCTAATATCTGATTATCATGGCCCAAGGAGGTAGAGGAGAAGCAGCACTCCATCAGCGATGCACGACATTCTCGTCTTTGCATCTTTGTGCAGAAGGAATCGTGCAGCAGCAGGATAATGAGCCCAAACTCACCTCACCAAAAAACTACTTAAAGACCAAAGAAAACCGAGGAGTGCTGATTGTCACCTGACCTCAGCCCGATTGAATATTTATGGAGGAACTTGAAGACTGAGAAGGGCCAGCTTGAGAGCTTACCGTCATTAAAGGGGTTACGTAAAAACGATAAGATATTTATGCCTCCCCCCTCCTCCTCAAATTGTAAGGCTGACATCATGCGAGCGCAAAATGGAGAGATCTTCACGAGTAAGCTTCACGAGGACTCGGTTGTATGGACGGGAAAACAAGTGCAAATTATATTCAAATAGAAACAAGTAGATTTAAGAAAAAAATAAAGAAAAAGACAGAAATACGGTTTTAAAAAATGCTGTTTTAAAAAATGCTTTTTAAAAAATGCTGTTTTTAAAAAATGCTGTTTTTAAAAAATGCTGTTTTAAAAAATGCTGTTTTAAAAAACGCTGTTTTTAAAAAATGCTGTTTTTAAAAAATGCTGTTTTAAAAAACGCTGTTTTTAAAAAATGCTGTTTTAAAAAACGCTGTTTTTAAAAAATGCTTTTTAAAAAATGCTGTTTTAAAAAATGCTGTTTTAAAAAATGCTGTTTTAAAAAATGCTGTTTTTAAAAAATGCTGTTTTAAAAAACGCTGTTTTTAAAAAATGCTTTTTAAAAAAATGCTGTTTTTAAAAAATGCTGTTTTAAAAAATGCTTCTACGGTTAAACTGATCCCATACGAGTGACCTTTAGAATTATTACAGCAGTCTAAAATGATGGCATCAATTTACAGGATTAGTGGAAGTCCTGTCAACAAAGCAAATGCATGTAAGTGTAAATGTTGCCCTGTTAGCAGCTACTATTTAATTGGCTTTAACTTGAGACTATAAGCTTGTTAGCCCAGGGTCTCCCCTTTATGTAACCTTCAACCTAAGTTGAATGGCCATTATTAAAGCAGATTAATCACCTTTCGAAACCTGTGGAAATACTATCATTAGCTGCATTTAGTTGAGCTGGTGAGCCATACACAATGGCAGGAGCTGGCATCGATAAATCGTAAATACAGCTGTAGATGTTAACTGCAGCAGCGAGCATGTCAAAGTGATGGAAAGGGGAAGATTTTGGGGTAAATTTTTAAAGGGATTTAAAAAATAAATAATAAAATCATAGCAGTAATAATGTCACCTTCTCTCTCTTTTTTTTAAATGATGAAAGCTTGTTGCAGAGACATCATTAACATTCAGTGTTTGGACTCAGCGGCGGAAGAGCACTCTGCACGTGGTGATGTCACATCTCTGAGGATTGTTGAATTTAAATAGCATAGTTAGCTCCCCATCATTTCTCTAAGCTGTTTGGTCAGCTGTGCAGCTTTAAAACTAACACTGATGTATTAGCAGCCCAAGGCGTCTTTAATGGAGGTGCCACTTAATTACTACAGAGACCCACTTGAGCTTACTGAGCAATCAGAAACACATACGCATTGCTCAAAATCTGAAATTGCTTTTTCACCAAGACGTCGAGTGCAGGAACACATTTTTACATGCAAGAACATACACGGCACGGAGGCCTGGATCAGGACGGCCACCCTTAGTTTTATTCCCCCCTCTGGTCTTTACATTTAGTCCTCAATTCATTTGCCGCTTTAACCTTTTGTCGCCACTCTCGCGGTAACGGAGGCGACCTCTCTGCTCACCTAGCGCTGTTGTCTCTGAGAGCAGGGAGGGTGAGGTCAGAGGTTAAGACGTATATAAACAGGTGTCAGATGTGATGATGAAAAGCCGAGGATATGTGAAACTGCGCTGGAAACTCAGCCAGTGGGCTGCGAGGACACAGGAGGACGGTGCATAATAACGAGGGTAATAGATGACTTTGCCCGTCAGTGTGATGCCATGGTTTCAGGTTGTGCAAATTAAACCGTCTTGTATGTAAGGCTCGACCTTTCGGATAGCAGCTCTGTGTGTGTGTGTGTGTGTGTGTGTGTGTGTGTGTGTGTGTGTGTGTGTGTGTGTGTGTGTGTTCTGGTTCCCAGTCTCTTGGATGTGGTAGATTATTAGCCTTACTGCCCCTGTCTCCCTTCCTTCTCTCGTTCTCTTCCCTCCGTGTCCTGTTGATTAGGTTTATTATTTTATTTACATAAAATACATAAAATGAAAATGAATTCATTTTGTGTTTATTTATCACTTTTAGTTTAGTTATTAGTGGGAAAGATTCCTACATGTTGTTCTGATAGTAAAAACCTCTGAGACAAATCAGTCATTTACTTCTCACAATTAAGTAATTAAGCCTTGTTTTTGGAAATGCCATTAATTTTAATACAAAGAAGAGAAGACATACACTCACTGGACACTTTATTAGGTACACTTTGCTACTACTGGGTTTGTAACCTCACTGTAAAGAACCCTGTTTATGATGATCTGAGCTTTGTAGTTCTTTGACTTACTGCTTCCTTCCTATCAGCTCAAAGCAGTCTGGCCATTGTCTTATGACCTCTGGCATCAACAAGGCATTTTCACCCAGAGAAACAGAGATAGAGATGGTTGTGTGGGACAAATCACAGTAGATCAGCAGTTTCTGAAATACTTAGAGCAGCCTCTCTGGCACCAGCAAGCACACAGTCATTTAAATCACCTTTCTCCCCCATTCTGATGCTCACCACATCTATGTAAATGCCTACCATACCGCCATGTGATTGGCTGATTATATATTTCAGTTAAAGTTAAAGGCTGCTTCCTTTTTGCTCTGTTATGCGAATAGGCAGACAAGAACAGTGTATTTCAACCAGTCTGTTAGTTGATAACCACATTAGTGTGAAGTTTAATGACACACAGCTGAAGTGATGCTTTTGAGAAATGTGCATTTTTTCCCACACAGCTAATCATAATTGAGGCGCGTCATCCTGCTGTGTTGACACATTATTGTTTGCTGATGTAAACAAAACAAGGCAAGCAAACCCAAACACCATACAACACTCCAACTAAATTGCAATCTATGGTTTGTCTCTGTGTGAGGTCAGGTTAAAACAATCTGTCTACACTTTTGTTACCATTCGAAATGAACATTATGCCTTTAAAATCAGATTTTTTAAAAATATTTTCATAAACTGGCATGGTTTATGGCTCCTGCCTTGCCCATGAGCACTGCTGCAGCCTGAGTCACCCTGGGAATGCCAGTTGCACGCCACCTCTGCTTGTTTTGCGCTGTCAAGAATAGCACGCACTTCGGTAGAGAGCAGCAGCGAAATGACATGACTCACAAAAGTCACCGACGCTCAGTTAATTATGCGAGATTCATGATCTTTTGAGTGCACAGCCAGCGACTGAACAACACGCCAATTTGCATATTTTTCTGGAAATTTTCAACATTTCACAGAAGCAGAACTAATGTGACAGGACTCTAACTGAAGGCTGCACTTGAGTGTGCACGATCAGCTGTTAAAAACTGAGACACAGCGCTGCCTGGAGATCGATTAGATTAGTCGACACGTATAGATCAAACACTTCGCTACCTGCTCCGTTGCTCACAAACATTACAACAAACTTTAAGTCAGTTTGAATTTAAAAAAAAATTAAAGGGCTGGTGTCAGTTTTCAAACGATTTTTAGGGGAAAAAAGTTGCAAGTTTGGTAAAAAGCACATTAATTGGTGGTAACGTCTAAAGATATGACAGTGGCTTTAAAGGTTTCCATGATTGTATAACAGAGTAATGAGAGCCTTTGAAGTGCCACTTTTCCCAGCTCATATCACGTAGTGTGTCCTCGTTGCAGTAACTGCTGGGATCTGCTGTGTTCGATTTGAACTTCATAAAAAAAAAGTTTGTTTAGCAACAGCAACCTAGTGATCTCAACTGGAAAGCTGCAGGCAGTAATTTGCTCCTAATTAGACACGTTTCCTTTAGTGCCTAAAGGGTGAATGTTGAACTGCACAAGTACAATGTGTGTATAAGTGTTTGTGCTCCTGTGCATTTCTGTGTGAGATAAACATCGAGAGTTGTTGAGCCGTGAACTCCTGCCGCTCTGTAACTTGCCTCTTCACCCGCTTCCCGCTAAGTCTTCATTAAACTGCCTGATTCAGTTGCCAGTAACTGGAGCTTAATTAGGAGAATTTGATTTTCGCTGCTGGGTCTCGTGGAGAATGTTGATAATCACTTCTTATGGACAGAAAATGAGTGAGATGCTCTGCGGTGGGCTGCAAAAGTTTCAGCTTGCAAAAAAAAAAAAAAAAGTTCCAGGTTGGAGACTGTGCCTCCAGTCTGCTTTGATTCATGCTGTTTTTGAAAGCTTTACTAGTTCTTCACATAAGTTCACAGGATGACCACCAAGAAGAAAGAGGACTTTCAAGGATTCAAGATAAGATTCAAATTAAGATGGACAGCATCTGTTGTAATTGCTCTGTATATATGTCTCTGTGTGTTTGTGCTGTATGTGTGGGTCTGAAACATCTAAACATTAGAGGTGAGCAGGTCAATCTAAATATCCATAGTGTCGATACCAACATTGATATTGGTATCAGGCCGATACTAGTGTGATGGGATTGATACTTTGTGTCTATCCCCTAAGTTCAGCACTAGCAGCAACTTTTTGCAAATGAAAAACTATTGCTCAAACATGCACTATGAAAAAATTCTGAACCTTTTTGTGTTGACTATCATGTTTATTTTGATTTCTAGCCTATAGCACATCTAAACAACCAATCTGACCCACAGTGTTTTAGCGGAAGGCACATTTACCTACCAGGTCTCCAACAAACACAGTTTCAAACTGCATGAAAAACTGAACGGTGTGTTTTGTTGTGTTAACTCATTATTGTGGAAAGTAAAAAATCGCAGTGATTTAGTGGTCATTAAAATGTGCAAATTGATGATGATTCAGCTCATAAATCATCGCACTGTGCTCTGCACTGCATAAGCTTTATAGGTTAAAAGTATCGGCATTAATATCAGCAGTACTGGCCCTGTATTCACTTGGCATTGAATATATACCAAAATTTGCAGTATTGCGCAGTATTACTAAAAATACTTTCAGGACTCCATCCATCCATTTTCCTCTGCTTAGCCAATTCAGGGTCCAAGCTGCCATAGGCTGAGAGCTTTCCGGGGTACAACCTGGAAAGGTCGCCAATCTGATGTTGGGCTAACACCGACAGACAATCATTCACACTCACATTCACATCTATGGGTAGTTTAGAACCACCAGTTAATCCTACCCCACTAACTGTATGTCTTTGGACCTTGGACAGCAGCGCTAACCACGCTGTCCTGCTTCTGCACTCATTTTTTATTATAATAAATTTCACGAATTGCTGCTGGTAGATATATCATGCATTTCAGTGTACATTCAATCCAATAGTGATAATAAGAAAATGTGATGTTTGCGATATTTCAGTTGGTGACGAGTTTCTCTGCGTCTCTCCGTGTGTTCTGTCAAAACATTTCAGAACAAAAGAAAAAAAACGGTGCCATTTTCATCCAAACCCGTTGCAATTTTTCAGTCTCGATGTTTTCTGACTGAGAGTGACGTCTTTATTGCTGCTATCAACAAAACTCTTGCTGGTTCTCTGTTTTTTTCACCTGATCTGCAGAAACGCCTCACGAGCACCACGATTGGTGAATCTGAAATGTCCCACGCTAAGATGAAGGTGCTCACACAGAGGTCTGGAGCCAAACGTTGGCCCTGATGTTACCTATTGTTATCTGTCTTACTTAAATCTCGGCTTTGCTGCTTGATTTGCACCGAGCCCAGTATCACATTCATGCCACTTGTGGTCAATAAAGCCATACTGAATCTGAGCAGGGTCATGCAATCCCAGATCCTGTCTGCACGACTTTCTTGTGTAGATGCGGGACATTGAAGTGTGTGTGTGTGTGTGTGTGTGTGTGTGTGTGTGTGTGTGTGTGTGTGTGTGTGAGAGAAAGTGAATAAGACTTTAGGTCACAGACTAAGCAGTTTATGAGAATTCTTCCTCCTCACTTGTTGCAGTGAATAAAGCCTGATCCCACACTGACAGTGGAGATTATGGGGAGTTTCTGTGTGTGTGAGCCCTAAATTCTCGGCTTAGCTCCATGGAAAATCCTCTTTACTGTATTTTTCTACCTGTCTTTCTCACTCTTAAGTGTCTCAGCATCAAGCTGGAGAATGTGGTCGAAGAACTGGGTGCTTAATTAGCTGACTAAGAGTTTGATATGCACTTCATATTTATTATTACTATAAAACAAAGCCTTTTATTCTTTGGTTCCAACCTAAATGCCCTTTTAGTTAATTTCTGCATTTATGTGATAACATCCTATAAGATGTACAGTTAATAAATCATCATTAGTGAACTTTATCATTCCTCTTTGATTCATTTTTGCTCCTCTGTGTTGAAGTGAAAGAAACAGCAGCCATATCACGGCAGCTGACGACACAAGAGGGATCGCGAGTCTGAGCTGCTCCTTCAGGTTGCCTTAGAAACCAAACCAGGGCTATTTGTTCCAATTTGCTCTGTGGCACTGAGATCAAAAAGCTTGGAACCAAATGTGCTCTCTGTATATTAGCATCTGTGTTTGGTTCGACACAGTTTAGGCGTCTGTGTGCTGCATTTACATCTGTGTGTTCGTTTACAGTTGAGCCACATATTGGTTGTGTTGTTTGTGCGAGTCGAGTCAGGTTTAGGGCTTAATGTGCTTGAACTATACTGAACTTGGTGGTTTGTTATTGTCCAGTTAGGCCATCAGTTGTTACAAAGGCCTCTCGCAGGTCCCTCTTTCCCTTCAGCCCCCCAAACCCCATTAAGGTTGGGGTTTAAAAAGCCGTTCCCGCTCCGCCTTCTCTCCTTCATTGAAAAGTTAGTGGTTTGTTTACGAGACCGCCAGCACTTCTTTGTGGTTCTGCGCTCTGCTTATGAGATGGAGGCGAGTAGCTAGTGAAACACTCACCCCTCCCCCTTCCTTCTCTGTCTCCTTTCCCCTTCTAACAGAATCAATTTGAAAAGGACAGACGGCCCTCACAGCCCCCTGTGCCTACACCCCAGTGATGCTTAGCTGGTGAGTACACTTTAATCTTTTTCATTTGGAGCCTCCGTGTCATTTTCATGCACTACTTTGACTGGTTTCTATATCCTTCTCTGAATTGCTGCTATGCAGTGGTGCAGCAAGTTAGTTGACTCTTTTTACTTTTATCCTCAATTTTTTTCCTGGGAAACAACAACATTTCTCTCTGGTCTTGTGGATGAAGGATAGCAATTACTCTTTTCCTCTCATTCTAACTTTATTTAAATGTCTTCCACTCCCCCCAAGACCAAAAAGAAGTCTCACTGGCCTTTGTGGTAAAAGTAAGGCAGTCTTTTTTGGTGAAAGTCCTTTATTCTGACTGACTGAAGTGATTTGAAAGGCAGTGGGGAGAGTTTTGCAGTAGAGGCGGAAGAGAGGAGGATAAGCAGAAGTGGTGGGGGCAGGTAGGGGTGGAGGGGTTTCATGCAGGCTGCTAACGGTCAAGGTTTACCTTTCCACCTCTCTTTGTCCCTCTATTTCTATCCATCTCGTTCAATCAATCAAACTATGATGCACAAGCCACGCATCAGTTATCTACAACTCGAATTGTTGTACTTAAAAATGAGTTAAAAACAGCACAATGCCAACAAAAAATAAAGACAAGGATAAAATAAGTGAGTGTCAAATTGATGCTGGATAGTCAAAAGTACTTTTTTCCATGTGAAAGCGAAGCACTCCGGTCGTCGACAGCCTTGTGCCTAATTGACACAGCACAGTGAAATTATTATACAGGTGACATGAGTGCATAATCATCTTTTGAAATCACCTTCACCAGAGCAGGCTGGGGCCATTCTCAGAGCTTTTACATGCCTTTTTTAATTCAGCTGTAGCAAGAGCAAGAAAGTTGGGTCATTATTCCGTCCATCAACACCTGACGCTTGAAAGTTTATCTTATGTAACGTTTTAAGATATTTCTACGGTGGGCCGGAGAGTTGCAACGTAACCAGCAAATAGACAAACCCTGCAAAAGCACACAAAAGGCAACGGAAGTAGGAAAAAACTCAGAAAGTACAACGGAAGTGTTATAGTGGTTTTTTTGGGTGGGGGTTGTTTTTGCATATAGAAACTGAAACACACGAATAAATGCACTGAGAGAAAACGAAGTGGAGATTCATCAGTGTTGTGAGGGAGAGAAATATGCAGTCAGAGTGTATTTTAATCACATGAGTCATGTAATACTAAACTTATATATTTGCTATTAGCTGCTCACTGTTAGCTTGTCACTTCTGGAGCTGTTCCTTCATGTTCTCGTCTCCCCCCAAAACACTTCCCTTGTGTTTTGTGTGAAGTGGTTTCTCTTTTTAAAAATGTTTCCTGGTGTTTTCTTAACTTGCTGTGCATTTAAACTGTCAGGGCCAGATTTAATCATCCGGCCAAACCGTGTCAGTAAGGCCCGTCACCATATTAGGTTTAGACATTAAACCCTATGACTGGATGAACTGTGGCGAAAATTAAGTAAAATGTTGGTTTTCTACTAGAAAAAATTAATTATACTGTTAAAAAAAAAAGAGTGAAGGGAAGTGTAGTGCAGCTTTTTGTGCAGTTATAGAAAGTAGTCTGTCCATAATTGCACAAAAATGTACACAAAGTACAACAGTTTTTTTCTAAATGTGTTATTAACGTGGCATTTTTAAATCTCATAGCTATGTTGGTGAGTACAGTTGGAATGTGATTGTCCCCTGAGGGAAGGTATCCAGATTACAAAAAAACTGAATAGTAGGCATGTTTGAAGCTAAGTTTTTAATATATGCAAGCTCTCCTGGAGTTTGGATGATCTGATATCGTCGTGTTGGTGTTGTTCCCAGATCATCATGAAAATGTTGTTCCAGGTTCAACATCGCAAGTGACCAATCACATTGTTGTGACGTTATTCTTTTGTGCGCCAAGCCATTTGGGCATTTATGAAATTCCAATGTTGAAAGGACAATATCAGTTCTGCTTACCGTTTATTAAAGCGTTAGGGTTAGGGTCAGGGTCCGTTGATCGGCGGACAGAGGCGGTTTCTCGCAGCTTAAGTACAGTTTTTGGTTTTACGGCGGTTTTTCCCAATGTCGCAAAAGTATGATGTCACAACATTCTGATTGGTCACTTGCAATGTTGATCCTGGAACAACATTTAGTATGATGATCTGGGAACAACACCAACACGACGATATCAGATCGTGCCTTGAGCATGTGCTAATGAACAGAGGTGGTGAGAAAACTGTTGGCCTACATGTTTTAAACACAATGGCATGCAGAGTGAGCTCAAACTTTCATTTAACTTGTCTCAAATACCTTCACACACACAAACACACATATTCACTGAAGCTGAACATGAGCCAGAGTGACATAAAAAAGTTTTTAGAAGGTCTTTTAGTCATTTATCAAATCTGTGAAAATGTGGAGGAGAGCAAAGTGAAGGAAACAACATCTAATAAAAATCTATTGTTTTTTTTTTGTTGCCTGGATATCATATTCTTTGCTGTCCCAGTGCTCATTCAGCTATGTAAACTAGATCCTATTGTTACGTAAACAGTTCAAAAAAACGCCTTGGATAACAGAAAGTCAAACTGAGGAGCTGAAAGTCAAACGTTTGGCATCCCCTCGGAGAAAATGACCTTGTTTACTGAGCGACTGAGCAAAAATGTTGTACTCCTAAAATCAGAATTTATGCATCATTGATTTTTTTAATGATGCAACTTTATTGACTTAACCTTGACTCAACTGGACCTATATATATATATATTAAAGCACTTTTCATTGCATTGCAAATCTAACCTTGCGTATTTGTTCACACTGCACAAAGTATTTAAATAGCTCTAACTTAATCAGAATTAGTGAAATATGAAGGCTGTTTGGATACTTTTTATTAAAACGTAAGCAAGTGATGCCACTCAATTTTTGCTTTCTGTGGCTTTATTCAGTCTCAAGTGTATCTATCATCTTGGTTTTGATTTCAAGCCCTTTTTATCTTCTGCCCAATTTCTCCTAAAATTAGTAGAGACTGCTCTTGCTCCAATCTCAACCACTTCTTTCTCTGTATTTAATATCCCTGAAGGCCATCCCTGGAATTTGCTTATTTTCTATTGCTCCACTCCCCTTGCTCAGCACATGCATTCAGCTCACTTTCTCTATTCAATTCAATTTGTGGCCTAAATATCTCCCCCTAATATGTGTCAATGGAGTAGAGTAGCAGTGCTCCCTCTCTGGCTGCTTTGAAGAAGCTCCACTGCGTTTGTCTTGGTTCTCTCTGCCCCTCTGGGAGGAGATCAGGGGCTCCAATCGTGGTTGGCATGATGTCTCCTCCAGCCCCGCTGTTGTTTGCTGATATTTAGTTCAGGATAACAATAAGCCGGAAGAAAACAAGCTCCTTTCAGGCCAATAAGAGATGGAAGGGCTGGACTGAGAGGGAGAGAGAGGCCTAGAAAAAAAATGGGGGTGGGAAGACATGGGTCTCATCCCTGGACGGGGATGCTCTTTAAAGTATTCTGTTTGTGGCCCCCAGGGCCGAATTAAGGGAGCGTCATTATCCCTGGCAAATTACCATGCTGCCTTTGTGGTCCAGCCATGGTACATTAGGGTGCCTTAAAACGTGGCTGAGCTGTGCCTATTCAGTTTGCGAAAGTGGGGCCACTGGCAGATCCTTGGCCTGACTCACAGAGGAGGCATTCACGCCCTATCGGGGGGATGGTGACAGCAATGATGGTGATGGAGAGGTTCTCTTGAGATGAGTAAAGAATCTCTCGGGCCAAGGCTGATGTGTGATCTTCAATCACGTGCCAGCTGATGATGTAATCATTTGGCTTCATCGAGGGTTTGAGCCGCTGAGCAAATCCGGGCCCTGACTGAGACATTCCTGAAGATTTCCACGGCAGTAGCAGGAATTAAATTAGATCCAGTCTTTTAGTGGAATAATAATAATTATAATGATAATACGTTTTTTTGCTGTTAGATTAAGATAAACTTTCATATTCCTGCTTTATTATTATTATTTCTTTATAATAAAATATTTTTTTGTCAGGATTTGATTAAATATTAATCAGCCTTTGACCTTTTTTCCGCCAAATTTCAGTAGTTAGCTTAAAAATATAAGAGTTGTGGTTTTGCTTTAAGGTGTACAGTTATCAACAAGTACAAAGAAGAAGAAATGGCTGTGGATGTTTTACTTGGTCAGTGCTTTCATGTTTCAAGAGGCAGTTAAGATAACTGAAAAATTCCAGTGTCTTGTATCCAACGCTGAAAGTGAGCAGAAGGGGCTGATTTCAGAAGAAATGTCAGATCCTTTGAGCCTGTGCGAAGGATTTCAGTAGTTGCAGAGTGTCTGCAACAAATAAATGTCTCTGAGTTCTGTATGGCATCCACTACAAGCTGTGAAGGAAGCTGTTTTTTTCTACATACACTTTTTGCAGATTTTTTAGTCTTTACTGCAACAGGACAGTGAAGAGAAGACAGGAAAGCTGGGAGTCACGGAGTAGATAGCCACAGATTTGGTGGATTTAAACCCGGGCTTCTGCATTAGCCTTACTGCATATTGGGTCACCTGCTCAGCCCAGTGAGCTAAATCGGCACCCCGGCAAGCTTTGTTTTAAACATTTGCAGGTAGCTCACACTCAGCGAACGTTGATCCTCTGGGTCTGAAACAGTTAAATTAAGTTTTCATCCGATGCCAAGTAAAGCCAGGGTGCTCCATGAGCTATTATGTCAAACTCTTCAAAGAAAACTAAATAAGAGCGCTGCTGAAGGCGCCGCAAAAGTTCTAGTGTGTGAAATATTTGTTCTTGGCACTTTGCCTTTATTTATCATCCAATCAACTGGAAGCTTTACCTCAGCGATTGATGTCTCCCTCATTTTATTTTTCTTACCATGATAGGTGGGAGATTTCATTACTTTCCAACATTGTTTCCGGGTTTTATGAACTCAATCCCTCCGCTGAAGTAGATGAAGAAAGGGAGGAGGGCTTTTGTCCAGGGGCTGTGGCAGAAAACCCTGAGCCTGTAAATCCTGTGCTGATCTTTGGATCATTAAGCTGTGAGCCCTCAGTCCTTTGGTTCTTTATCACCAGGCCTGGATCCCAGGCCATAATAGAGGCTAACTGGCTAATGATTAGCTGTCTACTGCAGCTACTTGAAAGCTGACTGCTGCTGCTGCCAATCTGAATGAGAGGAGGTTTTAAAAACATATAAATCCTTAAATGTGTTTCTCTTTTTTCCCCTCTCAAACCTTCTCTCTCAGGATCTGGAACTATTCAGTTCTTTACAAAGCTTATTGTGGAATGATGAGTGTTTTTTTTCTCCATCTTCATTTTGTATGAAAAGCCATGTTGACTTAAGCTATTGCTGATTTGCATATTTTAAGCCGCTTGCTCGTGTAACTACTTTACAATAGGTGTTGGAATGGCTTGTGTACATGCTTGTTAATTTGACAAACAGCATTACCTTCTCCCCGTACTGCCTCTGAAGTAATCGCCTTGTCTCTAAACAAGCTCCATGGAGCTGAAAGGAAGGGGATGGAGTCTGAGAGGCAGTGTTTTGGATAACAATCACTTTGTCTTCCTCCTATCAAAAATCCTTGATTACTTGATTATTCAGGAACCACACAGGCATATGAATATGAAACTTCTCACCCTTTGAAGCAAACATAAGAAACAGCTGGGATGAAATCTTCTTTATTTAAAATGTTGCCTGCGAATTAACTAGTTTGGAAGAGCGATCTGGAAGACGGCGCTACTGCGTCACTAATTGACAGACTCGTGGTGTTTACATCGTTTCGTGCTCCATAATTGGGGGAAAAAGGGTAATACACAATGGTTTTCCTTCAAGAATTCAAGTGTGTTAATAAAACTTGTTATTTAAATTTTTTATTCATCCTTTATCTGTGTAGGTTTCTCTCGTTTAAATCACGGACAGGACCCTATTTTGTTACAAAAAGCTCAAGCTTGCGAGAAAAAGAGGGATCCTGAATGAGTTTTGTTTTCCACAAACATAGATGTAAATCGCTATATCGTGGGTCGCATGAGGAATGAGAATGTGTTCCATCGAATTAGATGCCAAACATGTGGAGACAAGGAGGCAGAGAATAAGAGAGGCTGGTTAGGTCTTCTGCTTATGTACTTGAGGGTCATCAGCCTCTGATGATAAGCTGCTGGCTAAGATGGGGATTATGCTCAGGACTTGTTGAGGACAAGGATGTGGACAGCTGCAGGAAAAAAAGGTAGTTTTTCCTTTTGTACATCTTTGAAGTACGAGTCCACCTGAGGAGCATGAGCATATGTGGTGCATTATGTCTTTGTGGAGCCACGTGGCCACAAGGCCATAAGGCTGCCCGCACACACACATCTAGACTTGTGTGCATCATCCAAGACTAGCAAACTGTGGAAACCACAGCATTTCTTATAGTTAATGTAACATACAAAGTCAAACTGAGAGGAAGCTCAGCACATCTGAGGATCAGGGAAGGATTATGTGTACATATCTGCTGCATTCTGTAAGAAAGAGTCCCAAATGTTTGCTTTTCCCTGTGACTTCACTTTTACAGAGGGCGTTGACTCGATTTTTAACACAAGGGTCTAAAACTAGAGGGTGTCACATATCCCTTTAAAACAAATATGTGATTTGGACCGGACTCAGTTAGTCTGTGATGGGATTAAAATTCCAGTCTTTGGCAGTCTGACATCCAGGATGCTCATCCAGTACTTTGGCCACACACCTTTATCTCTGGGGGGCACACTGCTTCCTGCATTGGCACTAAATGTTGGCAACAAACAGAATTCCTAGTGGTCTGGTTTGGCTGATTCTAAAATGTGCCTTCTCCGTTGCTCCTGTGAGGAAGATTACCTTGCCTGTCTTTAACTCGCTCTTACTTTTACCCCGAGAAAACACAGGCTGTTTAAGGCAATCAAACACAGTACATTTCTTCTATATAAGTTGTGATGTTAACCTTAACTTGTATATGAGCCCGTAACCACGTAACGCACAGCTATAAATCCAGCTTTAGTGTGTTAACACATCTGAAATCCTATTAGAAACCCTTGATTTATTTTGGGCTAAATCAGCCTCACCTAAATCAGACCACAAGTAGAACTTAACTCTCTCCTCTGTTAGATTTTTTTAAACCACCACTTTCACTCTCCACAACCTGTGGAGCAAACTTGCTGTCTGCTTTTTAGTCATTCAGTAAGGATTAGTGGCACTGTGTGTTTTCTAATTATAGAGCTGGACTGTGCTCTCTCCTCCACTGAGGGGTCACATCAAGCCCACCAGGCTCTCAGCCAGGAGCTTAGTCACAACTCTTAACCGCTACTTTCACACATTTATGCCTGTGTTTCTTAATTTGATATCTTTTTAAAATTGCTATCTTTTTCTTCGTCTTTAAAAAAAAAAAAATCACTGCATGTTCTGTTCTCTTTTTTTTTTTTTTTTGCGCCTGTCCATTTCTCTGTTTCTCCCTCTCCTGCTTGCTGAGTTCACAAGAATGACTTTTCATTTGGATAAAATAAACTCAATGAGGTAACTGTCAAAATAAATCACTTCCTATATCAAGGAGGAAACAAGTAAATGCCCGGGAGAAAGGGATAGCAATTCCCTTTTTTTAACCACACAATCAATCAGTTCCCCTTCACATCTTTTCACATCTTTTCATTCTTGCCGAACAATGGGTTTGATTAACCCCTCTGGGAAAGCTCATTATCCATTTCCATCACAAAGGTGTTTGTAAGGCACTTGGATTTGAAACGCCTCAGCAAAAAAACATAGATAAAAGGAATATATCGAGCTTAAAAAAAGAAAAGCCAATGATAAAAAAATGATGGCTGCCAGTCTGAGCTCATGCATCTGGTTTAACAACTAGCCAGATGTTGCTCCTGCATTCTTGATGTCAGTAAGATGTTTTGATCGTCGTGACTGCTTTGTGTGAGTTTGCCAACTTGCTTTAAAATCTCATCTTTTTCTCTGCCACTTTAATTAGATGAATTGAGTTGTGACAGTGGGACTTGAATTATATTATATGTATGAGTTTATTTTGATTATCAGAGTCTGTTAAGGACGTGCGGGAATACCATTGTTGAGCCAAATCAATTTCTCTTCTTCGAGGGACACCCAGGAAATAGTTCAATCCATTTTTAATCAAAGCACCTTATTATGCTGGACTTTGGGTTTGTGTCCTGTTTTCGCATCAGTTATTTGATGAAATGAAATGCGCAACCATACAGCAATTGCAAAGATAACGGCTTGCCTTTTGAATTTAACTTAAAATGATTTATTTATGTTGTAAATATGTTATGATGGGCTCGAATTCTGGATATGCTTTGAGTGATATAATGCACACACATCTCTGTTTATCCTACATACGATCACAGTTTTAGCCATGTTCAAACTTTTTGATCCCACAGTCCCTGCATAGTGAGGACATGAGCAGACGACAAAATGTGTGGCAAGCAAATCCCTGCAGCTATGGTGTTGACAGAGTTGCTTTGTGTCAGTGTGTCCAATACAGAGATCGAGACAGGTTTAGCTTAACTTAGCTTAGCGTAGCCTAGCTTAGCCTAGCTACAAGACTAAAAGTCAAATTGCAGCCCAGTGATACCCACGGGAATAAAAATAAACATGATGGCAGTAAGCTACACAAGCCAGCGCACTCTAAGTGATGTTCCCAAACCTGGATAAATGGAAGGGTTCCAAATAAGTCATGCGGATCCATCCGCTCTGGTCACCTCTTGGGAAATAAAGGAACAGGCATAAAGTTGTTTGTTATTAGAGGCACAGCTACTTTGAGTGACAGGAGGGTGCCTACTATGCTGCTAGTTCTGTGCTAGGAATCACCTCAGCTAAGTCAAATCACTAAACTAGAAGGGATCTAAGTGTTGTTATCATTTGAAACAATTTCAGTGAAGTTATCTAAGAACTAATATCCTCTATACTTTTTACAGTTTATACAGTTTTGATGAGTGCTCATCAAAACTGGATAACAAGTACCGTTACTCCTGGTACCCAAAAATAACAATGTTCCAGCAGCAGGTGGTTAACATAAACATATGTGATACCATATGTGGCTATAGCTATTTTTATATTCATGATCTGTGGTAGAACCACACATCATATGACACACCCTCACGTAAATCCAATAGTAATTTGTGTGTTTATTGAAATAATTGAAGCACAGACAGTTTTTGTGTTGATCAGTCTATCCTTTTCTTACCATCTCCCTGTACTAGCTTACAGTAGATTGGGTAAAGGGATGGTCAACTGCAGGGATTCTCACAACAACAGCTTATTTAAAAACTTAAAATTATTACATTTCTCTGGACATATGGGAGTAGACCAAAACACCCTGCTCTAAATCACACAGACATATTATGAACTAACAAAACCTCTGAAATACTCCAGCTGGCCAGTAAGGCTTTGTAGTTTCCATTAACTTACATTTTTAACTTTTGTGGGCACATTTTCACCTCTCTTCTAAGCACACAAAGTAAACCTGTTTTTCTTTCTCACCCGTGAGTGTCTTTCAGTTGACTTTGTGTGATAATATAAGTACAAAGTGCCTTGAGGTCATCTGGATTTTATTTCAGTCCCTCTTCTTTTCTATGCCCACTTTATAAAAGGTACGTTCACTTCAAGATATCAAAGTGGGATTACTTGTAATTCTTATTCTTGTACAGGATGACCTCCTCCTTTTTGGTTGAATTAGGTGCCTTTACAGAATTAATTACTTTGAGCTTTGGGGCTGAGGAGATTTCTTCGTATTTTCAGTATCTGGGTCTTTTGTGTTCCCTCACACCAACATGAGAGAACAGGACTGACTGAGAAGGTGTTATTAGTTCTGCTCTCTGTTAATGTGAAAACATAGAATCAAGCCTAGATGAACGTGTGAAGGCTTAAGTGAAAAGTGCGAATGTATCTGGCTAAACATCCTGCACCAATTAGTTAATGATTAGACTGGTAATTAGGTCTTTGGGAATCGTACTCTTTGTGGAGCTGATTGATAGTGGCACTTGTTCACGCTGTTCATTTGAAGTTTTTGTGGATGCTCAGATTCCGGCACATTCTAAAACCCATCCACACGCATGCTTTGATGAAGATATCCACACCGCAGCCTCCAATTTACAGCTCAGCTTGATCAAACTGCTCATTTACAAAACTAATGAGAAAATGAACAAAAATTAAGAAATCATTTAGCTGTTGTATTACATGAAGACAAGAAGTCACATTTCTTTTTCTGCTGTGAGCAATTATATCACAATTACAACACAACACAGCCCCTTCGGGCGCTTGTCTGAGGGTGTTGAGCTTCCTTTTGGAGTTCTAAATGCGGCGTCGGAGGCGTGATGTGTGTCAGGGCGGGGAATAATTCCGCCAGCGATCAGTCTTGTTTTTATTTTCATCGCAAAAATTTCCTGGCATATTGCCTGGGTTATGCTTCAAGAAGACCATAGCTTACAAATTGCGCCGCAAGACCACATAGCAATTATACAGAATATGAGATGTTTTTTATTCCAATTACATCACAATAGATTTAATTATAGCTGCGTGTCTTTTTTGCATCAGGCTCTATCGCCTGTCTTTTGTTTGGGAGAGGATTCTTCACTCTCTGGACTGTAATCAGTGTTTGAAAAGACACTACGATCTGGGAACCAAGCGCTGGCACTGTTTAGGAGATGAAATGGAACAAATGATCCGCTACAGCTTTTTCTGTTCATCTGTGATTCCAACATGTAACTGTCTCAGAAGAATAAGAACCATTTACATGTAGCGATCTTTTAAAACACAGATGAGTTGTTTTTTTTTTTTTAAAGATCTTGCCCAGGTTGACGGCACTTTCGAAACTCTCGAATTCATCCGTGAAGTTTAGACGGTTGGATGCGGCACAAAGCTTTTACTTCACTTCAAAACACTTTGCACTTGTTTGACTTCTTACGGTGTAGCTGCAATCTTAAATCCCTCTCCCTAACCCTTCCTCTTCCTCCTCCTTTGCTTTCTGTCCTTTTGAGAACAGCAGGATCTGACAGCCCTGAGCCGAACAGTGTGAAGTTTGTGAAATGGAAATGGCTTTGTGGTGTCTCCTAAATGCCTGACCACTTTATCTTATGTGTGTGTGTCTGTTGGTGTACATGTGTATATTTTTCTCTTTCTGTATGTGTGTGTGCGTTGTGCACATTTCTTTAGCTGTAGTTTCATGAGTCCAGAATGTGAAATGGACTTCTGAATCATTCTCTGCTGCCAGCTGGTGATCAGATTTTTCTTCCCCAGAAGATGCTGGCATGATCAGATGCTGCAATGTGTCTGCACTGGTGGCAAATTCTTTCGAGCCATTGCTAAACTATACAGTTATATGTTGTTTTTTAAAAACTATTATTATAGTGTTTATGTTGGAAAATAAAAAAAGGAAATGAAGAATACCCTGATTTTAGACCTATAGCTGATTGTCAAGCTCTTAAAATTCGTTAACTATGCAGAATGTGCCTCTCGTGTTCCCTCAGCCTTTGTTGCAGGCTGAAATTCAACATTTTGTTTTATAATAGTGAAAACCTAACCTTGCAGTCTTCTTCCAGCTCTTGTTAGCATGAAAGAGAAAAGCACTAAAACATCAAACATTATCAAATGACTCCTGAAATATAAGCCATTTCTGCACTATCTAACACAATGCTTCAGTGTGTTCCAGTCTACATTTCACTGAATACACTGCTTCTCTGTGACACAGTTTCCCTCCCTTGGTCTTTGAAGTGTAGCCAAAAGTCATGCATCGTGGCTTTTGCAAGCTTCTGAGCACAAGGCGAGACATAAGAGAAGTCGATTATACTTCTGTGTTCGGAAAATTGTCACTATATGTCACAATATAACAATACGGGCTTGCAATATAACTTGTCAACAACCGGTGACAGACTATAGCCAACCAGATGTCATACATTATGCAAGAGGACTAAGGTGCTTCAGGGTGGTAAGAAACACTGTACATATTGACTAACCAAAGTGTGCGATGACATGAAACCCAGACCTTGTACAACTTGGCTGATTCTGAGCTTGTGTTTACTGCACTCGCAGTTATATTTTTAGCTGTCTACTTGTCATCTGATCGCATGAATTTTCATGCCACGTGTACGGGAACAAAATGTGTCTGTGTCACGGGCCTTGTCAAATTTAAAATGTGTCAGATTCAAAATGTGTCAAACTACAAGATTCGAAGCGATGCTGTAAATCTATTTGACTGCAGTGACTGTTACTCGGGTGCTATTATGACAACTGACAAATCACAAATCTTGAGCTGACACCGTGTGCAGTGGCAGAGCAAAGCAATCTTTAAAGGGATGACCAGCTTTAGAAAACTCCTTACCTTTGGCCCTTTATTTTACCTCTGAATGGAAAATCACTGAAGAAAATATCTAAAGCCCTGAAATACTTTATTTGCAATGTCATGCAGACATACACTGTGAGGACTCGTGTATAATAAGCTTTTTAACCCCTATTTCATTATGGAAGCTCAGGACCATTGAAACATTTCAACCAATAAATCATTAGGTTGAACTTGTCCAAAAAACTCGCTGAAAAGCCTTCAGCTAATCCAAAATGCTGCAGCAAGAGTCCTGACAGGGACTAGAAAGAGAGAGCATATTTCTCCTGTTTTGGCTTCCCTTCATTGGCTTCCTGTTAAATCCAGAATTGAATTCAAAATCCTGCTCCTCACATACAAGGTCTTAAATAATCAGGCCCCATCTTATCTTAATGACCTTGTAGTACCATATCACCCTATTAGAGCACTTCGCTCTCGCTCTGCAGGCCTACTTGTTGTTCTTAGAGTATTTAAAAGTAGAATGGGAGGCAGAGCCTTCAGTTTTCAGGCCCCTCTTCTGTGGAACCAGCTTCCAGTTTGGATTCGGGAGACAGACACTATCTCTACTTTTAAGATTAGGCTTCAAACTTTCCTTTTTGCTAAAGCATATAGTTAGGGCTGGACCAGGTGACCCTGAATCCTCCCTTAGTTATGCTGCAATAGACGTAGGCTGCCGGGGGATTCCCATGATGCATTGAGTTTTTCCTTTCCAGTCACCTTTCTCACTCACTATGTATTAATAGACCTCTCTGCATTGAATCATATCTGTTATTAACCTCTGTCTCTCTTCCACAGCATGTCTTTATCCTGTCTTCCTTCTCTCACCCCAACCAATCACAGCAGATGGCCCCGCCCCTCCCTGAGCCTGGTTCTGCCGGAGGTTTCTTCCTGTTAAAAGGGAGTTTTTCCTTCCCACTGTCGCCAAAGTGCTTGCTCATAGGGGGTCATATGATTGTTGGGTTTTTCTCTGTATCTATGAAGCGCCTTGAGGCGACTTATGTTGTGATTTGGCGCTATATAAATAAAATTGAATTGAAATTGAATTGAACTTAGTGGATGTAAGTAAACTTTAAAAGCTAATTTAAAACACGGCCCCACTCTGAACCCATCCAAAGTTTTCCAGCTAATGTGTGTTTACAGAAATAATGACACACATGCAAACTCTACCAACCATAACCTCTTTGGTGGAGTTAAAAATTGTAGTTATTGGATGTAACTCCGGTTCTGTGAGGATGGGCTAAACCTTTTAATGATGTTTACTGTTTTTCTGTGGGGTGACTGAAGAGAAACTCTTTTGCTATGTCCCTGACTGCGAGGTCACACTTGCTAATGAAAACTACACAACATGGAAACTAGAGAGTGTTTCCTTTTATGAGGGATCACAACTATACTCAACAAAAGACAGTTATAGGAATATTTGGAACAAAACACTTTTCAGTGGATTTATTTTGTTATGGTTGCTGTGTGCTCCTGATGGGGATTTATAGCCCTCATACATTCAGTTTTTACATATGCTCAACTGGGAAAACACTTATTGACTGTGTGGGCTGCAGTATATCAGTTCATCTTGTGAAAAGTCAAAAAATCTTAAAATTTTCTTAAAAAGTCTAAAATAATGAGCCATGTCTGGGTCAGCACTGCGGTGAAGCTGGAGCTGAATGAGACCTGCTGAAACTGGACCGTAGCTTATTATATCGCAGATCAGACCAATTAACGAGAAGTTGACACTGTTTGGATTTTCCCAAAGCAGTGCTGCCACTGACCTGTTGCATCCGTTTTGCCTGCAGAGCAGAGGCAGGTTGTTGTCTGAGGAGACTTGTTAGGAAGCAAAGAGCTGCTCTTTCCGCCTGCTGCATCATCTGCGATTCATTTTTCTCAGGAGAGCCCTCACACACACACTCTTACGTGCACACACACATGCTGCTGCTGATGGCCTTCTCAGTGTCACACATTACCTGATTTTTTTTTATTTTTTTTTTGTCATTTATGAGCAAAATCTGTGTGTGTTGGTTGGGCTTTGAAAGTGATTGTTTGATGCCAGCACACAGCAAAATTAATGCTTCTGCTAAAATTCCTCATTTTGAAATCACAAGGGCTCTTTGAACACATTGTGTCTTTGTGTGTTGTTAGTGTGTGCGCTTTTATTAAAGTTTTTGCAGCCAATCCCCAAGAAGCACAATGGTAGAGAGTGATGAATGCCCGCAGCCAAAAATCCAATAAGATGGATTTGGTGGGAACAGCAGCATTCGCTCGCTCGGCCACTCTCTCTTGCTTTCTGTCTGTTATTCCATCTAGCGCGCGCTCAGCCGCTCACCCAACAGCGTGGCTCCACATCAGTCGTTTGTTCACAGCAGATCAGTGCTCTGTAATAAAAGTGGGAGGCAAGTCGCCGATCATTAATGCAATGCCACCTGTGTTTCCTGTCCACGGTCCAAGTCTGAAGAGGATTCACCAGAGCGGTCGGTGATCAGCGGCGATGGACACATCAAATGTCTGTTGTTGTCTCCACTGTGCACGACCGCTGAGCGCCGAAAGAGCTCAGCCTGCTGTACCGGCCACTTTATAGGCTTTGAGAAACACCAGCATGAATCCAATAAGCCTTCACTTAATTTCTTTCACACAAGATTTGTATTGGATTCCTGTGTTGCTGCCTGGTAGTGACTGTACACTTGAACATGTGCCTTTATTGTGTTTAAAGTTTAACTGGAAGAATTATGAAAGCACGGGCCAATGAATGAAACCTCGGCTGCCCCTAAGGAAATTTGTCTTGAACAAAGGGCCTTTCCAGCATGCATATAAAAACGTAATTACATCAGCAGGGGCTCTACATAAAGCACATTTAAAAGAGCAACACAGACACTTAATAAAAGATGGACACATTTCTGATGTAAAACTTTTCGATGACATTTAAAGTGAGATTTGGTTACACAGGTGGATGCTGCAGGGGATAAAGGGTGTGAACAGCAAGGCCGGACAAAAGGTCTGGGTTTGCTTTGATCTTATGAGCACATTCGTAAACACCGTCGCTGTGATCCAGGCCGGCAACTCAGATCAGTTCAAATGCTGCTAACATTTAAATGATTTCCTGACAAGCCACTGTGTTTGTTTGGAAGCTGGGTGCAGTGGGGACAACCCACTCGTTAGTAAAGTCATTTTATCAAGTCATGAAGCATTGAGCTAAATGTTTTCACCATCTTAGTGCTGTTTAAATCAAATATATGACAAGTGATAGTTGGATCAAGCTGTTAAAACTTGGACACCACATGGTCATTGGCTAACAACTGACATAATCTTGGTACTCTTAACCCTCCAGTTGGTTTCACCCCACTCGCCCATTCATTTCCTATGACCGGGAACACCACAGCTGTAACAAGGTTGATTAAAACACTCAAACTCCAATGAAAAGTTGTGATCCTCACTTTTATATGTTCAAGTGCATAGTGTGGAGGATGTCATTAGGCCTTGAGGCAATCGGATGTAAAACACAATATTTATGAGTGTTTTAAGTTTAAATTGGACAGATTTGCCTTCAACGCAACTGGAAGGTTAGTAATGACTAGGGATGGGTACCGGTGTCCGGTGCCATGATGGCCCCGGTTCTGACATAAACGGTAGTAACCAGACCGAAAAGCAGCGCACATTTCGGTGCTTTTTTCGGTGCTTTTTTTTTCCTGAGCTGTGATACACTTCTAGCCAATCATTTTACGTTTCCGAGGATAGTAGGCGGGGCCAGGTACGTACGTTCTTTTAGAGCAGAGCTACAGATTAAAAATGTCCAAGGCAAAGCGGTCAAAAGTCTGGCTGTACTTCACAGCAAAATATGCAAACTCAGCAGCCTGCAACAAGTGCTTTAAGCTGATACTGTGATACTGTCAAAGGAGGTAACACCTCAAATCCGATGAAACACCTGGCGACGCATAGCGTTTTTTTAAAAAGCCGAGAAATGCGCCGTATTTGATAGCTTGCTGCGAGACCTCACACCGAGCGCATCTACTGCGGGTGGGTTGGCTGTTATGCAACATCCCCCAAAAACACGAAGAGGAGAGTCCTGGCCCCTAGCCCTGCCAGTGTAGCAGAAATGATGAGGATGATGATGCAGCAGCAGCCGTTCTTCTCTGCGTGAGTAGCTTAATGTTGTTCGTGTGTAATTTACGTTGAGTAGGCTAACCACGTTATTACATTAATGCATGTAAGGTGAACTAGCAAACACCGTCGTAGTTACATGCGGCTGTCTTCTTGTTTGATGGCAGATACTCCCTTCACCTTGGCCAAAAAGGCTAAAATGACCAAAGAAAAAGTGGAAAACAGCTGAACATGAGAGGTTTAGGACAAAGTTTGTGTTTTTTCCATTGTTTAAGCACTGCTTCCAGCCAAGAGTGATACCATATATGCCCCATAGCTGCAGAAAAGGCTAACATTGTTATCTTTTTACAAAAAACAGCTGAACATGAGAGGTTTTTGGACCAATTTTGTGTTCTCCATTCTTTAAGCACCGGTTTGAGCACCGGCACCGTTTCAAAAGTACCGATTTGGCACCGGTATCGGATAAAACCTAAGCGATACCCATCCCTAGTAATGACTAAAATTTCCAAAACATATTTTACATTCAATACAATGCCATCTTTTCCATAAAGTGATGATGAAATTGTTTATTGAGGTCACAGAGCAAGGGAGTCAAAGGTCTTCCAGGCCAGCGGTCCCCAACTCCCGAGTCGTTTGGTACGCGACAGTTGAGGCTCAGGTGTGAAATTTATGATTGTCAGCGTTTTTATTGTTTTTTATAGTTATTTCTTTTAATCGTTCTTATTGTTAACTCTGTTTCCCTGGATCTTTTCCTGTGTGTTATGAATAAATCTTCTTTTTTTTGGTACCGGTACTGGTTTTATTTTGTTGTATTTATCCACGACACCGTGAAAATATTGTTCAGACATAAACCAGTCCGTGGACCGTGGCACAAAAAAGGTTGGAGACCGCAAGTGTGAGTAACGGGAAGAGCAATTACAGAGCAATTACATTCTCTTCCAATAGAGGGCAGTACAATTACCTGATCTAATTAAATGGGTTTCCAACTGCCAGTAAAACTGAAGAAGATGAAGAAGAAATTAATTCCATGAGGGCCCTAGCATGAGTAATCGTGAGAAGAAAGCAAAAATGTATACTGGTCACAAACTGATTCTGCTATACCTGGTGCGCGAGGAAAAATTATCAGTATGCTTTTTGTGACATTTTGTTTGTTAGTGTGCCGTGTGATTTTTCTAATGTGAAATATGTGCTGTGGCTCCAAAAGGTTGGGAAGCACTGTTCTAGGCAATCAGAAGTATGTCGCCCCCTATTGGCCATTAAAGTATATGCAGTTTTAAGACACTTCCACATCAGCTTCACACTTTCATCTTCCATCTTCATATATCACAATAACATTTTAATTTGCTGCCAGATTTCTCTTGGCTTCTTTTTTTCATGATTCTCGTTGCTAATCTAAAAAGAACAGACTGCAAGCAGGCAACTGGATCACAGCTTGGATTTGCTGCTGGTCATAGTGGAGACAGCTTTTGCGTTTGTGTGCACTTTCAAGCAAGGAGCTTATTGTCATTGTAAGTTTGCAAACTGCAGACTAGGCTGATGGATAAAAAAAATCCACTGAAATTAATAATTCTAAAAAGGTCTACCTGCCTCAGGCCTTTACTGCAGGTTGATGAGTTAAGGTCTTTGTGCTTGTGAGTGTAGTCAGTCAGTCGGTGTTGCTGTATTAATTTTCAAAATCCCCTCCCCCAAATTTATTTTTAGATCATATTTGTGAGAAAGAGAGAAACTTAATTGTGTGGTTCACCCTGATAACTCAACATATAGAGGAGGGGCAGATGAAATACCTGCTACTTCTCAGATTTGCTTGTGGGTAAAATCTAAATCCCTGCTCTACCCCTGCCTTACTCACTGTCAAATGGGAAATGAATGAAACTGCGGGTTAATAACTTAATACTAACTCCTGATCATCTTAATGTAAACTACCCAACTATCACTTAATGATTAGCCCTTAGGAATAAGAAGGGACTTGGGAGCTGCTCTAAAAGTGGAATCTGATTAATGCAGAACCATCTTAACGAATTACCTAAACAGTTATTTTCTCTTTCGTTCCTCAGTTTTGTAACTTTCAGTGTAGTATTACGATAGCGGTTAATGTCTTAAAAAGCAGGAGACATGAAGCATTTAAATTCACCTTATTAATAATGAATCTCAGTGTATAGCTTTGTCCTTAGTCAGTGGTTATATCATTTCTAATATTCAGGGGACATTATTTTGGAAATTAATTATACTTTCCTTTCCTTTTTCACTATGAGGGCGCCAATAATGAAAGTACTTTATCTTAAATATTAGATATTGAATAATAACTGTTACATTTAACATTTGAGTTTGTCCAGTTAAAAATGAGTGATTTATTGCTCTGTTTCTGTATTGGCGCATAGTTGTGTTGATACTATCATGCGGTTTGTAGCAATATTTGGAAGAGGTGGGATTCCTCAGTTGCGTGGTGTAAAGATCTCAGTTATGAATCAGAGCTTTTTCCTCTGCATTGCTGGATTCCTCCTGTGGTTTCATGCTTCCTGGCTGCCTGTCTGCTGCCCCTTACCTTTCTGCGGGGATATCCGGCAAGAGTCTCCAAGGTTGTCATAGCATTTGCTGCGCCAGCTGCTCCTCTTTCCCATAGGTAATGTAAGATTGTCTGCCATTTGTAAGAAGTTGAACATGATTACCAGCAAAGTTTCATATTGTAATTACAAAGTTTGATACCGGGTAAGAAGTACAATAAAAATCAATCACTGTGTGCTTTAGCCTTGGAACGTCCACTTATCTCGATAATGACGATGAGTAATTTTCTTTTGGCCTCATTTCGAATTTTGAAAACTTGTGTCTGCGGCTTTCTTTGACTGTTATTAAGTTTTTATTTTCATCTACGGCTCAGAGTGAACAAGTACAATGTCCGATCTGGGTCCATAATGTCCATATAGAAAGCTTTTTCTCAGCTAAAATTCAATAAAGCTATTTGAAAATGCTATATGTTATTTATTCTTTTTTATTTTCTATTTGTCACGTTACTGTAGTGTTTTCTCAGAGTGCTATAACAGAAGACACATAAAAAAGCACAGTAACGAGCTAAACAAATGGCCTGTGTTGTGTCTGGATGACCAAAGCCCTGAGCTCGGTGCTGCCATCCGAGCCAGTATGTGCTCACACAGCACAGCATAGGCACAAAGAGCTCTTTAAACATTTGGCACAAGCTTGTCATCAGCCTGCCTGTGATTGATCACTTTGACACACTTCAGCAGTGTGCCATTACCATGCGAGAGGGAAAATGTGTCTGTTATAGATGAACTGTCGGCTCTTATGTGGACTAAGCTTGATATTGATGTTTAGAAGAGGACACAGAATTCACACGACTGCAGTTGTGCCTCATAGTGGTATTTAAAGCTACTAAGGGCTTCTGCTTTCATACTTTTCATTTTGCATTCTTTCCTGTTGGAATACTAATTCAAACATTTGCTGTTTTCCTCCTCGAAATTCACACTCTCGTGAGAGAAGGTTGGCATTTGCGTTGATCAGTCATGCACTCAGATCATGCCTTCTTCAACGTTCCCGTGTGTGCCGTGGTGTCAATTAAACCTGAGTTCTGCTGTGCTCTAGTGGGCTAACTCTGTCTAATGGGGCTCCATGCTAGGAAGCTATCCATAATAGAATTAATAATGAGACACACTAGCAAAAAGGGCTGTGTTATCATCACCATCTCATCTGCAGCGGGTTCGTCAAGCTCGCTCGCTTTCGGAAATAAAACATTATGTACAAAGCTGGACAAAACTCCAGCCCTGGCCATAAAACTTAAGCGTTCATGTCACATTACATTTCTGTGAGTTCCGATTATGCCCTGCTTTCTTGGCGGTTAAAGCTTCTTGGGTGTGTTCAGTAACGGCAAGTGTGGCTTTGTGAAGTTGCAATTCAGATCTACCAGCAGAGAAAGGAAAGGAACTTGCAAGGAGCAGAAGGGTTCATTAGTGCTCTTCTTCCAGCTCAGTGTCACAGAAATAGAACAGAGAGAAAAGGAGCAATGCTACTCAAAGAAATGCAAAAATATGACCTTAAATGTGTGACATTCTATAAATAGGCAAAACCTGAATTTAAAAAAAAGAATAATGAATGAAAGCTTCAGAACTCTCTATTTCAGGTACCAGTTTATTCAGTGATATGTTTATTTTTCACAGCACCAGCGAATGGTTGCGATAAATGGAGGAACTGGGTCACAGTCATAAACAGCAGTTACTGCCGTGGCTGAATGGACAAAGAAAAGGGCGTTACCTGTAAAATGTCAAAAGCTATCAACACAAAAGACAGAAGGCAAACATGCATGACATGAAATTAAGTTTGATATGAATGAAGATTAAAATGTGGTATGTAAATACTCTTTCAGTTAAAATATTCTCAATGTGAGTGGAATTACACAGAGATTACTACCACACACTTCACAGATAGGCATAATACGCGTGAATGGGATTTTGGATTCTCCTATAGTTAAAAAACTATTAAAAAACAACTTTTAATTTATGTTTTTCTGTATTTTATTATTTAATTTGACTACAATTTAATGTAAAACAACAACAACAAAAATCTAATAGTTTTTTTTTTATCAGTATATACTGTATATATTACATTTTGTAGATATTTTCCTGTTTGTTAGACAGAAGATATCTCTTTGTCCTAGAATGATAACAACTGTACTCTGAGAAGACTGGCACATCCAGCCCATTTTGCAGTTAATGTAAATATATTTTAATATATATTCACTTAAATAATATATTTCACCATTACTGCTGGTGTGCATATATCCTACTTTTATTCAGAGTCAGCGTTTTAAAGATATTTCTCCATTTTCATGCCCAGTATGAGGGTTTCAGACACTTTTTTGCCAGTATAGATGTCATGAGCTGTGTGCAGGCTGTGAAATTTGATGTGTTTCTTCAAAAAGCCCTGGTAAAACTCGTGATTACTGCCTCTGGAATGTGTGTGTGTGTTTGCGTGTGTGTCTCTAGGTCGCCATTGTGAATGTGTGCTATTGTGGGTGTTTGTGATATGGGTGCTCCCTTAATGTGTTCCTGCCCACAGTCCAGGGTGAGTGATCAGGGCAGTCTGCGGGATTGAATCCAGTGAAACGCCAGGCTCACGGCTCTTTTCATTGCCCCTTGCGTGTCCCTGAGCATGGCTGCTGTTGATGGGATCATGGCTGTGGATCACTTCTGCTAATAACACTCAGCAAACCCTCCTCTCTTTAATTGGCAGGGGGTATTTCCTGCATCACGCTCGCAAACACAGCAGTTAATTAGCAAAGGCAGACACTATAATCAACTGGGAAGACAGACAAGAAAGTTTTGTTTGTTGAAGCTGTTTTTCATCTTTAATTAAGACTGAAATATTGTCATAGATGTGATTCGATTAGTCACTGAAATGAATTATGGCTGCCTCAAATGTATAGCCTGAAGGCCAGATTCACCAAAGCTTCTGCCACAAAACATGAAAAAGATTGTTGACGATCAAGATCAAATTTTGCTGTATGTGCCTGCGAGCGAATAAGCTTGACAGGGCTGCTTCATTTCTTTTAAAAAAAGGAAAAAAACTCTCAGATTTGAGGTTTTGTGCCTTTTGTTCAGTTTGACTCAGGCCTCTTGACTGGACAAAGCAAACAACCAGGAAATCTACTGACAGTTAAAATGATCATCAGAGGCAAAAAAAAAAAAAAAAAAGTTTTCTTCTCCAGGCTTTCTCAAGGTCTTTTTTTTTTTTTTTTTTTGGACGATGGCTGTTTTCTCACTAATTTTCAGTCAACTCCCTGACTGTTTTCAGAGGACTCATTTGTTAAACCACCTACCATTTTCCTACCCACGATTCAAGCATAAAAAAGGCACCTAACTCAAGCTATGAGCCAGTGCTATATCAGCACACAACTCCTAACTTAGTGAAGAAACTGTTTTAAATTGCACCTTTAGGCACTTTGTTACTAGCAGCCTATGGCAAGAACACATAATCTGTTCCCATTTCTGCAGAGAATCTGTGAAACGTTTGACAAATATAAAATCGTATAGGAGCTATTAGTCAAAACCTTACCTTAGCATGGTGTGCTGTGTCCTCAAATTATTTGAGGAAACTGGTCAAGTGGAGGACAAAAGTAGAAGTGGCCACAGTAGACTAACAGTAACAGTCATGGTCTTGAGAAATGGGGCGGGTCCTAGTCCTAGATCTTCAGTTGACTTATAATGTTCATCAAAATCTAATTGGTAATTGTCTCAATAGAAAGGTGGCTGTCAAGTAGGGCTGCCACGATTAGTCGACTATCAAAATCGTCGACGACTGATTTAATAGTCGACGTGACATTTGAAGCTTTGTAAGATCACAAAAGACGCAGGAATAAGTAGCAGGATTTAAGAGTGTAATAACGGACTGAAACAGAAGATGGCAGCACTGCATGTACAAGGATGCCAGCTGCCGTTAAACCCCGAAGAAGAAGAAGCTGTGTCCCAGAATTCATAGAGCAGCCCAGCTCAGTTTTCAACAATGGTGGCAGCTAGTTAGTTTTAATATTATTCTTATTATTCTTTTTGGGTCACAAAATAAACGTTTAACATATTTTCAGGCGAGAATGTAGCTGTGTAAACCTCAAATATCTGCTCAGTTTATCAAGACATCACATATTTTCAAAAGCGCTCCGACGTTTTCAGAGACGTCTGTTACCCACTAGCTCGATAGCGAGCCGGGGGCTAGGTCACTAGAGCCGTGAGAGCACCGGACTCCCGGCAAATAGTTTTCAAACCCACCGCCGTCTTTCGCTACTCAGGTTAAACATATATAAGTCACTTAGATAACTTAAAATGTTATTGTTTGGCTTTTTTCAGTATTTTATTTGTTCCTGAGTAAATCAGTTTGTCTGAGATTAAAGTTATAGTTTTTACACAGCTGAATAAAGTCAAGCAGACAGCTGATTATCAGAAGTGTGAGATGTTCGAGAATATACTCCGGTGTCCTGTTATATTTTAGATAGCAAGGAGTTTATTAAACTTTACCGAAACAATCTGCAAATTTCATTAAAATTGAATAAACTATCATCTTGTCTTTATTTTTAGTTAGCACAGACCTTAAACACTTAAAGCTGTAAGCTAATGATAGTTATATAAGAGCAGATGCCTGCTGGTGCAATAAGCTATATGTTTTACGTCCAATGGATGATGATCTGATTAGTCGACTAATTGCAAAAATAATCGGTGACTAGTCGACTATCAAAATAATCGTTTGTGGCAGCCCTACTGTCAAGAAGCTATTTCAGACCTCAAATGGACTGGAAATTAGTGATAGTGTGTGGTACCAAATACAAAAGATGAAGCTCATTAGAACTAAACACATGCTTGTTTTGGGGCAGTGGTTCCCAAACTTTTTTTGCTAGGCCCCCCTTTGTTTTAGAAGAAAAATGTTTGCCCATTTTTCAAAAAGTGCCTCTCTGTGCAAAATGGGTTTAAAAAACATAAACAACTGTGGGATACTGTTTGTCTGTGATTTGAACCGGGGGAACAAATTGTGGCAGGATCAGCCTGATATCATTTGTATCCCACCGTAGCTTTACTGCACAAAGAGCTAACATCTCCAAAATGTCAGGAGTAGTTAGTCATTACAAGAAGTGTTTGTGAACTAAAAATCAAGAATGTGGGATCCTGTTTGTCTGTGATTTAAACAGCCCAGCGCTGCTCCCGACACAGGGAAAACCAATTCAGCAGGTTAGACCAACCTTGGCACTTGTGCAGGTGAAGCAAAAGGGAAAATATGCTTCACCATATTTTCTAGTCTTTGGCTTAGAATGAAGTTGGTTTGGAAACATATTCAGCTGAAACTTTCACCAGATGAAAGTGCCTTTTTTATGCTTGAATCATGAGTAGGCAAATGGTAGGTGGTTTAACAAATGAGTCCTCTGAAAACAGCCAGGAAGTTGATTGAAAAACTTTCACCAGATGAAAGTTTCAGAAGAGAGAACTCATCCACAACTTGAACACACCTCTCACCAAAAACACAAACAAGGAAAGTTTGTGTAAGAGCTGCATATTCCCAAAGTTTCAAATGTAATGGCTCAGCCTCATTTTAGAGAATAATGATTATGTGAAATATTAAACTGTGCTACACTCTATTAAAACTTTATTCCTTTACCCACAGTAAGGCGTTTCTTTATTTTAGTTATGTAAGCACTGCACTCACATTGTACTCCCTTTCAATACTCAAGTATTAAAAATCGACACGTGCACACAAAGACGAGGCCGCAGTAATTATTAATGCCATGATGCAAGCTGTAATAATCCAAACACGCATTAGCAGCCGCACCTTCATAAGTCTGTATTTGTGCGCTGGGCATGTTGCACCCATCACATCGTGTATCTCTAGCTTTACTCATCGCGTGATATGTTTTGATCTGGGTTCTCTTTGAAGTCGGATGTAATAAATTTGCTCATCAATTACAGTGTCTGGCTCTGCCTTCTGTGTGCGTTTTGTTTGGTGTCCGCTCCAGTTAATTAGAACAGAGCGCGTCTCGTCGTCCTTGAGATAGCAGCTAATAAGTGTGAGCTGTCTGAATCCCTGCTTCATAATGCCTGCTTTGCTCTATAGGGCAGGAAGGGCTTGCACGCAAGATAGCGTGTGGTGCGAATAACGCACAGAGCAGGCTCCTGCACTCTGGAGGTCATCTCTGCATCAGGAGTGCAGCAGCAGCGAGAGGTTCTCAGCGGTAGCAATGAATAGGTTCCAGTTTTTTTTGAGGTCTTTACACCTCACACGAACACATTGTTGTGTTGATGGGTGAGCTAGTTAAGATTCCTCGGATGGTTTGTGGCATTGCAGCTCCTTGATGTCTGAAAGCAAGGAGTAGTCTTACGCCGCTATCTCGTGTTATCAGCTGTTATCGACACAGCCTCCATCGCCCTGCTGTGTCTGTATCTCATCGTACAGGGCATTAAACAGCCCAGACAATACACACCAAAAGATCTGAAAGCACGCCAGGTCTCCGAGATCGCCTGTGTCCTTGAATGAGATTAAGCAATGCCTGAACCGAAATGAGCTTTGGTTTATTTGGACATCAGTTTGGAATTTGTGGGGGCAGTAACACAACTGGTGGCTGTGTTGTTGTTGTTGTGGCTGATACCAACAAATTAACAGATTACAGAGCTTGCAGTGTCACCAATGTGAGGCAGGAAATTAAAGGTGTGTTTATAACACTTAGTGTGTTTTAACACGATCAGTCGATAAAGTAATGTTAATGCTTTTGACGTGCCTTTTTAAAAGATTATTTGCCTCTCGTAAGCATCGTTATTATAAATTATTTTATCTGCCTGTGACGTAATTATACCTGCAAGGTTCATTCAGTTATTATTACATTATTGAATGTAATTACATTAGTACCCGGCAAAAGATGCTCTGCTACTCGTTTTCACCAGTTAACCTTTAAGGTTTGATTCGACTGCGACGTGTTTTGTCACCTAAGACGAAATCAATTCAAGCAACAAAAATCTGAAGTGGAAAACATCAAGTGGACTTTTTTTATTTCACTGTTTACTCTGTCAAGTGTTCTGTATAATAATAATAAGAGCCCATTGCAACATACCACAAGGTATCATGTTTTTAATAACTTAATGAATCTGAAGAACTATGGTGAAAAAACATCTTCAAAAGTCACCATGAGAATCGTTTGGAAAATAAATCAGTCGATCGTCAACAGGAATGATATCGTCAGCTCATGTTTTTCAGCAGACGTTTCTTAAGGCTTATTCACTTTGGTTTTATTCAAAAAGTTCAAGCGTTCAGCCTTATTTCAAAAAGAAATAAGGCTGAACGCTAGAACACTTAAATATACCTCGCCTTTCCAGCCCTTACTATTCACATCTAATCAGTTCTCATTTTGAGCAAAAAGAGCATGAGCACAGAAAGCAGAATGAAAACACACGCACACACATACCAAAGCCTGCCGCCAAACCGTACCTTTTTCTTAGTGACCTTTGGCTCTCCAGTTAACAACCTCTGCTCGGCGGCTCTGAAGCCCCCTCTTCTGTAGCTGCGTCAAGACAGAAATGTGTGGAACAGACCTTTTGTTTGAGTGGTTACCCATGTCCCTTGCCTTTTTGTTCCCTAATAGCCCATCATCTAGATACCGTACCTCTGACCCTCTGACACATCACTCTGCTAAACAAGAAAAAGGGCAGCACTCAGGAACAATAAATTACATGCGCATGTTCTGACTGAATACTAAATGCATTGTATCCAGATATAAAGACTTGGTTTTAGTTAATAAGTTCCTTACCCATTTTCTTCTGACCTCCTAAAACGTGTCAGCTTGTGAAACTGTGAATTTTTTTGCGTAATTTTCCCTTCTTTACTTTACTAAATATTCTTTTCCTACAAGAAGAAAGGCCCAGACTGGAGAAACAAAACACATTTTACAAAGATTGTTTTCAAAGTAAAATTGGCCAACATTTAGTGCTTTCAGCTTATCATATTTGAGAATCTATCACTTTAGCTTGGTGTTTTTCTGGAGGTTTAGGCATTTGCTTGCACAGACCATTTAAAGGAGAAACATCTGTCCCTTCTTTCCTTTTTAAGAGGGCTGATGTAATATCTGAACTTTTGCAATTAGACAGTGAAATCCACGCAGTTTATGTTCAAAATCATTGCAGCGTTCATGCTCGAGGGCCTGCAGACCATTGACCGTTTCCACTGAATATGGTGAGACATTATTTATGGTAATTAAACACGCTTTTTAACTAGAACATTTCTTTTTTTCTACATTCCTGACTCCCAGGAATCCTATGCAACAGTTGTTTCGTGCTTAACCCTTGGCATTTACATGGTTTTCTGAAACTGCTGTGAGATTGCTTCACTCGTGAGGCCAGCTGCACCCTGTTTTCCTATAATGCACCTGAGCTCAGCCTGTATAGTAGCGCTCTAATGTGAAACTGTTGGCCAAAATTGAACAGTCTCTTATTCCCTCAGCTCTCTGAACTAGTTGGGTGAGTTCAAATCAATACGGGCCTGGGGGGGGGTTCCCAGTTCACACAATGAAACAGTATCAGGTAGACACAGAGAGAAATGCAGTCGATAATATCACATTATAGTTTCTGTGTGTGTGAATGAAGGTGTGAGACTGCGGTTGACAGTGCCAAGTGAAATCATAATAGAGTTTCTGAGGGCCAGACACAGTGTATTATTACCTACCAGGGTTGTAGAAAGGTATAAAATGGCTGGCACTCACAGGTGTGTGTTTGATGTGAGACGCAGACGAGGTTTGAATTTGTATTCCTGTCCGTCTGCGTAGTCTGTGTGGGGTTCGACGTTTCCCAGCGTATCTTATGTTACACAGACCCTCGACCAAGCCTCCCCTCGGCACAGCGCGTCAATCAAATCGTGTAATGATAGCCTGATTGGCCGTCTATTGACCATTAATAGCTGTCTGTCTGGCCTCAGCCCATTATCCTTCAATCAAACTCTTGCACAATCACTCCTGGTCAAATCATACTCTTCACCTGATTTTTGCTGCGAGTACATCCACCGTATAATTGAGTTCCACATTTCCAAGAGGCCAGCGTGAGTTTGACCACCTATTTAGGGCCGTTTGCCTGAGGCTACCTGAGGGCGTTTGCAAAGCCAAAAGTGTAAAAGGATCTGTTTATTGAAGCGAGTGCTCTATACTGATTTGTTCTAAGAAACAAATTGATTCTAATTACAGTTTCAACGCCCCACCAACACATCCTCCTTTGCACTATATAAGAAAAGAAATATTACACAGACTGTGAAATATCACTAATTTTTCCAGCTGATTGCACCATTACTACTTTAGATTTCTGACTGATCTCACTTACGTTATATTCTGGGAAATTCTGTGGGCACCTCTACAATGAAACACCGAGATTTCTTTGCTGCCTAAACTCTTTAACTGAGCAGCCACACTCAAACAGCTCTGACTGCTGGAGTAACTTAATGCTATTAACCTAATTTGAGATGAAATTATGTAATATGAGGACATGATTTTGCACATCAAGGGCACTAGTTATTAATTTAATGGAACAAATTGCTAATTAGTGCACACAGATTATTAATTTGAGGCTAGACATGACTAATATGTGCTCACAAATCAGATCAAGAAAACTCTACCTCGAGCCCTTCCACACAAAACGATGTCCACGTACTCGCTTTTAGGTGGCAATTTATGTGCAGCTTATAGTTTTCATTAGCAGAAAGCTGATGTAAGGGTTTGTTTAAAAATGTTTAAAGTCCACTATATCTGCATCATTTCATCCATGCGTCCAAATTCAGTGTTAAAATGTGTTAAAATGTGTTAAATCACAAATATTCTCACAAATCAGCACCAGAGGAGGCGCGCTGCTTTCCCTTTTCCCCCTTAAAATCACAACAGCAGTCTCAGAGCAGATGTGGTCGCAGTCCCAAAACAGTTTCAGCATTGTCGGAGTGAGGTGAAGACTACAGCTCTACATGGGTAAACATGCAGAGAGAGAAAGAGAGACTGCTTTCTCAAAATCTCTTAAAAAGTTAGCTTAATGGGGGCGATCGTGGCTCAAGAGTTGGGAGTTCGCCTTGTAATCGGAAGGTTGCCGGTTCGAGCCCCGGCTCGGACAGTCTCGGTCGTTGTGTCCTTGGGCAAGACACTTCACCCGTTGCCTACTGGTGGTGGTCAGAGGGCCTGGTGGCGCCAGTGTCCAGCAGTATTCTCTGTCAGTGCGCCCCAGGGTGGCTGTGGCTACAATGTAACTTGCCATCACCAGTGTGTGAATGGGTGGATGACTGGATATGTAAAGCGCTTTGGGGTCCTTAGGGACTAGTAAAGCGCTATATAAATACAGGCCATTTACCATTTAATAAACTGGCGAATATTATGAAAAACGCCAGTTTTAAGACACTGAACAGTCAGTCTTGTTTTCATGAGCAATAAAAAACAAAGTTTTGTCCTTAAAAACTATGATAAAAATGTGTTTGTTTGTTTTTTTTAGAAAAGCAGGCAATATGAATCCTTTTCTTTGTTGCATAACTTCTATTTAATAAACCCGTCTTTCCTCCCTGCTGTGTCGTGTGCATCAGGTGTGAAATATTGCAGTCCCTTCTATAAATATGCTGTCATGTCTGCAGGAGGAGCATTGCTGCACATCTCCAGCTGAATGACAAAATATTGTAATTTAACTGATGCATTTCTGAAAAAGCAGAGTAACTATTGAGTGGATATTATATAGGGGCCTAGTTAATAAGAATATAAGAAACAAACTGACTTTATCTCCTATGACAGAAATTAGGATGACACGACGCGCCGCTTTTGGATGAAAGACAACAGCAGTTGACATTTTCACTTCAATTATGTCCTTCAGTTGCAGATATCAGCAAATGATTTATTAGAAAACAGATTCATGAACCGGGGAAGAAAGAAGACGCTGACATATTCCCTTTATGACGAAATAAAAGAAAACTGAGCACTAAGAGGAGTCAGATACTATATGCAGAGCATATCCCACAGTCCTCACAGTACTTTCATGGTCACAAGCTTATGAGTAAAATGTGTGCAGACATATCCGGTGTTTCTTCTCCTCTCTGTCGCCGTTTTCTTTATTCCTTGAAAAACATCAAATAATAAATGTTGGTCAGTATGGTTTCAGAACGCAAAGAACCACTTCAATGGCGATAATTGAGGCAGTAGAAGAAATTACTGATACACTGGATAAAAATAAATATGCAGTTGGTATTTTTGTTGACCTCAAAAAGGCCTTCGACACAATCAATCACTCAATTTTACTGGATAAATTGGAAAGATATGGTATTCGAGGGAAAGCTGGTAACTGGTTAAAAAGTTACCTAACAGGTCGGGAACAATATGTTAGCATAGGGCATTACCATTCAGAGAAACTTGGTATTACATGTGGTGTTCCCCAAGGGTCAGTGTTGGGACCAAAACTTTTCAATGTATACATAAATGATATTTTTGATGTTTCTCAAGTACTTAAACTCATACTGTTCGCAGATGACACCAACATATTTTTCAGTAGCGATGATTATACTGATCTTGTAATGACTGTAAACAGGGAGCTAAAATTAATAAAAAAATGGATGGACATAAATAAATTATCATTAAATATAAATAAAACTAAAGCAATGTTTTTTGGTAATTTAAAATATAATATAGAATTACCAATTATCATTGAAGGTGTACCAATTGATAATGTGAGTGAAAACAAATTTTTGGGAGTTATAATTGATAACAAAATTTCATGGAAACCCCACGTCAGACACATAAAAACCAAAATTTCCAGAAGCCTCGCAGTTTTGAACAAAGTGAAACAATTCCTTGATAAAGATGCACTTCGTACTCTGTACTGTACCCTGGTTCTTCCATATCTTACATATTGTGTGGAAGTGTGGGGAAACACATATAAAAATACAACTAATCCATTAGTCACAGTACAGAAACGAGCACTGCGTATTATTCACAAGGCTGGTTATCTAGATCATACTCACAAATTCTTTCTTCAGGCAAAGTTACTTAAATTCCAGGATCTGGTTAATTACAATACATCCATAATTTTGTATAAAGCTTTTACTAAACTTTTACCGGCAAATTTACAAACTAGATTTGAAATTCGAGAAAAGGTTTATAATGTGAGAGGCTTTGGAGAATTCAAATTACCCAGAACTCGAACAACCCGTAAAGGCTTTTGTGTGTCTGTATGTGGTGTGAAAATCTGGAACAGTCTGAGTTTACAATTGAAACAATGCAAAAATATTCATAGATTTAAATTTCTCTACAAACAGTTGGTCTGGTCACAGTATACTCAATGATGGGTTTTAGTGTGCTCTGTAATGTCTGTCCTCTTACCATTGCTGGTATGGATTCCAAAATAAAAAATAAAAAATAAAGTGTGCGTATGTATGTACATATATGTACTTGTGTGTGTAGATATATATGTATGTATATGTATGTGTGTCTGTTACTTGTAGTTATTACTGCCTGTTACCTGTGGTAATGCAATTTATAATTTATATATTCTGTATTCAGTTATGAAGGCTCTAATTGTTGGTTGCGAGCTGCCGCTTAGATGCTTGTATCTGCCCGGGGCTGTTGATGGGTCTGTATGCAATGATGGGCGTAGCTGCGGGAAGTTTATTGTTTTTTTTTGTTGATGAGTGAGTATAGGGGTGGGATTTAATAAGTTTTCTTCGTCCCACTCCTTTTTCAGGCAAGTTTTGTTTTTTGTTTTGTGTATTTTATGTTCAATATAGGTATTTGTTGTGCCTGAAAATGAATAAATAAATGAAATGAATGAAATGAAATGAATTCTGCCTCCTCTCAGAGCATCTCGGCTGACAGTCTGCAGCTACAAGTATATCAGATGGCAGCTTCCCTGAGGCACCGTAACGCCTCGATTCCGCAGCAGCCTCTGATTTGATATCGGACATAATCCAGACGGCCCACCCGCCAACCTCACCACCTCATCAGCCCTGTCACTCAATGTTTCCCATAAACACAGAGACACGCATGCACATTTCCCCCCGGTCTGAGGTCAGCCCTCCCTCCTATGGAAAACCTTTTCTCTGCCTGTGTCTGGTTTCTCAAGCATGATTGAAGATACTCAATAACAAGAGATGCTTGCCGTGACCCCACCGTAACCCCTTCTTTATAAAAAAAAGAAAAAAGAATGGAGTAAAAAAAGGCTTCTGTCTGACCCTGCAACCATCTTCACCATCATCTTCATTTTTGTGTGTCCTTCCCCAAAGTGTGTTGTCTACATATTGTGCGCAGCTCCCTCGACACTCCCGGGAGCCCCCCCTCCCCTTCCCCAATCCCCCGACCCACCCCCCTATCACAATGCCAGCATTAAAGAGATTGGTGGGGTTGAGCTATTGAGTCGAATTAGACATGGTCAATGTAGCTTTGGCTGGACCAAACTGCCCCGAGGACACAAGTTAGAGAGGCTGAATAGGACAGGATTGTGCAACTGTAGTGCGGCTCTCTTCCTTTATCACAAAGCGCGTTTGGATTAATTTAACAAATGCACGTGTAAAGATACAAGTGAGCGGAGATGACGGTGAGATAAAGCGACAGGTGTGAAATGAGCCCTGCTTCATTTTTGTTCTTTTTTTAAAAAAAAACCAAACATTGATTTACGCGCAGAGTTGGAGGCACGGATCTTCATGGAGTTGCTTGAGGAAACAGGTGTTATTTCCTTCTGCTGTAATTCATTTCTGTGTGAGAGAGGATTCCTGTGAGCTTTCAGATGAGGAGGCATTTGTATTCCTGTGCCATGAAAGCTAATGATGAGTACTGGGATCGCAGCAGGCTCTGTAGGAACAACACATTTTTCATGCACCTAAAGCTCTGGAGGGGCTTAACTTGAAAAAGTGGTAAAAGATACTTAACAATGATGTCTAATCACTTCAAACGAATCAAGGAAAAAAAGAGCTTTGCTGTAGAAATGACCGATTACACTTATCTGCTGTCTATGATGACACTTTTTAAAAGCAACAAACACTGATTTCTTTTTCCGTCTTTCTTCTTCTTCCACACACGCACCCCACTGGTCTTGCAGACTTCCTTCCTGCTCCAAAATGGCATAAAACAGGCAGTTTCTTTATCCAGGCAGGAACTGCTTCCCAGTGGGCCGGAAGCAATTTAATCAGTGTCATAGCAGACTCTGATGAGATAGTGCTCCGGGAGCTGGCATTGACTTGTAATTAAAGGTACCCTCCTTGCAAGCTAGGTGGAAATTAAGAGGCAAACAAGCAGCAAAGGTGGAGTGGACTCCGGAAAGTCCTGCTCTATAACTGTCTCTGTTGTGCTGAGCAAATAAGGAGCGATGAAAGTAAGAGATGTGGGGGTTTGGGGGCTGCATCGCTCACGGTCACCTGACGAGTGGCCCGGCTGCCTGGAAGAATGTGTTGCAATCTGACAAACACATTTGAAAAATAGCAGTTATGGCCCCCTGCCCGGCCCTTATTTTATTTTTTTCTGTTCTCAGGCTGAAGGTGAACAGTAACTTTTGGAGCCAAGGCTCTCAGGCTGAACCATTATTTGACACCACAGTTTCAAGTAAATGAAGGAGAGAAGTGAGAACAGAGGTTATTCAATGGAAGAGCCGTTTTAAGGCTTTTCTTTGTCAGCCTGGAGCATCCATACAGCTCTTAAGATTTTTGGCTCCAGTTCACGATGTTTTATGGCAGTGCAGCAGTTTTCTTTGCTACCTTAAGGCACGTTTCCATCAATCTCATAAGTTAGGACGTCAAGTCTGACACATACTGTATAGACTGAGTGATAATAGCAATTGAACTAGGGCAATATCACACGGTTTCAATTCATCCTGTTTGTTTCCATGCTGTAAGCTCCTTGTTGCTGTCACGATAACAGCTGGAGGACTATTGCAGCTCAGCTAGATTTCCTTTATTGTTGGAATCTCTAACATTTTGTTTTTTAAATGTGTTACTACCATCTATTGATGTTATTGCTGCACTCCACTTGGTTGCTCTGCAGATAGAAGTCATAGCTGCATTAACATTGTGAGATGGTCATCCCATATTCCTGGCAGACAACTTCAGCATTCTGGCTCAGGCTGTCTTTGGTTGCAAGATTGTTGCAACTGTGAACAATAAACCACAGATGAACCACCAGAGTGGAGCAAGGACCAAATATATCACCACAATTCTTTCACACTGGTCATTTTGCATATAAAGCACCCTCAAATCACACGTCATACAACTGGATTTGACTAGCGAGTTGGTTGACCCACTGTAGTTGTACCTGGGATTTTTAACTATTTGTGACACCTAAATGGAAAGGCTTGTGTCAAACTGTGAGGCCAAAGTAGAGGAATGACACTTGTACAACCTACACGTTTCTGTAAATGTGCTTGCTTTGAGTGTTAAGAAGTTAGATATACTTGGAAAATGCTATATCCATCCATCCATCCATCCATCCATCCAGATAGATAGATAGATATTCATATACAGGAGAAAAAAATATCAGCTGCACCTTTAAATATAAGGTAATGCCATGTGCCACCACCCCTATGATCTCATCAAGAACTGAAAGTGTGGAAGCTTTGCAGAAGTACTATTGATAGCAAAGTTGCTGGATTGCATTTGATTTCCTCCTTTTTTTAGGCCTACCTACTGAATGCATTTTTATTTTTTGCCTAATATAATATATATTGCTCATATTTCCCGACTCCAAGCTTTTCATTGTCTTCACTTCCTATTCATCATTGGGCAATCCGCCAACCCCCCCCCCTCAGGAGCCTGTTGAGGTCTGTGCCTAAATACACTCAACCTGGTTCCTGCTGCTTAACTACCAACTTGCCGCTCTGTTGCCATAGATACGTGCTGGCACTGGCGAGGACTTGTGGAAGCTTGCAGAGGGAAATTTTTAGATTTACAGGCTGCCACCTGGATAAAGAGTTAAAAATTATTATTAAAATAAATAAATAAATAAATAAACAGCTTACCTTGTTTGTCTAAGTTCAGCTTTCCAAAATTGCCTAACACAAAACCAGTGTAGCCCTTTTAATTGCAAGCCGATGGGAATAAAACTGAGTTGATGCACTGCTCGGGGTTGTTTACAACATGCTGCAACCACATAGAAGCATCCCAGCGAGATATTAATGCAGTACACCTGGGCAGGAAACACACTGCCTTTAGCTTTGAAACATTTAAGTCAAAATTAGTTTTTAGCCTACATAAGTACACAGCTAAGGGTAAGACAGTTCATTCACTTAAATATTCAAATTCATTCCTTTTTTAAAAAGATCGTAAAATGAAGTAATGCTATCAATTTTTTTTAATGTTGAGTTTGAGGCACAACATGCAAAGTATAGACTAAAATCCAAAATATTAATTCCAAGTGATAGTGAAGTTCAAGGGAAGCAGAATAGAGGTGAAATCCAAAAACAGGCAAAGTATCAAACAGAGGGAGAGCTTTAGGAACTAGAAAAAAGAGAGTGCCATGAAAGAAACGAGGACTTGGCTGTGGAAAGTTTGAGTGTGAAGGGTAACAAGAGAAACTAGCAAAGAACAAATGAAAGCAGGGGAACAGATACACGCTCAGTGATGATGTTATCTACCACAGGTATGGCAGAAAGGCGATAACGAAAGTACCAGATAAAGAAGAAGAATATTGCATACTTCTATACTTATGCTTGTAAAATGTGAGTGCAGATTTTTCTGCTTCAGTGGTCATCATCTTGGCTATGGGACCAAAAAGGTTTCAGCCATTAGATGAAGTTTGTCCCCATAAAGAAAACATTGACACTTTTTCAGGCATTTCAAGTTGAACAAAAAAATATGTGCTGAGGGGTTGATTAGAATTTAATGATGCAAAATGTCATTTACAAAACCTTAGAGCGTATGACTGGAAGTGGGCTTTCAGAAATGAGAAATACTAACTGGTTACAACATAAAACAGAAAATGGGGATAAAGAAGCTAAAGCGTGACAGCCAAGAGGTTTGTTTGCAAGTCATTGCCCCATTTTTGTCTCGCACATTGCCATTTTCAGATGAAATGTGAAAATGGAAAAAGAAAGTATTGTTTGTAAGTCCATGCTTTAAGCGAAGGTTACAAAATGTCTTGATCAGCTGGAGCTGTGTTTGATTGACAGCAGCTGGCATGTTGCAGTAAAAGCCAAGGTCAGTATAGCATGCAAGCCATGGGGACAGGAACTTGTTAGAATTTGTTTGAAGGTACATTTAAGTGCTCTTACTTCTGTAGTATTCAAAGTGGAAACAGCAGCTCACTTTTCCCAGCTGTGTGTTTGATTGTCCTTATTGAATAAAAAGGAGACTGTGAGATTAAAAGCTAATGTATATCATTGTTCAGCATCTTAGGTCGCCACAGCAGATCATCCGTCTCCATTTCACCTTCACCCTTGCATCCCCTTCTGTTACGCCAACTCTCTGCATGCCCTCCTCTCTGCGGTCTTCGTCATTTCCTTCTGCAGTCCCTTACTCACGCCTCCACACTCCTACCTTTGCTTTTCTCTTGCTGCTCCCGACCATGCTGGACCCATCTCCTCTTCCTTTGTCTTTGCCCAGCAGTAGCACAGTTTCCATCAGGACCTCCGATGGCGGTGGTTGTTAACCTAGGCTCTTATCATTCTGGTAAGAAAATTTCACTCTTGATCATCTACATATTTTATTTGACATTCGGGGTCCTGACCCCCAGGGGTTGGTTGTGTATCATTGTTCAAAGGTGGTAGAATTGCAGGTTTTTGTTGCGAGGATGCACAAGAATAGAAATGAGCATATCAGAGGGACAGCTCAGGCTGAGTGGTTTGGAGACAAAGTTAGAGAGCCAAGGCTGAAATGTTTTGGACAAGTGCAAAGGATCCATGTTCAGCATACTTAGACAAAGGATGTTCATAGCATACCAATGAAACACGTTGTCAAGCCAAATCGGGACATTGTAAGTATTCCAAGTTAAGGTACTTGCATACCCGCTCAAAGTAAAAAGGAGAACATGTTATTAAGAATGTAATTTAATGTCAGCTGGCCTTTAAAACAAGTGAGGAATATTTCATAAGAGCAGTGAAAGTACAGAAATCTAAGATCACAGTGTCTGAAAGTTCATGGTCTTTTATTTCTCTCAGTTCTGGAGACAACAAAACCTCCACCAGTGGATTTTCCTTCCATCCGCTTTTTCTTTTTAAAAAAGCTGTCTGCTTGTTGTAGTAGTTTTACTTTTTAAAAAGAACCAATAAACGTACTCTCCAGACACCATTTTCCCAGCATCGATGCAGTAAGAGTCTCTCTTCACCTTAAATTAGTGACAAAGAGACGTGCTTGGACATTTATTAGTCCAATCCGCACAGTATCCTCTAGGTCCAAATAGTGTACCTCTGACTAACTCATTGTATCAGACTGAATGATCAACTGACAGGCGAACGGTGGCTCACAGAGTCTTTTTAAAAGCATGTCTGTGTGTGTGTGTGTGTGTGTGCACGCATGTGTCCTCCTATGGACAGCTTCCTCTGTGGTATTGATTGTCCTGGTTCCTTGCCGACAAACTGTTGCTAATCCCAAACACAGCAGGATGGGAAATTGGATGGGCACTATCGGGCCACTTTGGAGCCGACTTAAAGATTCTCGCTTCACATAAACACACACGCGCACATTGGTTTACAAGTGTGCACGGACACACTGAGGAGTTGATGTTGGCACACAGCATGCATCAGCTCTGCCCGCACGCTGTGACCCAATATGGAGTGTGACCAGCTGTCCATGTCTGGATTCTGCCTGTTTTCGGTGCTGAGATTTGAGTGCATCTGGGTTTGCTTGAGTGTATGACATGCCTTTCCTCAGAAATATTTGACAGCCACACACCAGCCTCGTTCTGCTGCTGACAGTTCCTCCCCCGTGCGCCTCCGTGCCAAGATAGCTCGGCCACCACAATTTCAAGCTTACAGCAGAGTCCCGGTCATCTGTCATGATCTCCTGGCCTGCCTGCTCTCAGCCCGGCTTTTTAACTAATGAGAGGATTTGTAGAGTCATTCTTTGACTTTCAGGACTCAGTGATTTAGTATGAATTAAGCACCTGCCAAAGCTGCTCCTGCAGATAATAGAAATTAAAAAAATGACATGTTCTAAAGAATAAAACTCATACCCTTAAATAAAATATTATTGGTTTGATTTTACCTTGGAACCTTAAGTGGGTGTCATCCTGCACTGTCTCTGTCCTGCTCGCTGTGTGTGTCATGTCTCACTCTGCTGTGAGGTATCTAGTTAAAGTGAAAATGCCAAAAGAGAGAGACGTGAAAGGCGAATCTGTCGGAAGAAATACTTCTCTTGACCATTTATACGGTTGTCTTTGTCATATCTCTGCTTGCATGCACAACATTGGGCTTTGTCTCAGTGATAAATGCAACTTTTGAAAGGAGGAATCAAACGAGTTATGCAGAGAATTTAGAAAGACAACTTGGCACTCGCTGATCCAAAGTACTCATGCAAGTTATGCAACTAACAGACGTCCTATAGGAAGAGGCTAAAAATATGGCCACATTTTTCAGCTTTAACCTCCTGAAGTTGCACTACATAAGTTTGATTAAATCAGAGCGTCAGCGCTATTTACTTTATATAAGGCAAAAAAAGCATTAGGGTTTTGGGTTTATTGCACAAGGTGAAAAGGAAGGAAATGCTATTAAAAAAACATAAAAACTGAAATGTCATATTTTTCATAGACTATATTTGCATGACACTACCAGATGCACAGACCTCATTATCCTTATTTAAATCAAAATGAAGTGGCAAAATCACTATTTGCTAACATAGAAGTGGTTTTTTGTCTAATCAGAAACTGATACTGATGCCAGGAACAGTGATTTTTTGCTTGATTGCAGAGGACTAGTGTGATTTTGCAACATGTTAAGGATAATTTTAAACATTTAAACATAAACAGACACATAATCAGCCTTATGACACATTCTTTCCAACATACACACCTCCACGCACGCAAACGATGTCTCAAAATAAAGGGGGAAAGATTAAGGGTAAGCTAATCTATAAAAATGTGTTTTCCATGTAGAGCTTTATAGGTCTGTTAATACTATATCACTGGAATCCAGTGAAGGGATGCAAGAATAGGTGTGATATGTGAACGCTGGCTAGTTTTTGTTAGCGGCTTTGTGCTGCGTCCTGCACTAACTGGAGGACAGAGAGATGCACATGAAAAGTGAGTTACAATAACCAAGGTGGGGGAAAATTGAAGTGTGTACTAAAAGTTTCAGATGACTGAATAACAGTAAAGGTTTGCTTTTGCTATATTTCTGAGGTGAAATGGAGGTTTAGGAAGCATCGTAGCCTGCAAATGGAAGATGTTATATTCCTTAAATGCACAACAATAATAGCTGAAAGTTAAGGAAGAAAAAGAAGATGCAAAACCAAGTGAAACAAAATGCTGAAGGTCTCAGAGTAGAGAACAATGACAGGTAAAGTCTGATAAGAGGAAAGAACAAAGTACAAGAGGTAGAGCGTGCAGACGTGACAATGGCTTGATGCATTTTCAAGAGTCTCAACTTGATGACGCACTCAAATATTCATGCTTCCTCTCAACGAAACAAAAACCCCGACAGCTGCCAGCTCGAGTGGCCCGCATGCACCCCTTAAAGAGGATTCGGTCATTTTTTTGAGTCATGATTGTTTTTATGTTTCAGACTGGAGGACAAACATTATAAAATCATAAAATAAAATATAGACAAATGATCAAAAGGTTCTTTTTTTCCCCTTTTGCTTCGTGGTGTAGTCGAAACAAGCAGCCCTAAAGCTTGAAACATATCCAGCTTCACTGAATCTAGTCTGCTGCAGACTGCACTGAATGTTTCCACCTGTTTCATCAGCATTATTTTAGTTGGCAGTTGACTCCACTGTATTGTAATGACAAACATGGGCTCTATTTGCATTTGCCTAATTAGTTACCGGCTGTAGTGAGAGGGATAATTGATTGCAGGGCAATATGGTTGATTTGCAACTCAACCAAGCTAATAATTTGTTATTGATTGAAGCATTAGTGAGGAAAACACTACAGAGATATGTAACCAAGCCAAAGTGCTGCAGAAAGTTGATGCTCTCAGTTTTTAATCTACTTTAATAACATTACACTCCGCTAAGCTAACATCGTAAGGAGTGCGGGGTTGGGAGATGATGAACTGCTGGTTTCAGCGCCGCACTGTAGACTCATATGTTATAACTGGAAGAGATTACATTTACTGGGGAAGCAGGAGTGTCTCTGTGTGTGTGCATTTGGAAACATCCGCGTGTAAGTCTGCCAAAGTCTGTTTGCATAAGACGTAATTCAGAAGAAGCGAGAGTAATGCGCTGAAATGCATCACATGTGCAGTAAACATGCCAGGATGTCAGGTGTATGCAAGGATCAAAGTTGTGCAAACATTTTCTTTCTTTTTTAAAAAAATCCAGCACTGAAGCATCTGAAAGTCGCAGATTTTAAATGAACTCGTTACTGCTTCGCTAACTGCTGGAACCTTGTGCCTCATTGAACAGTCCACAATTGGGTTCAATTTTCCTGTTTTAATCAGCCATCAAATGAACTTTAGAGGTTTAATTGCACATTTTAAATAATTATCTCAAGGGTCAGGGGTACCTCTTTAAGAAGCTAGATTTTCCCCGCTCTGAGTCTTTCTAACCTCTAACTCTATTCATTTATTTCCTGCATTTCACTCAGCTTTCTAGCTCATCTTTCCAGCCACCCTCTATTTGTCTGGTTCTTTTTTTTTCAGCCCACAATGATGTCCTTTCTATCAAAATGTTTTTCCTTTGCACCGTTTTTTTCAGTCTCTTTCGGTTTTCCTGTGCTTCATTCAGGAACGCCCTCAGGAATAGAAAGTCTGCGAGGAAAAAAAAGATTTTGAAGTGACTCAGAGAGAGCTTCGTTTCTTTGAAGCCAGGTGTAGAAATGTTGCATTGAGGTGCTGAAGTCATTTCTTCTCTTCTCCAGCTGTATCCCGGAGGCCCAGCTTGACAGCTAGAGGAGAGGTCATCACCATGACTGCGTCCTCACAGGACTCCGCCCCCTCGTCTATGGCTGGCCTCTTCCTACTCCTTCTCCTCCCGGCTGTTTTCACGCAGAACTCCGCTGTCCCAACGACCCCGACCCCATCCTCGTTGGACCCCCTGACCCATCCGGAGTGCACAAAGAAAGAACACCCAAAGGTTTCCATCAGAGGTCAGTGATCACCTCCAACCGCACATTTTGTATCAGTCAGTGCTGTACTTGCAGTGCTGCTTCTACATGGACACATTTTGCTGGGACAATGCAGTTTGTAGCTTTTGTAAAATTAGCATTTTCATTCAGCTTCCCGGTAATTTGATATCTTGCTTTTTCTTCTGTGACAGCTTATTTTCAAATTTCAGATTTATTACCGTTTCCTTTTTTAACAAAAGAATTTGAAATAAGGGAAACATGAAAGGATAGGCTGTGAAAGCAGTCAAGTGTCGAGCTGCTGCTGCTGACTTATTTGGAGTCAAAAAAAGAGAAAAAAACACCATGCTTCACTTTAGTGTCAGCTCCAGCTTTATTCAGACATAGTGGGTACATTTTTTTTTAGATGAGGGACACTCTGCTCTGAGCAATCATGCTGAAGTCCATCTTACTGTACTGCTGTCAACTTGTCGATAATCTATATTGACTCATCTTAAATGTACACATGGGAGAAAAAAAAAGGCCGATCCAGTTGAAATCTATTGAGCTATTCATCATGCACATCCCCTAAAGGTGAGGTGAGGGGTGCATATAATCCCTGAGGAAAAGCAGTTGATGTAAAGATGTAATGGAAAATAATAAAACTTGCCGTATTTGGTGTCAAGGTTAAGGTACACGAGCATTCAGAGAAACTAAAGCTTTTTCCTAATTCCTAACCTTTGAGCTATGAAGCTTTACATACTAACATGGTGAATTTTATTATCTTTACTCATATGATTGGAGCTGAATTGGTTCCTTCAAGCTGTAAAAACTTAACATTTTAAGTTAGATTTATACAGTGTGCAAAAATCATGGCATTGTATTGAAAAAATAAAAGGTGTGTTGTGCAGCTCTCTTCGTGCCCTTTCATCTAATATGTTACTCTATGGTTCCTTGAACTTTGACCTTGGGCGCTAACAATAACAGTCAAGGTCAAGTAGAGGATCCATAAAAATTTTAAATAAAACGTTTTTATAGATTTTCACTTTTGGTGTGACCTTGACTTTGATCTGATTTTCACTCAAATTAAATCAGCTCGAGCTGGTATTGATGTCTACCATCACACAAAATTTGAAAACGATATGTTGAAAACTGCGGATGCTAGACTGACAAACACAAGCGACTGCGTACCATTTTTCCTTGGTCACAGCTTCTGCTTGCATGTTAATCCTGAACACTTTTCTCAGTGTTGCCATGAGGTTCCTTTGCAGTTATAGGGAATTAGCATCTGAAGTAGAGTCAGACACAGCATGCATCCAGCGTTACAGTCTGATGTATGCAAGTGTGGGAACAAATGAGTCTTTATCTTTTATGCTTATGGTTTGAAATCTCCAATAACATTGATTCCACAAGCTTAAAGTTCAGTGTGGCAAACTGTTGCTGTCAAGTTAAGGGGGACAGTGTGGCCCCAGGGAATTTTATGTCAGCTATTTTTCATATCTGGAACCCTATTTACCACTTTTCAATTTTCATAAATGTATCTTTGTGCCATCTGTAAATAGAACCTCACAGTTTGGCGAGGTCAAAAGGCATCTATAAAGGAGCAGAAAGCAAAACGGGCCAAGATTAAAATGATAGTGTGGAATAATGGCGCCCGCTATCTTGCCCGTTCATCTGTACAGTGGGCCAAGAAACGAGGTGTTCCTCACTGCGTGAAATGGAACAGAACAGTTTGGAGCGCAGAATCAAAGGTAAACACACACAAAATTGCTGTGTTTATTTTTGAATAGGGCTGTTTGTGTTTCATCTGCCAAGAGTGGTGAGTAGGATTGGAAAGCCCAAAAAAAATTGCTGGTGGGGATCGAGGACAGAAAGATTGGAGAGGTGGCCTGAAGGAGTTATGAAATGCTCTCAGCCCCCTCCAAAGCATGCATCCGTCTTTTTGGTTTTTCTTTTTTGGAGTGTGCCGTTTTCTAACAAGACTGTTTATGTGCTTGTGTCCAGCTTATCAATGCTGCAGACCTGAACTCTATGGTTCTGAAGATTGACGTAAAGACCTGTGTGCCATTTGGTCCTTTATGCTGAACTTTCTGTGTCAGGGCAGTTTTAAGTTTGAAAACTAGAGCCTCCATTCTATTGGATTTCCAATCTATAGAAATCAAGAAATGGCTTTTTTCATTCCCCCACAAAACCAGACTCACACTATCTATATGCAAGGGCTTTTTCCCTGTCCTGCTTCACCCACCCGGCCTCCAGATGTCCAGATTAGCCTGGGCCCCGCCAGTGCTTCACTTCAAAGGCGTGCCACTTGAGAATGGCTCTCATGGCAGGGAGCTGCAGGGCTGTTGGCCTGTCAAAGCAAGCAGAGCGGGGCATTATGTGAAGGCAGCCTTACAGAAAGGCCTGCACAATGAAAGTGCCAGCAAGAACCTGAGATTAGCCTCTGTGATTGATGAGCGTTTTATTGTAGCTTGCTGAAGCGCTGCATCAGTCACCTGAAGGAGACCAGCCAGTCTTTGCTATGGGCATGCACAAGTGTGTGCTCGTGCTGTACAAGTGTATGCATCTACAGGGAGTGCAGAATTATTAGGCAAGTTGTATTTTTGAGGAATAATTTTATTATTGAACAACAACCATGTTCTCAATGAACCCAAAAAACTCATTAATATCAAAGCTGAATGTTTTTGGAAGTAGTTTTTAGTTTGTTTTTAGTTTTAGCTATTTTAGGGGGATATCTGTGTGTGTATGTGACTATTACTGTGCATAATTATTAGGCAACTTAACAAAAAACAAATATATACCCATTTCAATTATTTATTTTTACCAGTGAAACCAATATAACATCTCCACATTCACAAATATACATTTCTGACATTCAAAAACAAAACAAAAACAAATCAGCGACCAATATAGCCACCTTTCTTTGCAAGGACACTCAAAAGCCTGCCATCCATGGATTCTGTCAGTGTTTTGATCTGTTCACCATCAACATTGCGTGCAGCAGCAACCACAGCCTCCCAGACACTGTTCAGAGAGGTGTACTGTTTTCCCTCCTTGTAAATCTCACATTTGATGATGGACCACAGGTTCTCAATGGGGTTCAGATCAGGTGAACAAGGTGGCCATGTCATTAGTTTTTCTTCTTTTATACCCTTTCTTGCCAGCCACGCTGTGGAGTACTTGGACGCGTGTGATGGAGCATTGTCCTGCATGAAAATCACGTTTTTCTTGAAGGATGCAGACTTCTTCCTGTACCACTGCTTGAAGAAGGTGTCTTCCAGAAACTGGCAGTAGGACTGGGAGTTGAGCTTGACTCCATCTTCAACCCGAAAAGGCCCCACAAGCTCATCTTTGATGATACCAGCCCAAACCAGTACTCCACCTCCACCTTGCTGCGTCTGAGTCGGACTGGAGCTCTCTGCCCTTTACCAATCCAGCCACGGGCCCATCCATCTGGCCCATCAAGACTCACTCTCGTTTCATCAGTCCATAAAACCTTAGAAAAACCAGTCTTGAGATATTTCTTGGCCCAGTCTTGACGTTTCAGCTTGTGTGTCTTGTTCAGTGCTGGTCGTCTTTCAGCCTTTCTTACCTTGGCCATGTCTCTAAGTA